>NC_064762.1:7355478-8060478 GCF_011397635.1 Epinephelus fuscoguttatus | reverse complement strand
ATGGATGGCTCAGTGGGTTAGTGCTCTCAGAACAACTGTTGTTAGTCTGATTCCCTCAACACAGCTAAAACAGTCCATAATGGATCTATAATTCATGTGTGAATGAATTGAACAGTCTGTGTTTTGAATAAAAGCACAGACGCCAGTGCATGATTTATTCAGCGTAAATACTCAAAAGTGGCTGCTTTAATATTTCTGATTGTGTTAGCGGTGCCTGGAGCTACGCTGTAACACACTGCTGCGCTCTGGTCAGCTGTGGCCCAGGAGCCATATGGCAGAGCGTCTGAAATGCACCGTCAGAATAAAATCTGTACAGCAGGAGTTCGTTCAGTCCTGAAAGGTAAACACTACACAGAGGCGCCTTATCAGCACAAGTGATAACAATATCCTGACTTCTGTAGTTTTATGATTACTCAGAGAAAAGAGGACAGAGAAGGGTCAGTGTTGACATTGTATCTCAGTGCGTCCATGCTGAAACGTCTCCTTTATTTTGTGGTTTTAAAAGTACTATGATTTTTTTCCCAAAGATACATTTAGCAGTAAGAGTGAGGCACTTCTGTCTGTCTGAGTGCCACCGCTTGACTCCCACTGGATCCAACCACACTAAATATAGTTAAACTAATTAAAGTCACCGTCCACCCCTCCACCACCCTAAAGAAAAAAATTATTAAGGCACCTACGATCATTAAAGGAGCTGTATCCGACAATCATAGCATTAACATAACATTCATCCATTTAATTTCAGTAAGTGCTTATCCTGTTAGGGGTTGCAGGGGGCTGGAGCCTATCCCAGCTGACACTGGGTGAGAGGCAGGGTTCACCCTGGACAGGTCACCAGACCATCACAGGGCTGACACATAAGCCCTTTTCTATAGGAACTGTGTAAATTTACAGGAAAGCCCAATCAGTCTTTTTTCAGCATTGGCAGTATAGAAACAAAATCGGGCATCTACCTACTTTTGTTTATACAGAATGCGCCTTTGTCGGGGCAATGGGGCGCGTGAGCAAGTAACAAAACGTGTAGCTCAGCGTGTGACGTAAACAGTGACGTGGGAGGGAAGCCGCAGCTGGTCAGTCCTTTGGCGATTCTCTCGTGAGTCGACCCGTCCTTCACCGTCCCCGTCATCTGTCGGTTAATGGCCTCTTCGTTTGCGAGGGCAAGGACGGCACGCAATTCCTTGTCTCCCCAGCTGCTCATCTTTACAGTGTCTGTCAGGTTTGCGTTTCCCTCTTGCTACTAGCTGCTCGCTAATTCCTGCTATCAGCTGTTTCCTGTTTATTCACCGCCAGTGGGTCGCACGTGCGGCGTCATCAACAGCTCCTCCCGTTGTGGAAGGTCACCTCGGTCTGTTCAAACTGAAAAAAACTGGGCGCCTCAGATCAACTTGCCAATCCGGCTCCGTGTGTCTAAACGCTTGCAGCTTGCCGGCAAAACGGCCCAACATTCGCAGAAAATCTGGCAGTGTAAAAGGGGCTGACACATAGAGACAGACAACCATTCACACTCACATTCACACCTACGGACAGTTTAGAGTCACGAGTTAACCTGCATGTCTTTGGACTGTGGGAGGAAGCTGGAGCACCTGGAGGAAACCCACGCTGACACAGGGAGAACATGGAAACTGAGCAGAAAGGCTCCCCCACTCTGGGTTCAAACCAGGAACCGTCTTGCTGTGACGCGACAATGCTAACCACTGCATCACTGTGCCGGCAGTTTGTTAATATAACAGCAAACCTCGATTGTGATGTTAGGATATGGCGGACTATGAAGTCACTCTCCCTCTGTGTGAAGTAGGGATGCACGATTTGGATTTTGTGCGGATATGTAACAACTCACTCTCATATTCTCAAGTCTCTTCGACGGCCCACCAGCAGATGGACACATGAAATAGAATACTTTTCAAAGTATGTAATATTCATTCTTTGTGCTAATTAAGAAAACGCTTATTTAAAGGCTGATTCTCGTAGTTCATTTTAAAGTGAATATTGGCTGATACCGATGATGTGCTGATTTTATCGTGCATTCTAGTGTGAAGGATTCCTGTAGATCCTTAAAAAGTTTTAAAAGGCATTGAATTCATTCATCTTAAAATAAGGACTTAATTTGTAGTAAAAATACTAAGACATGGGAAGTAGGGTTGCATCCTGAAATCTCAAAATAAAGGGTAACTTTAAAAACAATTTACCGAATGCGTCTCATATTATTTGTCACAAAAGTCATGTTTTACATTAAAATAAATATTTGGGCAAAATCCTCCCAAATGTTTTTTTGTCTTCAGTTTTGGCTTTTGTAAAATTGGTCTGTGTGTGTGCACGTTACTGTATGCGAGTCCCTGGCCCCCTTTTACACAGCACCTTTATTCCACCTCGGAGTTCTGTATAAAGGGTACACAGTTTGGGTATGGGGTTGTCTCGCCTCTAAGATGACAGCGGGGGTAGCAACAGCACCGATTGTACGTCTCTATAAAAGGGACAGCCGGCAGGACGGAACCATGGATGTGTTTTGAGGTTTTGTTGTATGTAGCAGTTAGCAGCTAGCTCAAAGGAGAAGAACAGAGGCCAAAAATGTCCGCAAGTTGGGAAAACAATGAGGTCCGAGAGCTCCATATCCTCCAAGCAAAGCGCGAGATCAGCTGCCATATAAGAGGGACGCAGTGTTATGCCATCGTAATTGTTTATAAAGCGTTGCTGACACATTGGCACTGTTGTGTTACATGTCAAACAAATCATGCCTCTTTGCCTCTGGGATGCTGGCATGATATCTGAAATCACACACTTGGTCGGCATGATGCAGCTGTTGTTTGGTTCTGTGTAAAAATGCAAAGGCAGCGTAAAGAAGAGACTTTCTAGTGGCTCCATAGTGTGATCTCTGTGTAAAAAGTGTTCCTGTGTGTGTATCTCACTGGCTAGTGGCTAGTGGCTAATCACTGGCGTGCTGCACTGCGCTCATACGATGGTTATCGCTGATAACAGAGAGTGTGGCATCCAACCTTCAGTTTACCCCACATAGCACCATTAGCTCTGTCAGCACTGTTGCCTTTGGTAACACTGTTTATGCTTTTAGCATTGTTAGCTGCTAGCCACCTGCTCAGCCGCCTCCATGTTTAGAGCTGTGTGCAGGCAATCTCGGCTCAGACTGTGAGTCATAGATAAGCTCCATAAACTGTTCATCTCTGAGCAGATGACAACTAAAGATTGCTCCACGATAACAGAACAAGTAGCCGTATACATCCATCACTGCCTTTTTCTAAACAGTCATTGACAGAGAAACCGTTTTGACAGCACCCAAAGCATTTTTCAGAGACTACCATGACCTATGACACCTGACCAAGTGGTATTTGTGTGCGGTCCCCCTCCTCCAGTGGTGAGTTTGCTACGTTACCCTGACTCGAACTAAATAATTGCCTCGTTACTCATTGGAAAACACTCTTCATTCAAACTCAACAGAAACCAAATTAAAAACCTGATAAGAGACAGGGATATAAGTGGAACTTTTTTTTTAAAGATTTTTTTGGGCATTTTTGCCTTTAATGCACAGGACAGGTAAGTATGAAAGGGGGAGAGAGAGAGAGAGAGAGAATGACATGCAGCAAAGTGCCACGAGCTGGATTTGAACCCGGGCCGCTGCGGCAACAGCCTTGTACATGGAGCGCCTGCTCTACCACCCAGCCACCGACGCCCCGTAAGTCGAACTTTTTGAAACAGCAGCTGTAAGTCTGTGCTTCTAGATTAATACGAGAATTAGCCACCTTGTTAGCATGCAGGTCAGAGTAACATTAGCCACCTAGAGAAGCCAATACGAAAGTGCCAAAAACTGCAGTTCCACAAGTGGCCACTTGAGGCTTGCTCTACAAGTGTGACCTTTAAGTTTAAATCACCAACTTTACAGCAGAAATAAACATGTTTACAGCCTGGTCTCGATAACTTATTACCCTGTTCTTGACAACTGTACAGAGGCTGAATTTTTATGTAACTCACCTGTTTAAATTTGCCAAACTATTGTCACTTTTGGCTCCAAAAATCTAAGATGGCAACAGCCAAAATGCCAAACTTTAAATTGGAGTCCACAAACCAATGGGTAATGTTAGCTACATCCATTATTCTAATACAGTCTATGGGTGGTACTAGCTCTGTTTCCCCATGTGACCCTCACCTTGTAGGTCATAGCGGCCCCTCAAAGTCTGAGAGAGAGAGACGTGTGAAACATTTGGATCCACATTGCAGTTAATTCACCATAAAACAGATGGATGATGCTTCACAGGAGGAACTTTTCAAAGTTGTTGCCACTCTCAGTCTATTTAATTATTTTTCATACTTTTTTACGACATGGGGATTATTAGCAAATGACAGGGTTTGCTGTCATTAATTAATTCCTTTAATTTTTTTGGAAGGTGACCTTTGCCTTTGGTGTACTGATTCATGTGTTAAAACAAGTGGAGAGTTAAAAGCACAGTTTTAAATTGCAGTGGAAACACAGCCGGCCTAAGTGGCCAGAATGGCTCAGAAGAATAATGCTCTTCTGTATCCCCCAGGTTATTATTGTCTTCAATAGGCCTCCTGCTGATTTGAAATGGACTCATTGTCCACAGTGATGGGCACCTCTGCTCAATTAGCCTCTCTCCACTTAATCGTGCTGAGCTATTGCCGGTCGCATCCTCGCACCGTCGCACGCACATGAATACACACTGACACATACAGAAGAGCAGGCGCGAGCATGGCTGCACGCACGCACCCTCTCGCACGGAAAGACGTCAGCGGGTGTAAAAATAGATTTTATAAATGGGGGAAAAAGTGTTTTATGTTTACAAGGGGTGATGTCATGTTTGGTTTAGATCCATAGCTGACGAATCGGAGGGCAGCTGTGGCGAGTATCAGCCTGCTCAGCTTTGGCTCCACTGACTGCTGCTTTATTTTTTGGTGCTTTTAAAGGAGCGGAGTTCAAGGAGTTGCAGTCTGTGTGTGCATCTTGTGTGTGTTGTTTTCAGCGGCGGAGGCATGCACGCAGTGACGCTGCTCCGGTTGCCAAGCAACACAGGAACGTGGGTGGAAGGATTTCCTGTCCTTAGGAAGCTTTGTTTATAAGTGGGGGGGAGAGAGTGTGTATGTATATGCGTGTGTGTGTAGATTTCAGTGTGCATTTCAGCAGTATGCTTGAGTGCTTGTGTGCTTTTAATGCACTCTTCGCCTCAAGTAAAAGTGCGAGAGAAAAGTCACTTAAGACACACACAGACACACAGCACACTGTGTGTACACTGTGCACACAGAGGAAAGGCAAAAAAGGCCCTTTCTAGTCTGTTGAGTTGGATTTGCGTTGCATAACTCTGACTGTGTTTGCAGCGCTCTGTCTCCTCCTCTTCTACCCAAACACTCTCACCATGTCACAGCCGCCATGCTCACGCCAGGCCGCCTCCCGCTAATGATGTCATCAGCATGCCTCATTTTATGTCTCCTCTCACACATGAGATTGCAATTATGTGTTCTTGCCCTGCATGTGATCACAAAAAAAACACACACAGCATGCCTGTCCTGCAGGCGTTGGACCCGTGATTACGTAATGGACACTGAGTGAATGGGATGACGTCAGCTTGGCTCTCTCTGACTCTCCTGTCTTTCTGGCTAGCTACAGTGATGTCATAAGTGGATGCAGCCATACACCGTGTGTGTGTATGTGTGTGTGTTGGCATGCATAATCGTGTGTGGAGACAAAAATGACCTCAGGAGCCATCTGATTTATATAATGTGTTTACTCCTCCTCCTCTTTTCCCCTCGTCCTTTCCCCTTAAAGTGGAAAGACTTCACAGCTAATAGATACTTTATTGTTCTGCAGCAACGTGAGGCGTTTAGAGATGCTCGTGCAGCACACACACACTGTTGCAGCCTGTTGCGGCCCCCTGAGACTGGCTTCTATTTGAAATGAATATCCCAGTGTCTCGCAACTGGTAACTCCATCGTCTTGTTGCCCTCCGTCTGCGACTGTCTGACCTTTGTTGATTCTCATCCCGAGACTCGCCAACAATCACAGGCAGGCAGCGAATGAAAGGAGAACGAGATGCTGCTGGGTCGTCTCCACAGATACTGTACGTGCCAGTTCTTATTTTAGCTAGAGAAAACACAGCGTCATGGAGAAAGAGGAGCGATTTGGTGGTTGGCCTTCTCCAGCTCTCGACAAAAATATCTGTTTTTAGCTCGCTGTTTGAGCTACGGGGTTTTAAGCACAGAGGAAGAGTGCTCTATTTGTGTCTTGGGTTGAATAGGCCGCCTGTTGTGTTCTCCAGGCGTTGCGGTCGAGGCTCTGAACATCAGCCATCGAACGTTGGATGGGAGAACTGGGAGCTTTTAACAGACCTGAACACACACACAAAGATGCACAGCCACACTTTGTCTTTCCGCCGTCCTCTCCCACTTTCTCTCTTTACCCTCAAACCCCAAACCGAAGGGAAGTCACACCACACAGTGACTTAACAGTTTACAAGCTGAGCAACAACACACACACGGTATAAATACACACATGCACAAATTCAAAATATGCAGATTTTCCTAATAAACTGATTAGTATTAACTCAGCCGCGCTAAGACCAAACCACAAACGGTCCACTGTATGTTCCACTAACCACACACAGCAGCTTAACACTGCACAGGATGGCTTGCACACACATACACACACATATGCATAAATAAACACAAAGACAAAACCCACACACACACACTGTAGACCCAGCCCAAAGCAAAGCATAAATAGATTTCTTTTGCATAGTTCATAAGAGAAAGGTTGGTGTTTTGTTGTAACCCATCTGTGCTTTTCCAGCAGATGTTTAGGCTCTAAACGCGGGTGTTTTGTAGCAACCCGTCAGTGTTCTTCTAGCGGCTTTTGAGGTTTCAAACATGAGCGTTTTGTAGAGACCTATCTAAGTTGTTTCAGCAGCTTTTCAGGCTCCAAATGCAGGTGTTTTGTTGTGAACCATCAGTGCTTTTCCAGCAGCTTTTTAGGCTCCAGAGGTTGGTGTTTTAACATGAACCATCAGTGTTTTACCAGCAACTTTTTTGGCTCCAGACGCAGGTGTTTTGTAGCAGCCTATCAGTGTTTTTCCTCTGGCTTTTAGGCTTCAAATGTGGGTGTTTTGTAGTAACCCCTCAGTGTTTTTCCACTGGCTTTTAGGCTCCAAATACAGGTGATACGCAGGAACCTATTTGTGATTTCCAACGGCTTTTTAGGCACTAAATGTGGGTGTTGTGTAGCAACCTATCCATGTTTTTCCGGCGGCTTCTTGGGCTCCAAACTTGGGTGTTTTGTAGGGACCCATCACTGTTTTTGCAGAGACTTTTTAGGCTCCAAATGCAGGTGTTTTAAGGTTCACCATCAGCGTTTTAGCAGCTGCTTTCCAGGCCCCAAACATGGGTGTTTTGTAGCAACCCCTCTGTGTTTTTACATTGCTTTTAGGCTGCAAATACAGGACCCATCTGTGATTCTACAGTAGCTTTAAAGGCACCAGACGTGGGTGTTTTGTAGTAACCCCTCAGTGTTTTTCCACTGGCTTTTAGGCTCCAAACACAGGTGTTATACAGGGGCCCATTTGTGTTTTCCAACAGCTTCTTAGGCACCAAATGCAGGTGTTTTGTAGCGACCCACTAGTGATTTTTCAGCTGCTTTTCAGGCTCCAAACATGGTTCATTTATGACTACCTGTTGGTGTTTTTCAACGGGATTGTGCCACAAGAAGCGGTAGCTTTTCACTGAGACATTGCTGCATTACCTGCTGGCATTGTGACACCAAAACTGTAATTAAAGCCAAAACATGCCCTTTTCCTGACTATAACCAGGTGTTTTTTTGCCTACACATAACCACATTGACCACAGTGTCTGCTACATAATAACGTGTAAATGTAACTTATCTGTGGTTTGCAGAGATGATGGCAACATTTTTTCTGGTGATTCGGCTGTCAGGCCATAACTGCACAAATAAATCACAGATGCCGTCCAAACAATGACCGAACTTCACTTCAACAAGTAACAGTTGGACACAGATGCGCAACTACAGTAATTGTATACATATGTGCACACACACACACACACACACACACATATACACATGCACACGCTCACCCCCCACCCCCCAGCAGTCTTAGGGCCTTAGTCAGCGTCTGTGTGTCCATGCGTGGGCCTGTTCCCTGGCAGTGTGAGGGGAAAAAATACCTTCCCATATGATGTAAACACCAAAGTCCCTGTGTGTGTATGTGTGTGTGTGTGTGTGTGTGTAAATGCATGAGTGTGTGTGCGTGTGCATGCTCGTAAGCTTGTGTGTGTATGTGTGTGTGTCCGTGTGTGTGTGTGTGTGTGACTGGCATTCTCTGAGATAGGATTCGCTCTCTGTGACAGTTTACCAAATTATTCCACAACACTGTGCAGTTTCTTTTTAAAGATAAGTTTCTCTGCCATCTCCGCTTTGTTCCACTGCACACAGTGGAAAGAGACGGCAGAGACGGCGGAGACAGAGGGGCTGACATGTGACATCACTAACTAAAGCGAGGAAGTAAGGTAAAAGCAGAGGCCACTGCTTTTAACTAAATTATTAGAAATGTCTCGTATTGATTTTGTGATGGTTTTAGAGGACGCAGCACTTTGTTTGGAGTAATGCCGAACCAGTGAACTTCATTATTGTTACTGTTGTGTAGAAATATGATTATTGACTCCTCGGGAGGCCCCTCAGTTTTTCTGTTTTAATGTATGACTCACATATTAAACGGTATGATTGTGTGTGTGCATGTATGAAGACACATCAAACGCACTGCACTGATTTTATCATAGAAAACAAAAACAGCATTTTAACCTGCAGACCAGGAAAACGATATGCTTGAATGTAACCTGAAATTATTACAGCTAGTCTGATTTTAACATATTGCATGAAGTTTGTGAGAGACCGCTGCTTTTGTACACTTTTCTTTGCTAATAGGACAAAGAGAGGAGAGATTTGTTACCTTGGGAGAAAACAAATCTGTATTTCGACAACCTGGGTGTCAGAACAGTCAGTCAGTGTGCACTAAATATTTTTTTTACACCAACGCACTCTTAATTCTGCTCTCAGATGCAATGAAATGCTTGGTAAATGCAGTTATCATAGTATGTGTAAGCAGTGTTGGGCAAGCTACTTGGAAAGTGTAGTGAGCTAAGCTACTAGTTACTCTAATATTAAATGAAGCTTCACTACATCAAAGCTATCACCCTCAGAAATGTAGCAAGCTAAGATACAGCAAAATGAAAGTAACTAGTGAAACTACATCCAAGCTTTTTACTAAATTGAACCAACTTCGTGCCAAGTCAGTGTTATCTTACTGATCAATAAAACTGTCAGTCAAACAGATAGCCAGGTAAAAAAGTTAAGTTCAATTGTTTAATGAACAGTGAGCTGCACTAACTCCCAACATGACTCAAACCACAACAGCAAGAATGAAGACCTGCTTCAAACAGTCACAACATGGTCAAAAACGTACATGCGTGTATGTATGTGTATGTACACTGCAAAAACTCAAAGTCTTACCAAGAATATTTATTTCTAGTCAAAACAAATCTCATTACAATTGAAATGAGACTCATCACCTAAAAAGTAACTTCTTTTTAGACAATTTTCACTTGAAATAAGTAGAAAAAAAATCTGTCAGTGGAGCAAGTTTTTTTTTTCTTATTGCAAGCAAAAAAAAACTTGCTCCATGGGCAGATTTTCATACTTATTTCAAGTATATTTTAAGTGTAAAGAGATTTGTTTTGACTAGAAATGAGGCTAGCAAGCACATTTTAGTTAACACATTTTATAGTGAGCAGCATACACATGTATGTCCCCTACAAATCCCAACCGTGTATACAAAGTTTGAATGAACGAGACGGACGCAAAGGAAACGGAGGCTGCGCATTGATCCTTTTTCCTCTGTCTGCAGGAACGAATAAAAATCCCCTTCATGATGGGGTCAAATGGATTATATGCATTATTAACCACAAAACAAGCAAATACTTCATCTTAATGACATATAACACCCATTATTTACTTCAGATGAATCCTCTAAGCAAATGACCATGTTGAATTGAAATTAGTTTATCACGTTAAATGTCCGAAATTGTATGAAATTGCTCCAATGCGTTAAACCAATCTTTGCACTTAATCACACAGCCTGATATGCCCTGGCAAACACAGCAGACTGCTGTACAGACCGTTGGTCTTTCTTACCCTAACCCTGGTTATTTTCTGAAAGCACAGAGCAAAGAAATGTCTTTTTTTTCTCCCCCGGTCTGCTGTCAGCAGGAGTGGCGGCTGCAGCGGGGATTTCAGCACCACGGACGGCGCGCATAAAAAAGACTTGACAAACGTCTCCTCTTAAATGTGTTTGCTGCTAGAGAAATTATACATAATAAATGAAGACAGTGACATATTTTCAATAAAAAACAATGAGTTGAACGTTCATTTCAAGCTTTTGTAGTACAGTGAGTTTCAGAATTGTGCGAGTGCGGCCAGTGTTTTATGCAGGAAACTCGATATGGACTTGAAAATCAATTTCGGAGTGGGGGTCGTTCGGAATGGCGGTGTTTGGGAATGGAAGGCTGTCCCCCGTCAGGTTCATGCAGAAGTGACTCTGTGTGGTAGCGGCGACAGTTTTATTTCAGTCCATAACAGAAATCCCCGCCTCGTTTGAGCTTCAGAAATGATTTTGGAAATGTAGCTTGTGTGGTGATCAATAAAAGAGCTTAACTACTGAGAAGTTCCTTGATTCAGAAAACAGCGACGCTACCACCAAGCTACTGAGAAATGAAGTTAAACTATAAACGTCCGCTACTGTAGTGACGCTACTGCCCAACACTGTGTGTAAGCTATGGAAATTATATTAATTGGATCATATTCACAGGAAGTTTCAAATATGTCACCTGTGTCCCTTATAAATTAAGACATCCCACTAAGTTGTGAGGGAAACTACTTTATTCTTTGATTTTCGGTTGCTGGAAAAAATCTTGTCAATGGTAAAATTTCAATTAAGGACACGTCTGACTTAATACAGACTCAGAATCAAACATTTTGACTGTGTCAGTTTGGAAAACTGCCAAATTTAAAGTTTCACATTTGTGCACCTTCAAACAGCTCCACTTCTAAACACTTTCCTCTTCTAAAAGTGGAGAAAGTTTGTTTGGAGCTCTGCATTTAGGGGGGATTCAGGCCAAAAACAGTCCTGTGTCAAAACCTGCGTGTTGTATAATGAACCAGTGAAACATGAAACACACCTGATGTGAATATCAGACACTGAAACACTTTGTAATACTTACAGATTTTCCAACTATGTGAAATAATCACGCAGCAGTTAGTCTGTTATTTGTTGCAGCGATCTCAAGATAAACAGTAGAAATACTACGTTCACGTTAAAAAATGATCCACCAGGACCTGCAGGTACTTGGTTTGCCATCGCAGCACCTTGCGTGGTTAAATGCTGGAGGGCTGAACGCAGCCTGAGGCCAGTTGGACAGGAGCATTTTCACCAAGAAACGGTGCTTAATTCATCTCCTGCACAACCTGGATCAACTTCCTAGCCCAGTGTTTATGTTTGGAATCACTGCTGTGCACAAAGGGACCGAGGCAGAGAGGACAGCAGCCTTGTTCCTGTGATAACCTATAAAGAATTCAGCACACAGATGGGCTGAGCTACCTGCAGTCCTGGAAAAAAAGTTGTATTCAATGTCACTTTACTGTAACTGTACTCTGTGCTGGGTTAATGTTGTCCGCAGGGGCTGCTGTAGAGTGGATACCCATTGGGTCGGACTGGGTTCGACCAAGTATTTGCAAATGATGTTGGGGTTTTGGTTGGATTTGGCCACATGGCGTGATGCTGCAGAATCTTTTTAGTGAACATACAGTGTAAAAATTAAAATTAAAATTCTCGTTTATTGCTGGGGTTTGTAATTTACATGATAACGCATGAACTCAGCTCACATTATCTGTGTTGGTTCTGACATACATAACAAAATGCCTGTCAGGTTTAGGTCAGGCTCAGTTACTGGTGTCTTGGACTCAGGTTCTGTTTGGACGTGTAGCTATGGCACAAGTCACTCTTATGTCTGTCATGCCTTTCCAGAAGAGTGTTCTGATTTCGTTACTGCCTACGTCACTTATGCTAGAAGGTCAAAGGACCCCACGGACAGTTCTTACGTCCACACTCTTGCTAGCTGTTCTGTAGTATGCTTGCTAGTTGTGTTAGCAGTTGTGTTGCTACAGCTGGAGATACCAGCAGAATTCAACACGTCTCCTCCCACAGGACGAAACAATGAACCGTCACACAACACTTCGTCCAACTCATCATAAAATGGACAAGTCATAGAGCGTCAGTTGTCACCAAAACAACCACCACGTCCAGCATTGATGACGCAGTCCTTGCGGGGGACGCATCAGGACACATTAGTCTTTTAGGCTACAAAAGATATGTGGTCAAATGTGCCCTAGAGACAGAAAAATAGAGTCCACTCACCATAAATATTTAATTAGATTACCACTGAGGTGACGCTTCGAAGTTCACGCTTTCATCTGACATGAAGCTCAAAACGTCACCTCGGTGGTAATTGAATTAAATATTTATGGGAGCATTGTCAAGTGTGTGGACTCTGTTTTCTCTTGCATGACCTCTGGTTTTTAGCGTCTATTGTAAAGAGACCACCTCAGCAAGTGGTCTGAGTGATCGTATCGCGTCTTGGTGGTCGTTTAGCGCTGTCCAAGTGGGATCAGATCACCCAAGACATATTTTAATATGTTGTATAAACAGGTTTTGTGTGTCTCTTTCTCCAGGTGCATCTTTTTGCACCCATGAGCACCAGCAGCTGCAAATGAACCAGCTAGTCTGCTGCTAACTGCACCCTTTGGTTTCACCGTGGTGTGCTAACAATGGCTCAAGATTTATTGCGCTCTGTAATGAAGCACCGGCGCATTCAACATGTTTTCTCCACGAACACTGAGGTGCAGAACAGAACGCCTGTCACCATATTTATCATAACTACAGTCAGATCTGGTCCGGCGCCACGTAGGAGATCAGACTGGAAATTCTATGTGCGGTGTGTTTGTTGCTAGGCAACTTTGTCACAATACCCCTGTGACCTTCCGACCCTGCCAAGTGTGGTGTTACTGTCCCTGTCTCACACTCGTATGCGTGTGTGCGTATGTGTGTGTTATCTGAGACGATGGTGAGACTGCTGCATAGCAACTGAGAACAGCTGTGATTTCACTGTGGTTTGGACGAGTGTGTGTGTGTGTGTGTGTGTGTGTGTGTGTGTGTACAGTTCTGTTTGTGTGCGTTCATGTCTGCGTGAAGCCGCCGTCACTGTTCATCTATGCACACACCCACAACAACATAATATGGCACACTGTCACTTCCACAGCGTGATAGCGGCATAGACTCAATCAGCCAAAATGCAACCCCCCTACACACACGCACACACACACACACACACACACACACACACACACACACACTCAACCCTGTTGTCAAATCGCAGCCGAAAATAGAGAGCAGAGGGAGCGACGGAGCAGTCATTTCCCTGAAGATCCATTCATGTAAAATACTGTTATTCAAACCTCCCTCCCCCTTATTCAATAGTCTTATTCATCTCTCTCTTGACTGCAAAACCAAACACGCCTTGTCTTCTGCTTCCCGGCAAGAGCCTTTGTGCCCGAGTACACGCCAGCGCTTGTGTGTGTGTGTTTTCTCCGCTCTTCTCCATAAGAGGAATGTCCTTGGCCTGTCCGACCTGCGTGCTCCCACTGAGCCCTCCGTCAAACACCTGGGGCGGGTTCTCCCGCGCCGCTCCAGCCAATCAGGAGCGCAGGCAGTTAATGACATCAGTTAGCGGAGGATCTTTAGGGCCGGCCCCTCGAGGTGATTCGTCGGAGGGAGAGTGCTCTTATTGTTATGATGATTAAGTGTTATATGAAGGGCTATCAGAGGAGAGCCCCTTAATGAAAGTGGAGCGCAGAGAGCAGAGGCAGAGGCGGCAGAGCTGTGGAGAGCTACAGAGGCAGGCAGGGAGAAACTGAGACTGGAGCGGGAGACAAGGGGAAATAAGGAGAGTTTAAGGTGGGAGAAGACAGAGATGGTGAAGGAAGGAGGGAGCAGGAAGGAGCGCAGGGGCTGAATATTCAGCAGCTGTGTCCAGACTTGCTGACTCCGGGTGTTCATGATCTGAATGTACCATGAGAGGTAGACAGTGTGCGCAGGAAACCGCTGTAGAAAGAGCAAAAGGGGAAGAAGGCGAGAGAACAAGTGCATGTATGCGTTAAATGCATACAAATGTCCATGGTTTTTTTGGGGGGGCTGCTTTTATGTGCAGGAATGTAAGTGTGTTTGTGTGCAAGTGTGAACGCTGGAGTTTCCCTCGCCGTTTGGTAAAAGAGTGGAACGCCCTGCCTCAGAGGAAAATTCCATCCTCAGCTGCTCCTACGCTGTTGTAAATCATCAGGCTGGGATGTCCAACGCTTTCTGTTATTTTGTGAATAGGCGGCTGTCGTTTGCCTGTTTGTTGGATCCAGTTTTCCTTCAACCTCCCTCGTCATCTTCACTTAGTGTTTTACTACACTTCCCAGAATGCCTCTTGACTCCACAGCTCCCCACTCTCTACCCCAACCTGAGAATGTGCTTTAACTTGTTGATTTTCAGCAGCTGGCGTAGGCAGAGAGGGCTGAAGCAGGAGTTCTTTTCCAGTCTAGAATAAAGTTTCGCAGGCCTCACACCAGATCACTTTTCATGTGATTTCACTGTCGCAGACAAATTTCCAATGTCGGAATAAAACCATGACAGTTTCGCTCCAGTTGTTTTTTGGCATAAGGTGGTCATAAAACTCAGTCCAAGCTGTCTTAAGTCAGACTTTTTATCTTCTTGACGTTTCAGGTTTGGTCCATGGGAATACTTGAGTTGAGTGACGAAAGCAGGAAGCAGCAAAGCCGGTAGACGGTAAACAAGTAGAGGGAGCTACTGTAGTCTCGATTCTCTTGAAATGTGGAGAAGGAGGAGACTGATGGAGCTGTTTAATCCAGCGTTTATCAGCACTGATTTTGGTGAAAAATCCTAATTTTTGAAACACTCATTGGTAGTGAGTTGAGGTGACAAAATCCAAAATGTAAAGTTTGTACACAAATACAGTTTATCTTTATGGATTATATTGATGCCAGATTGACAAGAACACTGTCGACATATGACGCCTTTTATCTGGTGTTTGTAGAGTTATGTGTTTAGAAGTGCAACTAGTGACTCCTCAGTGTTGCACAATCTTGTAGTGTCTTCATGTCTACCATACACTATAAGACTTTGAAAAGACTTTTAAAAGACTAAAGTGTGACACCCTCTGACATCCAAAGATGATGTAAGTTTTTAGTCACACTCTACAAAACTTTACAAGGACTGGGGATCTTGCAGGGTGAAATATTTACACGACTAATTAGATTCCTTTTGAGATTCTTTCCCATCCTGCTCCTGGTGGAAAATATTACACCAAACTCCATTTAAGAAATATGACATTTTAACAATTCCTTACATGCCTGCAAAAACACACAACTCCAGAAACACCAGATAAAAGGCATCGTATGTCGACAGTGTTCCTGTTAATTTGGCATCAATATAATCCATAAAGATAAACTGTAATTGAAACAAACTTTACATTTTAGACTTTGTTGCCTCATCTAGCTGCTAGCCTCTGTTGGTTAGCTGAGCTATTTGAGTGTGAGGAGTTGGCGGAAATAAGAGGCAAAAAGTTTCTGCCTGGTTTGCTGCTTCCAGGTCTACAGTTGAGTAGAATGAAGTATAAGGTGACGTCCTTATATGAGGACGCAGGGTCACAGGAGGATAGACAACAAAAACATGTTCTGTAAACAAAGAGTGTTGCGATGTTTCATTTTCAACGTATGCAGAACGTCAAGATGAGAGAAAACTGACATAAGACAGCTCAGACTGAGGGTTATGACCACCTCACGCCAAGCAGTAAGGACGGTATTAGATGTAAGAGAATGTCAGACTTAAATGGGCACTGTGTAGGAATTTCTCCCATCTAGTGTTGAGATCGTATATTGCGTTCAAACTGATAGCACACTCTAGCGCCTCACTGTTTCAAACGCATATTGCAACAACGGTAGCTGCTGTGTACCGAAAAGCTATGATAACATTGATGAAACCATGTCATCCGATACTTCATGGAGTATTCATTCAGGGTCCTACACAGACACACATGACGCTAACAGCGGCTAACAGCTGTTAGCGGCGCTGGTCGCTAACAGCTGTTAGCCACTGTTAGCTGTGATTCTCCTTCAGCAGCTGGGAAATGCTACCCCAGTGTTGACCCTTGTTTTTTGAAATCGCCGGTCACGTTGCCTTTTTTCAAATGCACTGGCACCTGTGACTAGCCTGCTTGCTGCTGCTTTTCGTCACTCTACCTGCAGGCGGAAACCAGAAACTGACAAGTGAATATGCGAAAGGCGATTCCGTATTTCTCAAGTATGTCCCTGTAGGTACCTGTACTTTCAAGATGGCGCACGTACATGATGAGACACCAGTCGCAATGTATATGTAAATGAGAATTTCGGAGCTTAAGGACATACTTAGATATGCTGATGGAGGTAAACACACATGTGCTAGGACACACTTTTGACTGCAAAATTTGTTTATCTCAAAGAACAACTGAAATTGTCACATATAGTGCCTTTAAGTCTTTTTAAAGTGATTTCAAAGTTTTCTAGAGTATGATACTTGCCCCCTTTAAACATACTGTTGTGGTAGTGTTGCATTATGCTCTGTCATGCATGCTGTCACTGGAAAAAATTGTAAGCATGCCTCCTATACGTTGGATTGCTCCCAATGTGAATGCATGTCATTGCTCTTTGATCTTCGATCTTAGAAAGCTGAGCCCAGAAACCATCACTAAACAACAGACCTCCTTCAGGTTTGCGTGTTTAAAGGTGTATTTTTCATCTGAGTAGCTTCCAGCACACCTAAAAATATTTCATTAGTGTGGTTTCCACTGGAGAGCTGAAGTGTCTGATTGTGTTTCACAGGCGTTTTCACCCTCACAAGAACACGATTACGGAGAAAACACTGGAGAACTTTTATTTGCCTGCTGTCTGGTTGATGGTTTGTCTCAATGCTGTGGTTCAGCTTTTCTTCACTGGCTGAAATCAACTTCTGGGCTCAGGGGCTGTTAAACTGAAGAAATGACCCTGCCTGTGATCATTTTTACCAGCCTCAGTGCAGCTGTGACTGCTGCTAGTACACAGGTAGTATACATTTTTCATCAGTATGTTACAGGTCTTGTTTTTAGTGCCATTCTGTGTATAGGATGAAGTATTCATCTGAAGCTTGCAGACAGCAGATGAAGTGAGTAGAAGTGAAGTGCAGTTTGACGTTTGAGATGAGGCTAAAACAGGAATACTGTGCAATGAGGCATTTAAATGTTGTCAGCCAGCGACCTGGCAAGTACAACATGACTGTTTAGAGACACACCTCCTTTAACAGACAGATATCGATGGGTTAATTTAAAGAGGAACTGCAAGCTAAATTATTTTGCTGGCTCTGTGCACATAATCACATAGATCATCAGACTTCCTGTCTGTCCAGCAGAGAAGAGTCTGACAGTAGCTTCTCGTTGTTCTGACTACCAGCTAGACATAGCCGTCTGTGCCACACTGCCCCCCCACCTCTCCTGTAGTCACTGCTCCCCTGGTCCCCTGTTACATGTTTTAAATATGCAGGCAGAGGGTTGTGGCAGAGTTTGAGGGTGCAGTTACCCTTTAAAGCTGCGGCCTGAGTTGAACTGGCTGCAGACTCTGTCCCGAGAGCTCGGCTCAAAGCTGATTCATCATAAAGTCTTTGTATACACGAACTGCTGTATTAATGCTCAAGAAAAACTTTAGCTGGAACTAAAAGCGACGTCATCCTGCAAGATGTTGCATTGGCCAGTCAAATAAGATTGTATCCTTGGCAGATTTCCCCATGTCATAATAACTATTTCAGAGTTTTCGTCATAGTTTTTTTTTAATTACTGCAGGCATCTGATTGATTTATCACCCGAACTCACTGGAACTCACTGGATGCGAGCGTCAGACTGTCGTTTCGCATCACGTTACGCTGGACGCTCTGTGTCCACTGGATTGGGATACTTGAGCGTCGGCTCCATACAGAGCCTACACCGTCGCCTACGCTGTTGTGAGCATTTATACTTGTGCGGTGGTGTGTCTGTGTCACTCTGCAGTTACACCTCCAAAATGGTGGGGTTTAACACACACATTAAACACATTAAACACACATTAAACATGGCTTAATAGAGACAATTTCAAACACAAGTACACAAATCAGCTTCACTATAACTCGCAGCATTCACAGACAAAAACTTGTCTTTATCTGGACACATTTTCCCACAAATACAACATGCTAATGTTATTAGCACAAGCCTATGGCATTTTACATTGTATGAATTAGCCTAGCAGCTAGTGGACTTTTCCTCTACTCATATGAAGCCAGGGACAACAGCAACATTTAACAAAGGTAATGTTACAAAATTCGGCTCCAATGCAACTCACAAGGTTCACTGACAAAACAGCTGTTTTATTCTAGACACGTTTTCCAAACAAATACAACATGCTAACATTACTAGCAGAAGCCTGTGGTGTTTTACATTGTATAAATTAGCCTAGTGACGAGTGGAGATTTTCTCTGCTCATATGAAGCCAGGATAAATCACACACAGGACTTAAAATGCCATTTTTGTGGAGGCTTTATTGTCTTCACAATTTATTGTTTCTTATCTGTGAAATTAAAGTAAATAAAAGCTTTGTTTCCACTGAGGGAAATGGTTTCAGCTTACAGAAACAGACAGGAGGTCTGTGTCACCACAGTGTGTAGTTACATGTCTGGGGAGGTGCACATCAGGATACGGCATAGGCTCTATGTCAATGCAGAGGAGCATGGAGACCAAAACTAGTTCTGTTATCAGGCTGTAAACATGTTTATTTCTGCTCTAAAATTGTTAGTTATTTAATCTGGTCTATAGGAAATTGACTTGTTTTTGGAGTCAGCCTCAAGTGGCCGTTAGAGGAACTGCAGTGTCAGTACTTTATTTTTCAGTCCTAGAGGTTGCTGCTTTGTAAGCACACATACCTGATTGATTAGTGTGCACTGTGAGGAGCCAGTTCTACTGTTGCTTCATGATTGCCGTGATGAAGGAGGCACTGCGGTGCCACTGTGAAGTCTTAGTGTCTGATGAGCCATCAAAAGTACTGGATCCTCTTCCCCTGGCTGGTGTTTCCTCGTCTCAGCGGTACCTGTGTCTCTGAGTGGGCATGTTGGTTGTGTGTAGTGTTAATGTTGGAGTGGGCGTGTCAGAGCCCGCAGCCAACAGATGGACCCTTCTCAGTTTATTCAACAAGCTCTACTATCACTGGCATCCACTTGGCACTGGGCAGATGGAAACTTCAGACTTTGCTCCAGAGCCGACGTCAGGAAGGGGAAGCTGTAAGATGAACTGCGAGCATGTAATGTAGTAATGCGGAGAAAGCTACAAGGTTGTACAATCATTACACCGGAGCAGGAGCAAAGCTAGATCATGTTAGGCTGTAATAAGAGGCTGAAGAAGTGGCGGCAGATAAAGCATCAGTTGCCCTCCACTTTCCTCCTGAAATCTCCAGCTAACAAGGAAGCTTCAGCACATATTTTGCGCTGGTGGAGAGGATGCCAGCCCCCCCCGCTTCTCCCACACATCACCCCTGGCTAAAGGAATGTAGCGGAAAACGAGGGACTCGAGATAGAAGATCAGAGGCCTTAATACTAACCACATTGTGTGTTGTTTCCCATCTCCTGTGTTCTCCGCATCAGGAGTGAAACAGCCTTTGATGAATATCTACAAAGAGATTTGAGACTTATAAAGAGCGGCAATTTAGCCAGGTATGTTATCTTAAGCCTGCTAATTTGGGTATTGAATTCACTCATAGGGGGAGCCAGGGGAGCCTGTGGTGTTTATCAGGCAGACTAGCACGAAGTCTGTGCATTGAAACAGAGAGTTTCAGGGCTATCTAATCAATGACTGACCACCTCTTAAGACTGGGGTTATCATATCTCTTATCCCTCTCCCCGTCTTCCTGCTGCATGCATGTATGTGAGTGTGCTGTAACCATGGATCAGGCCCCGTCTTTCCCCTGAGTTACACATCTAATCACGGCACCATCATCCCTCATCCCTAATTCTGTTGGCAGGGCCTGTCAAACAGCATACGCTGAAAGACGGGGTGACTTTGAAATGCTGCTAATGACCCTAGGATATAACTACCCTCTCTCTTTTACTCCCCCTCACGCTTTCTTTCTTGTCCACTCCTGTCATTTGCACTTGCGGTCATCTCCTTTCTTGTTCACCACAACTCTCTGAATCTGCTGATAAGAAAATGCAAACGAGAGAGAGAAGACTAGAAATCTCACCTTTTTATACCTCTGCGTTACAGACAACTGTGACGGGAGGCATCATGTTTTCAGGTTGTACGTCGGTTCCATTATTGTGGACGCCATATGGCAAGACCGTCTTTCTTCCTTCACATTTGGCACAAACGACCTCTTGGACTTGGAATAAACTGGTTAAATTTTGGTGATCAAAGGTCAAGGTTACAGGGCATTCCGTGTACTAAGGCTGTGTCGTTGCCTTAGCTGTCATGGATTTGACCCTTAGCTGCGTGTCGTCCCCTCTCTCTTCCTTTTTCATGCTGAAGCTGTCCTATTAAATAAAGTCAAAAAATAATTTTAAACAAACAAACAAAAAAGATGGTCAAGGTCACTGTGACCTTCTCTGTCTCATTTTCATGAATGTGCGATTTCAAGAACCCCTCGGAAATGTTTTCAAAATTGGCACAAATGTCCTCTTGGTCTCAAGAATGAACTGATTAGATTTTGGTGGTCAAAGGTCACAGGTAACTGTGTCCCTGCATTAATCTCATTTTAGTGAATGCCATATCTCATGAACACTACTTAGGGAATGTTTCAAATTTGGCACAATCATCCACTCTGACTCAACAATGAACTGATGAGATGTGGTATTTCAAAAAAGGTCAAGGTCATTGTGACCTTGCATCAGTCTCATTCTCACGAATGCAATATCTCAAGGACACCATGAGGAAATGTCTTCAAATTTGGCAGAAACATGCACCTAGATGAATTCGGGGGTTGAAGGTCAAGGTCACTGAATGAATTGAATTAGTTTCATTCTCGCGAAACACCTCCAGGGATTTTCTAAAAAAAATGGCACAAACATCCAATTGGACTCACCAATAAACTGATTAGAGTTTGGTAGTCAAAGTTTAAGGTCACTGTGACCTCATCCGCCACATTCTCATAAACACGATATTGAGCACCTTGAAGAAATTTCTTTAGATTTGGCACAAATGTCCTCTTGGACTCAATGACAAACTGATTAGAAGGTCAAAGGTCAAGGGCACTGTGACCTCACAAATCATGCTTTTGGCCATAACTCAAGAATTCACACATTAATTATGACAGTATTTCACACAAAAATCTAATAGGATAAAATGATGAAGTTATGGCATTTTATATCCAAAAGGTCAAAGGTCAGCTTCACTGTGGCATCATATCGCTCTGCAGAAAACAGAATGGCTTCTCTGGCTATTCCTCAACGTCATATCTCTGGAACAGAAGGGGAGACATTTGGTCAGATACTGAATCGTTGACTCTAATCTTGAAACTGTGCTGATTGTATAGATCTTCCTCTGCTGCTGGAGGTGCCATGTTTTCACAGACATGAATGTAAACTGTAACTGCATATTGCCTGGTTTACAGAGGCATACAACTGTGAGGCAGTAATTCTAGTTTTGAATTTATTTTGTAAGATGAATCAAAGTGGATGTGCACAGGCAGGGAGACAAAGGGTTAATGTGAAGGCGAGCTTCTGTCCAAATGTTATTTAACCTTTATTTAAACTGGGCAGCCCCACAGATTAAAAATCTCCTCCATCAGGGGAAGCCGGCCAAGACGCAGCATCCAGACAAACATAAAAGTCTCAGAGAGAAAAAAACACACAAAAGCAGAATACAATCAAAGGCACATAGCCGAGAGAGACTGCTTTATAAGCACTGCAATAGGCAACACTTGAGCGTCAAACCAGCAGGCTCATTGCCAAACCTATTTAAATCTTGACTAAACAAAGCAAAGACAGCACCTTATTGAGTCCGCCACAAGAACCTTCATTAACAGTGTAAACTCAGCGAGAGAGCTTTCAGCTTTAAATAATTTTGCAGCCAGTTGCATGAAGAGCGAGCAGAGTACATAAAGGCACTTTGCCTCATTCAGCTCTGACCTCAGGGACAGATAACACAAACAAATCCTGGGACAGCAAACAGTAATTTTCCAACTCCTTTTTTTAGAGATGTAAGTAGACGGTAAATTAGTGGACCCGGAGTGGCCTTATATATTTATATAGAAAACTGAAGCGGGGAGCGAGCGGAGCAGTGGACGGGGTGGCTGTCAGCTCCAGCATAGAAGGTGACACTGATGAGAGACAGAGGTAGAGTCAGTGATGCAGCTCAGTGCTACAGTGGCTAAGACGAGAACTGGCGGTGCATCTGAATATAAAACAACTTAATCAAGTGCTAGCGTGGCAGTCGAAGCAACCGTTGTGTGTCAGCAGAGGAAAAAACATGACTTGTGTGTAAAGAAAACCTCATTTTGACCAACCGTTAATGCATCTCAGCTCCTCTGCACAAGATTTTCCTTCTTTTCAAGCAGACATTGTTTTTTTCCATTCAGCTTTAACAGGAACAAAATCAAATTGCAAAGATTTGAAACTTTCTTGAGAGGCGCAATCTGTCACAGTGAATATATTTTTGTCAAAGTAGCTTCATCCTTCAGCAGCCATTGTAGTGGGGTGTACACACTTGTCGGCAACGTCCAAGTCGACTCGCAAATATTCAAAGAATTGAGAAAAACAAATGTGTTGCATACCATGTAACTGCAATGTTTACGGTTCAGTTCCAACCAGGAACCTTTGTTTGCATGTCACCCCCCCCCCGCCCCCTCCCCCTCGTCTGAGCTGTCAAACTGTCATTTGAAGGCAATAATGTCACACATGTCAGTGTCAATAATGTCAAACAAGAGTCTGCAGCCCTGCTTGTGTCTCTGTCAGGCTGTAGTGAGGTTGAGCTAAGTGCTAATGGCAGCATGCTAACATGTTTAAAACGACAATGCTATGGTTTAGCAGGATTACCATGTTAAGTTAAGCATGTTAGGATGCTAACATTTGGTGATTAACACTGAGCACAAAGTGCAGCTGAGGCTGAATGTCATTAGTTTTGCAGATCATAAACCAAAGTGTTGGACACATTTTGGCATCTTCTTATTTAAATGTTCAGTGTGTAGGATTCAGGGGGATATACTGGTAGAATTGGAATATAACATTATAAGTATATTTTCTTTAGTGTAAAATCATCTGAAAAAAGAATCATTGTTACTGAAGAATGAGCTGTTTGTATCTACATAGGGTGTGGGTCCTCCTCCATGGTGTCCACCATGTTTCTATCGTAGTCCAGAACGGACAAACCAATCAGTATACAATCACGGGAGGGGAATCCATTTATTGACCCAAGTATGTGCGACTGCTCTACGATAGGTGGAGATACGCCTCCTTTCAGCTTGTTAGTATTGGACCTTTTTCCTGTTGACCTATTACATCACAGACCAAACAATGGACAAACAAGTTAGCTTCCGTTAGCTAGAAGCTAACTGGTACCATGGTGGACAACTTTACAGCTCTGTACATTTGGTCCGTCCAAAAAGTCACAGCTCTGGGTGTAGATTTCTCCATGTTGTTACCGGCTTCTTCCTCTGTTACACATTTAATGCTTTTCGATTTCGGGGTCAAAGCCCGGGGCGGAAACTATGGAGCATGCTCAGAGCGCCTCGGCCAGTTTGGGTCTGATTGACTGTAAACATGCAGGAGTCACATGATCTGGGTGTGTTAGTCCCACTGTGAGAAGTTTGATTTGGTACGATTTCAGTCGGACTTTTAAGACACATGTTTACATGACTTTTAAAAGTATACCACAATAAATCCATTTTCTCTGATGTCATGTAAACGTCCTGTGTGTTTTACTGGTGTTAATCACCAGGGGTTTCATTTATGAAACAGTGCGTATGATCCATACTAAAAATGTACGTACGCACAAAAGCCCAAAAATGCCGTGGGCCAAAAAAAATATGACAGTTTCTACAATCAGGCTTCCACCTCACCATCTGTATCGCCAATTTCCTGTCTCCAAAATGTTGGTAAGCACAGGTCAAAGTTTCTTCCACCAGGTCTGTTTTTAGAGATCACAACTTTTTTTGTGGGAAGTGGTGTACGCCTCTTTCGGGTCTCGTTTTGTATGTACGCAGTGTTTCTGTCCGTTTGTTTTGGAGAGGAAGAGACCTCTGTGGATAATTTGTCTCCCAGTAGAAACTGCCTGAACAATGAACACTAAAGGAATCCTAACTGGGAGACGTTTCAGCAGGTTGCTACCTGCACTTCTCACTGCTCGGTGCCACTAAATCGTACGTACTGCTCCTTTAAAGAAAAACTAGTACACCTGACTTCGATCAGAAAATTTGTTTACATGTATAGTTGATCTGTTGGGATTGTGCAGATATTCAGATAAATTAAGAAAAGACTGGTATCCTTTGAATCTGGTCAGTAGTAAATATATTCTGCATGTGATGCATTATTAAACTGGATAAAACATGCATATTAACTTCTCAGCGAGGGGCTGAAACATCCCTATGAAGAGAAAAGCATCTCAAAGTCCCACACTGGTGTGACTCCTCATATCACTTTTCCTTTTTTTGGCCTGTTTTGAGTTTGTAAACAGTCTGAATTTTTGTTTTGTCAGCATTCAGAACACGTTTCAGTTGACATAAGGTATCTTGTGCAGTGTTAAAAACAGCTTGTAGGAGTGGGAGGGAGGAGTGAAGGATGTAAGCAGAGTTGTATCATCAGCAGAAGCTGTGTAAGTATCGTCAGCAAAGGCAGGCCGGATAGGACTGTATAGGCTCCTGACAAACTGCTGCCTCACTCCCCTGTCCTTCCCTTTTCGCTTTTTCAAATTCCGCTTTCTCATCTCAACCTGGACACTTTTTTATCCCCCTGCGCTCCAGCTGCCTGTCTCTGCCAAAGATGATCTAATGAACTCTTGATACGCCCTCTCGACCAAACATTTCTAGATCACAAACTTCCCTCACCAAGTTTCAGCTCATTTGCTTATTGATTCCAATCTAGCATTTCAGCCAAATTTGCACAGGGCTCAAAGAGCAGAGCGAGTCGGAGGAGCCAGAGAGGGCGGACCTTTGGAACCGGACAGGCTCTTCCAGTGGTTGTTGCCATGGTTTTTTGTTGTCGGGACAAACTGTCGGCCAGTGGCTGAGAGCCTGAGCTGCTGTTTGTTAAAGATAAGTGGAAAAGCCAGAGGGGGAAGAGAAAGAGGGAGACAGACAGACACAGAGAGGGAGCCCTGCTTCATTTTTTTTCTTCCTTTCTGACTGCAGGACATCCAGCCCGAAAAACACTCACCACCTCAAAGCTTCATCCACCCCACTCTCCCCTCAATGTGGGGATCCCGATAGATCATGCTCCCCTCTTTAAACAGTTCACCGAGCCGTTCTCCTCGCGTTTTCCTGACCCGCACCCCTCCCTGCCCGCTATCAAAGCTCTGTTGGCTGTGCACTGGCCGCTTTGATATCGTATAGTGTTTCTGGCAGTCTCCCTCTCTCTTTCTCTCCCTCCTTTCCCACAATATTGTAAAAGAGCACAGAGCGCCAACAGGGACCTGCTCACTGTCAGAGAGAAAAGACAGGGAGGCCTTAGAGGGAGCGAGGGAGGGAGGAGAGGACCAGAAGGTGGTAACAGTGAGAGTGAGTGTTATCTTTTCATCAGTGTTACTCTTCTTGTTGGCATCACAGTTTCTTTCAGGTTCAGCTTTCAACATGTCTGAGTTACTAAAGTTAAAAAATAACATATAACAGGTGTAGAACATGCACACCTTGTCTGACATTTACTTTAACTACTGCTGGTCCCAATTCAGAACTACTAAACTGATAAGCTACTTTAAAGGTGCAGTGTGTAGGATATGGTCTGAATGAGTTTAAATAAGGACTGCAACTAACAATTATTTTAATTCATTGTTTAATCTGTCAATCATTTTCTTGATTAATCAACAAAATCTGTCAAAAAGTGGTGATAAAGCCCAAGATGACATTCTCAAATGTCTTGTTTTGTCCACAACCCAAAGATATTTATTGTGTTGTCATAGAGGAGGAAAGAAACCAGAAAATATGCACATGTAAGAAGCTGGGGTCAAAAGAAGTTTACCCTTTATTCTTAAAAAAATAATCCTTAAACTGATAAGTCAGTTATCAAATGCATTGATTGTTGAACATTCATAAAAAGCAACTGACCAACAGAATGTGAAGACAGTTTTGACATAGTTCTTGAAGACGTCTGTGTATCATGTTGCAGAGATACTGACTGAAATTGGCATGCTAACTAGTTAGCCTCGGCCTATCCTGTCTTGTAATACCACTTGTACTGTCAGAGGCAATAGTGAGCTACTGTGCATCCAGTCTGCCCTTAGTCAGCATGAAATGAGTTTTTGTGTTGAGATACCTGCGATCTCTCCTCACATGAAGTTCACTGATCTCTTAATGTTCTCAACTTCCTCCTCCGCACTTGACGATCATCCAACCCAAGGTCCAAAATCCATGATACTGGTGTGGTACGGTCGGCCACTTCAGCCCAGTATAGAGTGGTGCTTGGATGACATTTTTTTTGTGGGCCAACGTGGAAGTTAGCGTTGCCATGGTTCCCTCGGCGGGATTTTTGTGTCAGCTTTTGGAATATTGCAGAAAAGAAGATCTGTAGCAAGCAAAAATTATGATACACCACCTTCATGGTTTTTGAAATGGAGATGAATTGCAGTAAAAAGAACTAGCGTTATACCATAGGACCTCATGCAGGCATGAAGGTCACTTACAACTTTTTATGACACATAAAAGCTTCAAAGTTAACTTGCGGGTTGTCGTAAACAAAATATCAGAATAGAATAGAGTTTATTGTCATTTGCACAGGTATGTTACAGTACAGGCACATTGGAATTCTTGTGCGTCTCTCTTCGTCAACTTAGTTAAAAAATATAAAAATATAAAATAAACACGTTCAGTTAAGTCAGAAAATAAATAAAAGAGCAGCTCAAATAGAGCAAACACACAAATATACAAATCCAGTCAAAAGTGGCAATGCCCTTTTGCCTCTCTAACTCCGCCAGGACGCCGACATCCTTGCTCCCCCCCTCCTCTGTTAAATGGTATCTCCCAGGCGCACTATGTCATCAAACCATGTGATGTTTGGTATTGCTGGATTCAGGAAGCTCTCGACTTTTCAAAAATAACATCGTTTTTGTTTTATTTATTATGTATTTCCCACCAGAGCAGCCTAAATGCACAAAGTCCACAATCGCGATGAGTGGTGACAAGTCATGTCATGCTGTTTTTCGAAGGTAAAAGTTAAAGGATTACTCGAGAGCTTATGCGGAGCTGTAAGTGGAGACTTAGATCTTTTATAAAAGGTAAGAGGTCTCACTCCTACCACTATTTTTGGCTGAGATATACCGTCTAGAAAGTGGGATCCTAACTTTCACGTTTCATATAGCTTTATTTGGTGATATTTTATGGTGTTTCTGTGTCATAAACAACATCAGCTATCATAATCACACCTGATTTCAATAAGATACAATGTTTGAAGCTGGCTGAGTGTTGTTTGATCACTGATAGTACTGTTTTGAAACCGACTTGTCATTTGGAGCTCCGCCTGGATCTTTTCATGGATAAAACTCTGTAGAATGGTCATACTTTGAGCAGTCTTCTTCAAATTTGAATCAAATGTTCATTGATAGTGTGCCTACAGCCCCACAGTGTCATTTACCTGCTCAGATGAAGCCACAGACAGTTATTCATCCTGAAACACATTTTTTATTTTATTTCAGGCAAAATCTTCAATTTTTTACTGATTTTAGAGGCCCATTACTCTGTCTGTGTATCACCTAGAGTGTTTCTGACACTTTCACAAGAAACTTCAGGGAGTTTTCTTTCTGGCAAGACCTCATGCATGCATGTAGTCAGAGCGGTTCAGAGGCTACAGTCATTTTAATTTGGGTATGTCATTTTAGGCGTTTTTATTACAAATTGGGGGTGGAGTACAAGAGGTTAGAGAAATACAGTACAATACAGAAGACCTTGAGTTTGTGTTTAACGTAGACCTTATTTCGGGCATCTGACTAAGACCTATTAAAAAAAAAACCATTGACTCAGAGACCCTTGGGGGAACCAGAAACTCATTTCCATGTTTTAGGACTCGTTCCTGCACCGTTCCATACAGCCAAGCTAATGTAGCTAGGCTAAGCTAGTTTACAACAAAGGTTTCATACTTTGACCCAAATGATCATTTATAAATTACCCTGTGTTATGTTTAATTTGTGAAGTAATTTTTTTTTTCTCACATGCCTCTATGGTGAAAGAAGAATCCAAAAATGGACAGACTTGATGAATTGAGGTCATATTTGTCTGCGTTTTCACAACAGTTTTTAGAAAAGTTTAAAAAAATCTCGCCAAACTCGAGCAGTATAGTGCAAGTCTTATTTATTCAGTCATATGCTCAGTACTTCCCAAACAGACAGCACTTCCTGACGCTGAACTGAACTGAAAGTAAAACTTGTCTGTGCTCTCTTACAAGACTCCATTGAGAAGAAAGGAGCTGCTTCTCTACTGCTGCCTGGATCAGTTAGTGTAGTCGTGTGACTTTGGTGAATCCGAACTAACCCTTTAAAACACCACAGTCACAATAACTGATGTACAAATGATGATTTTGTGGGTGAAGTGTTCCTTTAACTCGCAGACTCTGACCACTGAAATTGACGTGATGCAATCAGCTCATTGTTTCACAAGAGGACACTCGGCGCTCTGCTGGTCTTGTTGAACTGCAAACACACAGTCCACAGTAATAAAGTGGTTCTAGAGACTTCTGTTATTTTCTCTAACAAATGATCTTTAGCACGGTACACCCTGCGGCCTGCAAGAGCACATTAACTAGACAACAGCCGAGAGTTTCATTTGGGCCTTTTGGCTACATTTGTCATTTTAACCGGCAACAGCAGCGATCAGTGCCGGGTACAAATGAGACGCCTGCGACTTCACTGTGTTGTACATTAATTGCTCTCTGCTGAAGGAGAGACAGATGATTCAATAACAGATTTGTTAGCTTCTTATCGAATCTGTGTGTTTTAGCAGTTTAGAGTCCAAAACAGGAACTGACCCTCCTGACGTCTGCTAGTAGAGGTGATGTTCTCTAACACATGTTGAACGCCACAGCAGGACGGAGCACTGACTCGACCTGACTGAGGACATAAAGGACTGACCGAATGAGCAACAGAGCGAGCGTGTAACTGAGTGAGTGTGCACCAACGTGCAATTGCATGTGGTGTGTCATGGCCATTACCATGAAAGTCTGCAGCCCTCGGCCTGGGCTTTTTTTAAGCTTGACCTGACTGTCGCAGTCAGTCCACCACACACACACTATGCCTGCACTCCACGAGGGACCTCCAGGCTGCACACACACACACAAGTCACCTTCAAGCGTCCACATTTGCAACCTCAGTTTGTGTATCTGCACGTGTGTGTGTGTGTGTGTGTGTACGTCTGAGTCTGATTGTTTGCCGTCCTCAGAGAGCGAGGATGAGCGTGACTTCATGATCGCTGGCTGCTGATGAATCATACCAAACTTACTCTGTGTTTGCCTGATGCAAATGTCTGTTTGCTTTGTTGGTTAGCCTACTTTGGAGGACAGAGGCTGTGTGTGTGTGTGTCTGTGTGTGTCGTCTTGAATTATTCACTGGCAGTATTTGATTTTCTTGCACCATACATTACACGTGTCCTCTTTGAGCTTTTGCCTCTCCGTTACTGTGTGTACATCCGCTGTTTTTTTATTTCAGTAAAAGAGTACAGTGCTGTTGTTGCAGGCGAGGCAGTGGCCCCATTGATGTGTTTTGTGCTATCATTTTTCAATTTGAAAGTTCTGGGACTCAGTTCCTCTAAATATACTGTATATTATGTGCTTATTATCGGCTTAGTTGGTTTGCCAATAGACAAAGAGTGTAATGTTTAATGCTGTAGCAGGAGAGGCTCTGCAGGGGCCTTTACCTGTTTAACGTGGACCTCTATAATTAAGTTTCTTGTGCTCTTTACATTACAGCTGTGTCTGATTTTGTCCTTTGGATGATATTTATTACAATAGAGGAGCAATGAATAACTATTTTAGTACGGCTGCCCCCAACTAAGAATACATATATATATTTTATCTCCAAGTGCACGTCACACACTGAGCGAGCCGCCTGTTAATGACGCTGTGGGCTAATGGGCATGTAGCTACTTCCATGTTTCAGATGATACGTCATGTTTGTAGTCGACCAATGAAGATGAGTTTACATATCACCTTGGGTTCGTCCTTCACCTTCTCAAAATGATCCCACACTTTGGATTTCCTGCCCGACATGTTATTAACTAGCCTGTGGAATAACCGCAGGTACCAGCCCTGGAAATTAACCTGATGAGGACACTTCCTGTGTCTGTCCTTTCAGATTAAATTCCCACATGGTCCAGTCATACAGGTTTGGATTTATTTTGACAAGGTGCAGCTCCTAATAGAGCTTCATGTTTGTTTTTTCTGCGACTAAACAACCAGTGATGATCTGCAGCTAAGCAGGAGCTGAACTGCGCCTGAGCAGCGTTGCTCACGCGGACGGTGTGGCCCGGGTGTTAGGCAATCAACTTGTTGCTCTGCCTCAACTGTGCAGGAGCCTGACCGACAAAAATTTTTAAAAGGTCAGAAATTTATCTGAACGTCCGGCAGACAGTCAGGAGCAGCTGATCAGTCCTCGCTTCCCCTATACAAGACCCAGGGAAACAGAAATTCGGACTGACTCTAAAATTAGTTGTGCAACCTTAAAAATTTGGTCAGAAATGGGATCAAATCAGGAAGTTCATATGTCTGACTTAAATCTGTGAAAAAAAAATCTAATTTAACAACCGGAATTTTCTGCAAAAATTAAAATAAAATTAGTGCGTTTATTAAGATTTTATAAATTGAATTAATCGTAATTAAAAATTTAGTTTATTATCATTTTCTTGTGAAATTTCATACAGAAAAAAATGAAATGTTGATCCCAGCCTGAAGCAACACAACAAGAAAGGATAAAAAAAATACATATATTATTTCCCTTAAAAACATTTACGTACAGAAGAAAACAGTCAGCAGCACAGTGCACACAAAAACATCAAGTGTTAAGTTAAATATGGCAACTGTTGTGTCAGTGAGGGACCAGAACTGGTGTGGGCGGGGCTAAAAGGTCAGTTATAAAGGTTATCTTAAGCGAAATTCGTGTTTGAATTTTAAAGATTAAAATAGTCTGATGGTGAATCTGCTCCTCTGCACAGACCAGATCAGTCCTCTGATGAAAAAGGCGAAGAAAGCCTGTGTGTCTGAATGTGCGCATGTTAATATGAGCGTGTGTGACTGTGTGAGTTGCCAGGCAGCCGAGAGCTGCAGTGAGGACCAGGGGGTCAGGAGCAGTCCTCTGGGACATCCTGACCTCTGACCTCTATTCCATAACTCTTTGTATGAACGGAAGACACAGTCAGACCTCATAGGATGTGATTGGTCCTGCTCCGCTTCCTTAAAGCCCTCTGGAATCCTGACATTTGTCGTTAGGGAAAAGCAGGAAATACAGACGGAGAGGGGGGGTGGAAATGATTTCATGGGCTGAAAATGGAGAACATCACAAGGCTTCCTCCAACCGGTGTTGACATATATGTAGCAGAAGTTATTATTTTCCAGTCTCTGAGAGAGTTCTCATTTTCTCCTTCTCTCTGTTGGTCTTGCTCTCCCCTTCCATCCATCCAGCGAATGTGTAGGAGGGATAAAGGTCGTCCTTTTGTCATCAAAACTCCAGATTAGTTTTGCCTCGGTGCATCTGACTCTCTGCTTTATCACTGTGGCCAGAGGAGCCACAAGGTTCAGCTCACCCCTCTGCAAAGTAATAACTCCTACCAGCTACTATTGCATTCTTCGCCGCTATCTCCTACACTACTATTACTACTCCATTCTGGGGTAGGGGGATTATTTTCATGGCACTGGCTTTATTGGGCTGTATAGTGAAGACTGACAGGAAGGCGAGGAGCAGGAGGATGTGACATGCAACATATGTCATGAGCCACGATCAAACTGACAAAGTTGTAATAGTCGCTTCAGTCCGCCGGGGCCCAGAGCCGAGCATAAACGCACTGCTGACAGCATGTCATAAGCCTATCTTGGTTTTATTTTAATATTTCTGCATTGATGTGGTTTGTGGGGTTCTGTAACTTGATGACTTGGGGATTTCTCTGAAAGTCAGTTTGGCTAATATTGCGGCAGGCTCCAGCACAAGACAGTGAAAAGAAGTGCTTTATTGAAATGTTTCCTCTGGCTGCGGCTCACAAAAAAACACGGCCGCAAGTCAGACAGAAGAAGCTGCCGACAGGGAATGAAGATCTTCTGAGGATTACGTAAATGTGGCATGTGATTTAGATGGGTATCTGCGGCAGCATGAATGCGGTGTAAGATGGTTACACTGTCAATTAGAGCACATGAATTAGCCCGCACCCTCTCGGCTCTCGGAGGGCTTTGTTAACCTTCTCCCCTCCGTGTAAACACTGCTGGCCTCTGCTTCAAAGGCTTCAGAGAGCTTCAGCTGGTCAGAGGTCAGCGGGGTCACTTTGAACTCATCCATTTTGGTCACCTTCAAATCCTAAAAAACACAAAGCGTCTCAGTGGATTTAAATTTGAGTGTTGATAGCTAAAGAAGTATCTGTGGTTGGATCATGTTGACTGGTGCACAGTTAGCTCTTAAATCTGTAACAACACTGTGTCTTATTCCTTCATTGTTTTATGCAGACGACAACAGAGTGTATTGATTTTAAAAATGTTTTTCTTTTAATGGCACACTGCTGTCAGCTGAGGCTCGATACAGCTGCAACGAGGACCTTTAGGTTCGTCAATATGTTGTCAGACATGCAGTGATAAACATAGCCTCAGCAAAAAGATAAATGCAGCTCAGATTTAGCTGGTTTACTTCTTTAGATTATTGTGGTGAAAATTGTGGTGCAATCTTAATATAGTTGCACAAAGGCCTTTGCACACTGATTCTGATGTGTTATATTGTTCTATTTGGTGTAAAAAAAAAAAATCTATTTTTTTCGTAAAAATTCTTTCAGTGGATGAAATGACTGCGCTCTGTTACTCTGTCTTGTCGTTGCTGTGTCCCGCCGCCACATTTTCTTCACTGATTCTTGGTCAGACGTCTCTAAAGGCTTCTGAAGGATGCATGAAACGTAGAAAATTGAACCTGACGAAAGTTTCGGACCTTTTTTTGACGAAAACAACAGACTTCTGAGTTCTGCATTGGATTGAGTACCCGGTTACTGACCTGCCAAAAGGGTGATTTGCTGATGATATTATGTCTTAATTTTATTTGCAGGTTTGGTACTGGGTGATTGCTTTGCTGTGAATTGTCAAGTGTTGGAGGTATCGACCGTAGAGATGTCTTTCTGTCTATCTATCTAATGTAATGGAACTAGATGGCACTCGGTTTGTGGTGCTCAAAGAGCCAAAAAAATACTTTTGAAAAACTCAACATCAATGTCTCTTTCCAGAAATCGTGACCTGGTTACTCAAGATAGTTCACAGACTGTTGTGAGCAGTTTCATGTAGAAACTATTTTCTTTCTACCAAACTACACTCAGCTACACGCCAACTGTATAGGCCAAAACACACTGGCGGTGTCATTGACATGAGTCAAGTGCCGCCGCAAGCGTATAACGCAAAATTGCACTACTTGCTTAATTCATGCTGCTTAATTCACATATCTTGCATCATTCACTTCACATCCATCGTGTCCATTGCTCCACCAACCGAGAATTTGCTTCTTAACGTGTCTGTACATTGACTTTACATGCAATTTACTCGCGCAAATTGTTGTGCGAAGCAAAAGTGTCAATACAACATTAAATATTAAAGTAGAGCCAGGAGAGTGTTAGCTTAGTTTAGCATAAAGGCTTGAAACATGGAGAAACAGCTCGCTTGACTCAGTCTGAGGTTAGCAATATCTGCCTACCAGCTAGGGCTGGGCAATAAAATGGATATTTTATCCTCATCCTGATATGAGACTACATATCAGCTTAGATTTGTCTTTTCTGTTTTAAAGGCTGCTGAACATTAAAATTATGTCATTTTGTGAACTCACCAGACTGTTCTAGCATTACGTCCACATTACTGATTAGAAAAGTCTCATTGTGAAAACACTAAAAGTGAACCCTACAACATCGAGGTTTTTGCTCAAAACCATTGTGACATTTGATTTTCTTCATGAAGCCCAGCCTTACAAAGAGCGCCTCTGCAGCTCACTGATTAACACATTATATCTGGTTTGTTTATTGGTACAAAAATCAAGTGTAAAAGAAAGTTGTGGTTTTATAGATGGTTATGGTGCGGAGTGTTTCTCCGGCAGGTGCAGTCACTCCCTGTCTTGTCCTCATTGTGAGGTTGCCAGGCAACCAGAGGAGACTCTGCTAAGCCAACTGGCTGCTGGTTGTGGTTTGATACAGTACAGACATGAGAGTGCTATCACTCTTCTCATCTTACTCTCTGAAAGACGTCAGCAATGAGCATTTACCGAAATATTGAATTATTCCTTTAAGTTTCGAGCCAACACTTTGTGCTGTGGATAAAAACATAAGAGCATGATGTCAACAGATCTGTCGCCATGACAACTGCAAACTCCATCTGCAGATGGAGACCATATAATATGGTTGAACAGCCCAGGCACCAGATGAAAATACTACGTTTCTGTAGGTGTAATAAGCTCAGGCTTCAGCCTACACAACGAAAGTATTAACTCAGTGTTTATTTATTGTTTATCTACCTGTGTATTTGTGTTTTATAAGTTGGAAAATGGCCCAAAAATAAAACGAAATAAAATTAAATTAAATTAAACAAAGTAACAAAAAAAAGTAAAATAAAAATAAACATAAAAATAAAATAAAATAAAATAAAATAAAATAAATAAATAAATAAATAAATTAAATTAAATTAAATTAAATTAAATTAAACTAAATTAAATTAAACAAAGTAAATAAAACAAAATAAATAAAAATAAAACAGGTTGAACAGATGCTTTGTTACAATTGATACAGTATGTTTAACAGTCTGACAGGCAGCCGAGGAGGAAACTAAATGCATGTATGAAGGTGAGATTCTCCCTCCTTTTTTTTTTTTTTTTTTTATTGCTTCAATACCAATGATATGCAAGAGAATACAGTAAGATCAATTTTGATTCCACAGTATATAAATTCATGTTAAACCGCTGCAGCCTTATTTCAGTGCACACTTTTTTTGTGGCAGTAAGGTGGGGTTGAAAAGTTCTGGAAAAACGTAATTTCAGAAGTAAAATAATGGTAAAAAAATGGCTGTGACAAGTTCCCACAGCCCGATGTTACTTATTCAGATTGACTGATTTGTCCAAACAAAAATTAATTACAATTTAAAACGGCAAAAATATTCACGTTTGAGACGTTGAAAACTGAAAATTTGTTTTGTTATTTGCTGAGTAAATCACTTAATCTAATTTTCAGATTTGTTGTACATTATAGTTTTCTGCTGTCATGTATAATAATATCAGAGCTGTTTCACTTGTGGAGTCGGAGGAAGTCTGAGTGTTCAACACAGTTGCCGTGGTAATTTCCAGCCTTTGTTACCTGTCAGAGTCTTATGAAACCTATATTCATGGCGGGCATAATAATAGAAACAATCTGACTTAAGTGTACCACCAACCTCTAAGTGTTAGAGAACAGTGTTTTCAAACGGAGAAAGCCATTTATTCTAATTGAGTGGTGTCTTTTTAAGTCCATGTTTTCAGGGTGCAGAGTGCAAACAGAGCCGGCGTGGTGCCGGACCACATCAAGAGACTGTACAGATTACAGTTGCCTTAAGCCGCACTGATTTCATGGTTTCCACGGTGATGTAAAACCTGTAAAAAGTCATGGAATTTCACAGTCACATTTTCCAGGCCTGGAAAAGTCATAGAAATAGTAAAAATCATTGAAAGTTTTGGAAAAGTCTTGGAATTGAGTGTTTCCCACAGAATTAAAGTGTGTGTGGCAGTAGGTGATGATGAAGGGTGGGGGGGACAATGACAGCAAACTACTTTTTTATTTTATTTTATTTTAATTTTTATTTCTGTTGCTAATTATTTTTTATAATTTTTTTATTATTTTATTTTATTTTTACTTTTAAATGCGAGTGTGACCCTTTGTATCAGTCTGTGCCCTGTCTCTAAATTCAGATGTTTTTGTAGGTCCGTGAACGCAGCGCAGGTGGTTCTTTGTTTTCTTTAACAGGAATTGTCCGCAGGGTGGATAATTGATCTGTCAATCACTTCAGAGCAGATCAGATCAGAACAATGGATTGGTGCCCGATGGCTAAGTGGGTAGTGCAGGTGTACCATATGCGAAGGCACTGTCCTTGACTTGCACCTCGGGTTTAATTCTGGCTTGCAGCCCTTTGCTGCATGTCATCCCCTCTCTTCCCCTCTCATTCCTAGACTATCCTGTCCAATAAAGGCAAAAAATGGTAATAATAATCTTAAAATCAGATTGATGGATGAGAGGAGCAGCTGCTGCGAGTGAAAGCGAACTTTTGGACCCAGCAGAATGAATGGTAAAGTTTTACTTTCAATGCGCTTCACGTCCTGCTGCTCCGTCTCTGCCCAGAGTGCGTTCTGCACTCTGATAGTGTGGTGACATATATATAACCAACAGTTTAGCGCTCTTAATGAGCGGCCCAGCTCGAAAGATAGAAATTAGGCAGATATTTTAATCCTTGCAGGCCAACACAAAGGAATGAATGTGTGGGAAACCCTGGGATTTTAGTGTGTCATGAAATTGTTACAGTAGTCTCACACTTATATCTTTCCACATAATTTAACTTACCGGCAGATTTATTTTCTGTAGCTGACGACGTAACTTAGCTCTAATATACGTTGATGCATGATGTTTTGTTTACCATCACATACGTTTCTTATGTGTTTTTAGATGTTGATATTTGGTTGAATGTAGGTTGTGACATCAGGTGACCAAAATTCAATGTCAGGACAACATCTAATGCTAACGTCAACTGATGTAGAATACTGACAACAGGTGGCGCAGATATTTTGTTGGTTTTAAGTTGTGTTGTTAGTTAGCATAATCGAACATCTTCCAAACATCTCATGCCAGCGTCATCTTGATGTAGAATACCGACATTTAGTCATTAGGTACAGAGAACAAAACCAAACATCTGCAAAATGTCGTAACATCCCCACAACATGGAATTCTTAAGTCATAGACATTTAAAATGTTTAGCTTGATTTTCATTCCAGCCACAATGTAACATCTGCCTGACCTAAGAGTCCAACGTCTTTCTGATGCCAGTTTGACATCTGGGGTCTCATTTATAAACATTGCGTACGCACAAAACAAGACCTCACGCAAAAGTTGTGATCTACAAAACCAGACTTAGTGGGAATCACCCATGCTTGTGAGCACCTGGGACACGGGAAATTGGCGACGCAGATGGTGAGGCGAAGGCCTGATTGTAGAAATTGTCAATATTTTTTTAGCACATGCCACGCACATTTTGAGCATGGATCTTATGCACTTTTATAAATGAGACCCCTGGTGCCAGCAGGGTCCCTTCATGTATACCAGCTACCTGAAATTATGTTTGAATAGAGTCTGAAAAATGTTGGGCAAGTGGAAAATGATTACGGGTCCTTGAAAAGTCATGGAAGATTTTGTCCGTGAATATAAGTGGGAACCCTGTGGTGCGCACAGACACTTAAATGTAGAGAGTACTTATTGACAGATAGTCAGAGAGTGTGCTTACAGTCCGATGCAAACACACACAAACGTGAGAGGCACAAAAAAAAAACAAAAAAAACACATGCACACACTAAGCCAAATGTGGACATGCCAAACAGAGACAAACACAAATCAAAACAAAGCATGCAAACACAAAAGAGATCCAGAGAATGAAGAAGACAGAGAGAATAGCACAGTCCCATCTGTCAAACAAATGTGAGGATGCTTCTCACACACACACACTCACACACACACACACACGCTCACACAGCAGCCATCATTTAGTCTGAACTTGAGCGATATCTGCCTTTGTCCTTTAGCAGTCGGTCCTGAGGGGCCGCTGTAGAAGTTGCATGAAAGTTTGTTTAGAGCTGAGCAAGTGCGTTAAGCTTTATGAGAGCCCATGGGAGACGTGGTGGCACAAACACACACTGACACACACACACACACACACACACACACACTCAGGCACGAGGCTTGGGCGGCAGCTCGCACTGGCCCCAACCAACAGTGAGGAGTTTGTTGTCATAGCAACAGTAAAATGAGATGACTTTACTGTCAGCCGTAATGTTTCATGGCCCCCTTGCCGCTATGGCAACATAACAAGGAGGAGGAAGAGGAGATGGAGAGAAAGAGAGCATCATCAGAGCCCATCTCTGCATTCCAGTGGACTCCTACCAGGAACAATGTCACTACAATGCCCTTACTTCCTTCCTCACACACACACACACACACACACACACACACACACACACACAGTGACAAGCCTGTCAAACACGCATAAACATACAAAGAGACACACACACCTTGAAAAGCCTGTCAAACACCCTTTCCACCTCGCCCATCCTTTTGATTACGCGCTCACTATTTTCAGCTTATCGTCACCGGGGCCAATTTGAATTCATTACGCTCAATGTCAATATTGGTGCAACAACGGCGTACCTCAGACAGGTACAGCTTGTTGAATGAGCGCGTGTGCTGTCAGGAAGTGTGAGGAGTGAAAAGAGAGGAGAGGAGAGGAGATCAAAGCCATGCAGCTCCGCCGAGCGTCTCTCTGCGCCGCAGAAGGAGCAGCGAGGGTGACTATAGGCTGTCCGACTATACGCTGAGCAACAGCAGCTATACATCACATTTCTATATTTAGCTCAGTCCTTCCACTACAGCCTATCAACACCGCTAAGGGACTGTTCGGTATTTATGAGGGGGGAGGAAGTGGTGCAAAAAGGGGGAGGCATGTCAAATAGTTTTTTAAGCACTGAGGAGGGACTTGAGTTTTTTATTCTGGCTGTATTTTGTCTTTATTTTACCTAAGGGTGGGCGATGTGTCAAATATACTCGATGTATCGCAGCTTGTTCCTTGTGGGATGTATAAAATGACTTTATCGCAATGAGTATAGATTGTCACGTCATTTTGTTATGCCACGGACATGGCTCTCTCCGTCTCACACACACGAAGACACACTCCTGAGCGACAGTGTGGAGCAGGTGTAGCGTGTCTTATCTGCAGGGCGGCAGGACGCTACTTGCATTTGTGACCATGGAGCACCACTGCGACCTGCAGATATCATTAATATTTGAACTGTAGAGCTGTTTGTTTGTTTCAGCTTACAGAGAATAAACTCACATTTAAAGACGCAGCGGTGACAGTTGAACTTTCTGCTAGCTGCTAACAACAACTTTTAACCTCAGGTTTTAAGTTTACGACAAAAACATCAACATGTGCGGCCTGAGATTGAGCCAGGGGCTTCAAAATAAAAGCACCAGTGGTTCAGCTTTGATGTATTTAAAGATAACAATATTTTATCTAAATTTATTGTAACAATACTTTATTTAACTTTGTTATACCAGTATTTTATTTAACTGTACTTTATTTACCTTTATTGTAACTGTAGCCTAATTCATCATTTTGCATTTTAGTACTCTACAGTAGTTTAGAGGAGATTTCAAAATATTGAGATTGATTATGTAGATTTTTTTTTTTTACCACAAACATGCCATTTTTTCTAGTCAGAATCTGTAAAAACAGAAATTATCATTGGATTTACACATTTCCCACAGTCCTTGGACGTGTCACTAAATAAAATGAACCAAAATCCAAATCCTGATCCAATCATGGATTACAGACCTTTTAGCTTTTCCTTCAGGCTGATTGATTTGGATGCTTACTAAATATGTTGGCTAATTCTAGCTCGATAGCAATGCTAATAATTGCTAGTGAGCTAGCTAGTAATGCTAGCAAGCTGTTAAAACTACAATACTACTCTAATATGTAGACATGAGCTATTAAATATCATATATGTGTATATACTAGATAATCTAACTAAATAATATTTTGAGGCAGGATGCCCCTTTGCTAAGGGGAAAAAAGTTCTTTCTTTCTTTCTTTCTTATAAAATAAATTGAATGACTCTCATTGCAAACCCCCGTCATCATCATGTGTATATATATCAAAGCTGTTCATGTGCAACTTAATATAAATGCATAGATCACTATTTTCCAGTGACAAAAAATTACATCAGTTAATCCTAAATTAGGGTGGAGTTAATCTCAAGAATGCTGCAGTTCAGAAGAAATGTCACAATTCATTATAACCATTCAGTTCATCTACTGAGAGTATGTTTCATGCCATATGTTGGTTAAGGGAGAAATTAAGGGGGAAGGGGCATCTTCCTCCATCTTACCCTTTCAAACATCAAGGGGTAAGTTATTAAAATCTAATTAGTAATTTTCTCATAGTGACTCAGGGAGACTCAAACAAAAACAAAAAATGTTTGTAGCTTCAGGGAGGGTCAAAATTTAAAAAAAAAAAAAAAAGAAAGAAAGAAGAAGAAGAAGAAGAATAAGTCAGACCCCAGCCTCCCCCCTCCTCTGATAAATAAAGAACAGTCCCTAAGTTAGCAGCGCTGCTGGGAGAGAGAGAGAGAGAGAGAGAGGGTGGTGGAGAGGTGGAGGAGCGACATACACACAGAGAAGAGAACGGGGAAAAGAAAACCAGAGAGGAGTTGTTTTGCTCTGTTGCCATGGTGACACGGCGACTGGAGCTGTAGCGAGCTGACAGTTGTCACGGCACAGCGGGTTGCCATGGGTGACAGCTGTCAGTCAATCACGCAGAGTGAGGGGACAGATCGGCCGATGATCACCTTGGATTAGAGAGCGATCGCAGCACACAGGGGCCAGCCAGAACATATCTGGATTTAATCCCCATGTCCTAATGGCGCTGCTCTCTGGTGTGTGTGTGTATGTGTGGGTGTGTGTGTGTGTGTGTGTGTGTATTCATCCATGTTTGTGTGCACGCTTATAGTTTTGCAACTGCAGTCTGGACTTGCAGAATTTGTGTGTGCATGCAAATATAGGTTCTCATTTTCACTTTGTATGTGTGCCTGTAAGTGTGTGTGTGTGTGTGTGTGTGTGTGTGTGTGTGTGTGTGTGTGTGAGCACGTGTTCATCCTAGCGAGGGGGATGTGTGTGTGTGTATTTGTGTCCAGACTCTGAAACATGTTCACAGGGTGAGTGGAGCAGATTACATTTAGCTGCAGCCGCTGCTGCCCGGGTCCTTCCCACAGCTGTCTGTGCTAGAGGACAATCAAAGGCCTGGTTTGTGAGCCTTCTGATTGTGGTGTGATGCTCAGACCCGCTCCCCTTCAATTACCACACTCTGCCCGCGTCTAACGAGCACGGCATTGCTCTTATGTTGGGAGAATTACGGTCTGATTAGAATAGGGGTGGATTTGAAGTCACACTCTGAGTTGTTTCTTTCTTTTCTTGGCAGATGTCCCGATCATGATCACCTCTGGTCACAGATGCTGTGGGACTAATGCACGCCTCACACCAAATGACTTTTCAAGCAGTTTCACTGTCACAGACAATTCTCCAGTGTCGGAATTAGGGCTGTCCGGAATACCACTTTTGGGGCTTCAGAGCTTCAGGGATAATTACCTTCAAATATTCAAAGCTTCGACGTAATGCGACAGGACCTTGGGGGGGTGGTAGTAATCAATCATATTCATATACACTAATCAACCATCCAAACCCAACCCAACTTTAGTAGGACTTGCCACCTCTGTGTGTGTGATAGAGAGTGGGAAGAGAAGGTGCAAGGTGGACAGTTGCATGGAATATTTCTGTAAGTTCTTAATAAATCAAACGCTGCATGTCGAGCCATGTCACTAGATGGAAAGCAAGCGCTTTACCACAGCCGCAGATAACTCTCCGCAATTCATCTCACCTGTTCCTTTTCTTTGTTGGACAGCCAGTTTAATCGTTTGAAGCTTTGCTAAGGACGCTGGCCACCTACTTTAAGTTTCCTCTGTCAGTTTACTGGGATAAAAACAAAACAAGATGCATTGGAATATTTAGATGTTGATTACCATGGCAATGTTGAAGCTTCGAAGCATTTGGGTCAGCGCAGATCGGAATGGAGTCATTCGTCCTTGATCTTAATCGTTTTGTCTCTCATCTTGACATCCAGTCAAAATCTCTTGCTCATGCAGATAGTTCAATAACATGAACATTGTCAACAACCAATAGCTGCACTCTCTGCAGCGCCATACAGGAAACATCAAACCTGGGAGACAGGAAACTTGGAGGGGACACTTGAAAGGTGCAAGGTGAACAAGTCTTGATTCTCTTGTTCTGTGGAAAAGGAGGAGAAACTGGTGGAGTTGTGGAGTGAACAAGAATCAGTGTTTAATTTGTATCTGATCCACCAACCTGTACTTCTTGTGGTGTGAAATCTTAACTTCTGAAACAGTTCACCTCTCAATCCCACTGTCTCCTTACATTAAAATAGCGCAGCTAACCAACAGAGGCGACGAAATCCAAAAGTTTGTAAACAAATACAGTTTGTCCTTGATCAGAACACTGTCGACATATGACGTCTTTACCTTGTGTTTCTGGAGTTAAGTGTTTTGCAGACATGTAAGGAATTGTTAAAATATTTTTTTACACAGAACCAAACAAAGGCGGCATTGTGCCGCTCGAGTGTGTGATTTAGACAGCATGCTGGCATCTAGGGAGCGAAAGAGGTGCCACAGGCGTGATGTTAAACACAACAGCGTTGCATGACATATAATATATGCATTGGCAGCGCTTTATAAACAACAACAATCATTTACCGCCTCCGTTATATGGCGACTGACCTCGTCCTCTGGTCTTAAGTGTAGGAGCTACCAGACCTAATTGTTTTTCCAATTTCATGACATTTTTGCCCGCTGTTCTTCTTCTTTGAATTAGCTGCTAACAGCCACTAGTTGCTTTTAAACTTCACAGCAGTGGGACGCATGTATAACACGTCATCAAAACTTCACATCCATGTTGTGCTGCTGGCTGCCACCTTATCAAAGACGTTCATTAGGCGCTGTTACTACCTCCACTGCTGAATTCGAGGCGAGACAACTCTGTCCCCCAATTCCATGATCAAACCTTTGATAAAGAACAGCGAGGCGGTTCAACGGCACGAAAATCCTGCCTTGAGCAGGCAGTGTAAAGAGGGTTGTAGTCTTTACATGTGAGAAGGTCCAGACTTTAGCTTTTCAAACTCTTTTCAGTCTTCTAATGTATGACAGACAAAAGTCTGACCACTGGACACTTGACTCTTTGCAATGCTCTAAATCCAGCAATTGAAGTTTATTCTGCGCTGATTCACAGTTCCAACCTTGAATATGTTCTCCTGCTGTAGAGACGTCAAAGCACCGGAGTCACCTCTGTGACCCTACAACTATTAGACCTTTAACAGTGTTCATATGTTATGACAGCACCCCCGTGTAATGTCAATACTTTGCTGGTACGATAGTAATTAGAGGGTAGTTGAAAAAGGCAAGATTTCCTCAACCAGTGAAGCACTAAATTTGCCGTCCCAGTCAGAACTGGAGAGAAAGCCCCAGAGAAAAATGATGATGTATACTTTTCCCCTCAGATCTCACACACAGCCTAATTGGGAATGTGGTCAGAATCTTGTTGCGTGTCTCCACCCTTTGGCCTTTAACAAAAATTGAGGCTTTATGTGAGAAGCCAAGTGAATTTTACAAGCTGACCTCGTTTTCTCCTTTTTCTCTCCCTCCCTCCCTCCTTCCTCCTCTTCCTCTTCTCTCTGCAGGAGTGAGCCCTGGGCTGGATGGGACCCACCATGCCCCCCAGTAAGAAGGCCCAGAGCCCCAGTAGTGGAGCCAGTGCCTCGCAGGGTATGAGCCCACCGTATCGGCAGGGGGACGCCGCCACAGCAGCATCCGAGGCGGAGGCGGCCGACCTCTCCCTGTCCCTGTCCGCCTCCTTCTCCAAGGCCGAGGACGAGGAGCTGACCAGCCTCTCCTGGCTCCACGAGAGCACCGACCTCCTCAACAGCTTCAGCCACTCGGGGCTGCGTAGCGTCTCCCCCCTGCAGGACCCCGACGGTCAGCACCCGCGGTCACCCTCCTCCTCGTCTCCATCCCCGGATGACCCCCTGCTCGGCGATGCCCACTCGGCGTATGACCTAGCAGCGGGGGCAAACAGGAAACCGCCGTACTCCTTCAGCTGCCTGATCTTCATGGCTATCGAGGACGCGCCGAACAAGCGGCTGCCGGTGAAGGATATCTACGGCTGGATCCTGGAGCACTTCCCTTACTTTGCAAGTGCTCCCACTGGCTGGAAGAACTCAGTGCGCCACAATCTGTCGCTCAACAAGTGCTTCAAGAAGGTGGATAAAGACAGGAGCCAGGTAAAGACACCAGCACTCTGTATTGGATTATATATACTTTACCAAAAACAAAGGGCCGGGTATTGACTTCTACTGTTTGGTTTTTGGTTATCAAAAACATGCTCCAGTTCTTTTCCAGTTGATTTATTATTCCCTGAGCACATTAACCGACCTAATCAGGAACATTAAATGTCCTTGTATGGCTGCTTGTTTTAATGCAGCATTAAACATGAATGCTTTTATAACTTATTTTCATTTCACCACTGTGGTGAAACGTATCACGTAGTGTTGTATTATGTCTCACAAGGGGTTTGGTCCAGAGGCACCACTTAAAAATGTCCTGTGACCTAAATGTGTCCAAACCATCCCCTTAAAGTAAAGGGCAGAATTCTGCTATTAGCAGGCCACTCATTTTTACATTTTATCTGCTGTAGTCATGAATGTGATTCAGACAAAGTGGAATTCAAGAATGTAACTGACTTTTGTGCAGGAAGAAATGTTACTCTGTATTGTTCAAATATTTCAAAAGACAGTGAGTGGATAGTTTGTTAGGGGCTTTCACACCTAGAGTCGTCTCCTTTGGTCTGAATCAGGGACTAATTTTGTTCCAAAGTTGTGTAATTGTCTTCCTTAGAGCTGACACCTTCTGGTCAGTTGTTCTGGTCCTTCTAAATTCTCATTGGTCGGACAGTCTTTGGTGTGACTTTTATAAGCAGCGGCGTTTTTTCCCACCAGCCGCTCTTCTGCAAACGGCCGGCTAAAAACACCAGAGCACTGTCAGGTGCTGCGTTTTTTCAGCTGGTTGCATCTGGTTGCTATGATACCAAATATTGAGATGACATGGAAATAAAAAAAGTCAGCACGAGGCAGAGGACTTGCTTTGAATGAAGGGAATGTGTAAAGTATTTGTGTCTTTATGCTGCAGACAGCCCAGTTTAATGAAAAGACCGTCTTTCAGGCAGTGAAATACGTCTTTAATGTTACTGAGCAGCAAATGTGGAAACTGAGGATCAGTCGTCACTAAACAGAGGGCCAGTTTTCATGTACAGCGTATTTACTTATTAATCAGTTGTAATTATCACAGCAATTAAGCTATTATCTCACACAGTAAAGGAGCTGTTGGATCTGAATTTCTAAATACACATGAACCCTTTAAAGATTAAATAAAATCCTGATAAAATATTTGTTGCACAACTAGGCCAGTGTGAAACAAAGGATGTACTCATCTTCATGATCCTGTCATTTCCATAAATGTCTAATTGTTTTGATGTAATCAAACCAAAGTTTTAGTTTAGTTTAGTTTATTTAAGCAGGGACAGTGCAAATAAATAAATACACATGGTATTAAAATGCCAAGATTAGCCAGAAAGGTTTTTTTTCATCTGCGGTCTCTTGGCCAAGATGTTACACAAGGCTACTTAAATTACAACAAACCACAAAAAAAAAACACAGAAACAAACAAAACAAAATGACAAAAAAAAGAAAACAGGGCATACACTTTAAAAGACGAACATTAGTATAATATACTATAATATTATTGCTTCACAATATGAAAAAAATGATATTGTGATTATTTCAACAGATATTGGAATTGAATTATAAATCAGCATTTTATTAGGGTGGTAATTTTTGCCTTTCTTTTTGTCTAAAATAAAATATAAAAATGAAGATGATGGGATTTTTGCTGAGGTCTGTCCCAAACAAGCACTTCCATCTGGAATATGATTTGAAGGCTGAGGCATCTCCACAGAGCCACAATGCTTCAGTAGCTTTGTTTCCATCCAAAAGTGATTCGAATCATTGGGAAATGCACATTAAAGAAATACGAATCCTGTGTGGTTCCATTAAATGTACGGACTTTGGTGAAAACTACGAACTTGCGTGAGTTTTCCGCAGAACCGGAAACTAAACAAGTCTCGCATTATTCTTCTTCTACGTTTTCTGGCGGTTGGCAACCAGCTTGTAAATGCATTACTGCCTTCCCGACCCGGAGTGTGGATATCACCATGGAGAGAGGTGCGCTACGTCAGACTTAATTCGAACATAACTGTTTCCATCCCCCGTTTTGCGAATCAACATTTTTTCGAATCAACATTTTTTCAAATCAACCAAAACCCGGCTAAAGCGAGCGTATTTTAGTTTGTGCACATCAGGGGATTTTAATTTGAATTTTGGCGTTTCCATCATAATTTTCCAATGCGATACTTCTAGATGCGCATCTAAACAGGCTGATGGAAACATGGCTATTGATAACAGTATGATGTGACAAATTTTAGCTGAATCAGAAAAATAGCAGCTGTGATTCGGATATTGCAGTTGGCCATATTGCTGTTGTGATAATATTTTCACTGATTGTGCAGCCCCACCTAATATTGTGAGTGGTGATACAGGTGCGCCATATCAGGATATCACCAGTATAATTTTTACTATGATTTGAAAAATTCATATTGTGATATTGGAAATATTTCAACTTGTTAACATAATGATGTCACACTGTTACCCACGGCAAAAGCAAAATTGTAAGAGACTCCGCGGTGGTTCCAAAAAGAGGAGCAGCTTCAGTAGTGTGGAATAAACTGTGGCGTCCTGAATGTTTTACTTCTCTTAGCGCTCAGAAGGAACTCATTCAGCGGCTGCTCTGGCAGCAGCACAGCGTCTCTCCCTCTCCTCTCTCACCGTGCATCAAGTGATTCTGTCATTAACCTTTAGTAATGTAATCCTACGAGAATAAACTCCATATATGTGACTGTGTGATAGTTGTGGTATCATAACAGCCTATCAAAGGCTACAGCATGATGATTAGAGGAGAAATGGCAGAGCATAAAGGTCCAGGTGGAAAAAAAAACCTCAACTCAATCATTTAGGATTTTACTAAAAGAAGGAAATCACCTTAGTGGTAGATTTTATATACTTGAACTATTAATATTGTAACAGAATCTGAATCTCACTCTGAGTTACTGTTGTTGTTCACAAACTAAAGAAATAAGAGATCTTTTTTATTTAGTTTTTGCTGAAGATTTGAAGCAAACTGTGAAACTAGATCGCTGATTTTGTTGCGATTCCACGTTCTTAAATTAATAATAACATTTTTTTTAACTAATTTGTCACATCGTTAAGAATATTGTTATCACAAATATACCCTGAAATATTGTGATATTATTTCGGGGCCATATCGCCCACCTTTACTCCAAACACAGACTCAGGTATTGAAAAAATAATTCCCCAATTCAAACCAGTGCAGGGATTTTTTTTATTACCTTTCATCAGTGGTCTTCTTGATACTTACAGGGTAAAATAACAACACTCGAACTGAATGGTAAACACAGTACGCGGCTGATTATTCCCTCTATCATGTGTGGTTATAAGTTGTTTCACAGCCAGACAGTTATCAGCGGTTTGCAGGCATATCCAACTTGAAGTCAAACATATTCTGTATTTTGTCTACAGCTGTACCAGATTCGGCCTTATCAATACTTGATGATCTCTGCTTTCATAGTTCTCTTTCACTCAGACGTTGTGCGCTCCCCCAGTGGGAACAGCATTTCGCTTTTGATTTAAGTCTTGATACAGTCTTTTATACCGGCTTTTCCTATCCAGAATTCACTCCATTAAACACTCGGGGTAAACGGGGAATGAATCCCTCACTCAATTAGTGCTAAATTAATACTGGAGGATTTAATAACACAGATGCCAGCAGACTTTAGATTTCATCATGCCTGAGGGTGCTGGTGGGGGTGGGAGGGGGCAGGGGGGACAAACAGCGCGGATCAATGCTGGCTTTGCGTGTTTAGAGATTATACTGGAGGATATGGGAGCGCTTTCCCTGACCAGTGTGTGAACCTGAACTCCTCCTTTTATGAGTGTTGAGGAACAAAATGGTTGAAGGATGAAGAGGTCATAGTGTGTGTGTGTGTGTGTGTGTGTATGCGCACACGCCCTCACGCTATGCTGTCATCTGGCCCTTGACTACAACGGCGCAGAGTTTCTCTTGTATACATATCTCCATAGTAACTAGGTTGCAGTTGACATAAAAGTATGCTGTTGCTGTAGCAACGGGAAAACTGATTTGGCTTTACTGACTTAGGCGTGTGTGTGTGTGTGTGTGTGTGTGTGTGTGTGTGTGTGCGTGCGTTCGTGTAAGCTTCAGATGGGCACAGAGGTGCTGAGTGGGGGAGAATGAGTGTGTGTCCTCATTTTATGTATATGCACATATGTACTCGTGTGTGTGTATGCTTGTGTGTGTGTGTGTGTGTGTGTGTGTGTGTGCATGTTGAGCAGCATGCATAGAGGTGATTTTGGCAAGGACAGCCCGTCTTGTCTTCCTGTCACTGCACACTGTTTAAGACAGCACGCTAATTAACCCTTCAAACCTATTCCCCTTTCTCTCTTTCGCTCTCACACACACACACACACACACACACCCCTCCAAATACACACAAACAAACACACACACTCAAGCACGCATGAATTGCTTAAAAGGACTCACACACACATGTGCGAGTGCCGTGTCGGTGTAGAAATGAGGGCACATCTCTGCAGACTCCTACTCTACCTGCCAAGCGTCGCGCTTTATCTGAAGCTGCAATTACAGAATCTCTGTAATTTTCAGTCAGACTCCGCCATTCAAAGCTTTTCACTGAGAATATCTGCATGTGAATACGTCTCTTTCTCCCCCTGCTTTGCTTTTTCCCTTTACCTGTTTATGTCTTTTTGAATCGAGCATGCAATTACAGGGTCTGAGATGTTTTTTTCTTCTTCACGTTGCATTATGTTTTTACTCATCGCTCAGAAAAGACGAAGGGTCTGGTGAAGGGGAGGTCAAGTTATCGTTATGAGGAGCGATAGACGCACACGCAAAGAGACGGAGGGGGAGAGAGGCGGAAGCAGGGAGACGCTGTGAACACACCAAATCATATTTCCATCAATTTACAGAGGTGGAGATTAATATGACAGTGGCCTATTTGTTCCAGTGACTGTATTTCTGGGTCATATCCAGGCAGATGACAAGATGGGGACTAGTTTAGAATAAGCTCACTGTTGCATTTGTGTGTGTGTGGCGCGTGGGAACTGGTGGGAGAGAGCGTGCGAGCGAGTGTGCGTCCCACGGTTGCCATGGCTTTGTTTACAAACAGGATTCTTCCCTGTGCTGAATGACATGCCTTTAATGACAAGTGTTGTTGCCCTCAGACTTGTGGATCAGCGCTGAAGATCAGTGTTGTAACAGCACACACAGGAACACACACACACACACACACACACACACACACACACGCAGTGATATGTTTCTCAAAGCCTCTTATGAAATCACAGCAAAGACAACAGGCAGTTTTGTAATCTAAGACTCGCTGTGAAGTCTCTCGGTGTTGCACTTAAGTGTGTCACCTCTAACTTAACCTTGCCCTGTGCAGATGAGAGGCGCCCTTGATTCTTTTACGTTTTTAACTCGGAGCGTTGTGAACTGTAGCATCTGGAGCGAGCTCACATTTGTCTGCCTGAGGTGCTTTTAGTGTTTTTTCCACGCACATTTATCAGCAGGTCGCTGCCACTGATGTTTCTGCAAACATGAATTTCATTTCACTCTTTTCTCTCCCAAACATGTGGATGATATTTCTACAGATTTCACGTTCTCATTGAGTTGATTTAAAGGTCCAGTGTGTAGGATTTAGGGGGATATAATATAGTAAATATGTTTTCTTAAATGTATAATCACCTGGAAATAAGAATCATTCTGTTTTTTTAACCTTAGAATGAGCCATTTACATAGGTAGCAGGTTCTCATCTCATCACCCCTCTGTGATGAGCAGCGTCATAAAAACACAGATTTATTTAAGATGAAACTGCTTTATTCAGTCTTTTTACTTGTTTTAATCACCAGGGGTCTTATTTACGTTGGCACAGTGGTGCAGTGGTTAGCATTGTCGCCTTACAGCAAGAGTGGTGGGGGAGCCTTTCTTTGTGGAGTTTGCATGTTCTCCCTGTGTCAGCGTGGGTTTCCTCCAGGTACTCCAGCTTCCTCCCTCAGTCCAAAGACATGCAGGTTAACTGGTGACTCTAAATTGTCCATGAGTGTGAATGGTTGTCTGTCTCTATGTGTCAGCCCTGTGATAGTCTGGTGACCCCACCCTCTCACCCAGTGTCAGCTGGGATAGGCTCCAGCCCCTTGCAAACCCCCAACAGGAAAAGCGTTTATGTAAATGAACAGGGTCTCATTTATAAAACAGTGCATAGGATCCATACTAAAAATGTACCTAAAAACAGGAGCCGAAAATGGCACACAGCAAAAAATATTCAACGATTTCTTCAGTCCGGCCATCTGCGCCAGTTTCCCTTCTCCAAAATGTTCATAAGCATGGGTCACAGTTTCTCCCATCAAGTCTGGGTTGTGGCGAAGGTCTCTTTCAGGCCTTGTTTTGTGCGTACACAATCCCAAGCCTGTTTGGAGAGACCTCTGTGGATAATTCGGCTCCCGGTGAAAACCTCCTGAATGTCTGGATTTGAAGTTATCAGGGAAAAAAGATGAGCACATATTAGCAGGTTCTGGGCTAGCGGGTCATCTAAAATCATAAAATGGAATAAATGATATAACAAGTCATAAAATGATTAAGTCATGAATCGTATAATTATAAGGGCCTGTGTCCACATAATTTTTTTCTTCAGCAGAAAAGCAGTGGCAGGGTGCTGAGGTGCTGCGCGTAGGTTTTGCTTCTATGACAACAATATTTTGATACAAACATTAGCCAGGTATCTAACATGAGGCTATATTAACAGAGGGCTGACACAGTTAACTTCAAGCTTACGAAGCTTACAGTGATAAAAGCACAACACTCACTAGCAACGTCCATTGTCTGCCAACCGATTTGCTCCCGTAAAATGAGCTTTTCCGTCTTGTCTGTCTCGCTAAAGAAACGACAGTGACGTCACTGGCCCCAAGATTTTAACTTAAAGCGCTTGAAGCAGCTGCACAAAAAAAGGCGGAGAGCTCTGAAAACAGCTGCGCTTAACCCTCAGTTGGTTGCATGCAGTCACACGCCATGTGCACGCACATGATTGAGCTAACTGGAGTAGTTTCATGTCATATCCGACAATGGGAGGCTTTTAACAGATGACGTCCTGATGTTAGCTTTGCTGCTGCAGCCACTGATGCTTTCTAGACATCGTGATTTCCCAAAACTGAATAAATACCACACATAGCAACACAAAACTGCTTTGCTAGCTCAATCATGTTGTAACTAAGATATTCGCTGGAAAAAATATTTTTTTCACGGACCGTTTATTGAGTTAGAATTATTACAGACACCGCTAACGGCTAACAGCTAACGGTTAGCCCAGCTAATCTACAATAACCATGTTATTAATTACAAATCGTGCACACAGAAATAGTAATGTTTGTTCAATCATTGTGTTGATAGACTTTACAAACATCAGATTAGTCCAAACGGTGATATAGTGACGTGAAAAATGTGAGATACATAGCTAAACTCTAATGGTTTTCTACCCAGAAGTATTTGTAAACAGCAAGGCAATTCCCTCTATAGAGAACAATTGAAAAATGACGCCGGCGCTGAGAAACAAAACGCTACGTGGAGACAGGCCCTTAAATCGTAAATCATAAAATCAAGTATGAAACACGGCGGTGCAACATGGGGATCTCTGTGGACGAGGACCCCAGGCTCATTCTGAGGGAACAAAAACACAATGATTTTTATTTTCAGGTGATTATACACCAAAGAAAACATACTTATTATACTGTATTTCATTTTTGCATATATATATCCTTGACTTTTTTCCTGATCTTTTTTTAATGATGTTTGTTTGTCATTGTGAGTCATTAGTATGAGGACAGGCCTCATTGTCACATACCATTTGTTCAGTGTAGCCTGAGGGAAGTAATTTAAACATCTGTAAGTCTGGTCGTTGGTAGAGTCCGCGGAGAACTTTCACGGACGTGAAAATTATGCCACCACGACAAATTCGGGGAGGACAAAAACCCAACGGACCCCAGTGAAATTAATTGCTAAGTGACAGCGTATCATAGGTGCTGAGGGAGCTGCGTACGTTGGACCAGGCTCAGTTTGTTGCCTCTCATGTAATCAGTGTTTTTACTTTTGAGACTTTTGCATTGCTGATGATATTCCAGTCACAGATTAAAGTTTGTCTGAAGGAATAGAGATGCACATTGTGAGGGTGGTGAACAGGGTGAAATATTTTTCACAGCAGCAGGATCGAGTCTTTGGGGAACATGGAAATGTCTTTTGGCAAATGACCTGCAAAGTTTTTGAAAGTTCGCCCTGTATTTATGTTTTATGTCTGTGACTGGACTGTAAAGGCCAAGGCTAAAGACTGAGATGTATAAAAACACAGAGGAGAGGAACAAACTGGGGCAAACTTCATCTTAAATTAGAACCACATGGGAAACAGGTTTGTGACTTGTGGAAGGAGATTCAATCCATAACACCTGTAGAAGACATTTCCACATATTACCTCGCTCCATTTCTCTCCGGAGCGACAAAATATTCCTGTTGTCCAACCGACGAGCAACTTTCTCACCCAACAGGGCCTCTTTGTCCCGTCGTGTCTTTGTTGTCAAACGGCCTTGAGCAAGAACAGAACCAGCCTGTATCAAGCAACTTGATCAGAAGAAACACCCCCCTCTTCTTCTTCGTCTTCTCCCTCGTTCCGCCTCTTTCCTCTTCAAAAGCTCTGTGTTCCTCTTGCTGTTAGAACATTTGCATCCTCTGCTGTAATTCTCGTCTCTCTGAGTGCGTATTACAGTCACGCTTCCGCCTCATTTCTGAACAACAGACCTCATATTGTTTTTGTTCAACTGTACTGAATATCTTAATTGGTGCTCAGACATGTATCTAGTCCATGCTGTACTTCTGCCTATATGATAAATCCTCTGTTGATCTGTGGCTGTACAGTAAGTAATGATGGATCCGTGTATCACAGTGGGTTAATACGGCTTAAACACAACCAGGGTGAATGCTTTTACTCTGACCGTGCGTGTCCATCATGAAATTATATGTAGTCATAAAGCTTCAGATTGGTCGTATAGGTCAAGTCATACTACACATGAGAACGTGCCGGACAACAAAGCCTCTTATACATATTTCTCTGCACAGACAGCACGGCTCTGTGCTCTCTGTGCATCATACGTCTTTTTTAATCTCGTTTCATTGCCGAGTTGAAAACAGAATTTACTTTCTCGTCTCATAAAAGCCAGTATGAAGTGTTTAAATGGGACTCCACAGTCTATGGGTGTCATTGTTGATTATGATGAAACTGTTTAAGCTGTAGTTTCAGTGGTGAGCAGGATACGCTTGATTATAACTTTGCTGTTCATTCAGGAGATTTTTCATTTTATTTTTATCATCAAATACCATAAAAGGACTAAAACCAATGAAGCATTCTGACTTTCACACCATGTCTGTGTCACTAACAGCTCATTTATACTCAGCTTTAGATTAGTATATGGAAACAGACGGACCCTCCTGTGCGCACTCTGCCTTCATTATGTCCACATTTGTGCACATTTTCTGAAACCTTACAGGTGTGGACAAAATGGCGCAGTGTCATGTGAGATTATTGGGACATTGTAGCATATTTCAAGTTCAATCAAACAGTAGGAGATGAAAAAAATTAAATAATGGTGGTAACACAGTGAAAAGAATTCTCCGTCCACATGTCAGGATGTATAGCTGCAAAGACTACGGCCGTCTACAACGCTGCTTCCGTTAAAAGGTACAATATTACGGCTTCCTCCACCGTTGTCTTGTGTAATGTTGTGTGAAACCCTTGACTCCGCCCTTTAGTGCCATCTATTTGCTGTATCTATGCCAACATAAAGGTTGCATGGAAGTGAGAGGGCAGTGACGGTTGCAATGTTTGAAAGGTACATATCTATTTTCATATGTAAAGGAGTGAAAAATGAGCCTTGATACACCAAGCCGACAGTTGGTCGTCAGTCAAAGTAGGGCTGGGTGATATAACGACTATGTACGAAATATCTATGTATTTTCAAGCAAGATACAGTTTTGTGTCTTGTGCTGCAAACCTTTAAACCTGGTCTTTGCATTTTGTTTTGATCACACTCTCAAATGTGGTTTTGACTTGTAACTGAAAACATGTCGTCCCTTTTGTAGAAAATCCTGAGATACGTATTGTGTATCGCCAGTTGGCCTGAAAATACCAATATATGACTTTTTGTCCATATCAAAGATGGGCCATTGGTGAGTGTCTGCTGCCCTCATCTGCACTAGTTGGCCTTTTTACCGCCAATTCAGCAGCACAACAGATCCTGTCTGCGAATGAAGTCACTCTGATTGGCAGTTCAGCTCAGTGCTTGAGAGGAGAAAAGGAAGTGAGGAATGTAAACAAACAGCTAAAGTCAAGAGAGAGTGAGACCAAAACAAACTTCTTAAATGAGGTGAGATTGTTTTCTTTATCCACTGAGCTCTTTAGCAGAAACATTTCTTGATAGCTGTGTTATTGTTCACTAGCACACGGTAAATATGCTGGGTTTTTTTTACACTGGATTGTGTTGTTAATATGCTAACTGGCTAACTAGCGTCAAGATGGTCTTCCCGTTTCCCCCTTTTGAATGGCGATTAAAGACTACTGCTGTCTGCTAGTATTGAGGGGTATGACCTCAAACGCAGGTGCATAACATACGCACATGTTGGCTGTAGGTTTGGTGTGTTCATGTGCAACTTTTTGGCCAGGCAACGTAGCACGGGGCTCTCATCAGTGCTAGTTCCCTGACAGTTTGGTGTGTCTGGGCCTTTCAGGAGCTGTGGAGGTGGAGGTGTAGACTGTGTAAACACAAGGGATGTAGCCACTATGACATGACATATGGGTGTGGACTCCCATTTCTCAAGCCTAAAATTTGGCATTTTGGTTATTGCCATCTTGGATTTTTGGTGCCAGAAGTGACCATATGGGTCAGTGGAACTGTAGAGAAGCGATGGGTGGATCTGACTCATACAGTGTGGTGACGCCTTGCGGACAGCCTGTCCCACAAAGCAGCCACGCCCTTCCTTATGCATAACTTTAAGCCGTAACAACATTTAAACAGGTGAGATATATATATATATAAAAAAAGTCCCTGTGCAGTCGTCATGAATGTTGAAATTAACTATAGAGACTAAAACCTTTTTTGTACCAGGCTGTAAGCATGTTTATTTCTGCTGTAAAGTTGGGCATTTTAAAATGGAGGTCTGTAGGGATAAACTCATTTCGGGAGCCAGCCTCAAGTGGCCATTAGAGGAACTACAGTTTTTAGGACTTGGTGTTGGCTTCGTTTTTCATCCCCGGAAGTTGCGGCTTGCTTTTTTCCCAGCTGGGAGTGCTTTGAAGGAGCAGCGCTTTTTCTCCCGAGACTCTTTGGTTGCATTCTGTTTACAGGGGACTATTTTCAGCTGTGGATTAATACACGTGTGGTGGTTTAGTGATTATTTACAGCAGCATGATGGTGTTAGTGTGATTGAGTCAAAATAAACTACAGTGGCCGTGGTTAGTGTAAAACAAACAGCAACATGTCAGTCAGTGCAACAGTGGCTCATTGATGTGTTTTTAATAGGTGTTGGACGACGACAGTGGAGCTGTGCAGCTCAGAGGAGGAAGATTTATCAGGTTTTAGGCTCTCAGGCAGCACTTGTTAGTTTGACATTTTGGGAAATGTGTGTATTTAAAGTAGTTAAATGAGAATATCACGGATACCACTCTCATGTTTGTCCATTAAATGTCCACCTGTGAAGATATATAAATCATAAAAACTACAACATGTTGTAGTTTAAACACAAGAGCAAAGCCACATAGTAACATTAGTGAGCTTTAGAGATGCTGTCAGGCAGATTTTGTCACCTTTGAACAGAGGCAGGCGCAGGTGTTTCCCTCTGTTTCAGTCTTTATGTATGGAAGACCATTTCTGCCAGTCTGATGAAAATAACATTGAAAAAATACAAGTAAATTATGATGAAAATAATAACTTAGTATCTTAAAATAATGACACACTTATCTCAAAATGATGATTTAGTATTGGTTCGTATTATTTTTGTGCTATTAAGTCAGTATTTTTAGATATCATGACATTATTTTGACACAAGCAAGTCATTATTTGAGAAGGTTTCGTATTATTTTGAGTTATTAGGTCATTATTTTAAGAAAGTTTCTCATTATTTTGAAAAATCTCTTATTATTTTTAAGCCACTAACTTATTACTTTGAGACACTAAGTCATTATTTTGGAAAAGTGTCATTATTTTTGATCTATTAACTCATTACTTTGAAATAGTAACTCATTATTTTTAGATAAGTTAATATTTTGAGCTTATAACTAAGGGGGTCATATCATATTAGTCACGATAATACCAGTATAATTTTTATCATCATATGAAAAATTCATATCGTGTTCCTTGCAATATTTTGACTTACTGACGTCATACTGTTGCCCCGGCAACAACAAGCATGGCTGAAAGTGGAATTATTGCAGACTCTGCAGTGGTTCCAAAAAGAGGAGCAGCTTCAGTACTAGTGTGGAATAAACTGCGGTGTCCTGAATGTTTTACTTTGCAGACTCTTTTAGTGACTTGCCGCTCAGAGGGAACTTATTCAGCGGCTCCTCTGGCAGCAGCACAGCATCTCTACCTCTCCTCTCTTGCCGTGTGCACACAGGAGTCGGTGTCGTCAAGTGATTTTGTCATAAACCTTTGGTGATGTAAACCTGAAAAATACCCTGAAATATCATGATACTGTTTTAGGGCCGTATCGCCCACCACTAGCTCAAACTCATTATTTTGAGATACTAACTCATTAGTTTCAGCTACTAACTCGTTATTTTAGAAAAGTCATTATTTTGAGATTCTAACTGATTTTCATATACTAATTTATTATTTTGAGATTCCAAGTTGTTGTTTCGGGAAAGTCTCTCATTAATTTTGAGATGTTAAGTCATTATTATAAGGAGGTTTCTCATAATGACTTCACATTGTCTTTTTTTCATCCCAGTAGCAGAAATGGGCTTTGCTGTATTCAGTGTTTGACTTCTGGCAGACAGCGAATACAGCCTCTGGGGGCAGACCCCTGATTTTCTGGCATTCCGGTTTGATTTGGGCGGAGGAGGCGAATTTCCGTTTTCCGACTTCTTTTTATATAAAAGTAAATATGCTGAACCATTGCGATGGATTCAGAGTTTGCAGTGACGCCAATTATGTTCCGCCTCGTTAGTTCACCGCACGGACCGTTTAACCTGGCAACAACTGCAGCCGGCTCAAACGTAACTGGTCAATATCACGGAGACTTCAAACAGCCTACAACCAGAAACCAGGGCTCTTCCGCTCTTCTTCCGGAGGCAAGATCTCCGGGGTTTGCCTACAGACTGTATATAGAGACTAATGCTAAGCTAACTGACATTAGCTTCATATTTAGCTTACTGGCATGTGAGTGGTATCAGTCTTCTCTAACTCTTTGCAAGAAAGTGAATAAGCATATTTCCCAAAGTGTCAAATTATTTCTTTTAAAAACATTATTTAAAACCAGTATTTGATTAAATAATACAGGTCTGGATTGTATGAACAGTGTAGTTCTCTTAGTATTGCTGTATTCTTGTGGATGTAGTGACCTGTCCTGGTGTATTTTAGACCAGGATATGCAGTTTATATGTGATGGATAAATGTATATGTGAGCAGATAATGGTGCAGATAGGAATGCAGTAGCAGTAGTATGGTGTTACCAGCGGGGTCAGAGGCAGCAGGACTTTTTAATATCTCCCATTTCCAAGAGCGACCAGCCCCCACAGCTTATATAACACAGGAAACAGATGTTGGCAACACACAATCATCTCTCCCTCTCTCTCTCACGCTGCCTTTGTCTCCTCTTTCTTCCCCTTTTTTACTCACACTATGACGTGTCCACGACAACTTACTGTATGTGTGTTTTCTCCATCATGGAAATATCTGTACATTAATCAGTCCTGTGCCGAGCCATATAGACCTGCTGCTGCCTTCATCACAGCTACTACAAACTGGTGTAGTGACACAGATACATATAATTAAATCAGTTTCTTTTAAGTGTAATATTGCTTAAACTTGCAATTTAAAGTCTTAAATGCAGCGCCGGTTACACGCTGCATGAGATATTTCTTCAAGTCGAGGGTAACGTTTGGAGTTGTGGATTATTTGTTGTGTAATCCTGCTCTTTAGCTGTGAACACCACAGTGATGTGACTATTTTCCGGCACACAGATGCAACACAAATAAACACATCATCCAGAGAGTCGTGCTCGTATCAGAGGAGCGAGAGCAGATGGGATCAGAGGATGGAGAGAGGCAGCAACATATAAATGGAGATCACAGTTTCAGGTGAAAGTCGAGACCGCAGTCGCTGTGAGATCCACCCTCGTGGAGGCATCCTATTTTTAAAAATCTGTGTCATACTGTATCAAAGCCGAAAACTTGAAACCAAATCTCTGACCTCAAATACTTTTTGTGATAATCGATTTTGAGACACGCTGCCGTTTTCTCTCAACTTTGAGAATTTGTCAGAAAATGAAAAGTCCATTTTGCCTCCTCCTCGCTTCCAAGCCCAGATGATGCCTGTTGCCAAGGCGACTGCTCTAACCCAGGTGACAGACCCTTCCTGTGAGTTGCGCCCTGTGATTGGCCTATTGACCGGGGGGGGGTCTGCAGATTGAGCTTTGTGATAGGCTGGCGGGTTGGCAGAAGCCGAGGCCACGGCAGACAGAGATTCTGTAGAGAGCATTGATTTAATCGGCTGGCAAGCGGGCAGACAGTCAGCACACACACACACACACACACACACACACACACACACACGTATATATATACACAAACGGCTGGTGAGCTGGAGGTGCAAGGGGAAATTTGGCCCAGTGGGGGTCACCTCTGTGGGAGCGAGTGTATGTGTGTGTAATATCATGCTCTCCAGGAGAGGCGTTGCTGGCAGTAATAGAAGCACTCCCAGGAGCAGACCACGCTGGGTAATATCACACTCCCTAGGGAACTTGCCATACACACACTCACCCCCTTCACACACACACACACACACACACACACACTCAGCAAAACATGGCACATATGGCGTGTGTTCAACACGGCTCACATACTAATGCAAAGATCCAGACGGGGGTGGGGGACACAAATCAACAGTGCACACGCATCCTATTAGCTTCTTGCGTTCTTACAAGGTCAGATGGTGACGTGAGTGGTGGCTCCGATTTTGACAGATTCACTGGATGTCGTGGAATCAGGAGACAAACGCACTTTTATTGGTGTTACGAAGCCTTTTTTATTTTTTATTTATTTATTTTTTTTTTGTTAAGATTTTTTTTGGTGCATTTTTTGCCTTTAATGGACAGGACAGTTAAGTGTGAAAGGGGGAGAGAGAGAGGGGATGACATGCAGCAAAGGGCCACAGGCTGGGCTCGAACTGCGGCAACAGTCTTGTACATGGGACGCCTGCTCTGTCACTAAGCCACCGATGCCCCGGTGAAGCCTTTTTTTATATTCCAATTAGCCAATTAGAGATATTTGATAATTGCTGCTGGGGATATTAAAGATTTCACACAAAATTAACTTAAAAAATTAAAATAATAAGAACTTAAATAGGTTTTGCAGAATATGTTTTTTTAAATAGTGAACAATCTTGGAGATATAGGATAAAATCTTGAAGAGGTTTATCATTGGCTCCTCAGAACACAGGTGATCAATTATGTGATCATTTTTGAGCAGCGCTTAAATTCTGCTCTGACACTTTGCTGACGAGAAAACAGAATCAAGTCGTGAACTCATACTTGTCTGAGATAATGGAGATGGCGTTTGTGTTACTGTAAGACTGGCATACAAAATGAAGAACAATATATGATTTTTTTTGTATGTTGTTTGAACCCAAATATTTTATTTGTTTGTGTCAATAAAATAACTAACTACCTAACTAAGTAGGAGTAAGTTGATGAATGTGCATAAAGTCCATAGGGCTGCTGGAGGAATCGGATTTGGCTCTTTAATATTTGACTATTTGCTTATCTTTCACCATATACACTTTGAGAGTTTGAATGAGGTTCAGTGGGACGTCCAGGGTGACAGTGATGTACACGTGATATAGTAAACAAGCTAAAGGCGTTAACGACAGATCGGAAGTGAGAAGCCATTTTTTTGACTGCTAGATATCAAGCAAAAGCGAAAGACTGTGTTGTATGACGTTGCTGTGAGCTATAAACTCACCACTTGAAAATTGTGATTTTGAAGCATGACGGGGCAAAACCACTCCTCCAGGCAACTACCTCTGTGTCTGCAGCTGCCTGTACTGTCAAAACAAATCTTAACAAATCTTTAAAAAACTATAATACTGTCATTTTACTTCACACTTACCTGTTGGCAAAATGTCGATTGACGTAACTCACACTAATAACCATATTCCCACATAACACCTACCTCTGCACAAGACCACATATATACGACTTTATTTACAACATTAAAAATCTGTCTTGATACCTGTAGACACTCTGAACAAGAGAACCAAGACTTTTTCATGTCCTTGCGCCTCCCTGGAGTCCCCTCATGTTTACTGTCTACCCTGTTTGGTGCTGGAGAGAGCGCAGCTATTGGTTGTTGATTTTTGTACCACTGAATTTAATATTTGCCTGAGCCAAGACTAAAATCATAAAAATATTAAACATTTGATTTTGTCATAATGACAAGACTGACAGTTCAGACTGAGTTTTATGACCATCTTACACCAAACACTCGAAATCACGGTAGTGCCACAACTGATCTTCAACTCTCATTATTTTATTTCGACGTTTGAAATTTGTCTGCAACAGTGACATCACTTGTGGTTTGGTGTAAAGTGGGATTTATACTTGTGTGTCAGCTCTGTGCAGAGCCTACGCCGTTGTGAGCGTTTATACTTTTGTCACTGTGCAGTTACACCTATAAAACCCTAGTTGGTGCTGTAAAGTTTGGTTGATTCAAAACACACATTAAACACACATTAAACATGGCTTATTAGAGACAGTTTCGAACACAAGTACACAAATCAGCTTCACAATAACTCGCAGCAATCACAGACAAACACTTGTCTTTATCTGGACACATTTTCCGCACAAATACAACATGCTAACGATATTAGCACAAGCCTATGGCGTTTTACATTGTATAAATTAGCCTAGTGGCTAGCAGAGATTTCCTCTGCTCATATGAAGCCAGGATAAATCACACGCAAGACTTAAATGCTATTTTGTGGAGGCTTTATTGTCTTCACAGTTTATTGTTTCTTATCTGTGAAATTAAAGTAAATAAAAGCTTCATCTTCACTGAGGGAAATGGTTTCAGCTTACAAACATAGACAGGAGGTCTGCGTCGCTGTGACATGTAGTTACATTTCTGGGAGGTGCACGTCAGGCTACTGCGTACACTTAGGTATGGCGTCGATTAGACACAGAAGTATAAATTCCACTTAAGCCCACCGTAAAGGTAAAAACTACTTCCTCATTTCTGCAAAAACACACTGTTGCTCTTGAGTTTTTGAAACGTGGCAACACCAGGAGAGACAAGTGAGTGTTTTTTTCATAATTTTGGTGATTCTTTTTGACTGATCCACTGACAGAGAGGAAGCTGTGAGGAGTTTATTTCTCATCCACTTCAATACAAAACGCTCCTCAGGTTTTAGTATCTGTCTCCAATTAATGCTTGCAGCTCTGGCATATCTGACATTTCCCTCTTAATAGATTCCTCGCAGTATTTGCAGAAATCAGAAGCCCGCAGTCATGACATCTCCCCACCCTGTAGCCTGTACCTGTATCATATCACAGAGCACTACAAAGTGAGCCGAACACCAGACAGGACGGCTTTAATTTTATATTTACCCTGCTCCCTCCCCCTCCTCCTGCCATTATCAGTCTCTGCCGTACACAAACTCCAGATTTTGCCACGTTCAGATGACAAGGCAGATGAAACGAGCAGGGGGCTGTGAGAGATAGCAACTGGAAACGTATTTTCACGGCGGCCCGTCTGAGATCCCTCCCTCCTCTATAATCTATAGGCTGGTTTCACTCAGATTGGGAGCCGACAGCTTCATTAGGTGAGAGGGAAGCTGCTTTGATCTAAAAATACTCACCATCATCTCCTCTGGAGTGGAAAAAGTTAAAGAGTTTCCCTGTGTCTTAATCAGAAAAAAGCCTGCAGATTTTTTCCGAGCAGAGGCAGAGGATTGGAAAATATTGAGCGTTGAGGTGGCGTTGAGGATGTATTTAATTCTCGCTCCTCTGAGAGTTATCCTCCTCGGGAATATGGGGAGTCGTCGCTGTGTGTACAGGTGGTTTGGTAAATAAGAGTCTGGACTTTGAGCTTGTGTTTGGCTCACATCAGTGTGCTGTGCTGTGTTTGTCATGTGCTTTGAGGCGCCTGACAGCACCTCCAATAACATTGCTCTCATCTTTCTTTCAGAGCATAGGCAAAGGCTCTCTGTGGTCCATAGATCCGGAGTACAGGCACAACCTGATCCAGGCGCTCAAGAAGACGCCGTACCATCCCTACTCGCCCGGCCTGGCCACCCCCTCCACCTCTCCACCCACCCTGCCTCAGACATTTCACCACAGGTAAGACAGATGCTCTGAGTGGTTGACTGATTGATGAATATCTCATGCTGCGTCTTTAACTGCCTGGAAAACCCAAGGTCAGGGCGCTGGGTGTTTCGCTTGTGCCTGCTCTCTGCCAACTTTGCCAACCTGTGTGGAGACAGGTTGAATCTGATGTTACTAAGCAACCATAACCAGCACCGTAACAGAGTCTACTCACCAGAAATCCTAGGATTGGAGCTTGTCTTCATTTGGGTGGTGGTTTTTGAGTGTGCAATAGGCATTAAACAGGACAGATGTAAAGTTCTGGGTGTTAAAATGATCAACTCCTTCTCCATATTTATCGTAGATCGATATTTACGTATCTTAAGAAAGATATGTTTCAGCTGTGATTGGTTGTTCCTCTTTACAAGATGTACTTGACACTTTGGAGCGCTTGCGTACTCTTGCTTTTGAGTGCACCTTCTGCATGTCTACACTGAAAACAGCGGATTTAAGTGCACAAATAAATGCATCATGTGTACAGGGCCTTAGTGTGATGTATCTGGAGCGGCTGTGCCACAGAACGTTGGAGTGGGTCAGGCTGGTCTGACGTATTTTGAAAGGCTGCGATCACATGACCAGTGCAATGATGAGAGTAAACAAGGAAGCAGAAACCTAAAGACCTAAAGACACCCAAACATGTTTCTTTTCCTAAACCGAACTTCTGACAGTACATTAAGGACGTAGCATCAATCAATGAGGCGCTAATTAGTTAATACATCGAGTGGGTAGTGGGTAGAGTCGTCCACTTTTATTTCACAGTTAAGAAACAATAAATTGTGAAGACAATAAAGCCTCCACAGAAATAGCATTTTAAGTCTTGTGTGTGATTTATCCTGGCTTCATATGAGCAGAGGAAATCTCTGCTAGTCGCTAGGCTAATTTATACAATGTAAAATGCCATAGGTTTGTGCTAATAACATTAGCGTGTTGTATTTGTTTGGAAAACGTGTTTAGTATCAGACAGTTGTTTTGTCAGTGAACCTTGTGAGTTGTAATGGAGCCGAATTTTGTAACGTTACCTTTGTTAAATGTTGCTGTTGTCCCTGGCTTCATATGAGAGGAGGAAAAGTCAGCTAATTTATGCCATAGGAAAAAGACTAGTGCTTTGTCTGTGAATCCTGCGAGTTGTAATGAAGCTGATCGTGTATGTGCATAGGCTATGGCGAAGTCTCTGCATAGAGCTGAAGCACATGTATACATCCCACTTTAGTGGTCAAGATGTGTCTTTGTCCCATGTGTCATTAACTCATAAATATAATATTGAAATAAACTAAACTAAAATAGAATATAAAAGTACAATGAATATGATAAATTAATATTCTGTTCACATTTTGATCATCATTGTCATCATGGAGAGTTTTCTTTCTCTCAGTAGTTTTATTGGCATATTTTGGCACAGCAACGTACAGTTCAATAGTTGTTAGAAACGTTGTCTCACTCCAGCAGCTGTGTCTGTGTCTCCGTCCAGGATCGTCCTCTGTTGCATTGATTTAACCCACTGATTCAACTTCAGCATAATATTCTCTTGTACAGTGTTTGTCACGTTTCTTTGACCACCTTCAGTTGTGGATCTTTTTTTTTGCTCCATCACCGCTGTCTGTACATCATTATACTGTGTTTTCTAATTGTTTTAGGGTTCCTTAAAACAACAACTGACACTGCTAAATTTGGGTTGGAATTTGGGTCTGCTGACTCCCCACAGCAGGACTTGAATAAGTCAAGTGTGACGTGTGTTTTGATGAAGAGGCAGCATTATACGGCAAGTTAGGGACGTTAATTATATTATGATGGGATCTCACATGGAAACACACCGACACTCCTGAACAGTTGGCAGGCTGGAAGGAGCAATTCAGTGGAGCTTGTGCTGTGAAAAGTGTTTGGTGAATCAAATTGAAAACTTGTCCGATCAAGCCTCTGAAAAAAAGTAAGAGAAGTTATAAGAAAAAATGTTTTTGCCTGAGGTTAAATTACATGATTAATCAAAACTGAAAAAATTTTTTTTTGAAAAATAATTTAAACATTTTCAGCTTTTGAAACGTAAAGATTTTCTGCTTTTCTTTTTGGGAAAAATGGTTTCTGGTTGATGTCAGTTTATGATCTGAGATTGATCTTTTCATCTGTGCCTTTAGCTTTGTCAACACCTGTGGGAGACGCCATGGCAACATAAATGCACAGAGACATCAGTGTTGTTGCAATATGCTCCACACAAAATACTCTAACATTACTGAAAGAGTAAGCCGCCTGGCAACAGTGGTAAACACCAACATACTGCCAAACATTGCATTTGTGCACCTTAATTATTACTGTCGCCTACGTCCAGGTCAAAATTATTTAATACCGCTGTGTTTCCCCATGGGTCACCACTTTTTAGAGAGACCGTCTCTCATGTTCTTCCACACCCTGCAGCAAAAAGCCCCGTCTCTCCCCAGTGTTGGAGCTTTTTCTCGCCAAGGATTGAGGGCCACGTGACGCCCCTGTGGTGTCTTAGTGAAGAGTCACACAGGTGTGTGCACAGGCAAACCTTCTCGGCCTACTCTTCTTTCAAAGGCGGAAATGTTGAATTTAAAAGGGCAGCGGATGTAGTGGATGCTTACAGCATTCTGAAAATAAAAAATAGTTTTTTTTCTCACCTGCTGCCCACCTGCGTGTAGCTCATTTTTACCCGTGCACATGCCCATGAATTTATACATACATATCTCTTTTACCCGTGACACAGCTTGTTACTCTCGGCTACCTGACCCGGTGTAGGACTTTGGCCTACAGACATTCAGAGGTGCACAGTCAACTCGCACCAGCGGCTGACGCTGCTCTGCTCTGCTGGCTACTGAAACATTTACTATTTACTGGAGTTTCCCAGCCTGTTGCTCATGCAGCGTATGAAAATGGCTTTCATTGTCTGATAGTCTACCACGAACATTTTTGTCTCATCTTGTCAGCGAAAATGAAGCAAAGATTTCTAAGTTGGTTTTTTTTTCATCAAAATCTATTTTTGGCTCGTCATCGTCTGGTTTTCATTTTGGAAAAAAGGTCTATGATGTAATTTTTTTGTCATAGTTTTCATCAGTGTAATGAAAACTGGTACAGACTGTGGTTAGAGGCCGTACACATGCCACATCTTCAACCACATGGAAAACGCGAGGTCAGGTGTGGGCGCTACTTCTGTGCCTTTTTTGTGCCAGCTTTCAAGAGCATGGCGGCAGGTTGCGTCTGAGGTTGCTAAGCAACCTCAACAAGCACAGTACCATAGCCTGTTTACCTGAAATCCTGAGTGAAGAGCTGATCTTTCCCCAGTTGGTGTTTATAAATGTGAGGGCATATCGTCTGTGGGACAGATGTAAAGCTCTGACAGCTCTGCACTAACATGATCAACTTCTCCATATTTATCACAGACTGATATTTACAGACGAAAGGAAAGATATCTGGCAGCTGTGATCGGTTGGTCCTTGTCACATGACATGGGGTACATGCTGCTGCGTTCCAAAAGTGCCCTGAATAATAGGTACTTGGGAACGTGTGCGCCTCGCTCTGGCCTCGCTCTGGCATTAGAGTGCGTCTGCATTGAAAACAGTGAAACTGAGGGCGCAAAAATGCAGCATGTGTACGGCCCTTACTTGGCATAAATGGTATTGTTGTGTACACTCGGTTGCTTTTTTTGTTCATCAGCAGGGAAGTGTATTTCCATTTCATTTTGTATTTAAAAGCACAGAAAACGATGCTGTTTACTTCTGAGAAATGCTTTTATGCTGTATTAATGTGATATTAATATTTATCTGATGAAAGCGAATCAAATTAATTCACTTGAAGTCAGGACTCGCTGAATCAAAATGTGATCAGACAGAGAAATCCATTCCTATAGATGATTTTTAATTTAATATTTCTTTGGTTTTCGGACAAAATATGAGATTTTAAGACGTCAGCTTCGACTCTGAGAAATGCAGGAAGAATTTTTCTGATCTGTATTTGCTTTCTAGACTCTTCATCAAAAAGAAATTATAGAAATATGAATAAAAAAGTGAAAATAATGCGTAGTTGCAGCTCTAAAGCACACACAATATAAACCATATACACTCCTCCACCTCTCTTCCTCTCTCCATCTGTCGCTCCCTCTCCACCCACCTGGCCCCAGGCATTATATAGCTGACCCGCCCCATCCTTTCCTTAAATCTTTTTGCACGCTGTTTTCATGCAGCAACACTTCCATCCCTCCTCCTATCTCCTTCCCCCTCAGGCACATCACAGGTAAAAGCGCTGGTTGCCTTTTTTTCCTCCTCTCCCTCCACATGTTCACTCCTTCACCCTCTCCCCAGCATATCCTGTCCGTCCCCCTGTTTCTGCCTTTCCTCCGGCTGCTAACACTCCTCCGTTCCACTCCTCTCACTCTCTTGTCTCCTCTTTTAATGTCCCACACACCCTCCCGCTCATCCTCAGGCATACATTACAACTAGTGGGGCACCCAGCGCTCCGTCTTCTTTATTTATCCCTGCTGTGATTTATTCCTTCTTTCTGTCCTCTCCTTTTCACTCTCTCAGTCCTCCACTTTATCATTCAATTAAACCCTCTTTTGTCTACGTTCACTTCATTCTCCCCCTCCACACACACACACACACACACACACACACCCCTCTCCACAGCGTCCACCTGTGTTGTTTCCCCCACACTCTCCTCTCCTGACCTCTCCATCCTCTCCCTCTGCTAACCTCTCGGTTTCCGGCTCCTCTGCCCATCCCTGTGGATATGTCAGCGAGAGGTACTATTAGTCGTCTTTTTTTTTCTTCCTTTTCTTCCGCTTGCTCTCTTTCTCCCTCTCCCTCTGCATACCCCACCACCACCACCACCACCACCTCCTCCCCACCCCGCTCCCCAGTTGATCCGGGCAGGTTGGCTTGCAGAGCCAGCGGACTGTGTAAGACAGAATAATTGGTTCACCATAAAATGTAAAAGTGTCATTTTGAACAATGAGGTATGGGGAAGTGGAACAAATTGGAGGCCGGATTCGGAACATGGGGAGGGAGGGGAGGCGGGGTGTAGTGAGGAGAGGTTGGAGAGTGGAGGAGGAGAGAAAGAGAGAAGGGGGAGGTTGTTCATTTGCATTGTGACACTCAGTGGGAAATGAGAGAGGAAGTGAGGAGAGTCCATTTCTTGGTTGTGATGCACCTGAAGAGCAGGCGCAGTGTGTATTTGTTTGTGTGTGTTGGTCTCCATTAAGGCTGCAACGAACAATTATTTTTGTAATCGATTAATCTATCAATTTAATTCCTGATTCTCAGGCTGCTGTCAGCCCTAGAGTCGTCTCCTTTGGTCAGAATCAGGGACTCATGTTGTTCCAAAGTTGTATAATTGTCTAGAGTTGGTTCGTGTTCTCACGGCAGCATTTACAAGCGGACCAGATCAAATGCCTTGTGTGAGAAAGCTGCTCTTGATTGGTCAGAAAAATCCAGGAAGTAAAGCAAACGTTGAAGAAGAGTACACTTGCAAGATAAATGTGACACTTTCTAATGTCACAATGGAGGGACAACTACGCAGGTTGATTTTAGCGCTGCTCATCGTGGACTATATTGCTGTCATTGTTCATTTTAGTCAAAGCATACAGTTTGAAAACGAGGCGCGGCTCCAACTAGAAAACAATGTTTTGATGCATTGGATGTGCTGAATGTGCATATTAAGGCAGTACAGGAGGAGGTGCACATTAATAATCCTCCAGGACTGTAACATGCTCATGTTTAACCCAAACAATGTGTCATGTGACTGCAGTTGCTTCACATCCAGGTCGGAACACCTTCTCACCACAAACCAACCGCACCAGAGTTCGTTTGTAACCGGACTGAGACCACCTCTTCAAGAGGGTCACAGTCTGATTGTTTTGGTGCACACCTGAGTGTGATTGCTTAGGGTGACTTAGTTTCCTCTATCAGATGTCATAAAATAGTTGAAAATGTTTCCTACAGTCCAAGGTCACGTCTAAAAGGAATACTTCACAGCCCCATATGACCAGTAGTATATTAGGTAAACTTTGTTTTTCCCGCATGCTGCAACAGTGAATAAAGAATCCAAAAACAGAAAAAATTCTTGATGAATTGAAGTCATTGGGGACCACATATAACAACTGCAAAACTATATCAAAACATCACTTTACAAACCTCACACAACTCTGTATAATTCTCTGTATAACTCAGTATAATTCAAGTCTCATTTATCCAGTCGTAACAGTACTTACCAAGCAGACACCCCTTTGGGAACGGAAAGCTAACGAAAAACTTGGGGGAGATTTGACCAAGTACAGTAGACCTATAATCTACCTCATGTTTTGTGGCAAAACATGGAATTCAATGCCTTGCCACAGCGACACCGTTGGATGGAAACTCAAAAGCTTCACAATTTAGCATTGCCAACATGTTTAGATTGTACTGCCCAAATTTGAAGTCGATCCAGCAAAATTTCTAGCAGGAGTTTGTAAAAGCATCATGCCTGGGAATGGGGAAAAAAAGCTAAGAAAAATGTTAGCTGACTGCTTGTTGGGTATAGGGTATAGGGCTCCAAGACACTTTTTTTTAGTCTTGAGATGTTACATGTGCCACCCAGTTTTTGTTACTCAAGGTGAAAAGTACCAAGGTGGCTGCTTCACCAAATTTTCTAGGGGGTGCTATTGAGCCACTTTTCACACCCAAGTACAAATCCCATAAGATATTGAAATTTTTCATCAGTTCTGATGCAGGTGCATGGTTTTATGGGTTTTCTCAAAAATAAGATTCCTTTTGTGAAATAATAATAAACGCAATGATTTCAATAAGGTCAGCGCACCTCTTTCGTTGCTCCGGCCCTAACTAACTGATGGAGGCAGCAGGAGACCAGCAGCTTCTGTGTTCAGCGAGGTCAAATTACTGTTTTTGTCAATGGCTCTGAAGGGAGCACTGAGAAGTTTTAATTTGTGCTCAGTTTTAAATAGTAAGACTTGAGCAAAGTACTGGATATAAAATCAGATAAATGATACATGGATTATATTGCATGAGCTGAGTGAAAGTTTTCTTCAAAAATTCAACATAACACGAAGTGAGTAATTTAAATTATTCCTTTAGGATTTTTCATCTGACAAAAGTCGCACACAGATATTTCGTTTACTTAGAATAGTTTACAACACCTTTATAAAGCAGATACTGTAAAGGCTTTAAAATATTACCTATGATTAAATAACCAGGATCTTTCAAGTCTCTGTGAGTTTTATATCACTCCTTAAATGAATGGAAACCAGCGGCTGCCTGGAAAGTCGAATGGAAATCAATCTGAGAATTTATGGTGTGGTGCAGAAATTGGCCAGCAGCGACGTAAAGCACACGCACAGCATGTACAGTATGCACAATTTGTTGCTAATGGGCTAAAACATGAACACCACTTGTATGGTTCTTTAACCTCTCCAGTAACACAGTGCTGCTGCTGCTGGTTTGATATACAGAACTATACTGGATCTTTAAAGGGTTCAGATACGTCACTTAATATGAGCAGCAAGAAGGAATTTACATGCTTTAATGTTCAAAAAAACACTTTATTTTCCTCAAACTGGCACACTTGGATTTACCCTCTGTCTGAGACGCTCCATTTTAGTGTCTGTTTGTTTAAACCTCTTGTACTCCACCCCCATTTTGTAGCAAAAACGCCTAAAATGACATACCCACATTAAAATGACTGTAGCTTCTGAACTGCTTTCACTACATGCATGCATGAGGTCTTGCCAGAAAGAAAACTCTCAGAAGTTTCTTGTGAAAGTGTCAGAAACACTCTAGGTGATACAGAGACAGAGTAATGGGCCTCTGAAGTCAGTAAAAAAATTGAAGATTTTGCCTAAAATAAAATAAAAAATGTTTTTCAGGATGAATAACTGTCTGTGGCTTCATCTGAGCAGGTAAATGACACTGTGGGGCTGTAGGCACACTATCAATGAACATTTGTTTCAAATTTGAAGAAGACTGCTCAAAGTATGACCATTCTACAGAGTTTTATCCATGAAAAGATCCAGACGGAGCTCCAAATGACAAGTCGGTCACTCGGCTTCAAAACAGTACTATCAGTGATCAAACAACACTCAGCCAGCTTCAAACATTGTACCTTATTGGAATCAGGTGTGATTATGATAGCTGATGTTGTTTATGACACAGAAACACCATAAAATATCACCAAATAAAGCCATATGAAACGTGAAAGTTAGGATCCCACTTTCTAGACGGTGTATCTCAGCCAAAAATAGTGGTAGGAGTGAGACTCTTACCTTTTATAAAACAGCTATGTGCCCCCTATGGCTCCGCATAAGATCACGAGTACTCCTTTAACTTTTCCCGTCGAAAAACGGCATGACATGAATTGTCACCACTCATCGCGGTTTTGGACTTCGTGTGTTTAGGCTGCTCTGGTGCGAAATCCATAATAAATAAAAGAAAAATGACGTCATTTTTGAAAAGTCGAGAGCTTCCTGAATCCAGCAATACCAAACATCACATAGTTTGATGACGTAGTGCGCCTGGGAGATACCATTTAACAGAGGAGGGGGGGAATGAGGACGTCGGCGTCCATTCCTAGAATAAATGTAGGCATTTTACATTTCTCTACGTGGTTAATGTGTGGTGACTAAACGTCACCACACATTAACCACTGTCGGGTTAAAATATCTGCTTTTCATGGCACCATCCTTACTGGAAAAAAGCGACAGGTCACTGAAACACAACTGGTTTTGTTGTTTGTTGGTCTTGAACAGTGGTCTGCAGCTTGGCAGGCGTCTCGTCACCAAGCTGCTGCACTAATATTTAATCTGAATGTGCTTCTACTATTTACCTTAATTTTGGTATATTGTGCTGTTCACATTGAAATGAATAAATAAATTAGAATAAAACTTACTCCCAAGTTTCTTTGGTAGCTTTTCTTTGTGGCTTTTCACTCTGATGTCTAGAAGCTGCTTGGTTTCTGTATCGGTTCTTGTAAATATACGGCACTACAATCAAACGAGCACGACTGTTTTCTAAAGACCAGAGAAGGATATATTTTATCCTTTATACAATGTAACCTTTAAAATGTTAACAACTGTATGATAATAGGCCTATAAATGTCTCTTAGTTTTAGCAGTTTATGTTTGTAAGAGTTGAACTTTATTTTTACAGAGCATCTTCTATGTGGAACACAATACGGCGCTGCACGTGGTCAGTAAGTCGGCATCGGTGCAGGCTCGCTGTTGGAGGGTTTTAAAACTCACTTCCACTCCTGACTAGTTGGTTTGGGACGGCAATCAACATGGCGGACACTCCACGTGAATGTGGAAACAGAGTGAAAGTGGGCAGAGAGAGGGTGTAGGGGGCAGTTTGAGAAAGGCCCAGTGTGTCTTCCTCTCTACACCATCATGAAGGCCAAGGGAGTGACTTTAGACAAGAACACCTGCACCATCTATCGTAAAAATATCCCCTATAAAAGCTTTTAAACACAACAGAAGGAATATGATTTGAAATCAGATCATCTGCTTCCAAGATTAAAAGTTACTCTGGCGTTAGCATGTAGCTGAAACTTGGGCCACTTGAAATATGAAGATTCAACATTGTAACATTATAAGTATATGACAGAAAATAAGTAAAAACGCCATATGTCCCCTTTTAAGTGGTGAATTTAAGTGGAAATCAGGGCTAAGGGTAATTAATATCACCCTTTAAAGCTCTGTGTGATAACATGGCACAATATCAGCTGCAGTCTGTTTCACTTTTTATGATAATAGACAATAAACTAATCACAAGTTCACTCTTGACCTTGTTGATAGTGATTTGATAAAAGAATTCTGCACTCAATGTCCACTTACCATCTTTTTTTCTGAACTTTCAGCTGTACGACACAGGCCTCATCATAGTTGTTATAGACATGGATCTGTCAACATGCATTTGGTGTCATATCAGTCAAAACCTTTTGCATAAGATCACGAGATATGTCTGAAAGAGTTGGGATTGTTTTTTTGGAAGATTTGAAACCACAATACTGTTAAAGATTTAAACACATCACAGAACTTTAAGGTCAAGGTTAGTGTTCGTATAAAGTTAAGCATGCAGCAGCGAGTCTGGAGGTTTGGATTAGAACTTCAGGGAATAAATCCAGTCTGAAGAATCTTAAAACAAAAGCTTCAAATCAAATGTACAGTCTGTGTCAGACTACAGGGGATTAACAGTTTCCTTTCTATGTGTCTTGGAACGCAGTCGGCCCAATCAATATAACACCATATTTCTGTGAAGAGCTCTCACTCTCAAGAATATTATGTTATGAAGTGTAATGACGGTGAATGGTTGCACAGCGTGTCTATTATGTTAAGGTCAAGGACTGTCTCAAGCGCTTCTACACAACTCAGGAGTAGGAGATGAACAGGGAGAATGAGAAGATGAAGAGAGAGACAGAGGAGAAGTGGCGGAGTGAAGAGAAGGAGAAAAGACGGAGGGAGGAGAGAGACGGAGGTGCTTCTTTGTCCTCTACTCTTTGTCGCTCACACCTCTTGGTTTTTTTTTTTCATGGACCGTAATAACTCACACCGCTCCGAGTCTACCCCCACCTGCTTCAGCGTGTGTCCACATGTGTGGTTGTGTGTGCATGTGTGTGTGTGAGTCATGTTACAGTCCAAATCTGTGTGTGTGCATAAGTGGGGGGTGTATGTACCCTATGCATGCATTTCCAAATGGGTGTCTGACATATGCGTGTGTGTGTGTGTGTGTGTGTGTGTAAGGGAGAAAGAGGGAAAGAGAGCATGCTGGGTAGGAGGTCAGCTCCATGGTGCATTCCTTCACACCCCATCAGCATCTGGATGAGAGGTGGAGGAGGAGGAGGAGGAGGAAAGAATGGATGGAAGGAGGGAAGGGTGTCTCAAGGGGGTTGGGGAGGAGCTCCCTCCTTCTCTTTCTTCCTTTCCCCTCCCTCAGAGAAAAAAAAAGACGAGGGGAGATGTTGGGAGGAGGAGGAGGAGGAGGGGGGGTTGCAGAACAAGCGTCTGCCACGAGTTTAGCCCCTCGCCCACTACATTAAATGCACAGGGTTGCCTTGGTAACGGGAACGCCGCCATGGCAACACATGTAGTATAAGGCAGGTGCTGTCGCACTGTGAAGCCATTTGTTGAGAGACGGCGCAGGGATGGGGAGAGAGACGGAAAGAAGGAGTGAGAAAACAGAGAGAGAGCGGGGTAGAGGGAGAGAGGAGGGGGGGATGAGATGGGCGGGGGGCCGGGGTGGTAGGGAAAACAGACAGGCTGTTAGCGCAGGAAAAATATGTTATCGCCGTGGCAACGCAATGTGGCAACTCTCCATGGCAACAGCAGGTGGCTCAGGGCTGAAATTTGCGTTCGCTGCTTTTGCTTTTTTTTTTTTTTCTTTGCCGTGTGTGTGTGTGTGTCTGTGTACAGTAAGTGTGTGTGCAGCTGTGCGTCGGTGTGTGTGTGTGAGTCCATCTCTCGCCTGCATCTGGTGAGGTGAGAGCCACATCACAAGTGCAGACGTCCAAATCCTCTCATTCAGCAGCTTAGCAGAACATAAAACAGGACTCGCATTACAAAGGAAACTCTCCTGATGAGTGGGAACGAGTGGGCTGCTTTTTTCAGAGTTCACAGCCGTCCCCCAGGTGTTTTCTGTCCTGTTTGTGTGTGTGGTATGTGTGCGTGCGTGTGTACATATGACCACGATGAATGTTGTCGGACACACAATGACTGTGTTCGAGAACAGCCTGTCTAGCCTCAGAGAGAAAGGAGCCGTCAGACGTGTTGTCTAATGGGGAGCTAAAGACCACTCAACCTGGAAAAGCTCTTACAGCCTCTCTCTGTCCGTCTGTCTGTCCGTCTTTCTCCGTCGCTTTTAAAATTACATATTCACCAGCTGAACTGCGACGTGAACACTGGTAAAGTGGGACAATGAGTAAAGTGGGACAGTTGAGCTTTATAATTTTTATCTTTACGTGTATATACATCCATCACTAAATAATCAACACTGACTTCATCCGTGGCAAATATGTGATTGCAGAATATAGGTTGTGTACTCAGGGTGTAGCAGTTCACAAAACTCATGGTTAGGTTCAGTGCGGTACAGCAAAAGGAAAAAAAAAAAAATAGAAATGCCCGAGAAATGTCCTTGATTTTTAGAATTTTAAATGTATGCAAACTAACATAATTTGGGCTTTGTTTTTCGTACAGAGCAGGACTTACAGTCTGATTAAAGCAGAATCAGAGATTTCTCTTCACACACATCACACGTGTTAAAAAACAGTGTCCAGCAGTTTAAAAGCCAGCTCGACAACACACTGGAGCCATTCTTACCACTCCACTACTATATAAAAGTGTCAGTGTCATTTGTCGGAGATGGTGTTGCGTTCAAGGTCCCCCAAAAAAACGGGAGGAAAAAAAGACAAGATATTCCAAAAAAAAAAATTTCACAATCAAATCCCGTGCCATCGAACGAAGCTTTGAAGCTTCAAATTTTTTGGGTCAGCCCTAGACGTTTCATATCCAAAAGGTCAAAGGTCAGCTTCACTGTGACATATAATCATAATGTTCTGCATTAAACACTTTTCTGGCCATCACTCAGCGTCATATCTCAGGAACAGAAGGGGAGACATTTGGTCAGATCCTGAATTGGTGACTCTAATCTTGAAACTGTGCTGATTGTATAGATCTTCTGTGTGTGAAGCGTCCATGTTTTCACTGACATGGATGGAAACTTGACTGGTTGGTGAAGGCATGCAACCATGAGGCGGTAATTCTAGTTGTTTGTATCATGCTTGTGTGAAGTGTCCCAGTTTGCTAGTAAAGGTGTCCCACTTTGACAGTAGCGCTGAGTAAAATGTGGTTTTAGGTCACTATGTGTTTGAGCGAGATTCATCCATCCTGTCTTTAATCTGTCTTTATTTTTCTGTAAAGTGTCGTAGAGCTCTTAAGCTATTTAGGATATTCTCATATGAAGGGCTGAGACATTTGGATCATAATTAGAAATGGCGCAGAAGGTAAATTATCAGAAAGTGTCCCACTTCACCAGCATTCACACTATCTATTGTCTTCCTGCGTGTGCACACGTTTGAGTGAAGATGTCTCCGTCTGTGTGAGAAATGCCGTCATTACCTCCCTCATTAGTGGTGCAATGATCACCTAAACTGAGTCCCCGGCTTTGTGTGTTCCTCCGTGTGTGTGTGTCTTTGCAGCTTGAGTGTACACGCGTCTGTCTTCACTGCGCCTCATGTGACATGAGCGCGTGTTAAATGTGTGTGCATTGATGATTTTTTTGGTTTGAATGTGTGTGAATGGACCAGTGGCGGGCGGCGGGGGTTTGTCATGAGAAATTACCCCCATGGACTACAGCGGCGAGGCTGTAATTCTCCGAGGTAATCACAGGGAATAATGGCAACAGTGGGACACCCGGGAATCTAATCACTATAATCAGAAGCACTGGCTTATGGGCTCAAATTCCTGCCTTGCTATCTGCCTCGTGATGAAGCCTGCTGGGCTGGTTGGCTGCTGCAACATGATCAAATGGTTGACCAGTTTTCTCTTTTTCTTTCTCTCCCCCCATCCCCCCCACATCCCTTCTTCTTCTTCTTCTGTCCTCTCTAGTCCTCCATTGTGGTCGGGGAGTCCCCTCTTCAGAAAGAACGGAGGAGTTCTCCTACAAGGTACCGTTTCACCTCCGCAAGTCTTGTACTGTATGTGTGTGATCTCCCGCCTCTTTCTTTCTTTCTTTTCTTTCTCTCTGTCTCTCTCTCTGTCTCACCCTCTTCCTCCCTTCCCTCCCTCCCTCCCTCCCTCTACGGATGTGCCAACTCCAATCATCTCAATTCCAAATCCCTCTTTTTAGAAGCGCACCTTGAGAATACCGAGTGCTGAGTTCTGACACTTGGCTCGGCGCCAGAGGAGGAGAGCTTTTTCTACGGAGGCGTATTTGAAAGTTTAAAAAAAAAAAAAAGTGATAGAGACACAGCAAGGGAGGGAGGGAAAGAAAGAGAGAAGGAAAAATCTCAGAATCAGAAGCTGGGGAGCAATCCCCTCGCCACCTTTTCCTCTTTCCGCATATACTCCTTTACTCCCATACACCTCCATTACTCCCTCCTCTTCCTCTTCCCCCCAACCTCCTCCCCGGTGGCTGGACGGCAGTTTAAATGGACATTCAATCCCAATCAGGGAGCACTCCGGGAGCTCGCTGGGCTGCCGAGTCCTAAATGGAGGGGGAAATGGATACATTAGGCGTCTGCGGCGCGCCCTCCATCGCCGCTGATAATGGAGTAGTAATGGTCAAGGAGCCGAGGTTGGAGAGAGTGTCTGAAAACCTGGACTCCCTCTAGACGCACACAATGTGAGAGTGATGTGTCTGAGCGGCTGGACGGACAGATGGATGGATGGATGGATGCGTGGATAGAGAGGGAGACAGCCAGGACTCGCAGTGCACACGTGACAGGGCCGAGGCAGGAAAACTTTTTTAATGTGTTTTTGAAAGGAGAGAGGGTGCAGAATGGTCGGGCGTGACATTCGGAAGTTGTGACAGACAGCCAGAGGCAAAGACAAGGAAAAAGAGTAAAGGGTGGAGGGAGAGGAGGGAGGAGGAGGAGAGAGGTGTAGACTGCCAGAGAGAGTGAGTTCAGGGCTGTTAGTGTCCTCCGTTATTACTTCCATCTCCCGTTCCCAGAGCTTTCAGAGCCGAGGTGGGCTGGAATCGGCCGCTCCCTGTGGCCCAGCTCCGGCTCAGGATGAGCACAAGGACGATGCCCGGCAGCCGTGTCCTTAATCCAACCCGTCACCCCAAAGTTCATCATTCAGGAGCTGTAAATTATAGAGGATCTGGTCTAAGTGTTCCTATTTTATTTAAGCACTCTGGTCACCTGCTATCATTTAAGAGAATCCCTGTTTCAGTTGTATTCATTTCGAGAAGCTCCTCAGAGAGCTGTCAGCTGCAGAGGAGGGTGTTTCCAAGCTAATAGAAAAATGACCAGCTGGTAAATGTTTAATTGCAGCATCACAAGCACTTTGAATGTTTAATCATATATCGGGTCTGTTAAATTACATCTATTTACAAATGATTACCCTTCAGCTCTACTTCAACAGTAGAACAGAGTTACAGGTTGTGTTTTTTGGTTAAGAGTTTTGTTTAATTGCAACCAAATAAAAAAAATAACACTCAGACGATAAAGCAAAAGCTGAAGTGTAGAGGCGGTGGTGGAAAGTAGGGCTGCACAATTAATCAAAATACTATCTCAATAAAGCGAAGTACAATATACAGATTGCAGGAGCTGTACGTTTTTGATAACGCATACCAACATAAATGAAGCGTTGTTGTGCTATGGAGAGGCCCCGACCTACAAATCGATGTCCAAGAAAGAAAGAAAGAAAGAAAGAAAGACAGAAAAAGTCTTAAATGTTGTACCTGACTAACATCTCCCATAATGTAAATAAAACAATTGAAATACTGAAATCAACAAAAATGAACTAAAACTAAACATTTTTTAACAATAAACCCAGCTGGATACCAGCATTGTTAGATGTTGATATTTACTTAAATTGAGTTTGTGACATCAGGTGACCAAAGTTCAAGTCAGGACAATGTCTAATGCCAATGTCAGTTTAATATAGAAATATTTTACATCACATTGTATAAACTCATCATACAGTGTGTTCGTGTAAAATCTGAATCTTCAAAGGAACAAGCTGTTAAGTAAATGTTGTGAGTAAAAAGTACAATATTCCCATCTGACATGTAGTGAGGTAGAAGAGGAGCGTAGTAAGTTGCGTAAGCAGAAGTACCTCATATCTATATTTAAGGACTTGTAAATGTGTGTTGTTACTGTCCACAAATGCAAGATCTTCGTTAGTAATAGTGTTTTTTTTTAAGCACAAAGGCATTTTCCATTTTTTTGTTACCTTTCTTTCATCATCATCCAGATTTAACAACACAGAGCCACAGATGATTTTACAGCTGTTTATTACCAGCTGAGTAAAACTCCTCGTGACGAGTAAACTGAAGTTCATGTGTTAAATCGATGGAGTGCCTCTTACAGCATTGTGAGATTTCCTCAGAGCCCAAATCAATTTCGCCCGAACAGCAGGTCAAAAGATTTCATTTATTTATTTATTTTAAATACATTAAGGGAAAAGACTTAAAAATCATTATTACTGTAGTAAATGTTCCCAAATTCAGGCGAACTGCATCAACAAAAGAGAAACAAGGAGTAACCAGCAAAGACGTCGGAGCACAGGTGAATATAAGCCATGTTTTTAGCAGGATTTAAAATGCTTATGAAAGGGGAACTTGGTATTTTTTTAAAATCTGGACCCTATTTTCCATGGTTTTGTGTCTAAGTCACAAATGGAAACAACAGTTTTTGAAATTAATTCAGTATTAAGTGAGAGCGCTGCAGCCAGCAGCTGTGAAACAGGCAGCAGTGTAACCACTTTGTAATGTGCGGTGATGTACATCCACTAAAAGTGTTTGTGTTTGATGCTGATAGGCTCAGGTTGTTATAATAGGTGTCTGACAACATTATGGAAAGGATCCCTACAGAGAAAGCCCTGAAATCAATTACTTACAGCTGCAGCTACGTTACGCTTGAAGATATGGAGATAGATATGGTGGGCTAGTCATGCAGCTGGTGGGTGGGTCAGGTAGCTGCTTTAGCCTCAGATATACCTAGTCACCAAAATCACTACCGCTAAACCCACCAGACTCTATTTAAAAAAACAGTGATTTTAGTGTGTATAGAGGCAGCATAATTTAATATCAAACTGGGTGAATTAATGGTTTATTTCAACCAAACCAGAGTTAGTGATTGTTGAAATGGTAGAAAGATGAACCAAGGGGAACTGCCCATTGGTTCGACACCCCACTGGTTCAACATCCCATTGTTTCGACCATATTAAACTCATTGTTCCGAAGTCCGTGCCGGAATCATCATGATGCCCTGTGGTTAAGGTCTGGTTAGGTTTAGGCACAAAAACCACTTGGTTAGGGTCAGGAAAAGCTCATGGTGTGGGTTAAAATGAAAAAGAAAGTGACAAACACATAAGCCGTGAGCCTGCTCCGCCTCAAGCCGGTCGTGGCGCACCATACGCCCGCGGACTAATGTTATGTCGAACCAATGGGATGGACCCGAACCAAGGTGGTTTTTGAGAGTTTTTTTTTTGTTTGTTTGTTTCTGCTGAAGAAGTAATAAGATGAAATAGATTTATTTAATATATTTTATGTAATTCTTAGTAAACAATACAGCATCACCATTGCAACATATCATGCATATTTTATTTTATCATCCTGGTATTCTCTCAGACTATTTGTATGTTTTGTACCTGCTGTCTAGAAGGTCAGGGAGTCCATTTAAGCAAACAGTTATTTTATCATTGTAAAACACACTTATTTTAAAGTCGACAGAGACAAAATAAAACTCTAAGAAACTGTCTTAGTTCGTCTTCCCGCTGTTCCAACTATCACCAGCTCTGGTTTGGTTAAAACAAAATATTTATTCACCCAGTTAGATGTGAAAACATACTGGATATACACACTCTAAAATTACTGTTTATTTAAATGAAGTCTGGTGGGTTTGGTCGTAACAAATTTGGAGCTATTTCTTGTTAAAACAAAAAGGTTTATCTCTGTAGGGATACTTTTCATAATGTTGTCAGACAGTTTGGGGGAATTTAAACTTTTGCGTTGAATCGACGCCGTACCTATGCCGTAGCTTAACGTGCACCTCCCCAAACTAGCTGCAGTGACGCAGACCTCCTGTCTATTTCTGTAAGCTGAAACCATTTCCCTCAGTGGAAACAAAGCTTTTATTTACTTTAATTTCACAGATAAGAAACAATAAATTGTGAAGTCCATAAAGCCTCCACAAAATATCATTCTAAGTCATGTGTGTGATTTATCCTGGCTTCATATGAGCAGAAGAAATCTCCTCTAGTCGCTAGGCTAATTCTACAATGTAAAATGCCACAGGCTTTTGCTAATAACGTTAGCATGTTGTATTTGTTTGGGAAACGTGTTTAGTATCAGACAGTTGTTTGTCAGTGAACCTTGTGAGTTGTAATGGAGCCGAACTTTGTAACGTTACCTTTGTTAAATGTTGCTGTTGTCCCTGGCTTCATATAATAATAATAATAATAATATTAATACATTTTATTTGAAAGCGCCTTTCAGGACACCCAAGGTCACTGTACAGAAAATATAAAAACCAAGATAAAAATACAAGATAAAAAGACAACAATAAAAGGGAGGGGGGACCGTGTGAAGCAGTTTAGAGAGAGTAAGCAAGTCTGAACAGATGAGTTTTGAGTTTAGATTTGAAGATGGGCAGGGTGGCAGAGTTACGAAGGTCAGGTGGCAGTGAGTTCCAGAGTTGGGGAGCAGAGCGGCTGAAAGCTCTGCTCCCCATAGAGCTAAGGCGGGCAGCGGGTACAGTGAGATGGAGGGGGGAGGAAGATCTGAGGGCACGGGATGGGGTGACAACATGCAGGAGGTCAGAGAGGAGAGAGGAGAGAGGAGTCATATGAGTAGAGGAAAAGATCGCTAGTCGCTAGACTAATTTATACAATGTAAAATGCCATAGGCTTGTGCTAATAACGTTAGCATGTTGTATTTGTGGGGAAAATGTGTCCAGATAAAGACAAGTGTTTGTCTGTGAATGCTGTGAGTTATAGTGAAGCTGATTTGTGTACTTGTGTTTGAAACTGTCTCTATTAAGCCATGTTTAATGTGTGTTTAATGTGTGTTTTGAATCAACTAAACTTTTCAGCACTTTACAGTAACTGCAGAGTGACACAGACACACCACTGCACATGTATAAATGCTCACAACAGCGTGGGCTCTGCCACACAAGTATAAATCCCGCTTTATAATAACAATCTGAGCCTGTCAGTGGCAAAAACAAACACTTTTAGTGGATGTGAATTGACGGTGCATAATGCCCCGATGGGTTGCATTGCAGCCTGTTTTGCAGCTGCTGGCTGCTGGACCGGTTTTAAAAACTGTTGTTCCCATCAGTCACTTGGACAAATAAATATGGGAAAATAGGCTCCGGGTTGAAAAATACCAGAATTACCCTTTAGGTTTTACAGTGTTGCTTTATTTTGTCTCCCCTGTGTAAGTCATAGCACATGTCAGTCAGCCTGCCTCTTAGACGCTCAGCTGGAGTGTCAGATAGACAAGCCAGTTAGCCATCCAGTTAATCTGCCAGCCCACCAGCAATCCAGTCAGTCAGTCAGTCAGTCAGACGACATTAGTATGCATCCTGCCCTCAGACTCTGTTCTCAGTTTAACTCACAGCAGCCAAGCAGGCAGATAGACAGGTGGGGGGTGTTTTGACTGAGTGAGAGGCCACTTTCAAACGGTTGCGTTCTCGAGCTCCGCTGGGAGTGACCTTTGAACCTTTGGACCGTGCGAGTGTGTGTCTGTGTGTATTTGGTGCTTCGCTCCTCTGCCGGCCGAGCAGAGACTGCAGCCTGCAGGGCCATGTGGAACTCATTTAACAGGAGAGCAGAGGAGGCTGAGTGCGTATACGGCACATGAGAGCGGCGAGGGGAGGGAGGCTGAGGGCTCCGCTTGCCCTGGAAAACAGGCAGGCAGGGAGACGAGCGGCAGGCGAAGACGTAGGAAGCAGACAGAAAGGCAGAGCAGCTGACCAGACGTAGGAAAAAAGACAGACTAGAGGATATTTTCTCTCCAGGAAAAAGGCAGAGATGCAGACAGACACCTCGTCTCTTCTGTATTTACATTTTTTTCCCTCAGCTTGTCTTGCTACCAAGCTGAGTGTGTGTTTTTTTATTGCTTTGAGCTTGTAAAATGTATTGCTCAATCTCAGTGAGTGAGGATGGGCTTCGGGTGCGCCGGCTGCTCTTTCCCCACTTAGTTTGTCACCTCATCTCCTTAGCATATGTCCCAGGCTTTTTTACCTGCAGGGACGGCGAGCACGCTCAGCTGGAGATATGAGTCACCACTATACATAGAATGACAGCGAGATCGATAGAGAGGGAAAGAAATCAACAAGAGGGGGACAGAATTAGAAAGACAAAGAGAAGCTGAGAAATTCAAACAGCAAAGTGAGGAGGTGCAGATCCACATAAGAGGAGTCAGTGCTTGGAGGGAGGTGTATGTGTGTGTGTGTGTGTGTGTGTGTGTGTGTGTGTGTGTGTGTGTGTGTGTGTGTGCGTGTGTGTGTGTGTCTAGGGTAAACAGTGGTGGTCAGGAGTGTGTCGCTGAGCTATGAGAGGCCATGTCAAACAGAGCTTGGTATTTCCTTTCCCCCCTTTTCTCTCGCTGCTTCTCTCTATCACTTTCTCTGCTGATGCATGATCTACCACTCTGTGGCATGTGGAAGGGGAGCCGTTGCTATGGCAACCCAAAGCCTGACTGGAGCGGCGAGGTGGGGAAGGAGGGGTGGGTGCACATCAACCCGGGGAGACCTAATGCACTGCCCACACACACACACACACACACGCACACACACACGGCCATGCAGCGAGTGATCAAGATTACAAAAGAGACTCTGTGCAGGGACCTACTTATAAGGTTATGGAGAGCAGAGCTGGAGATATCAGGGGCAGAGCCACACTAACTGGAGTCAATAAGATTACTGTGGACACAGCCGGCTGGGGGAAGGCTGCAGAAACACACCAACAACGACAAACAGTCCTATCATAATTCATCTGTGTGTTACAACATGAAGCAAATATACGTTGTGGGAGGGTTTCTGGGGGGCCTCGCCATCACAACTTGTATATTTTAATGAGTCTGTGGCTCCTGGGGTGAATTAGATTTCTCCTCGTAACATCAATCACACGTTTACTGAGATTTTTAAAAAAAGAAAAAGCTCACGCTACAGTGTATCGATGCTAAAATGATTTTAGTATTCGCACCTTAACAAATGTGTCTGCGGCAGACAAAGCAAATGGCAGGTCATCATTTGCAAAATGCAAACTGACCCTGGAGATGAAAATGACATCTGTTTTAGTGAACTGGGGTGTCTGTGGTGAGCAGCCAGGCCTGAGTAATGAGAGGCTTTTGGCTCAGACGTACACATACACTCCTCTGGTCCTCTCCTCTCTGCTCCTCTGCTACACAGACAGTAAAGATAGTAGATTTACAGCTGTTACAGAGTTGGAATCATACACACAGATCTCTCCTCTGCTCTTTAATGGTCCATTCAGTATTTGTGGAAGTGGTCAGGCAGCAGGAAACCAAAGTCAAGACTTTGACCTTGGTAGAAAATCTGAAGCTGCCGAAGAAATAAACTGTTTGTGATGCTCGGTGTTTGTTTGAGAGATGCAGCGATTTATTGGCATTGGCCGAAATTTGCCTTGTTGACTGTAATCGGCCTGTCTTCAAATTAGATGACATTTACCGATGGCAGTGGCCAATATGTTTCTGTTATGTCACATCAATTTTGCGCAGGCTAACGTCAGCATGTTGTATTTTTTTGGAAAACGTGTTCAGTATAAGACAGTTATAGTCTGTATTTGTCTGTATTATACAGACAGTATAGTTCATATGAGTAGAGGAAAGGTCCGCTAGTCGCTAGGCTAATTTATACAATGTAAAATGCCATAGGCTGGCACTAATAACATTAGCATATTATATTTGTTTGGAAAACGTGTTTAGTATAAGACAGTTGTTTTGTCAGTGAACCTTGTGAGTTGTAATGGAGCCGAATTTTGTAACGTTACCTTTGTTAAATGTCGCTGTTGTCCCTGGCTTCATATGAGTAGAGGAAAAGTCTGCTAGCCGCTAGGCTAATTTATACAATGTAAAATACCATAGGCTTGTGCTAATAACGTTAGCATGTTGTATTTGTGGGGAAAATGTGTCCAGATAAAGACAAGTGTTTGTCTGTGAATGCTGCGAGTTATAGTGAAACTGATTTGTGTACTTGTGTTTAAAATTGTCTCTATTAAGCCATGTTTAATGTGTGTTTAATGTGTGTTTTGAATCAACTAAACTTTACAGCACTTCACAGAAACCCCACCGCTGACTAGTGTTTAGGAGGTGTAACTGCAGAGTGACACAGACACAGATGCATTCATGCTCTGTTCAGTAAAAATGAGTATTGTGGCTTCCAAATAAATTCAAAATAGCTGCCCACAGACGCCATAACAGGAGATATGATAAACTCACTGTCTTTGGTTTAATTTTACTCACTGTTAGATGATGCAGGGTGCATCAAGAGTTGATTTGCAGGATGTATTGACAGTGGCAAGCCTTTACAAAAACAAAGTTCAAATCAAATCAGCAAAAAAAATTCAAGTATCAGCTATCAACCAAATTGTCATTTTAAAAATTGGCATTAGTACCGGCCCAGAAATTCATAATGAGTGCATCTATCTAAATACTTGTTGATATGATGACAGTATTATAGGGTGGACTACTGGTGCTGGTGGGCAAAGGAAAATAATAGAGCTAGCTAGTCTTCAGAAAATTACATCATTTTACTGTAAAACCATAAAAGACAACGCTTGCAGTATTACAATATCCAAAATCTAAGATGAAATCTAGTCTCATAGGCACAGATTTTAGGGGTCCTCTGCTATCTGCTATTTTGACAAGATTAAAGACACTTCGACAACAAACTGATGCAGAAAAGGCAACATTTGATGCATAAAAATTCACCAGAATGCAGGAAATTAGAAGTTAAATGCTCAAGTTTTCAGGCGGAAATACTATTATTCACTCACTTGCTAAGTTAGATAAGATGATAGATATCACTCATGTCATATCTGACAGGCAAGTTTATTTATGAAGAACATTTCAGCAGTAAGTCAATTCAAAGTGCTCTGCATAAAACTTAAAATACATCAAGAAAAAGTAAAAAAAAAAAAACACATTATAAAAGATATTTAAATACAATTAAAAACCAATCTAAGGTAGAATAAGACAATCAGATAAAATACAAAAATAAAAGATACAGTGCGGTGCAAGAAATAAATAAATATTTGATTTGATAAAAGGCGGCAGCAACCAGAAAATATGAGGCTATAGCTCGTAGCTTCTTAGCTTAGCTTCGAATAAAGACTGGAAACGAGGGCAAACAGCGAGACTGACTGTCCAAAGTTTAAATTTGGCATCCTAGAAGAGCAAATTAAGTCATACATTAAATTTCACTTGTTTAATCTGTTCAAAAAAATTATAAAAATGACATGTTGTGCCCCCTTTTTTCAGTCTTTATGCTAAGCTAAGCTAACAGGCTGCTAGCCCAAGTTTCATGTTTACCATTACACACAGTGGTGGGAGTAGTTTTGATCTTCTCGTCTAATTCAGGACAAGAAATCAAATAAACTATAAAAAAAAACTCCCTTAGATGCAGCTGTATAAGAGATCATAAACTGCAGTGTCACTGCAGGACGCAGACGATGCATTGACTGACTCCAGCTTTAAGTCTTGGCGTCTACCAGCTGTCAGTTTGGATTAGGAGCGTTGGTAAACCGTGATCTTCAGGTGTCCCCGCAGATTCTCAAATGGCTTCCAGTCCAGGCTTTGGGTGGGCCACTCGAGGACATCCAGGGATTTGTTCCAAAGCCAGTCCATTATCCTGGATGTGCGCTTCAGGCTGTTGTGTTGCTGGAAGGTGAACCATTGTCTTTGAGGGGCCTGTTTGTTATTTGGCTCCGTCTGTGCGGTACTGCCAACACGGTGTAGTGACACTAGGTGATAGTCAGGTGATAAGCAGCGCCTGGTTTTTGCCAGTTGAAATGTTTGGCTTTCAGACCCCAGAATTTAATTTCAGTCTCATTAGATCAGAGGAAGAAGCACTATTTGGTAAACTCCAGGTGGGTCGCCATATGCCTGTTTATTCAGTGGAGTGAAATGGCGCTTCGATGGAGTGCTGCGGCGTCGTCCTTCTGGTAGATTCTCCAGTTTCCTTGACAATTGGTGAGCGTGGCCATCGGGCCACCTTCTCCTCTCTCCTCCTTGACTGAGCCTGTTCTGCCTGGATACTGATGACCAGATGGACAAAGACAGGAAGAGCATTGATTGTTACAAACTAGGGAACTGACAAGATTTTATTGATACCAGTGCCATTATTGATTCCTATTGATTCTTGATCAGTTTTGTGTTTTGGAAAAAAGAAGGCTCACACAGGTTGTTTTAATATCTCTGAGTCTGAACACAGTGTGGATGAAATGAGAGAATATTTTTACAGTATTCGCTTTCATTTAATCAAAGAAAGAAATCTGCTCGGCCTGCCTGCATGGTGCTGACATTATTATAACAGAGTGTCAAATAACTGTGACAGTTAGTCGATAAATCAATCAGTCTTTAGAGAGAAAATAAATCAAATAATATTTTGATGATCAATTAATTGTTTGAGTCATTTTTTAAGTGAAAATTGGATAAAAAATGTGAGAATTGATTGTTTTTATTTGTTATTTATCATAGTAAATGAAGAATGTTTGGGTTTTGGATTGTTGGTTTGACCAAAAAAGCAATTTGTAGATGTCACTTTGGACTCTGCAGGTTAATCAATAATGAAAGCGAGCTTTAGTTGCAGCCCTACATGGTGTTCCTGGAATTTAAACTGCATGGAAAGTAGTGTTGTTCCAGAACTGCCTCCGGTATTGATAAAAATGATGAAGCAGGTATTGGTGAGTTCACAAGTCTATGTGCTGATCCAATGTCACGGAATTTATTCATAAACTTTACAGTAATTTCGCCTGGAAAATTTGTCAGTTTTCTCGGAAATCTTTCGTCTGTCTTAAAAATTATGGAACAGGTGTGATTTTCTGTGTTTTCTGCATCTCCCAGAGCCTTCAGAGAGCTGTTGGACCAAGGATCAAAGCTTTGCACACTGGGTCCATTTTTTCAGATGCACTTTCTTAATCCGAAAAATAAAAAATGTTACGCGCAGAAACCTTGCACACTGAAATGTGCCGGTGGGACGCAGCGGTGACAAGTCTGAGGAACGGGGCGCACAGAATCATTTCATAACTCAACTAGCTCACTTTCAACAGGAATCAGTGCACAAGGTTTCTGTGCGTAATGATTTTTTTTTTTTTTTGGATGACAGATTAAAATAAGTTTTTATGACTTTTAAGTTAAAGGAAAGCATGATTGCATTCATCGTCTGTACGTGTTTGTTAAAGTTTGACAGAGGGTTAACACGAGCCATGCCAAATAGCGATTGCAATCATTTCATATCCATACAGGGTTAATAGTATGCCACTGGTAATTCATTTATTTATTTTTAATATAATGGTGTCATATCTGTACTTTATGATGCGCAAGTTCAGGTATCAGAATCTGCACATGAAAGAAAACAGTGATATTGGAACATCTCTAGTTGAAAGATGTTTCAGGATATTGCTGCTGTTTCCACCCGGACTTTATATGATCCGTTTATGACATCATCACAAGCAGCACTATTTTCATGTGTCTTTGTGAAAAGAAGCCCCCACTTTGTTGTTTCTTTCTCTCCACCATGACGTCTTGTTCCAACTTTCCAGCAGCATAGACACATGACACATGTTGGTATGAATAAAAGGAACCAATAAGCTCAGAGGAATATGACTCTGATGGATCAGACAGTTAGGAACCGGTTCTTGATTCCTGTCCCTATTCAAAACTTCCACTTAATGACTGAGGCGAGGCAGCTTTATTTGTATAGTGCAGTTTATACACCTGCTTTATAGAGCAATAAAATATAAAACATAATAAAGGATACACGTTTACAATAAAAGAGATAAAATAGATATAAAAGCTCAAATTAATTACGAAGTGATTTACAATTTAAAAAATAGAGAACAAAGATGGAGCCCACTGCGCTCCTAAGAACTTTGACTACTCAGTTTAGTTCTTCAGGACTGGAAGTTAACTGAGCGTTCCTTAAACTCTGACACTCACAGTGAACTGTGGGACGTGATTGATACAGATGTGTGCGACTAATTAATCTTTAGTTCACCTTCAAGTCAATGTGTCACTGGTAGAGGTGCAGGGAAATGATGTATCTAAGCAAAGCTTAAACAATTATTTGACAAAAAATTAATCGCCCGTAGTCATTTTAGTGATTCATTAACAGTTTAAGTCATTTTTTAAGCACAAAATGTTCCAGATTCTTCGACCTCTAACGTAATATTTTGGGGTTTTGGAGTCGTGTTCTGGAAAAGTAAAGTCAAGGTGTTTATTGTCATGTGCATAATAAAAAAACATGTTTCCATTTGTCATCAAATTCTTCCTTTGCTGTTTCAATGAGGTATAAAAAGTGAAATATGTGAATACAAGAACTTAAGAAAATATTAAAGTAAAAGATAAAAGATATCACAAGAGATACAGACTAAAAAAAGAACATAATATAAAGAATGTATCCAAAAAAGAACTGTACAATATACAAATATACAGTGTCAGTAACAAGAAAAAACATCTGCCACAGTGGGCACCAATCTTGCTCATCACTAAACAAACAATTTAAATATGCTATCTTGCTACGCTTCAACAATTAATCGAGAAAATAATGTACACTTTAAGAGCAGAAAAAATATCTGGAGTCATGCTAAAATACTTCTAATAAATGTCTAAACATTTTCTAAAGCCTTATTTGAGCCATAAATTTGGAGTTCTGTGCGAGGCTTGCTTTGAAAAGTACATTTAATGAGTTTGAAATAAGTTTTAAAGAGATAAATGTGTCATTACTCACACAGTTTAAGATGTGAGGTGCCTCCCTTTAACTTTGAGCCGCCTGCTGTTCAGCCCACAGCGTCAGACAGGCTGGATTTAGCCGAGCCCAGCGGTCGTTGGTAATTGAATGATTCGCAGCGGCCTTAACTCATTTATGACGCTTTCCCGCTCCATTTAACCTTGCCTTGCTCATCAATATTGCCCTGTTGGCCTCCTCAGACGGTCAGTGAATGCTCATCGAGCTGCTCCGGGGTCTTATCCAGGTCCGATCAGGTTCTTTTGAGAGTGTGTTTCCTTCCTGCTTTGACGCTGATTTGTGTGTTGCATGTGAGTGATGTGGCGTGTGTGTTTTTAACGTCTACTGCTTTCGTTCTCTTTCAGTTCCTCGTGGTGTGATCCAAAATGGCGCCCGCGTCAGGAGCCAGGCACTCTTCCCTGTGATAAGACCCCTACCTGTAAGCCCTGTGGGGAGCAGAACCTCCGCCATACGGTGGGTAAACTTTGCTCCTGTTCACCTTAAAGGGACAGTTCACCCCAAAATCAAAAACACATATTTCTCCTCTTACCTGTAGTGCTGTTCATCAGTCTAGATTGTTTTGGTGTGAGTTGACGAGTGTTGGAGATATCGACCGAAGAGATGTCTGCATTCTCTCCAGTATAATGGAACTACATGGCACTCAGCTTGTGGTGCTCAAAGCGCCAAAAAAACACATTTAACATCAGTGTCTCTTTCCAGAAATCATGACCTGGTTACTCAAGATAATCCACAGACCTTGTTGTGAGAAATTTCATGTAGGAACTATTTTCTTTCTGTCAAACCACACCTGCTAACCGTATCACTGCACAGAGGGAAGTGTGCATCTACTCATGGAAGAGAGGCATGTGGTCATGACAGCACTAGATGTTAAAATTAATGGCGTCCTCCTCACGTAAGCTGTAACATTTGCTAGCTCAGGTGAGCTAGCAGGGGGCGTTTATATCGCTGCGCTAAATGGAAGATCTGCGGTTCAATCCCCAGCTTCTCCAGTCCACATGTCAAAGTATCCTTGGGCAAACTGCTGAACCTCAAATTGTTCCCGATGGCTGTTCCATCGGTATGTGAGTGCAGGTGAATGGTTGCTGAGTACCTTAAAAACATTGAGGACCCCTGATTTACATGCCGCCAAGTTTGCTTGCATTTCCTCCAGTGACGTTCACTAAAGCGCCTGCCTGTAATTGCAGCCCTGGACTGTAGTGGCAGCTGCTTTTAGTAATGCATTTCTTTTTGGGCAATGCTCTTGCACGTAAGCGGTTGTCAGGGCAGTGGTACGAAAGCAGGTTTAGGACCGGGAAAAGTGTTGCATCTTCAAAATCTGCTTTTTACGTCTGGAACCTCTCGTCTTCAACGGGCTTGAGACGCAGAGGACATGGCTCAGATTCTGGAGTTACTTCTTATCCTGAAGCCTCCTTAAGGGATCCGATCCCTTATGATTTGCCGGTGGGAACGTCTTGCGACCGCATGCCTTCGCTGACGTCGACCCCAGCAGGATTCGAACCCTGGACCCAACACAGAGTGATATTTATGGAAGAATTGAAAGAAATTTGCCAGCTGTGATTGGTTATTCCTCGTCACATGAAGTGGTGCGCATTGCTGCTCTCCAAAAGTTGAATTCAGGGGGCAACCATTGTTGGGAATGTTTGCATGCTGCAGCGGCATTCCACTCAGTCTTTAGTGCACTGTTCGTGTGTCTACATTTAAACATTTGGATTCAAGGGTGCAAAAAATGCAGCATGTGTACGAGCCTTTATTGTTACTATTTGTTGTCGTCCATGAAAAAATGTACACTTCTTTCTGAGCAGTGAAAAGTAAGTTGTTCCTACATGAAACTGCTCACAACAAGGTCTGTGGATTATCCTGAGTAACCTGCTCATGATTTCTGCAAAGAGACATTGATGTTGAGTTTTTCCGATTTATTTTGTTGGTGCTTTGAGCACCACAAGCTGAGTGCCATCTAGTTCAGCCATGTTGGAGAGACCAATACAAGGCTGATAAACAGCTCTACAGGTAAGAGGGAAAATATTTGATTTTGGGGTGAACTGTCCCTTTAAGCATATAATCAATGGCAGTCTGGGTTTTCCCAAACACATTCCCTCACAGACACACAGACACACCCACAGACACACATACAGTAGCCTTCAGACACACACACACATGCAGAACAGACCGAAATTTTCCACTGATAGTTTACATAATTACATCTTTATTGTGTCCAACAGTCAGAGGCGTTCACATGCTCCCTGCTGCTCAGAACATTTTATCCAGGTGTGTTTATATAACGGTCTCTCTCACACACACACACACACACACACACACACACACACACACAAACAGGTTTATTAGAGGGAGAGGCCTCGTGATTCAAAGAACATTCGGAGCATGCATGGACATGCACATCCATCATAGGAGCGTAAGAGTGTGATGGCCTGCGCCGCATAATGAATTAAACATCTCCAAAGTCTCACTAAAGGTATGCAGTGAATATTTGATCACTGTAAGGGGTGCATGTTTTTCTTATAAGATATTAATAATATGCTAACCCTCTCGTTCTGAGGGGAGAAAATGTCCGGGGGACAGGGCACGCCGCCGAAGCTCCTTTTGATTTATTGGTTGTCAGAATGCACCCCTGTCCTTTAATGCCTTACAGAGAAAAGTGTCTTCTGACTAATAGAGCAAAATATGTGTTGCAGTATAATGTCGGTGCTGATGTATAGTGGACAGTGGTTAAATGGCTTCGCTGTGGCGTTCTGACTTTAAAGCTTGCAAGGTCCTTTATGTGCTGAGCAAGTTTCACAACCTTAGGGAGTGTGAGAGCTGCTCAGAATGCACTGTGTCATTTGAAAAATGCAAAGGTGGCAATCTGAAAATGAGTCTGCTCATTTCTGAAAGGAAAGGCTGACTCTTTTTTGGAGATACGAGCTTTTAATCTGACCTGAGAAATATGCACATGAGGCCCTGGGGGGATATTTGAGGTTGATAGATTATCATGTGAATTCTTTTTGCTCCGCAGCCAAATGCAGAGCAAACTGGAGCGGCTTCAGTGGAGTGAGGCGCACACAGGCGGGCCACCTGGCTGGCAGCGTGACAGCACCCGTAACAATATTCTGTCTCGCTCTGTGTCCTTGTTTCGTACAGATCATCCCTGGGAGATTATCTAAGCCGAGGACAGGACAGCCCTTCCCGCTACTCTCCTCCGCTCTGCAGCGAGGACCTCCAGGACGACCACACTTACAGCACCGCCAAATCCCCCAGCAGGCTGTGCTCCTCACAGGCCGGCACCCCTTCCTCCCCTCTGGACGACGACGACATCATCGCCGTGGAGATCCAATCAGACGTCAAGCCCGAGCCCCGGGAGATCCCTCTGGATTCTCACATCACCGCCACCGCCGCCGCTACCTACATTTCCCAGCAGCCCCTGCGCGGACAGAGACGTAGCTCGGGGCCGGGAGCTGGGACTCTGGCAGGGAGCAGCTTGCCCTGGACCAAAAACCGAGCGAGGGGCATTAGCGACACGCTGCCGCTGAAGAAGCGGCGCGCGGCGGCGGTGGAGAAGCCGCCGGAGAGTGACGACGAGGAGATGAAGGAGGCGGCGGGGTCGCTGCTCCACCTGGCAGGGGTCAGAGCCTGCCTCAACAACATCACAAACCGCACCGCCAAGGGCCAGAAGGAGCAGAAAGAGGCCCTGAGAAACTAACACATGGAACAAGTACATGACAAACACACACAGCTCACACACATGAACACACACAGACACGTACACACAAATAGGTCAACAGGTAACGTTACTACAGCATTAGTCTCAACGGACACTTCTCATCTCCCTCTATCTATCTGCAGGGCATTAGGTGAATCCTACTTATTTGTGGCAATATCAAAAATCTATGTTTTCCTACATGTTCAGCAACACTAACATCAATGGGTATCTCTCATGTGTCTTTGTTGTTTTTGTTGTTTAAAAGGGGATGAAAGCCATACACAAAAAAAAAAGAAAAAAAAAACGAGCATGTTTTGTCACTAATTTGGACGACACGACAAAACGGAATCACATTGAGGAGCGTTACAGTACATAAACACAGAAGAAGATGGCTGTTTGTCTTACCTGTTTGTTTCTATGTGAATCTGTAGCAATCTCGCAGTGATGCCAGCAAAGACGGCAGAGCCTATTTAACAAGACTTAGAGCTCTCGCGGCCGCCGCTCTAAACGCTAAAGCGTCACTCTCCGACATCCACGAGCACAAATGTGAGACTGTGCCAAAGATAAGCGACCAGGTTGCTTCATGTAGCCGATACGACAGCTGACAAAAAAACACACACACACACACACACAAAAAAAAACCACAAGAAGGCATAGTGAGCGAGGGGGGGGGGGGGGAGGTGACCGAAAATAATTGTAAAACCCAATGTGATATATATTCATGCACTTAAGATTATTTAACACCACTTATAATAGAAGCATCATGGGTAAAGACATGGTTTATTTCAAGAGCACTCATAGTATTTAAGATAGATATTTTAAAATAAAAAAAAAAGGTCATGTTTATCACCATAGAGATGGATAGTGTGCCGGGTCTGAGGCAATATCTCCTTCATTTTGTTGTTGTTGTTGCATAATGTAAACGTCCCTTAAACCTCCCCAGTACTTCTGTCCATAGACGTAGACACCTGGTATAGATAATATGGTCGCTACCAGTAGCTGCCACACCTTCCTCTTCATTTTGACAGTGTCAAAGAACTATATACATGAACTGTGGGTTTAGATTTCTGTTTGTGTCTGTTTACCCTCACTCTACCCTCATAAAGATATAAGCAATTTGTCCCGTGTGGACAACTCTGTAAAAAGGTTAGAAAATATTTTATTTTTTTCCTTTCTTAATTGAAGCAATTTGACCTGCAGGACTTTCTCAGTTATATTGCATGGGTGCTTGTAAATAAGATAAAAAGCAAATCTTTTTTATTCAAAGATCATGTAAGATAAACGATGTATTTAGCATGAAGCATGACTTATTTTCATATAAACCTTGATCCTAGAGGAAAGAAAAAAAGTTTTGCCGCCAATTCTTATACCCGTGATTATATTGGATTTTTGTTGTTGTTGTTCCTTTGAATCTTTTGGGTTCCTTTTTTTGTTTTGTTTTGTTTGTTTTGTTTTTTTTCTGAGCGGGCTTTCAAAGACACGTCTTCAGGGAGGAGCGTCTGGGAGATCACTCTGCAATTTTTAAGAGGCCCTCTGGGCTTCGGGTTCAGGCTACGTAGGCCAGCTGAATCACCTCTTAGGGGTGGGCTTCCGTCTTCTTCTGCCTGTACAGTGGTTTTTAGGTGTTCAATGTTAACCCCAGTGTTATTTCAGAACACATCTGTAGAGTGTGTGAGTTTGTGTGCCCAGGAACACACACCCTTTAACATTGTGCCTGCCTGCCTGCCTGCCCTCAGTACCTCTGTTGTCATGTCTCCGACATGTTTGGACAGAACGTCTTTATTTATAACAGTATTGTTTCTTTTCTTTTTGTTTTCCTCTCGCCTGTGTGTAAATGTACATGTGTCCTTATTTTCCATCTGTGTACGTGTTTGGATCAGACGGGGAAACTTTGTAGGTGTCCTGAAAGAACCTCATATCTCCAAAAAGGCTACGAAGAAGTTGAAAAGAAAGAGGAATGTAGGAGACGGCATAAAAGACAGAGTTTCTTTTTATTTACATACAGTATTGTTAACCCTTTGATTAAAGGATGAGGATGTCAAGCTTGCATATTTATCTCAAGAACCCAGTCCACAGATAAGATGGTTTGTTGAATATATTTCGCTACTCTACAAGGTGCATGTGAATCATGAAAACACTGACTACATTTACATGCACAAAATATTCCACTTTTTCCCTTATTCCAAAAATGACAATGCGCCCACTGAGCTGTTAACATGGTGAAAAAGATAATAGATATTCCACCAATATTCCTGTTCACATGCAGCTGTGTATAATCCCATTAACCTGCCCTTACTTGTTGTTTATCACGTCAAAATCTAGAAAAGTGAAATGTCTGTTATTTTACTTTCTTTCTGGCAGCGGACCTGTTACACCGTGCAAACACAGCCTCCGTCTGTCATTCCTGTAACACCTTCTTGAAAAGGTCAATGTGTGGAGATTAATTTGTCTCATTATTTGTGTGAATAGATCACAAAATAAAATACCTTCCACAAATACAAAAAAAGATGTGTAAACTCGAAAAATATTTTGCCAAAAATAAAATAGATCTGCAAATGCACACATTTAACAATTTAAAAAAAATCTTTGAATACGTTTAATTAATTTACAAATACATGAAAAGCATTTGTGATTATCTTCCTAACTTTTATAACTTTCAAACACAGATATTTATGTATCTTAATTTTACGCAAACTGAGTCTTTTTTTTTTAGTTTTGGAATTTGTGTATGTGCAGATCCGTGTAACATAAAAATCTTTTTTGTATTTGTGTACGTTGTTTTATAGTTTTTATTTACACATTTACGCAGAAATTGTTGATCTCCTCACACAAATAATACCGAGACAAATCTATCTCCATATCAGTGTTTTGATATTTGCACAAATCCAAAAACCTGTTGATTTCCAGGTCTGTCATAATATTTAAAAGAAGCTGTGTTTCTTCTTCCGACCAGAAATGTGGGTTTGAATTTTGGGCATGCATCCAGACCATCCTGATGATGTGAGCTCAACATTCTGTCTCTCTCTCTGTATCAGTCTGGACTCGCTGTTGCTCCAAACACGCTCCAGAAATTAAAGTCCAATCAGGGCCAGTTAGAGATTCAAACTGTAGTTGACAACGTAAGCAGCCAGTCAGAGACTATGTTGTAGTTCATGATGTAAAATGCAGGCCACAGCTTGCAGAACAGCAAGTAAAGTAAACACAGCAATAAGTGACGTTATTGCAGAAAGAGAGTCAATAACAGCAATTCAACAAGAACAAGAGGATGCAATCGAAGAGTTTCTTGGACGAAAAGACGTTTTCGCCGTTCTTCTGACTGGATTTGGCGCGAAACAGGATGTTGAGCTCACATCATTAGGATGGTCCTACCAGGCGTGTATCTTTACACCAGCCTTGCAAACTGTTGGCAAGTTGGTTTGTGTACAACGAACAGGCAAGAAGCCATCGGATGCAAACTGCAGTAAAAAGCCCAACTGAGACGCATGTTCTGGATGCACTGGATACATGTCCAAAGAATGCTCCTACAACCTGAATGATACCGGCTAGGGCTGCCTCTTAAAGCGGGAAATTCAAATCATCAGTCGGAGACACAGTCAGTCGACTGAGATTGCTTCAAGTCAAGCAATCTGGGTTTTGTTTTTCTGGTCCTCACGATGTTTTAGTCCCCAGATTTTTGTTGTGGAGTGAGCGCTGTTGACTTTCATGCTTTTCTTTGGTGCAGACAGCTGTGGACACAATGCAGCAGCAGCTGTAAATTTACAGCTCACAGATACTCAATACGACACAGTTGCTGGCTTTTGTTTGATATCTGGTGTCGGCAAAAAATGTTGCACATTACCAATCTGTCGTCAGCGCTGTTAGCTTGTTTACCTGATTTCTTGCTGAGCCCTGTTCAAACTTAAAAGTTTATGTGGAAAAGAAAAGAAAGAATCGTCAAATATTCGTATTAAACAGCCCAAATATACCAGCATATCCCATGTCTTAATTGGAAAATGCTAAATTCTGAAAACCTTAAAGAATATGGTGTTTACATGGCCCGTATCAAATTCCGAATATTGTCATATTGGGAAAAACTGTGGAATATTAGTGTGCATGTAAACGGAGCCACTGACCTGATTGAAGAGCAGCATTTGACATTTTTGCATCAGAAGTGATATAAACACTGCACTGCCATTACACAGCATGCTTTGCTGAAGCAGGAATGCATTAAAGTATTAATTTCCCCACAGCTGCGGAGATGCAGTACATATAAAAAGCAGCTTTGCAGGAGGAAGTGTCGGTTGTAGCAGCAGTCAGACGAGGTTTTTTTTGTGTTTAAGCTCAATGGAGTGATTGTCAGCGAGCCAAGCAGGCAAACAAATGCATGTCCCATCCACTGGTACAGTCCTCTGCCACCTGTAGCATGCATCACTGGCTTTGCATTTTGTATGGTATCCATGCCGACATATAAAAAAGGCTAAAAGGAGACACTGTCAGTGTTCTTGTTGTGTGCCATCCGTCTCTCGTCTGATATCTGTCTGAGTGCTCCCACGGCCCAGGTCAAGCACTCTGCTGTATTTGCAGCAACAATCCACTGTTGTGGTGACTAATAATGTGTTCAGCTGGCAAGAGGCATGTCGAGGGGAGAATGTGTTGCTTTAGCAACCACCTTTTTTCCTCTGACTCACTCAGTGACATGCAGGAAAGATGAACTCCTGACCTGCGAGTCCTGGAAAAACACATCAAATATACCGTGGACATTTTAAAGCAAAGAAAATATACGTCACTGCCTGAAAAGCCCCGAAAACAAGTGTTCGTTTCAAACCTGCCAAACATACGATGAAAAAAAATACAGTTGCCATTTTTTATTTGTTGATGTTTTTATGCACATTTTCATTTTCTGTTTTGTTTTCTCTCTCTGACAAAATTATCTACAATACTGCCATTATTTCTGGTGACTGTCTGAGCTGAATATTGGAAAGCCATAGGTTAGAGATGTCAAAATGCAAAACTGTTATTGATCTGTGAGATGTGATGCAGAGTGCACCCGGGTGTTGTTTTTATTTTTTATTTTTTTTCCAGTAAATGTTCAATTCTCTCCTTATTGTGCAATCATATTGCCAAAGAATGATTTCAAGACCTATTTCATCACTACATGTAAATATCAACGTTGTCCAATACCGTGGCAAAAAATATATAAATGTTGTTTTATTTTGTTTTCCATTTTCTGAAAAACTGCAATGATGTTTATGTGATGTATTGTCTTCCAGTTGGTTGCAATAATAAAAAATACGAGTTGCAGAAGATTCGTTTGGCTGTTCCTTTGGACGGACGTGAGCTGACTGGTAGGCAACTGTTTCTTCCAGGAGTGGGACGATTCACAGAATTCACAGTTCGGTTGGATACAGTACAAACATGAGGTGGTGTGTTTAATGTAGAAATGCCAGAGAAATTTCTTATTCTTATTTTTTAAAATTTTAAATGTATGAAAGCTAACATCATTTGGGCTTTTTTGTACAAAGCAGAAATCACAGTCTGGCTGAAGTGGGTTTGTTTAAGTCTGGGTAAAGCAAAGTCAGTGATTTCTTTCTAAACACATGAGAGTGCCCTAAGAATGAGTACCGAACCCAGAAATGAGTTAGTATTTTTGCACTTCCAGTTTCCTCGTCCCAAAGTCAATTGGTTTTTGGTGAAATGCCTGAAATTAGGTCTGTGGATAACACAAGCTTAAGAGACATTCACGTTTTGCTCTACGACATAAAATACATCAGTAAATCCCCCACGCATGAGCTTTGAAGCTTCTATGTGTCTTACAAATACGATTACTAACAAGTGGCTAAATTAGGTGACATTAGGTCATCATCAAAACAAAAGGTTAGCTTTTCACTTCTGAACAAAACTTGTAAATATCATAAATGTTTGTTTGCCATAGAGTTTGTTTTTGGTAATAATACAGAATCCAATGGAAAACTGGCAAAGACTTTTGGACGAGGGAACCAGGGTGATGCTAACTTTGGTGTTGGCCTACAGGAAAACGTCATCCCTGGAGCACTCTATATAGGTTACTTGTTGAAAACGTAATCAGACTGCTAACTGTGTAGAGAACTGTAAAGTTAGACCATTAAACTGTTTTTCGTCATCTGTGTCCTAAAATATAAAAACTATGTTACTACTGACATTAATGCTGTTTCTTTCGCTCACTGTGTCAGCGGCAGCTGCTGTAGAGTGAATAACGAACGGACAGCTACTTGACAGAGACAGCAAACTAGCTCGATGACATGTCCAAACACAAGTATAACACCGAATATATTAAATATATTGAACTAATGACTAAAGAGAAATCTGGACCCCGTAGCTGGACCAGTTGGGAACCACTGAGCTAATGTACCCGGCCCACCAGCAGTCACTGCTCACTGCTTTGGTTTTGTGCTAACGTTAGCTGCCGTTAGCTGCTGAACGAGAGGCTATAGCCACACAGAGGCTACTGTGCCCTGCTTTAGGGTGTGTGCACCGTGCAACTATCGACTGTTTGTGCCGCTGACTTGGCTGCTAAAGAGGGTCTGTCACAGCGCAGCAGCTCATGCTTTGGCTCAGAGGTCATGTATGTTACTGTGCTCCTGGGTTAGCTGCTACGGAGAGTGCAGGGCACCTCGTTTTCTGGCTAGGTGGTTTTTTATCCACCGCTCTCTCTCATCATCACCTCATAATTCACAGCAAAACTGAAGTGGCTCCAAACACCAGACCTGTAGGTTATTAGAGGATCTTCTCTCGGTAATGACGTTACTAACCGTCTTGCAATGAGCTAGCTTAGCGTAGCTGCCTCCCAGTGTGTCTTACTGGAGTAGACTGTTTTGGTTTGGGGGTGGGAGCATGGATATATTATGAGAACTGGGCACGGCATTGGCTGCGCGGCCCCCTCCATTCATATGAAAGCTGTTCAGTGGCACATGAAGCCAAAATGGTTCCAGCAATAGAGACTTAACAGCAGTTGAGCCGAACATCTAACTTCCGGTTTAGCCCTCCGCTAACTTGATTGGGGATAAAATGATTTCAACTCGCAGCTCCTTTAGGCTTTTGAATTGTTATCGGAGTGAATGGATCAAATCCTGATATTATAACTAGTCAAGTTGTGGGTGTTGTGGCGCTCAGAAGATGGATCCACTTATATACGTACGTCTATTTCCCACTGTAAGTCAATGGGAAAATGTATTATTGGGCCACAGGGCATCACGTAATGGACCTCAGAAACTGCAGTACCACTGTTTGGCCACTACGAAAATTGGCTTCAAAGCCTGGTGCACTTCGTCAAGGCCTCGGTGGGAGAGACTGACAGCATGTTGCCTGTTCCGGCGTGCCTCGTGGAGCGCAATGGTGCTGAGGACATATTAAAAACAGTTTAAGCTGTATATTTTATTTTCTAAATGTAATAGGATAGTTTACATCAGCATGATACGTGGCCGGTCACCATTATAGTTTACCAGGATTTGGTGGCTTCAGGGAAATGCGGCGGGACAAGAACAAAAGTTAAGGCGGTGAAAGTCCTAACAGGGCGGATGGGAGTGGTGTTGGATGGGTCCAACAAACACTGACTTTCACCCAGGAGAGCGGTGTTTGCTTCCTGTAAGATTATAAAGCCAAACCCTGTTTTTTTTCTGAAACCCAACCACGTGCACTAGCGGTTGAAGGAAAAAAAGCATCAAGTTGCAGTGATGTATCAACGTAGTGCGCTTATTTTGAAAACAGACAATGCATGTAACAGGAAGAACTTGACACGGCGTCCCAGAACGTCGTCAACCAACACACCCAGGGTACCTTGTACGTCGAATCTGGATGTGGAAGCTCCATGACCAAACGTTGATGTGTGACGAGGTCGGAGTGAGAAAGTGTTGTCCAACATATCGTTCAGTTTGTAATACGCGCCGAACCAAAAGCCTCGTACCCAAAGGTTCAACATGAATTTGTGTATTATTACACTCCTAATTTTTTCCTCTTAAAATTCAGAGTTAAATATAGCAAAGGCTTACAGGAAGCATATCACCCTCTCTATACCCCCCTCCTCCTTTTCACCACTTCAACATGCAACACACACTAACCCCCATTTGCTGGTAGAGTGCGAGCTTTGTGAGACTGGAGACTCTTTAATTTGCTCTCAAGACTGACCTCAATCATTAACCTCACATATTCCCATCAACAAGGGTCTTATCATAACCATGCCTCTTCCGCCAGTTAATTATTCATTTACTTCCTCTAATCATTTAAGTTCAATACTTCTGATTAAAGTCAAACTCGGCTCCTCCCTCAGGGAGAGAAGTAAAAGAGTTAAGTGTACCAAAGAGTTCCTCGATGCCTTATCAAACTGAGTGGTGCCATTTTGGAGCCGTGTGGCAGTGGAAGCCCATTCATAATTGAAGCCGAGACAGGCTTAATCTCGAGCCAGTGCCTCCCTGTGCAGCGCGCTCCCACCACCAACACAACTGGAGCTAGCAGCTCCTCTGTTGCTATGCAACTACAGCAAAGAAAGAGGGGGGAGAAAAGTGTGCATTCTCTAGATCTTTAGAGGGCATCATACCACTCAGTTACCGAGAGTGAGACTCAAAGGTAGCGATGACACGCTTCAGATAACGCAGCTTTATGGTCACATCTCACAGTTTGAGAAACAGCTGCTGCACAAGTGTCCAATCATCTTCCTCACAACTTTGTAAAGAAAAAGGTTATTAGTGGATTCAAACATGTTTTCATCAGTGTCACACAGGCCTTTAATTTCCCCTCAGTGAAATCCATCTCATGAAGTCAGTTGTGACATTGAGTCCTGGAGGAGGCATGCTGAAGTGGATTGATACACGGAGAGCTGCGTGTTCCCCGGTCTATATCATCCATATCCACAGAATGACCAGTGAGGCAAGTTTCCATGGAGACAGAAGTGGAGGTAACGTTCTCCTGTCAGCTCTCATTTACTGCAAAGCTTTATTGTTTTTGGAAATGTTCCCCCGCTCGTCAGGACAGGTGTATTTGTGATTAAACATACACAGCCTACGGACATGGTTCATCCAAAAATTCACTTACGTCTCCACCTTTATTGAATTATGTGTAAAATAGTTGCATGCTGTACAAAGTGATTGGATTGTGTGTGTGTGTTTGTGTGTGTCATGGAGCCAGGAAAACGAGAGCTTGTTTTCTGGAGTTCTGCTGTGTGGTGTGATCACACTCTTGTGGCGGTTAGATGTTACTACATTACATGTGTTAAAACAAAGGCACCAGATATTCCCACAGAGAACAATGTTACATTACAGAAATGTAGTTTCAACAGTAACAAACTTAATGGCATTTTAAAAAACTATAAAATTTAAAGATATTCTTTGAAGAAAGCATGTTTTGTATGTCAGATTATAATCTGCAAAGCTGTCATAAATAAAGTAAAATAAAAAGTACAACAACCCTTACAGAAGTTTTCAATTTTGATCATTGACAGTAGGCATGGGCCAAAAAGTTTTAACACTTGAAAAATGTAGCTCAAATGTTTCCACAACAAGTTAGTCAGCACAGAATTATTGATTAATGTGCGTTAGCAGAGAGAAAATTGGGTAAAATAAATAAATAAATAATTTTCTGTGGCACAGTTGTGAAAAGAATGGGGGCAATGTTTGAATTACGTAGACGAATGTATAAATTATTGTTACAAATATTTTTATTGTGAATCATCATTTTCAAAGACAAATCATGGCACTTAAAATAAAATAAATTGAAATAAAATAAAATAAAAGGAAAAACTAAAATTATTGTGATATTATTTTATTTTATTTTATTTTATATACTTTATTAATCCCCGAGGGGAAATTCTATTTTTTCGCTATGTTGTCAGTTATACACAGGATTAATAGTAACAATAATAATAATAATTATTATTATTAATAATAATAATAATATTTTTTTTATTATCTCTAGTATTGCTTACTTGCTTGTTTTCCATTTTTGAAAAGATATTTTTAAGATATTTATGTCTGTTTGTAAATAATAATAAGTATGCACTGTAAGTATAATAATAATAGCAATAATAATAATAATAATAATTATTATTATTATCATTATCATTTTTATTAGTAGTAGCTGTAGTATTGGTGGTGCTATTTTTTTTAATGCACAAATGTATTTTGTACTTTATTAATTTTTCTCCTGTTGCCTTTTTAAAATCTCTAGTATTGCTTGCTTGGAAATTAATATTCATTGCCCTTTTTTTTTTTTTTTTAGAAAATATATGTCTCTTTGTAAACTCAATAAAAAAAAAAATAAATACAAATGATAATAATGATAAGACAAAAGAGTATATTGTACCTTTTATGGAATTATTATTTTTCTTTCCTGGTCCTTTGCTTGTTTGGAAGCCAATACTTTTACTTTTTTTAAGATGTTTTTTTAAAATATACATGTCCGTTTGTAAACTGGTGGTCAGCATACACAGCTGTTTTTAATTTCAGTGCTAGGTGGGGTCCCTTTAAAATCCCTTAGAAGTTTTTTTCATACAAATTATGCATATTTTAGACCACAGTCCTTTATATTCAATCAAGCCTGATCTTAACTTCCTTTGTTATTCATTTGTGCATATGATAAAATAAAACAAAAGAAGAGTTGTGTTACAGCGCCCCCTTCTGCTCTCTGTCCTCATATTATGCAGCTCTCAGTCAGTTTGACCACCATCACTGAGCGTTACAGACTAATGAAGATGACATCCAGGTTTCCCTTTGGGTTTTTTATTTGTTTAACTGTTATGCAAATTAATAATCTCCTACTCCACATCAATATTATATTATTTACCTTTTGTGTGAGGAGCATGGTTCATGGAGTGTTGTGATTAATTCCTTATATGGGTCATAAAATTTACAGTTGGCCTAATTCAGTAAACAAGATCACTGAGCTCTATAATGCGACCTGAGCACATTTATTTACAGCCTTACCACATTCACACTACATTTCCCAGCAGCAGCAGCAGCAGCTGTACTGCTTGGTCATCATACGCCGCGCGAAATCTCGCGCGATGTGCGGTTTGACCCTGCCCTATGTCTCGCGCACTCGCAGCTCCATCGCTCAGTATATAAAGCAGGACAACGACGGAAGGAGGACGGCTGGGGACTCGCAGCCCGGGATTGTAAATAAGACCGCTAAAACTGTGTTTTATTTACAAAAGTAATGCCGGCTGTTTTAAAATATCGTTCCCAGTTGTTTTAAGTCGTTTTTCGTAATTTTTGGCTCTTATTTCTCGCCTATTGCCGTGTGGTTTTTACACTACGCGTATAATGGCGAGCTCGGCTAACTCGAACCCAGTGGTAAGGATCAATCTCTAAGGATTGTCAGCGGGGGAAAATGGGGGTAAAGATAATGGAAAGAGGCTGGCTTTTAATTTTATTTCAGTGAACTGAATCTGCTTTAACAAACACTACACTGTGGTATGAAATAAAATGAAGACTTGGTGGAGTCAATCGGCCATTTTAACCAGTTTTCGAAACTAGACTGTTCTCTCAGATAAAGCCAACTCGTAGGAGCAATGGCTAACGTTAGAGGGGCTGTGGAAATAGGTGAAAATGGCGTTAAAGTGTAGGGTCAGTGATGGGGGTTTTAAAGCTGGAAGTTATGGGCTGTTTGTCAGGTTGAAGCTCACATGAGTTGGCTCGTGATAGCGTCAGACGTGTAAAAATGGCTTGTAGCAAAGGAGGTTTGTGTTTGTGCTGTTGCTTTAGTCGAGTCAAATAACTGCTTGTGTCGATAAGAAAAACTGGTGAATATGAGCTAAATTGTTATTTTTGCATTATTTATAAGGTGTAAATGTTCGCAAAGCACCTCGCCACCATCCACTGCGTATATATAGAGCTTATTTTGTACAAATTAAAAGTCCTTAGCCGAAAACCGTCAACGTTGCTCAGCCTAACGCCTCATCATTGTCCACCATTCCACGACCAGAAGGCAGGTTAGCCCCAAACCGCCACCTTTACCCATCTCATAACAGCTCTGTCCCCCAGGCCACACTAGTTTAGTCAAAGCTGAGCACTCAAGACGAAATTACACCGAAAATATCCTCCACATTCCGCCACACATCGCTCAAGAGTACGGGGCGGTCGAGCGCGCAGTTTGCCGCTCCGTAAAATGGCTTCCACGTCTCCCCTCGCTCCGGTTCTGACCCTCCTCCTTTCTGCTGCCTGGTTTTATACAGCCATATTGGCTCTCTAATATAGACTGCCCGGGATGGGAAGGTGCTACTCGACGCTACGTCACCGGCTCTACATATAAACACCACACTGTGCTTTAAATAGTGGAGGAGCAGACAGGCCGAGGGGGAGGGAAGGCGAGACCGAGGTCCGTGCTGCGGACACTGGGGACAATGTGGTGCAGTGAGCGCAGTGCGGTGGCCTGTCGGGCTCCATTGTGTCGCTTGTTTCCGGTGCTGAAATGCGGCCGTTGTAGAGCTTTAAACGGGTTAGCTGTTGGTGTGTGCGCCGTGTATGCCACGGTATCCCGGGGGACACAACTGTTATACCGTGTTGGTTTCTCCCAGTGCTTCATATGGATTAGCCTAACAAGCACACTGTGACGTGCTCCCATTTAAGATAAATCCCGGGATTATGTCGCTTGGAACAGTTTCAGAGTTGAGCCATGTATTTATAACTGATATACACTAAATATTACCACTTTATACCAAGTTATGTATTTGGCAAGGCAATAAATAATTTATATCAGTGGTCTGTTAGACATGTAATGTTTTGCTGCTGCTGTAGCAGCTGTGAAGCATTATTGGATATGAATACCACACACCATATGGTTTATGTAAAAGTAATCCCCAAGTGGTAAACATTTATTATAACATATGTTTTCATTTTGTTTGTTCTTCCTTAGCAAACACTAATGAAAATGTCTCTTTTGCCTCCTCGCAGCCTAAACTATACAAGTCTGTGATTGAGGATGTGATCAGCGAGGTGCGAGAGCTGTTCCTGGACGAGGGAGTGGATGAGCAAGTGCTCCTCGAGCTGAAAACGGTAACTGTCCCCCAGCAGCATTGTTTCCTGTGTACAACCACAATAGGGGAAATGTCACTGGTGCAGAAGGATAGCGAGGTGTGCTTCCTCCTCCAGATGTAGCTGATTTGGAGCTTTTATTATGACTTACAAAATGTCAGCTTCTCGTTTGAGAATTTCCCCTCTACAGTATTGAAGTGAATATCTGAGAATGTGTGGGTGGAGTTGTGGATTGAAAAATAGTCTGTGTTTTATTGTGGATGCATTTGATCCACCAACCAGCACTTACTGAAGTCAGAAATCTTAATTTTTTAAACGGTTCACCTCTCGTTCCCACAGTCTTCCCTCACTAAAATAGCGCAGCTAATTAATGGAGGCTGGTAGTGGTGATGAGGTGACAAACTCCAAAATGTAAAGTTTTAATATAAATAAAGTTTATCTTCCTATTGATGCTGAATTGACAGGAATACTGTCGACATATGACTCCTTTTATTGTGTGTTTCTAGAGTTTTGTGTTTTTGAAGACAAGTAAAGAATCGTTAATATGTCAAAATTTTAAGGGGAGTTTGGTGTAACATTTTCCACCAGGAGCAGATTGGGAACTAATTATGTAAGGAATCTAATTGCAGTCTTGCAAATAGTGACCCTGCAAAATCTTAGGGTGCTTTCACACCTTACCTGTTTGGTTCGGGTCAGTCAAACTCAAGTTCAAGACCTCTAAGTGCAGTTCGTTTGGGCAGGTGTGAACCCACCAAAACAGCCGGACTGAGACCTTCTTGAAGAGGTGGTCTCGGTCCGGTTACAAACGAACTGTGGTGCGGTTCATTTGTGTTCCGACCTGGATTTAAACCAACTGCAGTCACATGACACATTGTTTGGGTTAAACATGAGCATGTTACAGTCCTGGAGGATTATTAATGTGCACCTCCTCCTGTACTGCCTTAATATGCACATTCAGCACATCCAATGCATCAAAACATTGTTTTCTAATTGGAGCCGCGCCTCGTTTTCAAACTGTATGGTTTGACTAAAATGAACAATGACAGCAATATAGTCCACGATGAGCAGCGCTAAAATCAACCTGTGTAGTTGTCCCTCCATTGTGACATTAGAAAGTGTCACATTTATCTACTCTTCTTCAATGTTTGCTTTACTTCCTGGATTTTTCTGACCAATCAAGAGCAGCTTTCTCCCACAAGGCATTTGATCTGGTCTGCTTGTAATTGCTGCTGTGAGAACACAAACCAACTCTAGGCAATTACACAACTTTGGAACAACATTAGTCCCTGATTCAGACCAAAGCAAGACAACTCTAGGTCTGAAAGCAGCCTTAGTGTGTGACTAAACTAAAGTTTTGCAAGAGTTGTCTAGTGTGTGTGGGCAGTAATGAAAGTGGCACATCACAAAAATATCACTCTTCTGTCTCCCTGATATTTCAGCTATGGGAAAACAAACTTTTGCAGTCCAAGGCAGTGGAGGGCTTCCACACTGAAGAGCAGGCAGCCCTGCAGGCCGCTCAGCAGCAGCAGCAGCAGCAGCAGCAGCAGGTACAGCAGCAGGTACAGCAGGTCCAACAAGTCCAGCAGGTGACTCAGCCAGCGCAGGCCCAGCAGGTCATCCTGCCCCCTCAGCAGCAGCAAGGTAGGTCAGCACTGTGGTGGTAAACAACAACAAGCAAAAAGAACACAAGAATTGTCTAAATCATGTACAGCTTTCCTACTGAAATTAAGGAGTTTTATTAATTTGCGTTCTTCTCAAATGGAAATATCCACTGAGCCATCAGCAAAAAATGACGATGTTGGTTACAGCGCTGATGCCCTCCCCTCCCTCGACTCCCACAGGCTGTTTGCTAACAGTGTAAGCACAGAGAATGAGGAAAGTTTGAAAGCCCAAACACAACAAACTGACATCAAAGAGCTTGTGGCAATGAAGGCTGACTGTTACGTCACCTCACGTCGTCTGTGTCTTGGCCAAAAAGTTGCACTTGAACGCGCTGCAAACGGCAAACTAGCATGTACACTCGGCACCTACGCGAGATGAAATAACTCCATAGCAGCAGGTGGCAGTAGTCTGTATTTGTCATTCAAAAAGGGCAACCAGAAGACGGTTATGACGGATTCAAGACGCTTGTCAGCCATTTAGTACATTAATACATCAGGTTATGTGGGAAAAGGGAGATAGTATTTCAAGTCAGTGTTCATACTTTTATTTTTCTGTTACATCATTTTCTTTTTAGGGTATTATCTTGGTACATATTATGACATAAACACGTCTCTCTCCGCAGCTCCCCAGCAGCAAGTCATTGTTCAGGATTCCAAGATTCTACAGCACATGAGTGCAACGGGGATGGTGAGTAGATAATGTGCATTTAATTATAGTTTCCTGCTTAATAGAGAACAGTAATGCAATGCAACAATCACTGATCTCCACTGTATACAGATTTACAGAGACTAGTTTACTTACCGAAGCACTCTCTCAGTGTAATATACTTTTATTGAGAGAAAGGGAGGATTTTTTTCCAAGCACATATTTCATAGCCAGCCAAGAAGAAGAAGAGGATCTTAATGTGTCTCTGCAGGCTGATTCCTCACAGCAGGTGCACTGGTGTAGTAGCAGACAGATGGAGGGGCAGGAGGATGTGAAAAGCAAGAGAGTAGAGGAGAGGAAGGACCTTTAGAGAGTTGTCTAGTAGCCTGGATTACAGTGGAGATAAAGCTGGGGATAATACATCCTCTTACATGCTCCTGTTGTGTCTCTCACACACTTTTTTCCCTTCATCAGTTTTAATTTCGCACAGTCGAGTGTCCACACTTCCCTCCCTTCTGTACTTCTTCTCTCAGCAACACTTCTGTTCAGCAAGCCATCTGTTGATGTCAAGGTTTGCATCTCTGCTGTATTAGTAAACTGTTTTTGTCTTAATTCTCAAACACAGTATTTAAGCTTCACTTGCACATTTCTAACCTTTCACCGTCAAACCTGGCAGGTGAAATGAATGAATGCAAATATGGAAAGGCTGCTTTTATCACAGCAGCCAAGGGAATATAAATATTAGCTCTTTGATTGGGAAGATGTTGTGCTCTATTTCAAAAATATTAAAGTCTCTCCAGAGGAATGTACTTAACACTAAAGTGTGTGTACGTGGTGTGTGTTTTAAAAGGCGCCTATAGAGCATTTACATCTTCACAACCTTAAAACTTTTTTAAAAGTCTTTTTTCCCCCCATGTTCTTGAACCCTAAACTCCTGCTGTTGGGTGCGTTCAGACAGAAGTTTTACTTGTTGTTTGTGTGTGTGAATGTGAGTGTGTACCTGACTGTTGTGTTTCAGTCACATGTGTGTGTGTTCTCCTTTCCTCCTCTAGAGTGCAGCAGCTACCGCAGCAACCCTTGCTTTGCCCACAGGGGTCGCCCCATACCAACAGCTCATCACCAGCCAAGGTGAAACACACACACACACACACACACATGTTTATTTGTGCATCAGTTTGTACAGATTAGTTGATAAATGCATCCACTCTCACAGCACTCACGTCACCTCTGTTTCCGTCCTCTCAGGTCAGATCCTGCAGGTGGTTCGTGCACCCAATGGGGCTCAGTACATCATCCAGCAGCCTCAGCAGCAGATCCTCCTGCAGCAGCAGATGCAGCCTGGTGGTGTGCAGGCACCGGTCATACAACAGGTATGCCCTGTTAGACAGGTAGGTGGAGAAGTTATGAGAACTGATTTTTGGTAATAAGTTGATGACAAAATTCTGAAAACATGGTGGTATTTGTTTTTTTGTAATAATGAACTTTATTCATAAAGGACTTTTCAACACTGTTACAAAGTGCTTTACGTGGTTGATCTCGTATTTTAAACAATGCAGGATTATGTTCAAGTAGATTGGATTTATTGTTTTGTTACCATAATACTTAATTAGGAATAAGAATCATGCATTTTCACTGGTATTAGTATCGACTACCAAATGTTTGGTATCGTGACATGCCTACAGGTACAAATATCTAATTTTGGTAAACAGAGGCAAGGCCTTTAGAATGTGCAACATGGCTGCATGTATCTTGTTTATCTGTGTTCTTCTAACAATCAGCATCTTATAGTGTAAAATAATTGACCTTCTGTGTCCAGTCAATCCATGACTAGTAAGCTGTGGGTCCTCTGGCGTTGAAGCAGTGGAAGAACCAGCCTCTGGAAACAAAAACTTGAAATTCAGGAAAAGAAATGCCATGAAAAAATTAATTCTGGAAAATCTGGACACTTCTGAACGTCATCTTTTCCCCCTTAAGTACCCATGAGCTTTATACCAGTGACTTCTTGAAATGAACCAGCAAAAGTAAAATAAAGTTAAAATCTATCACCATATGATGATCCAGACTCCTTTCCTGGGTCCAGACTTTGAGTTGACTGATTCTGGTTTGGCATCATGACATGAAACAGCAGTTCCAAGGTTAAAACAATTTAACGAATAACCAGTCGGCGCTATTTGCAGGACTAATGCAGTTGTCCAGCGTTGTCAAGAGGTGTGCTGGAGCTTATGAGGAGTAATAACAATCATGGTGGGAGCTATGGAGACGATACTGCCATCGGGGCTGTTCTAAATCGACATGTGTTCTCAACAGTGCCCGACATCGTAGATTTTTTCCCATTGCTCCGCTCCACTCTTTAAACTCGGCAAATCAGTTGTGTTGGCATGACAACGCATCAGTTTGGACTTACATTGTCGTTCGGTTCAGGTAGCTACATTGGTCACTAGTGACTGGTTAGAGTAAATCATATTCCCCTTCCTCACAGAAATCTGTTAGCGGACACAGTGTCAGACCGAAGACTGAAACGGGAATTTAACAAGTTGAAAATTCTGTCTGATATCAGGCAACCAGACTCCTTCTTTTCAGCAGAACTTACAGATATAAAAGTCAGTCGAGATTTTAAAGGAATAACTTTTGTGAAATTCCCTTCGAAGCCTCCAAAGACAATATGCTAATATTTATCCTCGACCTTGTGAGAGAATGTGAATTCTTCCTGTGTGCTGTCTGTGCAGGTCCTGGCTCCTCTGCAGGGAGGCCTGCCCCAGCAAACAGGAGTTATCATCCAGCCGCAGCAGATCGTCTTAGCTTCAGGAAACAAAGTCCAAGGCAATACACAGGTCAGCACTTCCTCAACTCCTTCATTACCCATTTAATTGCTCTTGTCTCAAAGTTTGCTCTGCTCTTAGGAGTTTGCTCCAATGCAAAGTTTCCACCACGTCTCTGCCTTCTTTGTTCTATCATAATATTGATTGGTATCAGTGTATTTTGGGCTGAAGTTCGCTGGGGGTGTTAATATGATCCCTAGAATACACAAAGAGAGACAGGAAGCTTGATTTACAGTTGTTTTTCCCCGTATCTATACGATATATTTATTCTGTTCTTTTAACTCTAAGCAGCTAATGAAACTAATGAGCCGACAATCACTGTTCCTCTTCTGTTTCTCCTTTCTTCCCGTTAGGTGATGCAGGCAGCAATGGCGCAGCAGCCTGGTCAGGCAGCAACAGCTCAGGTCCAGCAGGTTCAGCAGGCCCAGGGTGCAGCTGCGCCCCAGGCCCCACCACAGGCCCAGCAGCAAGCCCAGGCCCAACCCCAGCCTCAGGCACAGCAGCCTCCCATGATACTGCAGGCAGACGGCGCCGGAGACACCTCCTCAGAAGAGGACGAGGATGAGGAGGAGGAGTACGATGAGGATGATGAGGAGGAGAAGGACAAAGATGGGGGCGAGGATGGGCAGGTTGAAGAGGTGGGCACCAGAGGAAACTGAAGTAGTATGTAGTTAAATGGCAGCTGCACTGCAGCATAAGATGTTGTCAGGCTCAGCAGACACAATTCAAATCGCTTTTAGTGGATCAGTGTTTGAACAACAAAGTTAAACCAACAAAAACCAATATAATCTATCATATTTCTCCTGTTATTAAAAAAATAAACTATGTCTTACTATATAATATCATCTTTTCCCCAGATAACAAATATGGATCATTTACTTCTGTGTTTATGCTTTAATATAATCAATGGGACGTTCAGCTCACCACAGTCAGCCACTCTGAGAGTTTTAATGTAAAGAGAGAAGATAAGGTAAGATTGGGTAACTTTCTGATTTTGTTTCCTCGTCAGGAGCCACTGAACAGTGGGGATGATGTCAGTGATGAGGAGGACCAGGAGCTGTTTGATACAGAGAATGTAGTGGTGTGCCAGTACGACAAGGTAAGAAGTGAATACGGCACAACTTCACTCAATCAACCTGCATGTTGAAATATTTATTTTCCGTTTGGCGAGTATATCTCAGTAGACTATCCACCACGCTAGCGGGTAAATGTTTGTACTAAAATTGTCATATAATAAAGAAATGAGAGTCTCTGAAGCATTTTAGTGTCATTCAGGGGCGCACTGCTGTGCTGCTCTTAAGCTGCTTCTCTGCTGTCTGTGTGAGACACTCAGACACACATGTGCCTGTCACAACACTGCCGCAAAACTCACCGTCTTGGGTGCTTCTAGTTTTACGGCACTGTTTACCCAAGGGAACATCAGCTGATTGCCAAACTAGCTAGCGTTGCACCCATACTGATGAAGGTAATGAAATAAGTCCTCGCAGTTTGAACCAAGGCTGCAAACTCTTGATTGCCTCTCACAGTCACTGGCAGCACATTAGCTTTACTAATTCCATTCCTGCCTTTCACAATAAAAGCTCTGGTCACACACACTGCATCAGTGCTTACCAGGGTCAGCTTATTCACATGTTGAGGTAATTTTTTTTTTCAATATATGTAAATCGTTTTGATTTAAATTGCGCTCTGCCCTCTTCATTTGTATTTTGGAGCCAGAAGTGACCATATTTGGATGAGAGGGTGGCGCTAACCCTAAGACTAGCTGCTAGCTTGGTTAGCATTGTGCATATCCAGCTATGGTTAACTGTGAGAATGCTAATGCTAATTTTCGCCAGGTTTAAAACCATTAAAACAAAATGTACCTACCATAAAAACTGAATATCAGACTCCTCCATATTTGATTATAACCAAGGAGACAGTACAAACAAAAGCCACAGCATAACAGTTTCACTACACACAGAGATTTAGCTAAAACATTGCTGCGATGTCTGTTCAGTAAAACAGTTCTGTCAGATACAGTTTCACTGCAAAGGCTTCTGTTGACTGAAGGATGGGCAAGTGCCAAATTTCTCTTAAATAGTTTGTTTCACAGCAGTTTCCATATCCTGTTAAAGTGTGTAAGAACCTTTACTTTGAACATTAACGCTGTATCGGACTTGAGTGCAGTGTTGGATCACAAGTATCCTACAGCCCAAAGTATATCACAAAACTATTAAATGCTAACCGGGCCTTATTAAGATGTATCGGTCAACACTGGTTAATATGTGTGTGTGTGTCCCGCTGAGTCCTCTGTGTGCATGGGTTAAAGACATTAGAGACTTTGTCCACTTGTCCATCTGTCCTTGACGCCCACAACATTAATTTCCGTCTCTTTGCTCCCCAGATTCACAGAAGTAAGAACAAATGGAAATTCCACCTGAAGGACGGGATCATGAATCTGAACGGGAGAGACTATGTCTTCTCCAAAGCCATTGGGGATGCCGAATGGTGAAGTAGAAAAGAAAAAAAAAAAAAAACAGACAAAGCAACAGGAGCAGGAACTCTGTAACTCCTTCTATCCAGTTAACAGACACTTCAATATCCTTCCATATCCTGTGACTGGATTCATTTCAGGAAACTTCTGCCGAGTCTTTGAGAACTCTGACGAACCCAAAGGACTGTGAGGTACCGTACAACCAGGGTGTCGTCAGAAACACTCGACTAGCCTTGCAGGATGAGAAACCCACAGGGGGAAGGGAACGCCTGCGAACAGAGCGCTCTTTATCTTTTTTTGCTTCTTCCAGGCTTCTCTACGTTTTTCCTGAGAGAATTCACACACATTGGAAAGTAAGCATTTCACATCGTACAGGTGTAGTGGACCAGGGTGACCTGACCCGCCACAGGAGAGGTCAGAGGTCACTCATTATAACCCCGTAGATGAGAAACACGTTCATGATGCACTGTAGTCGGTTGACTGGATTGACTCGTGTCCACATTTAAGTCCAAACTTAGTGCCACCAGTCGGGATTGCTGCCTTTAGATCGGCCAGAATCAACTTTTGGCTTCTAATTTTTGTTCTTGGATCGTAATTCTGTCTCAATTCATGTTTATGAAAATGGTGCTCCAGAGTGTTTTATGTAGTTATCAACCTGTTATTGTTTTAAGCTTCTTTTTTTAAAAGAAAAAAAAAATGTGTTTGATGAAGGGTTCAGACAAAGAAGGCAAAATTACATTAATCCTAAAATAACTAATAGTCGTTTAAAGGCATTATTTTAATCTTCTATCAAGTGCTCAATCCAAAAAGTAGTTATTATTTTCCTCATCAGCTTCTCTGGAGCTTTCATTCCATGTTTATCCAAAAATACTTTACAAAAAAAAGGCAAGAACAGATCCAACACTGAATTCAAGAATTGTACAAAATGTCGAAAGTTTGTCCTGTTGGTGTAAATTCTTCGCTCTTATTTTAGTTCCCTGCAGCCGTCTGAAAATTTGCACTGTCAGTTTATCAATGTGTTGTGAATCAGTCAGTCGAGTTAATCAATAGCCACAGCGTGCTCTCTTCTGTCTACTGTGTGTGTGTGTGTGTGTGTGTGTGAGAAACAAAGTGTGAGACAGTGACTGACTGTACAGGCATGTGCTGAGTGTGTTCACTCTGTGTGTGTGTGTGTGTGTGTGTGTGTGTGTGTGCGTGTGTAGGTTGATTGATGTGTGTTGTCACTGCTTTTCTCTGGAAATGTGTTTATTTTTCTTGCACACCCCATAATCTCAAACTGTCACAGTTCAAATGGTAATTTTTTTTTTTTTTTTTTGGTGGGGACAGGGCGGTGTCCTTTATTTTATTTTATTTTTTTTATTTATTCCTGAAAGTTCACAAAATGTTCTATTTTTTGAAAAGGTTGGAAAGCCGCACCAAACTGTGCTCTTATAATCTAATAAGTGTTCCTTTATTTTTTTTTTCTTTGTCCGTTGGACTAAGCTACATAATGCTGTGCTCCAAATCATTTCGTCCACCATATGTTCTCCTGTGCTTTCATTTTAATCATGACTTTTAAATGAGAATATTTTCTATCGAAGTGAGTTTAACTCGGGGGGCCGTGTGTTTCTCTGCAGTTTGTTTTTAGTGCCCCTGTTGCAGCAATTTGAAATAAAGTACGTGTTTTTTGAGTGTTGTGTCAATTTGGTTGATGGTTGGTTCTAAAGGGTATGCTTTTAATGAAACCCCATTAACACCAAGGAAGCACTGATAAGGTGATTAATGTAGAACCAAGAAGTGAAGAATTAAAGTTTGTTCTTTTTAATGATCTAATGGGCATAAAAACCATTTTTTATTTCAATTTTTTTCCCCTACGGCCTAAAAACAGTTGCCCGCTTCCAAAATGATTAATGTTCACTGGTAACAAAGTCACTTTTTAATAGACACTGTTAATGGCCTGTCACCATCCTCAGATAACAAATATAATAAATGTGCCAACAGAAAGTTTTCCAACACATTTGGAGTGGAACACTGAAGAAAAATAAAGAAATCCCAGACTTTCAGGAATGCATTCAGTAGCTGTCCATGGTTATTAGTCATAATTTAACTGAAAAAATTCAGCCCATAGTTGCTTAATTTTATGTTCTTATCGTTGGATGTTGCGTGTGCCTTTTGAACATTATTTCAGTTTTCCGATATTAACAAAAGATAGATGAGCTTATGAAAAGGGTGTCTATTAAAAATGTATTCTCTGCTTTCTGGTTGTTTTGTCGTGTGTGTTCTAACTGCTGTTCAGATGATTAAGGAAATGTATTGTTAATATTATTCATTTAATTTTTTAAAAATTAAATCAAGTTTGGAACAAAACTCAGAAGGTTGTGCTTTGAGTGCAGTATCTTTCGCAAAGGAAAAGAAAATGTAAAAAAAAAATCCTAGCCTTAATTTTAAATGGGAGAATAACTGTTTCACTGTCAGTCCCTTTTTACAAGTTGTATAGTATTGAAGCACTGGCTATATTACCATGAAACACTGGTTTCATTATTCTTTTGTCAGATTTACCCACACAGCCCTAACAGATGAACTCCACCCCTTCATTAACATAACCCATCTGATATGCTATGTTTGCCGGAATTGCTTTTAAAGTGGATGTTCTCTATCAGTGTTAGTATAAAATTGGTTATTGTTTCTATAATCTTTTCACACAATGAACTGCTAATGTTAAAGTCTGGTCATGTTTGGAATTTTGCTGCCAAACCTGAAGAGGCAGGAACTGAACGTTTCAACCCTTTATCTGCTACTTTTAGCTTCAACTATCTGCCCATTACGTTAAGTTAACTGTAGCAATTTGTCCATTACTTTAAGCTCACCATTGTAACATTTTTTTTTATTTTTTAACAATTGCTTTAGCAATTTTAACCACTTGCTTTTAGCTCACTGTTTCAGCAGTTTATCCGTTACTTTTAACTACTGAGCTCAGATGGCATTTGTGAGGTTGTGTTTACAATACGGGAAGTCATGTACACAAACTCTTGAACTCTGAGCTCTCCGAAAATTTCTATTTACGAGGTCCTGAACACCACAACCAGGCTGTTCTCATGAACATGGTAAGCAGTCACCATTTTAGTCCATTACCTTTAGCTACCAGTTATAACAATTTGTCCATTACTTTAAGCTAACCATTATAACAGTTAGTCCATTGAGTTTAGCTAACTTTTTTAACAATTTGTCAATTACTGTACGTTTAGCCAACTATTGTAACAACTCGTCCATTATTTCAACCTAATTATTGTAACAATTACTTGTCCATTACATTTAGCTAACTGTAGCAGCCACATGTCCATAACATTTAGCCAACTGTTGTGACAGTTTGTCCATTAATTTTAGTTAAGTGTTGTAACAATTTGTCCATTACTTTAAGGTAACCATTGTAACAATTTGTCTATTACATGTAGCTAACTTTTGTAACAACTTGTCCATTACATTTAGCCAACTATTGTAACAGTTTGTCCGTTGAGTTTGGCCAACTATTGTAACAGTTTGTCCATTACATGTAGCTAACTTTTGTAACAATTTGTCCATTACATTTAGCCAACTATTGTAACAGTTTGTCCGTTGAGTTTGGCCAACTATTGTAACAGTTTGTCCATTACATGTAGCTAACTTTTGTAACAATTTGTCCATTACATTTAGCCAACTATTGTAACAATTTGTCCGTTGAGTTTAGCCAACTATTGTAACAACTTGTCCATTAAGTTTAGCTAACTGTTGCAGCAACTTGTCCACTACTTTTAGCTAGCTATTGGAACAACTTATCTGTTACTTTAGCATATTTAATCATTTTGCTTTTATCTGAGTGTCTAAATGATTTATCCATTGCTTGTAGCTTTTTATTTAAAACCATTTATCTGTCACCTTAGTTAACTGTTCACTTTTCTGTTTGTTTGCTATCTACATGTTTAAATGCAACATGCTATAGATCCAGTATGGGTATATATTCTTAAATAAAATATTAAATATTTGCTTTCAATTAGTTGAGATACTGTGAGATGTCCACATATCCAGGTAGCTGTAGAGTAGAGGGAGCCCTGGTTGGAAATCACTTCCTTACTTCATCTGATGCTACATGGATGTGTGAGTCCCAGAATCTGCCTCGGCCTGTTTTTAGTTCCACTTTTCTAACGGTGTAATCCAGTGTCTGGACGGCTGTCAGGATACGCATAGCATGGGCGTTCTCCCTGCCTTTCCTCTAATTCCTAACCAAACTGATACAATCCCTGTGTATTTCCTTGTGGGTAATTATGAGATAAAGGTGTGGTGCTGTCTGGGATTAAAGTTGAATCAGAAACTACTTGGAGATTTTTGCCCTTGATTGTAAATGGATTTGAGGCAAGCTGTCACTTCTACAGTATATCACGCCTCACAAAGACTTATTCAGTCCCAAACAGACCTAGTGGAGGAAGAATGTATCCCTGGCTGCTTATGATGAAGTGGGCCCTCTTGCTACTCCTGGGCACTCAGACGAAAGAGTCTGTGCTGCTGGCGAATGAGGCTTATAATGAGGCCCTGGAGATGTCTAGCTTAGACTCTGAGGCTTTCTCTGCTTACCACCTAACTGACGGTGACTGCCAATCAGCTGCATGGCAAAATAGAGTTTGTAGGCTTCAGTGGAATGCAGTAGCCAGGCCTGCTGGCTGTGGCATGTTGAGTTTACTGTGGTCTGTGAGGCACTTTGGGACAAAGAGCCTCTATCCATTTCTAATGGAGATTCCTCCTTTCCTGGTTTTCCTCCATTGTTGAATTCCATGTAGCTACTTGAGTTTCAGGATCCTGCATGCTGGCTCACTGTCACACTGTCATGACTTAATGGGACACAAATAGAACAGAGCCATTGTTAGTGTTATTAGTAACAACTGTGCTTTTCCTACCACGCTAGGTCAAAATGAGCATTTGAAGAGTTTCTTTCGCCAACTGTCTCATGAGGTAAATTTTAATCTTTGGGCCTGGGAAGGATGTCAATTCATTTCAAGTAAAGGCCAAAAAGCCCCAGTAAAGTTGCATTCTCATTAAAGTCTTGTGACTTTTATCAAATCAGGACTAAAGGTGGCAGTACGCTCCAACTGAAGTGCTTTAACGGTCAAACAGCATCTGAATCCTTCCCAGCACCTTTCCAACAACGGACAAGCAAGCCAATTTCACAGAGCGACTGAGCAGGTGAGTTACCTCTGTCACTTTTTGGATGTGCAAATGGCTGCATCTTTATTAACGCCTTTGTGGAAAGATGAAAGTGTTCGCAGAAATCCCTGCATTTCAACCATGACTGTATCTTGTCCTTGTCTTTCAAGTTAAATCATTCAGAACAACTGAGCACACTTTTTTTTTTTAAAAAAAAGATCAGACGGCAAGTCTTACGAATTAGTTTGTTCTGAGTAAATCCACCCTCAAAATCGTCACAAACAAGACTTGAGTCTGAGTCAAGTCCAGTCCGTGATATCTGAGTTCCCTCTGCTGATAAAAAGATGACGTGTGGGAAGCTGGATGGGACCGGTCAGTTCAGATATTGTGTTGCAAAGTATGCATGAATTAATATTTTATTTCTGTGCCTGGTAAGTAAATCTGCACAGTTTGTGCACCTCAGTTTCTTAAGGCCTTAGAGCACCTTTTGGCATCTATTAGGAGATCTTGAAGAAATTAAGTTGTAGCAAGAACAGTCATTTGTAAGGATCAGTACACAATAAATTAGCCCCATTAACCAACATCTGTAGTATGCTTAAGTAATTGAAATGGTTTATTTTTGACAAAGATCTTTAGCCAGGTGTTCCTCCTGTGCACATTTAATGAACAGTATGGTGTTCTGATTTAGTCATTTTGGTTGCATGCCATGCACTCCACCTGGGCAATGCAAATGAGTTTGTGGTGACCCAGAGAGAGAGATTCTTATTGTCCTGCAGGGATGAAGCTCCTCTGCACGACAGCTGGATTCCTTGCAATATCAAGCAACAATTGTGGAATCACACGATCACATGACAGTCCATCTTGTCAGGCTTCAAGTAATCTATGTCTTTGTACTGATTAGCATCCTGTGAGGAGCCACTGGCAGCTAGAGGCAGAGGCATGGTTTAGGTGTATGTGCCAACCACAGACTGTCTACAGATCGACAGCCCTTCTCCACTTCTTCCCACTGTACAAAAATGAAACCAAAATATCCTGGATATAGTCACTGCCATTTGACACTAGTGACGTCATTTGGAGCCCGAGTAGCGATCTCTGTATCGAGCTCCCACTAGGAGTACACAAATTGGTACACACAGCTGTCAGTCATGACTTCAAACCCCCTTTTTATTGCATCAAATAACTCATTAAAACCAAACTTATCAGAAAAACAAACACTCTCACATTAAGCAGCGTGATAAGAATGAGCTAAACTGACAGAAAACATCTTTGGGTTTGGCTCATGTCCCATCTGTCCCTGTCTGTTTCTTTGTGATTGTTTTGCCCCGTTTGTAGTTATTTTGTGTCTCTTCGCAGCTCATTTGAATCTTTTTGTGGTCATTTTGAGTCTTTTTCTGGTTGGTACTTGTTGATTTGAGTGACATTTTGCAAGTGTAGGGCCAGTTGCACCAACTGGTCTTTACTACGCCTGGTCGTAACTCCTAAGATGGTCTTTGTTAAGACCAGTCTTAAGGAGTGGACTTACGCCGGTTGCACCAACAGGGCTTACGCCTGGTCTTAGCTACGCTGGTTTTAGCTGTGCGCATCCATGTGAATGCCCCCGGAATGCCCCTCGTGGCCTGCCTAGAGGAGCGCAGTGACGTTAAATGATGCGCCGCTGAATCACCCCGTGTGCTTGACAGATGACAGTTGACAGCCCCTCTCATCCGTGTTGACAGTTTACTTACAGTTTAAGATTTGACGAAAACATGAAGGATCAACAAAAAACTTTACTGACACTGAAATTAGAAAATTAATCAAGCTATACAGCGAGCACAGAGACGTATCACAAATAAGAACAAACTGTCGGTATGGGCAGAGGTAACGGGCCACATCAATATGTGTTCAGACTCTGGCTGCCTTCATACAGAGGCTGACATGAGGAAGAAGTGGAAAGATCTCCTCAGCAAGGCAAAAAATACATCTCGTCCAAAAAAAATCATCCAACTGGTGGGGGTCCTCCCCGAAAACCTCAATTTACAGTGACATCATTGTTGACTCATTTGGGGAGGATTCCTCTGCCTGGTGGGAAGGCTGGTGGTAGTGCTGCGTTGCAGCCCAACACAAACTGTAAATCCGGTGACAGCTCTTCAATAAGTTCAAACAGATCTCTCCTACCGAACTGAAACCTCTCAATCAGCTCCTCGTCATTATATAGGCTATGTCCAATTGCTTCTGTCCCTAATTACCCTCTCCCGTCTAAATGCCTGCTCGTATACAGACAGTGGATGAGATGTGCCATAATCAAGTTGCGCTCTCTGCGCTCTAGAGCGCATGAGAGCAGCTTGATAATAACCTAACGCCTGCTCTTGACTAGGTGTAAGATTTACGCCCGGTCTTAGTGAGAAGAAGGCTTAAGCCCTGTTGGTGCAACCGGCGTAACTATTAGGTCGGACTTAGAACACCAAGTTACGACTGACTTAGCTTAAGACCAGGCTTAAGACCAGTTGGTGCAACCGGCCCCAGGACACTTTGGGCCCCTGGGCCTGTACCTGGTAGGCCCGCTCAGTAATCCCTCCATGGATCGACTGTATGTCACGGTGAAATGTTTGGTGACAGTAGAAAATATAAAACTCCTGTTCTAAATTTTATGGTTGATTGTAGAGACAATGTCAGAACAACAGGCGGACAAACGTTTTCACTGACTTCAACTCTGTGGTTCACTCTAGTAGTCATTCAAGAGTTTTCTGTGAGAGAGAGAAACTTGACTCTTCAAGAGGAGCGTCCATGCCTACTGGCCCATGGAATAACGTAAGGAATGACGTCATAAATGCAGGGATTTTATGTTCCCAGGAACAAGAGCTGGACGGATACTTGAGGACTCTGACCTCTTCCGAGCGGCCGAGGCTGTTCTAAATCTCCTGATAGAAACCTCAGTTTCTCTGTCCAGTCCATCTTATGAGTCTTTTCCCACTGTGTTTGAGTTTAGCAACATAATCTGGTGTTAGCGAGGTGCATCGTCGGGTCCTGCCCTGCTTATTTGAGGAACGGCTCGGCGATGGGTTTATTTGAAATACCGGCAGAGGAATGATCAGGCAGGCCTGAGAACCAGCTACGGGAAGAATGTCAAAATAAATCCGGTCCAAGTTTCGATGAGTTCGTTCGGCTCTTTCTGTCTGTTGGTTTCTCTGATATTTTGTGTGATGATCCTGATGGCTTTGAGAAAACACTTGACATTATCGTGAATCCTAAGTGTAGGTGTAGTTTTAGAGGGCAGGTATGTGACCACCCCCAGTCTCTTCATGTTCACCCATGCAAATGTGCAGTGATTTTGATTTTTATCAGACTTGACATGCGCACACTCCGCACAGTGACGGCTAACATTAACTGGCAGTGGAAGGGAGGAGGCCCCTCACAAACGCAGCCAGGCACATCATGCTCCAGCTCTGTGCGCTTAGCATTTGAAGGGTCCACACTGGATTGTTGTTAATGGGTGATTGGAGGAGATGGACACAAAGCTGTGGAAAACATTCAGCTGAAAATGATGTCCTGTTAGTCTGTTAGGAATTTACAGAGTGAGTCAAGTCTGGAACACAGCGAGCAGATGCCACTCTTAATATTTTCAACTTTGAAACTAGAAATCCTTCCAGGTTTGAGGTTTCAGCCATTTCAAACTCAAACTGATGCTTTGAGAACGCGTAAGAGTGATATAGAGTTGGTAATGTTGTGCTGTATATTTTCCATACTGAAACAAACTGTCCAGCAGTCTGATCAAATATCTTCACTTAGCAAGCGAAATTAAAAAAAAAGGTCTGAAATGATCCCTCTTTCCTGGAAGTCCTCCCTGTTCATCTCTATATTTCCTTGAAAAAATGTCACCCAGCAGATGAAATGCTAACCAGATGTTAAGCTGCCATTGGCAGAGAGTGTCCTTTAACTCATAATGGCTCAATATCGCACCAGTTAACAGCGGTGCAGTGCGCACGTGTCTCAGCTGTATTTGCTTTAAGCTCTCCCAGCGAAGGCAGAGCTATCTCTGCTGATTGTATAAGTCACTCATTTCCGTAAGAGGATGGAAAAATATCACGATCATGCTAGAACAACAACCATGACATTCCAGAGGAGAGACAGGGCTCTAACAGTATATATTTGTGATTATCATACCTGTGTGTAATTTGTAGAAAATTGCTAATAATCAAAATATGTCTCGTGTTTACTTTTGTAATTGGATCACACGCTCTCAGGAGACAAGGACAGACCTCTGCAAACTGTTTTGCTGGATCAGTGTGAAAAAAGTGAAAGAATATTTAGTTACATTAAAGAACTCACAAAAACACAAATATTTTATGAATTTAAGAAAGTGATACATCAATTAGGTGCAGGTATAAGACATAAAAGTACATTTTCTGAGTCCATTTGCACTGTAAAAACTCTGCTCTCCAACATCACAATCAAATAGTATACTATACCTGTCCATATTTACTTTTCAGTTTCAGGTTAACAGACAAAAAATGCCAACAATGTGTCCGGTTTTCATCCATAAATCATCAAACAATACTGTGTATTTACATTACATACAGAGGTATTGATAAGACAATAACAAATGCAGTGTTTTTACATTTTCATAAAGTAGATAAAGTTTCCACAGTGAACGGCACTGAGCCAGCAGGCTGTCCTTTAACTAAAAAACTAAGTATGAATAGAGCGCTTCAGAAAGGTCGTTTTATCACAGGAAAATTTAAAAAGAAAATCTGTTATTCTCTCTATTCTGTATTAATGCCAGACTGTGCAGAGATCATTTGAATTAAACTCTAACCTAAATTTAACATATGTAGATTTTTTTCATAGTTACGTATCTGTGTTTGAGTTTTTAATCTTTACTATTTTCCCTTAGAAAAATCTCTGTTCTTTTCTCTGTCCCTCCAAATACAAAGGACTATAAGTGAGATGAAGTCGGGCTCATATTTCAGTGACACTTGATATTCTCCAACAACTGGAACCATAAAATCATCACAGCCGAAATTGTGAAAACAGCTGAACTTGGCCTGAAAACTGAAGCAGATACAGAATCCTGGAGCTTTCTGTTAAATATCCAAACAGATCTGTCCACAAACACTTCAAGGCCTCTCCTCTCCCACCTGAACCTGTCTTGCTTTACTACCTCGAGCTGGTGTTTGGCTCACGTGTTCAGGCTCTGGCTCTCCTCAGGGTTTGTCTTCTGGCAGACTGCCTGAGGGTAGGTATGTCCGGAGCACTTCTTCAGGTGGATGGGCACCTCGTCCTGACCTCTGCTTCCACCTTTTCTAAACTTGTCCTTGTCTCTACGGACCTGAGATGTCCCGCTGCTGCCCTTTGACGAGACTGTCTGGCCTCTGAACAGCTGTGCTCGCTGCTGACAAAGGCCCACCTTACTGAGGAGGATAAATATGTCCCCCCTGAAGGCCTTAGTGAAGATAGCGTAGAGGAACGGGTTGGCACAGGAATTGAGTGGGTAGAAGAGAACCAATAAAATCTTGGAGTTGGAGACGGTGATGAGAGGCTGGTCCAACACGGCTGACATGGCGTAGAAGGAGATCGGCGCCATACACAGGAAGTCAGTAAAAATGAGGACAGCCATGCGCTTGGCAATGTTGGTATCCTTGGATCCAGAGCGGTAATGAGGGTTGTGCACTGCGCAGTAGATCTTGAAGTAGCAAGCACAGATAACAAGAAAGGCCAAGATGTTGAGCACCAGCACTGACAAGATGTAGACCTGAGCCACTGTGGACGTGGTGTCCATTGGAAGGCAGATGCTGACCTTCTGGTAACTGCTCACCCCAACCAGTGGGAGCAGAGCGAGGAGAAGGCAGAAGATCCAGCCACCGAGCATCACGGCTGCGGCATGGTGCAGACGAAGTTTACGATCCAGCCGCATAGCAAAAGTGATGGCGTACCACCTCTCCAGAGTGATCACCGTCAAGGTGTAGACAGACAGCTCACTCGCAAAGACTGTAAAAAACCCTGCCAGTCCACAGCCAGGGCCTGTCTGCCAGTCTATGGCGTGGTTGAAGTACTCAGCTCGTGTGTGGAGGTCTACAGAAGCAATGAGCAGCAGATAAATCCCCATGCACAGATCTGCAAAGGCCAGGTGACACATTAGGAAGCGGGAGACGGAGAGCTTGTAGTGGCTGGTGAGCAGCACCAGGAGCACCACCACGTTTCCCAGAACAGCCAGCAGACTCACAAACCACACAGACACTCGCAGGAAGCCAAAACCCATTATGTCCTCACAGGGATTGAACTCATCGGGCACTGGTGCACACGCCACCTCCTCTCCCTCCTCACACACCACATAATCGTATCGGCTCTCAAAGTCTTGGCTGGTGTCCTCCTGGGGGTTCTTGAGGGTCTCTCCGAAACCCACATCCTCATCTGGCTGGCCCCAGAAGTAGGCATGGTAGTGGAGGCTGCCATGAAAGTCACCTCTCCTCCAGTCTTGATGGGACTCTCTGTGGCTTCCATCATTTGGCTCCTGGTCTGGGATTGTTTCCATCACGCTGTCGCCTTGGAGGGAAGGCATACCGAGGGGCCCCACAGAGCGCTTGTGATGCTGGTCAGAGAAAGTCAGGTTACAGATGATGTACTCCCAGAAACTGAAAAACAACACACATGAATACAGAATGAGTCCATAAAGTAATACTGTAGTGCTATACTAGAAATTAAAAATACACAGACCTGGCTCACTCACACCAAGTGTCAAATCACATCATTTAAACCGTATATCCAGTTGAAGGAAAGTGATTCCTGTTTTTGGAGTCATTATTAGTCTGGCTCAACCTTCTTCCTACAATAACAGCAATGAGTGACGCTAATTATGGCAGCACTGTAAGAAGTTATAGGTAAACACGTCAGAGAGTTGATTCAATCCCTGCCAAGATCCACACCGTGCAAGTGCAGCTGCCCTGCTCACGAAAAACACAAGAGCATTCTATTGGACGCTGTTTGTCTTTCAAACACTACGGACACACTTCCCGTGATGCCTCCACTTGGCTTTTCCGACTCTCATAAGTACATACAACATGAGAAACTGACAGAAAGCTTACACTCGTTTCTTTTTGAGGTTTTTGAAGCCGCAGCAGTGACTGGGGTAGGTGAGGTTGGCGATGGTGAGGTGCTTGAAGGTCTTGATGGGCGGCAGTTTCTTGAGGGCCCAGGCATCGCGTGCCTTCAGCTCCCGTAGAGAATCCATACCTGTGGTCGGCAGGGAGGTGATCCTGGTTTGGGACACGTCTCTTAAAAGCAGAAAGGGAATGAAAGAATTTAAGAAGACACACTGGCTGCATGTTTGGTGGTGAAAGTAAATTGGAGGATGATGAAAGTAAATTGGAGGGGGTGCCCGAATTACCTCCAATACATTGGACCAATGTCCCATCACCATTTGGGACTCTTAAGGTATTTTCGTGATTTCACAAATAAATGCTATCTACCAGAAATGATAAAATGTTTGTCCAGGTCTAAAATCAATATTCAAATCCAATAAAAAGCGCAGTATTCACACACCAACAAAGCATATTAACATCTGAAGAAGGCTACTGCCAACTCCTATTAAAGCTGAAAACACCGGAGCTACTGTGGCACGCCAAATACCACCCCTAGCCCACACTGGACGTGTTGTACTGCAGCTCGTCAATAAACAACCATGCAAAGTTACTAATACTTTTATTGAAAGATCTGTACTTCCTCCAATTTTGCATTAGCTCAAAATCATCATCAATCAATCAACAATATCTCTTTGACCATTGTCTTTATGTTGACGGGATTGTGGGTTTAGCTTGGGATATTTCTCGACCTCAACAAGTCTTTCCTCATCCATTCTTCATCATGCATGAGACACAGCAACAGCTACAGAGTTCTCTTTATACATCCATGTTGAGGAGAGGAGTCGAGCTGCCATGGGAGCAGAGAAAAGAGCTGCTACAGGAGCTGGTATGTACAAGCAGAGAGCAAGCAAAGGGGGGAAATGCAATTAATTCCAAGGGTGGCAAAGCTGGAAATAGGACAGTGGTGTGAAGTGCCACAGGGTGGCACAACCAGGAGCGCGAATGTACATCTAGCCGCCACCGGTGGGGGGTTGTACATTGAAAATGATCAGTGATCAGTGATCAGATGAAGTCTGCACCAGAGGTGGGTGGCTAGGCCAAGAGGTGGCTGTGGGTCAGGAAGGTAGTACATCCACTAATCGGACGATCAGAGGTTCAATCCCCTGCTCCTCTAACACCCATGTCAAAGAATCGTTGGACAAGATACTGAACCCCAAGTTGCTCCCCATAGCTGTGCCATCAGTGTGTGAATGTTTAACTGGGTAGCAGGTGGCACCTTGTATGGTAGGGTGGACAGAAGTCAAATGTTAGATACCTTTACCTTTAAACGTTTGTGTGATCGACTGATGTACGGAGTGCTGAGGTTGACATTCCTGATAACATGCAGTTTTCTGCATACCTCCCCACCTTTTAAGAATGCTCTTACTGGAACAAATAATACTGTATACTATACTTTCTTTTGGCTAACTAAGAGAGCCAGCCAGTACCTTTCAAGGCTCTGGAACAAACTTGCTATCAGCGAATCTACAGAGGAACCAGACATGATGAGAGATCTCATAGATGGATTAAACAACACCCTCCATCTGTTTCCTAGAGTGAGCTCCTCACTCCTTCATCATCTTTAAACCATTACATGTGGTATTTCTCTCACTCAGCTGTCATGCAAAAGACAGCTCAACCTCATCGGGACAAAGACATGCAGGGGATTGACTCTCACCAACATCTCGTGCGATTGCACTATCAGGACATTCCTCTGCTCAGCACCGGACACAACCCCCTTTGAAGGGCCAAGCAGAGGGCAAGTTCTCTTTTGCTTTCTCTAGTTTCCTAACCCATTAAACCTCCAGCTCATCATATCTGCTCATTAATTTGATTAAATAGAAGAAACTCGAGCCAAACCATTTCATATTTGCTAAGAGCTCAGTTGTTCTTTTTTAGTCCCATTTGTTCTCCCCACTTCTCTGCCCTCTGCTCCTTTTTCCTCTCATGGGGCACATTGTGTAAGGCTGTAAAAAATATCTGAACAGACTCTGAGTGTCAGTCTGACTTTGTCATTCCCAGATGTTTAGCTCATGACCTCATGGAGGTGACCTCACTCAGGACATGTTCCTCAGTGGAACAGAGAAGGAAGACCTGCACACGAACCCCGTTTACCTCACCGGACACTTAATGTCTATAGATCAGACCCATGGCAGCAACCAGATAGCCGTGGTAAAAGGTTTTGGCGATTAAACACCTTTAACACTGAGACTCAGCTTTTAAAACCATGAGAGTGGCAAAAACGATGACAGTATCAGAGAAACAACGGAAGTCTCTCCCTCCCACACTCGCACACAATGTGTCTCAGGTTTCCTGGTCAAAGACGCAGCTGTGGAGCAATGATGTCTACTCTTTGATGATATGCTATCCTTTTCACAGACATGTCTCATCCTGTCTGCACATTATGAACCAGGAAACTGTTAAAATCTAACTTGACATGGTGTGAATAATTAAATTACCAAACTAAGTCTATTATTTATTGATATATACGCTTTCTAAATGGTTTTTCGTGTATGAATTTAAAATATATAATTAAAACAGTCATTCTCTTTCTTGCTGAGAATTAGATGATCAATATCACTTTCATGTCTGTAGGATAGACATGACGCTGTAGCAAGGAGATGGTTAGCGTATAGCACTTTTCCATACACGCGCTGGCTTGGCTTGACTCCGTTTGATTCGGCACGCTGGCCCAGTGCAGCAGGACTGGCATCTCCATACAACATCAGATTCATCTTTAACTGACAATAGTTTTCTGCCCAGCCCACTGGTGCTATTGTGGTCAACAATATTTTTCTCTCAGCACTGCACGAACATAAACCGGGTGCCTGTCTACTCTCAGGAGACTGAGAGTGTCTTACCTCTTGTTGCACCAGCCTGCACAGTCTTCTCGCTCCAAACAGCAGGGACAGCTTGTGTTTTATCATAGACCATGCACTTGCCATTATTTTTGTCTTTGGTCTTTTTGAGGCACGGTGACACTGATGAAGTATTTGCTGTTTAGCTGTGGAGGCTGTTTTATACATGTTGATTAAACTTCACTGAATGTTGACGCTGAGTAACAATGACGAAGCCCATTTGATGTGACTGCAGCCTGCTTGAAGGCAGTTTGTACACTTTAGCCCGACTCTGGGAATGGTCCGTTTCTTAGATTGGCAATGGAAAAGCCCCATTAGCTCATCATAATCACTTCAGTGTGAGACCATGTAACAGGAGCCACTGTAGCCAAAGGGTTAATAACGCTATCACAGTAAAACGTATAGTCTAGCAGGAGAAATAGGTTCCTGTGCCCCCACATGGCTTTTTTTTGTAACCTGGTTTTGGTGTCTAGTTAAGAACTTTTCTTCTTGCCAAGGTCAACTTATGGCCCATTGGCGGCCATCTTGAATTGATGTCCAAGCTAATGGTGAAAAACATAGACTTTTATAACACATCTTAGGCCCAAACTGACTCAGTAATGCGAGATCTACCTATTTATGACTATATTTTCACAATATTAACCACATTTTCTTGTGTGTTTGCGTCTAAGAGACATCTAGAGAAAGTTGGTCCAGTATTGAGCATAAGGTCTGCTGCCGTAAAACAGGCCACAGTGTAACTACTCGGCGCATTCGGCTACATCTATGTACATTAACTAAAAGTGTTTGTTTTTGTCACTGACAGGCTCAGATTGTTTTCAGAGTCTGATAACATTATAGAAATGATCCCTACAGAGATAGACGTTTTCGTCAAAGAGTAAGATCCTTTTTGTTTAACCAGAAACAGCCCTGAAATTGCTATTGTTAAACCCACCAGACTCCATTTAAATAAATAGTAATTTAAGTGTGTATAAAGCCAGCTTTTTTTGTTTGTTTGTTTTTACACCTAATGGGGTGAATCAGAAGTTTAATTGAACCAAACCTGAGCTGGTGATTGTTGGAACAGTGGAAAGATGAAGCAAGATGGCTTTTATGTCGTTTCTGTTGACTTTGAATGAAGTGTGTTTTATGTTGATAAACTTACTGTTTATTTAAATGGAGTCTGGTGTATTGGGCAATGGCGATTTTGGGGCTGTTTCTGGTTAAACAAAAAGAAACTTAATCATCAACAAAAAGGTCTATCTCTGTAGGGATCCTTTCCATAGTGTTGTAAGAGACCTACATTAACAGTCTGAGCCTGTCAGTGTCAAAAACAAACACATTTAGTGGATGTAAACAGACAATGTGAACAGAGTGGTAACACAGCAGCATGTTTGGTGGCGGCCGGCTGCAGCACTTTTTCTCAATACTGGGCCAATTTTAAAAACTGTTTTTCCCATCAGTCACTTAGACACAAAAGCATGGGAAATAGGGTCCAGGTTAAACAAATAAAGAAGCTAACATTACCTATCCTTACCTACTGGTCATACCAGACCAAGTAAGGCTGTTGCAGTAAAAATTATATTAAACTAAGCAGCAACTTTTAATTTGTTAAGAATATATGTTTTTTCTTCTTTCAAAAGTTACACAGTCTTGCTTAAAAGTAGGCTGCAGGTTGCTACAACTACAACTAAACACAAGTGCAAAAGACGAGGCCTTGTCCAAGTCTGTATAGAAAGGTTAAATCAAAGAACTACATCTCTTACTGTATGTGAGGTAAGAATTGAGTGTAATTGATGATGAGTTGATAAGAGTACTCACAGAAGCATGGGGCCGCTGACGGTGCCCGCGAAAGCCCTTTCATCCACCTTGGTGAGATACTTGTTCCTGTGCAGGTCTCTGAACAGGAAAGCACAAATTTAAGTTTAAGAGGAGAAAAGTTATCCTTCACGTTTCAATCAGACTGACAGAGGCGAGGCATGGCATAATATTTCCCCGAGCCTCATCACATTTGCACATTTCTCTGTTTATTTTCTCTCAATTCAGAAGTGAAACATGACAGGAAAAGCTCTCACTCACACTGTTGATTCAAATTAGACAGTATAAGACGTGATGGCGTTCTCCTTAAACACACTGCACCCTCGCTACACGTCTCCCCGAATCCCTTAAATCTAATAAGGATAATAGACCTGTGAGGGGTGTGTTTGTCTTGGTCGGGCTGTGCTGGGATCAGTTCTCCCCTCAGAGCAGATCAGCCGCCAACACAAACACCCACGAGCAAAGACTCACTAGTCGCGGACCACTGGCTTAATTAGGCTCTTAGAAGGACCTGGATGTGTGTAGGTGTAGTAAAAGAGGAGTGGGGCATTATATTAATATCATTAATACCTCATATCCTGAATATTCAGGACTCTGGATCAGCAGGTGACAAGAAGAAGAAGAAAGAAAACATGTTGCGGCAAAAGAGAAAAAGGAAGTGATGCTTACCTGTTCTGAAATAATTTATCCAACCGATGTTATTGAATATGTAAGTGTGAAATTGATTTCATCAAGTCAGACACAGATCCAGAGTCCAGCGTCACTCAGTGTATGGGAGAGGGGACTCTTAATGCAGACTTCCTGATACCCACTTTTGGAAACATATTTTCCCATGAGAACTCCAGCATGCTAATCAAGAGCTGGGATCAGGCCCTTTATGAGTACATATGAGACGGCCTGCAGAGACCCAGCTGTGATCCTGCTGCTTTTGTAGTGCAATTTGGGGTTAGGAAATACTCATGCCAGATGTCAGAATATGGTTTAATCCAGCCAAAATACTGAGCAACAACATTTTTGAGCAACGTAAGACCTTTAAATGGACTGATTCTGGTATTCTGGTATAGACCCTTTAACTGTTAGTAAACAGTATGATGTTTGTGGTGGGTGAGGCTTAGCTGGAGGCAAAACTATTCACCACAGACATTAGCTAGCACTAGCTAGCTAGTTCTGTTGGCTTGTTTCAGACAATGGAGGAAGATGATGCGAGTTGAGCGTTCAGAAATACACCTGAGTGTCGGAGGGCACTCTGAAACAAACTGGACCGTTCATAAATTCGTAGCGCTGTCTGAAAGTACCGTTGGGTTATCTGGACACTCTGTCTGTGGAGACGGAGCAAGAGAGCGTCGAGCGGAGTGAATGTGTGATTAACTTAACCGTTGGTTCATTCATAACGCATTGGGTTGGTTCATATATAACGCTCCGTTTTTTCCACCAACAGGGCTCTCATTTTAGTGTAGAGCGTCAGACTGAATTTACCAACGCACCATGTCAGGTCACTCACTCTCCGGGACCACCAGTGTTACTTGAATAAGTAAACACTGACCAACGGGACCAGACTGGCCGACCCGTATGCTCTCACTCGGTGGATGGATGATGTCACAGGAAGCCAATCTTACAAAGGAGGACGACAATTGTTTGTTTTGCTATGGAAGCTAACGTTAGCTAATGTGCTAAAAAGTTAGCGTTTCAGAGAAATCCAATATTCCTCTTAATCCCTCCTCAGTTTCTGATGAGGTGGACATGATAACCCTTAATACACATAACGTTATTCATCCCTACAACAGGAAATACTTTTTCCCTAACCTGATATGAAGAGTGTGCGCTGCACATGTGAGCATTTTTGATGATGGCCTCTGTCCAGTCCTTTGGTCTTATCACATTTAACCATCTTTGTTTTTGTTGACGGGCAGTGGCGGCTGGTTTTGAGCCATGACTCCTTCTATTCTGGCTCCCAATAACACAACAAGACAAACACATTTTAAGACTCCTATGTAGCCTACAGGCCTGTGCGGGAGAGGCAGCTTTACCTCCAGGTAATTAATTGGTGTCATTGTGACATTTGCCCAATTGTAACAGATCAAAAAATATGACTTCAGGTATACTACACAGGGACTGTGGGTTACTGTTTGTGAGCAGTATCGCCATTGAAAGCGAAAGCCAAGTCCAGCTTTTTCCGTGTCACATTTCACTTTGCTTGTTTGGAATTTTTCGGTGCTGCGTTAGTGATTTTCCTGACTTTCTCTTGGACTGCTTATAGTCTGGTACCTGGTATTTTGTAAAATGAAGGTCATGTGGACATTTTTTTTTTTTTTAACTGAGGGGGAAATATTATTTTCAGAAATATTTGTATACATGTACAGGTCCTGCAACAAAATAAAAACCCCTCCCCTCACCATTCCTTTTCCAAGTGTCTATAGGAGAACCTACGGTGACCTTCTGGTGCATTCGTGCCACCAAATCCAAGCTGCCAGTTCCACATAAAAATGTTAAAGGTTCTCTCTAAAGCCAGTGTTTGGTTTGTCACGCACACATTGCTCCTTTTAATAATGGGTTCATATGAAATACCTACACTTGATCGAGCTTGGTCCCATTGAAGGCGTGATGTTGTATTTCTCTGAAGCCGTTTCCATACAGCATCCTGGAACATCAAGAAAACAGCACTGATTAGAATTTGCCTCTTTCGGTTTAATAACCAAGCTACCGAATGAAAATATGTTCCATGTGTTGATGCCTCATCCCTTTCTGAGCAACAGTGACAGCGGTAAGTAGGACCTACTTATTTCACATTCTATGGTGAGGTTTCATCTGCAATCTTGAGGTTTTTAGCCTGACGTTCTCTGTAACATGCTGTTTTGTGGATTAAAATTGCAATCCCTCATCCCTCGCCCCCAAACCTCACCGCACACATGTGATTGCCTGCTGTGTACGAGTGTCTGTGTACTCGTTTTTGCTATCTTTGGGAGTTCAGAGCGAGGACATGTTTTTAAAGTGAGGTAACTTTGGCCAATCCACATGTCTTCTGGTGGCTATTTTAGGGTTTGGATTGGACTGAGGGATAAAAAAAACACCCACTGAGTATTAACTTCTGTGTCTATCTAGTTCACATTTCTCTTGTGCGTTTTGTAAAACATTGTGTGAGACAAAAATACATGCATGTAGGTGTAAGCCGTTGTTTTCTGTGCATTTACACACATGCATATATCATGCATGTGGTCCCTCCTACAGATATCTTACACTGTCAGCACGTTGCTGGTGATGCCGTGGAATGAGTTGGCTGGTATCTCAGTGATGTAGGGATGATCAACAATTTCCCTGCAAAGGAAGACACCAAACAGAGAGGAAATGAAGTGGTGTTGTGAATAAATACCCCTCACTGGAAAGTGGCACAGGGAGGAATGGAGTTGATGAGTGTTTTCTCAAGTATTATGTCTCCGAAGGAAAATTGTATTAGAGTAGAGACGGTGATGACACAGAGATGTGAAGACAAGAGTGTAGCTGCAGATTTCATGCAGACAGGCGGAAGGTTATAGATGGAAAGACAGATGCTTGACACACACACACAGAAAGTACAAACTCTGCTAATGGAACATTTTGTATACCAATAACACACAGTCACATGTATAAAGGGAAACGGTGTTGTTAGCATTCTTAGCATTTCTCAAAATTGAGACCACATTTCCCATAATCCCTACAATGTTGTGCTCCAAAGACAAACTGTTGTTTCTTGCTTCTCTTCCTTATATTCAATACAAGAGAGGATCAACATGTACGAGGCGATTTCATTCTTTATTTCTTGTGTCACTGTAAAAATTCTGAAGAATGTGGGAAAGTCCATCTGTCATTAAACAGTAGAGCTGTACCACATGTCGAACATTTGAAGCTTCTGTAGAGGTTTTGTCAAATGAAGCTTTGAATATGTGACTATATGTTATCCTCCTGAGCCCCGAGCTTTGGGTTCAGTAGGATCTCCATCTATTTTCATCCGCTTATCCAAGGCCGGGTCATGGGGGCAGTAGGTTGAGCAAAGCACCCCAGACGTCCCTCTCCCCAGCAACGCCTTCCAGCTCCTCCTGGGGGACCCCAAGGTGTTCCCAGGCCAGATGAGATATGTAATCCCTCCAGCATGTTCTGGGTCTGCCCCGGGGCCTCCTACCAGTGGGACGTGCCGAAAACACCTCCAGCAGGAGATGCCCAGGAGGATCCTGATCAGATGCTGAACCACCTCAACTGGCCCCTTTCGATGCGGAGGAGAAGCGGCTCTACTCCGAGCTCCCTCCGGATGTCTGAGCCCAGACGCCCTTCAGAGGAAACTCATTTTGGCCGCTTATATCTGCAATCTCATTCTTTCAGTCACTACCCAGAGCTCATGACCGTAGGTGAGGGTTGGGACGTAGATGGACCAGTAAATCGAAAGCTTTGCCTTCTGGCTCAGCTCCCTCTTCACCACGGTCCATCACAGCACCTGGGTCACTGCAGAAGCCGCACCAAACCACCGAACCATCTCATGCCTTGTTCTACCCTCACTCATGAACAAGACATCGAGATACTTGAACTCAGTAACTCTCCCCAACCCGGCTCAGTAGGATCTGATAAGTTAAAAAACTAAGCATTATGAACTGAATTATGTCTGCATATGGGGACATCAGGTTTATTTTAAATAGCCCCAACTGTGTAATAAAGTATGAAACTGATTATTTCAATGCCTAAACATTGTTATGCAAAAACTAAACTGTATTTGTATTTGGTCATTTTACAACCGTGTGAATTTTCCTTGCTCCATACTCAAAGCTAGGAATGTCCTTTTTGTTTGTAGGAACAGTGCGTCACACTGAATGGGCCTGTGTTGGCAGGAAACTCAGTGATGTCTCGGTAAATAACAATTGCTTTTCAGAACACTATCCCGACAGGGAACGCATTGCTGTCTCCATAAAAAGCAACCCCTTTTGTGGCACTATCTCCACTGGAAATACAGTGACAGAAAACCTGTTTGATGGCAATAAAGCTGCTGGAAACACAACAGCGACTCACTAAAAAACAACCGGTTTTGTTGTTTGTTGGTCTGCAGCTTGGCAGCCATTAACCAACCCCTCCATCTCTTGATAACAAAATCAGCTTATATACATATACTTCACTTTAGAAACGTTGATATGATATGTATTAGACGTACAAATGTAACATACTTATGGTTTGCAGAAACATACTGTGCTAACATTTTCTTCTAGTGATTGAGCTTTGTGCTCAAATTTAAAAGTTCCGGCAACTCACAGCATGAAGTTTATGTCACTAGAGTGGATGTTGCTCAGGTCGGGGAAGGAAGAAAGGCCAGTGTTGAAAATCCCCCTGAATAACAAGAGGATAGAAACAGTCAGGACATACAGCAGACACAACACAGACCACATAAGCTCCTTTAAAAAATAACAGTATATGATTTTCTCATTATTAATCCCCAGTGGGGGCGCGTCAAACGGTGTAGTGCAGAAGTAGATCTAAAGATCTGAGTTTAGTGGATGACATCATTTAATAATAACCAGCCTGTTAATTTCACAGCGTATTTATTAGTGACACATAATGGGACATAAAGGACTTTTAGGTGATCAGGCCAACTACGTGGAATTCTTCTTAAAGGTTTTGCATCTGCAGCCACTTTTCTGGAGCCAACCTGTTTAAACCACCTCTTTAAACTCAAGTGAAGCGTGACTCATTCTTGCCCAAACTGGTACACACGATGCTATGAATAGATCACGATGTCTAAATTATTACCAGACTGAAGCATTTTAAATATAGACACTCCATCTTTTTGGATCGCCATAATGTTGTCAATATGTGGAATTCAATGATAAAAACTGTTTGTGCATGAAAAATACTCACAGGTATTTTAGGTTTGGGAGATTTTTAAAGGCTTCTGGGTCGACGTAGGTCAGAGTTTTTGCATTACGAATCTCTCTGAAAGAAAAGAAAACCATTTATTGAAGATGAAAAACAAATGACAGAAGTGTGTGTGGTGGCCACTGTGAAAAGATTCGGACACACATTTAGAAACACACACTGCGAGGTCTTTAAAAGTTGCTGACAGAACAGGACAAGTTGCATGCCAGTGTGCAGAAGGAGGGAAACTCGGTGCAGACAGCAAGGGCCGGAAGTTGAGTCCAATTAGTGTTTCATTAGTGTGTTTACTCTGGTCCGCCCTGGGCTGGACCAAACACCTCTCTCTGCTGTCTGAGGCCATGTGGTGCTCCGTCCTGGCCCTCCTTCACACACCTGGCAAAACCACACTCGGCCCAGCAGACAGACGTGGTCAGGTCAATGGAAGTCATGGACTGGGAGAGGTTCATCTTCCCAGTGCTGCTGTATATCTGAGGATCAGCCAATATAACCATTACATATTCTGTCAGGCAGGCTGTAAAACTCCTGAGTGGCAGCAGATGAGCCAAAAAGACGAGGTGAAGAGTTTGAATCTTTGTCACAACTCTTTGAACTCAGTCATCCAGTGCTGTTGTCAACTCATTGCTTTTGCTTGGATTTTCTGTTGATAAAGTTTGTGTTTCTGTGTGCGGTGGGTGGTCTCTCCTCAGCCGTGGTGACTTTGGCTGATCGCTTTAACTAAGCAGCCTGAAATGGTTTGAGTTCAGCCTCACTAAAAAGCAGAATCAGGTTTGTGTGGCCAAGTTAAACGGCATCATTATCACACAGGAAAAAAGCCTGTCCTGCACAAAACAGGCTGTTCTCATGCACTGTTCGTACATATACCTACAAAAAGAAACACACAAATAACCACAATAACCAATGTAATTATGAGCCAGTAATTAGTGTTTATTCTCCAAATACTGCTATTACGTGACCAATGTGCTGACGGGAGTAAAAAGTATAAAGTCACAGGACATAGGAATTTCCCCCCGGAGACTGGTGTTTGGAACCGTGTGAAACCAGTGAACTTTAAGTTATTTTATGGTACATTTTCACCATGTCTCTTTTCCTAAACCTAACCAACATAATTTTATTTTCCTTAAAATGAACTGAGATATCTTTACGTTAAGTAAGTAACATCATTCGTAGGGCGCTGAGTCATTAGATATACGAACCGTTTAATTTGCATTTTCGTAAGATATCATAAGAAATGTCATATGGGGATACGTAGCAAAGAAAACTTTAAAGAGGTTGTTCAAATGCAAAAAAAGAAAAAGAATCAATTATTTTAAGATCTTCATTATATGACCATTACATTGAGTGTTGCTGTAAATGAGTTAGTATTGCCACTCCTGATTCCCGTGTCTTGAAGTCAAAGGGTTTTTGGTTGGATGCCTGAAATATGGTCTGTAGCCAAGTTTCCATCAGCCTGTTTGGATGCGCATCTAGAAGTATCGCATCGGAAAATTATGATGGAAACACCAAAATTTGAATTAAAATCCCCTGATGTGCACAAACTAAAATACGCTCGCTTTAGCCGGGTTTTGGTTGATTCGAAAAAATGTTGATTCGCAAAACGGGGAAAGGAAACATTTATGTTCGAATTAAGTCTGACGTAGAGCACCTCTCTCCATGGTGATATCCACACTCCGGGTCGGGAAGGCGGTAATGCATTTACAAGCTGGTTGCCAACTGCCAGAAAACGTAGAAGAAGAAGAATGCGAGACTTGTTATGTTTCCGGTTCTGCGGAAAACTTGCGTGAGTTCGTAGTTTTCACCAAAGTCCGTACATTTAATGGAAACACACAGGATTCGTATTTCTTTTAATGCGCATTTCCCAATGATTCAAATCACTTTTGGATGGAAACATAGCTAGTGGTTCACACAAGCTCAGGGGACTTCCATGTTTTGTTCTACAACATAAAATACGTCAGTAAATACCCCACCTCTGAATTTTGAAGCTTTTATGTATCTTAAAAAAGGCGCTGGGATGCTAACAAGTAGCTAAAAGTGATTTCTTTGCAGTCTCCCTGTGGTGACATTAAGTCATGCAGCTGTGATGTAGTTTGTTTATAGTGTTATGTTTGCTTTTTACTTTTTGCAATTGCATTTACACTTAAAGAATCATAAAAGAGGTTTTTAATTTGTGAGTATTTTGCCGGACAAAATGTAAGTATCATAAACGTTTGTTTGCCACAGAGTTTATTTTCCGCAGTAATCCAAAATGTAATGGGAAAATGCAAGAGGTTCAATGACAAGGGAACCAGGGCAACTTCATGTAAAAGTTCATGTAAAAATTAGGGATGTCCCAATCAGATGTCAAAGATCGGTATCAGGGGCCAATAAAGGTATTTTTTTACTGATCGGGATTGTCTACACTGAGCGATATGGAGCCAAATTCTATCCTTTGTTTTACATCAGCTGGTATTTTCACTCGCACAGTATTAATGCACAGCAACGCTCCACTGTTTGTCCCATCTGCGTCGAAACACTACATGCCTTAAATGAAAGCAAAACACACTATGATACTGTCTATGTTATGAACCAAAGTTATTAGCATTTGTTTCATTTCAGCTAAATGTGAGACAGCAGTGCAGAGCTGGACATAGCCACACCCATGACGTTGCAATGTAGTGGATGCGTTGAAACTTAACATTTCTTATTTTTCAACAACGTTGTGGTTAATGTGTGGTTAGGGTTAAGTCTAGTTCACATTACGATTTTCACCGTCATTTTGACGTCGCAGAGGATCTTGAGAGCCACCATGGGTCAGAGGTGAGTCGGCAGATAGTCTGCCATGGCGAGTCCTCGTGTGAACAAGCCTATGAGCAAGTCGCCCCCTCGTCTGTGACTCGCAGGAGGACGGAAGAGATGTGAGGAGGACAAGCCGCAGGGTTGCCAGGTCCAGTCGCTTCTTTTGGGCTTGTTTCCATAGCCCCGGTTGCTTGTTTCTCTCCCAAGATCTGGCAACACTGACAAGCTGGCAAGCAACAACAACAATGGCGGCGTCCACAGGATCACAGGGAGCGCGCTGTGTTTGGACCCAGGCCCTGGAGGCAGATCTGATTCAACACTGGGAAGAATATCCATGCCTTTACAATGTGTCGTCTCCAAGTTAAAAAACGTAGTTTGGTGATGTCAGCGTTATTTGGGGCTCTGTTGGCGAGGGCTCGGTGGAGAAATCTTATGGTGCGCACACACAGGTCGTAACACAGTTGGCGAGACTCCCAATGACAGAAACACACGTCACCAGGTATGAACACTCAAAAGATTACAATAGTCTCCGCAACGCAAAATCGGGATGAAAATCGTGTAACGTGAAATAGCATGTAATGAACTAGCCTAGCGTTATTTTTGTTTATTGGTTTATCTAATGGTCGGCAGCTTGGCAGGCATCTTGTGTAGGTGTCACACCATCCACCATGCCCTCCATCTCCAGATAACAAAGTCAGCTCATATACCACGTCACTTTACAAATGTTGATATGATCCATATGAAACATGCATATATATCATATTTGTGGTTTGTAGAAACACACCACACCAACATTTTCTTGTGGGCCCTATTTCAGACAGCAGGCTCAACAAACTCTGAGCCTAATCCCGATCTCTGAGTTGACTGAGTCTGAGCTGAGAAACTTGGGTCACTTCTGGCACCAAAAAGCAACATGGCAATGGCATAATGCCAAACTTGAGAACTGACCAAGAATGTAGAAACACCATATTATTTGCCAGTGGATTTATCTGTTTATATATATTCCCAGTAAAAAACAAGAATTCTTGACATCGGTGGTTCACGTGAGGGTGGCAGGATAAAAACTTCACCCAGCCCCCTCTGAATTCTCAGCTCCTCCGACTGCAGTCTCAGATCCACAGCTGCTGTCAGCCTGGAGCAGCCAACAGGAAGCAGAGCATTAATTTGTGTCTGACCCTGAAGGAAACCTGAGAGAGATGCCATTATCTGATGTATGGCACCACACCACACCAATCAGTGGCAAATAGACCCCGGAGATCCAAAACACACCCCCAGAACACTGATACAGCCCTCAGCGAGCGGTTTGAATTATTGTTTCTGTCTGCATTTAGATGTCTGGAATTCAGCAGCTAATAAGGAAAGACTAAAAGGCAGGATAATTAAGTTAAAAGTGACAGCCAAATGATACACGCACATGCACCAAGCCGTGTCAAATTAATTCCTGTAGCTGTTAATCATGAGTTACTGTCTCACACGGCTACACATGCCCACGTTGCATACAGGAATTGAGTGGAGACGAACTCACAAACAGCTGCGTTACAAAGATGCTGTAACTTGGAACAAATCATTCACATAGGCAGGAAGTCTTGTAGTAATATATGAAGTGCTAGGAGGTGTTCTGCTGGAAAGTGTGTGGTCCACCTGGAGACTGAGCCATAAATCTCTATCCTATAATTGAGAATAGAGTGCACCTTGCTAGACTTTTTCCCCTGAGCTGCTTCAGCGAGAGCTGGAGCATGAAGAAGACGAGGAGAGAAGCCAAATGCTGGCTGTTGTTGGGCCTCTCTGCTCTAACGTGCTTATTCCGACTGTCTGTTTAGACTGGGCTTGGTAGTAATGCTCCAGATAACAACTTACTTCATTGAATTGAATTGTTTCTCATCTAATTTACATGTTCCCACAACAATTTCTTGAATTGCGAGTGTGTCTGATGAGGAGCAGAAAGTGGTGTGCGGGGGAGAAAATAAGCTCCTAATGTGTTTCTTCCTTGCTTCCATTTGCTGCCGGCAAGGTTGAAAATTAAGCATTTTTCTCTCCAGAGAGCAAATAGAACAGCTTAATCAATAAGGATCGATAAAGAGCGTGCCATTTTCCTTTAGTTACTCACATGTGGGTGATTTTCCTCAGGCTGTGGAACGAGTGCCTCTCCAACCTCTGCAGCGTCATATCCACCGATATATATCTGAAAGAAACACACAGAGCTTACATCAAATATAGAGGACAAATTGTCTTTGTAATATCAAAATAATTACCTGTTTTTAAAACTGTCTACCTTAAGAATGAAGGTACTGTATACCAGGTGAAATATAAGATGTGTTTTTATAAATGAGTCTGAGTGTGTGGCTCTAAAACTGGCTCTAAAGCCTGCAACTCTTTCCTGAATTTATCACCCCTCCTCGCCTAAAGCCTCCAAAGTCATGGGTAATTTTACAGGTATGCGCCCCACATATACATTACCCAGTCATCAGTCACTCTGCTACCATTTGTTATTACTTGGTAACAAGTATGCTCTTTAAATAAACCAACTTAGCACTCGATAAACCTCAGAAATGACTAGAAACTAGAATTACTGCCTTGCATTTGTATGCCTCTGTGAACCAGTCAACTTGTAGTTACAGTATACACCCATGTCTGTGAAAACATGGACACTTCCCACACATCTTCACCCCGTAGACACCTAAGATTAGAGTCACTAATTCAGTATCTGACCAAATGTCTCCCCTTCTGTTCCCGAATTATGGCAAATAATGGAAGTTGACTTTTGACCTTTAGATAAAAAATCATCATTTTATCCAGTTAGTTAGTTAACTATGTGAAAATTTGTCATAAATAGCATATGAATTCTTGCGTTACACACAAAAACATGTTTTGTGAAGTCAAAGTGATCTTGACTTTTGACACTTTGACCACCATATTCTTATCCTTACGTCACTGTAAACATTTGTGCCAATCTTGAGGAAATTCCCTTAAGGCAGTCTTGAGATATTGCGTTCACGAAAATGAGACACGCAAGGTGACTTTGACTTTTAAACACCAAAATCTAATCAAGTCATTGTTGATTCCAAGTGGACATTTGGGCCAAATTTGAAGAAATTACATCAAGGCATTCTTGAGATATTTTGTTTTTGACAAAGAGACAGATGCAAGATCACAGTGACCTTGACCTTTAAACACAAAAATCTAAGCAGTTCATTGTTGAGTCCTAGTGGACGTGCCAAATTTGAGGAAGGTCCTTCAGGACGTTCTTGAGATATTGCATTTATGAGGGTGAGATGGACGCAATTTCACATTGACCTTGACCTTTGGCCACAAAAATGTAAGCATTTTACTGCTGAGTCCAAGTGGACATTTGAAGAAATTCGCTAAAGGCAATACTGTGTTTCTGAGAATGAGATGGACACCAGGTCAAAGTGACCTTGACCTTTGAACTGTGAGAACCAAAGTTCAGTCAGTTCAAGTCCAAGTGGACATTTTTGTTAAAGTTCTCTCAAGGCGTTTTAGAAAAAATGCATTCACGAGAATGAGATGGATGTATAGTCATAGTGACCTTAAGATGTTTGACTACCAAAATGAAATCAGTTCATTGTTGAGTCTGAGTTTGCGTCAAATTTAAAGATATTTCCTCAAGGTGCCCTTAAAATATCATATTAATGAGAATGGGACAGACAAGGTCACGGTGACCTTCACCTTTGATAACCAAAATCTAATCAGTCATTTTTAAGTGCAAGTGGATATTTGTGCCAGAGAGAAATTACCTCCAGGTGTTCTCAAAGTATTGCGTTTTTGAGAATGAGATGGATGTAAGGTCAAAGTGACCTTGACCTTTGACCACTAAAATTCAGTTCATCATTGAATCCAAGTGGACGTTTGTGTAAAGTCTGAAGAAATTTGAAATATTGCATTTAATGAAAATGAGACCGATAACCTGAAAACATAGTGCCTCTGGTCACAGCTATTGTCGGCACGGAAACATAAAATTTACTATAGTCATAATACGTTATACGTTATAAAACGTTATATGTTATACTTTATAAAACGTTATACGTTATACGTTATAAAACGTTATACGTTATACGTTATAAAACGTTCGATTCAATTGCCTTGAGATATAGTTATAGTAGGCACTTAATAAAACACATCTCAGTGTTCACAAACTAAAAGGGAGTTGAAGAATCTGACATTTTGTTGGTTTTCTATCATTTTATGTGGACAGTGAAACAGAATCAGTGGAAACACTGGCTGTGAGCACTTTGAGGCTTACAGTAAACCTCTCATCCACCTCCGTCTCCATTCAAGCATGACTTGGACGCAGACTGACGTCGGACTCGGCGGCTGGGGATCAAGGCTCAAGTGTATATTTTACCTCTACACAGAGACTTCACCTCTACTGGGAGTCTCGAATCACCACACACCCAAAACGCTCTGCTGGAATACCGAGCTGGTGTCCAAGCCCTGCTGCGGTCAAAGGACCAACATTCCTATTGATGGAAAGCATTAGCGCTTCCAGCTGTGATTAGGAGCCAGCGGTGATACTAAACAGAGAGCGTATCAGCTGCTTGAGTGGGAGACAGAAAGGAAAGGGGTGGGGAGTTTGGGACTGGGAGAGGTTCCCACTTTTGAAGCAGTTGAAAGGCAAACAGGTGGATGAGAGCAACTGTGGAGTGTTTATGTTTGAATAGCAGTTAATGAGAAGTGTTTGAGCCTTGAGCGGAATAATCCCACTGAATAAATTACCACTCACATCCTTGAGATGTTGACCATGTTGGCGAAGGCGTCCGCTGGCACGGATGTCAGGCGCGTCTCTAAAAGCAATCTGGTTGAAAAATAAAGAAGGAGATGTTAGCTGACACAAACACATTTGACTCTCTGTATCTTCTCATGGCTCTTCAACATTTTTAAAGGAAGTAGTAGATATTTTAGGAAATATTTATTCACTTTCTTGCCAAGATTTAAACAAGAAGACCACTCTCACATCTGTATAGGGGCTGGGTAAAAAAATATGATACAAGTACCAATACCAGTACCCTAAGGGTGCTTTCACACCTGCCCTGTTTTGTTAGGTTCAATTGAACTCACATTTGTTTGCCCCCTTAGCGTGGTTCGTTTGGGCAGGTGTGAACACAGCAATCACTCTCGGGTGTGCACCAAAACAATCAGACTGAGACCTTCTTGAAGAGGTGGTCTTGGTGCGGTTACAAACGAACTGACATTTAACTCGACAATACTCAAGATTTTCTTTGCAGTGAACATGATTCTGTTATCAGAAGTAAATTTCATATTCAGAATTGTCTTAAAAGTGTACAATAACTCCAGACAAGATGAGATCTAAAAGAGAAAGGCAGATAAAGGCTCGGCACTGATAACATTCAGAATCAGATGAAAGGTTTCTTTGAAGCACATGGTGAAACAGACCCCTTATTCTAAGAACATGGAAAGAAAACAAAGACTTAGATCTGCCTGGACCTGAGCTGGCAGCCAAATCAAACAATGTCTGGGTCTGTTTAGGACAATGTTTCAGAATGTAAGGTTAGGACTTACGTGTGGGAGGAACAGACTAAAACTGACCTCAACATTGTTCAGGATAAATTAGTACCCAATGTTACAGTTACGTTGTAAAACCAAGGGTTAAGGGATCCAATCCATATTCCTACATTTTACCCACATGTCAAACATTTTAGCTTGCTGCAAGTTTTTGCATAAAAGGAGAGGAAATTATTCAAGATTTCAAAAATCTAAGAATTTCAAAAATACTTGTCCTTTGTGAGTGGCACAGTGGTGCAGTGGTTAGCATTGTTGCCTCACAGCAAGAGGGTTCCTGGTTTGAACCCAGGGTGGGGGAGCCCCTCTGTGTGGAGTTTGCATGTTCTCCCTGTGTCAGTGCGGGTTTCCTCCAGGTACTCCAGCTTCCTCCCACAGTCCAAAGACATGCAGGTTAACCGGTGACTCTAAATTGGCCGTAGATGTAAATGTGAGCGTAAATGGTTGTGATAGTCTGACAACCTGTTCAAGGTGTACCCTGCCTTTTGCCCAGTGTCAGCTGAAGGAATACGCATCTGCTGCTGAGCCATGTAAGCAGCTCTGGTCCAATGACAATGGGAAAGGAGTCTATAGCTTATTTTTAGGGGGTTTTCCGGTGTTAAAAAACTTGCGTACATGCACCAGTTTGGGTTGAGAAGGGGTAAAAGTCAGCTCATTTAAATGTAATCAGAACTAAGTCACTTTAAAAATGTTTATATGATACATATGAAACATGCAAATGTGACGTGTCCAAGGTTTGCAGAAATGTACAATACCAACATTTCCTTCTGGCGACTGGACTGCCTGACAGCCGACCTCGTCTCATATCGACGCTCGGTCATGGACGATACGACGTGAAAGGTACCCTGGATGCGTTGGTTGTTGACGTTCTGGGACACTGTGTCAAGTTCTGCCTGTTACATGCATTGTGTTCTTTCAAAATACACCTCTGTTTTCACAAGAAATGTACTGCTCACATACAGTCTCTTTCAAAATAAAAGCACTATGTTGATACAACTGCCAGTTTAATTTTTTTTCCTTCAACAACAAAAGCAAGTGGTAAGGTTTAGGAAAAAAGAACAGGGTTTGGCTTTATAGTCTTAGGGGACACGAACAACGCTCTCTCAGGTGAAAGTCGGTGTTTGTTGGACTCATCAACCACCCTTCCCGCCAGCCCTACTCAGACTTTGCCACCCTAACCTTTGTTCTCGTCCCACCTCGTTCCCCCTGTCGCCGCTAGGCACTGTTAAACTATAACAGTGACGGGCCACGTATCATGCCCATGTTAAAGGACGGCTTTTTTTGTTGGAGTCTGATGCAGGTAGTCACTGCATTTCGACAACTTTGGAGTGAGACTGTGTTGGATAAGGACCTTCTGGACCTCCTACTAGGTGTAGCAAGTACCTTTTAACCTGTACCTATGAGGCTGAGAACCACTGATAACCACTGATAACACCCATTCAATTAAGTGATAACACTTGAACATTTGGCGTCATATTTAGTTGGTAAACGAGGGTGGTATCGATCATCTCGTATAACTGCACGCAACAGAATCAGATAAATGTATCTCCCAACATGTCTGACTTTAAGAGTACCTTGTTGGCATTTCCAGTCAAAATGTGTTTTTTGTTTCATGTGATCACGCTGCAGATTTTGTTGTGGTGCATTTAGAAATCACAACATCTTTGTAGAAGAAAGAGATGAAGATGATAGCCACATGTGTTGATGTCATGTTGTACGTCAGGGCCACCCTGCAGAGGGATGCACACCCAGAGTTTGTACCACTGCATCCTGTCTCAGCTGGTAACAACACATGCATCCATTTGGAAACAGGTATGAATAAGGGACTCAGCCAAAGCCACCATCTTCACGCACCTTTGGTTCATCAGGGGAACAATAGACTAATTCATAGACCGAGATCTGGCCCATGAGTCTGAATCACGCTCTCATGGGGGGGGGGGGTTGGTCAGTCAGTAGACACGGGAGCACAGCACCCTGCACACGCTTTGACAAACTCAAACAAACAAAGGGACACAGAGCAGACCCTGACACCAAACACCCCTGTCAGAACCGCACTGTTTCGCGCTGAAACCCAAATAACCAGCTCACATTTTCTCTCAGGAGCGCGTGGAGAAGACCAATGAGCCCATCTCGGAGGCCTGAGGAGAAAATTACTCCCCCAATTTGTCATTTTGGATAGAAACCCGAGAAAACAAACAGGTTGGGAATTGAGTTTGAAGTGGGGAGAAGCCACATAATTCCTAATATTGTCTGCGTTGGGCCGACAGCGTCGCTGTGTTTACTATGGGCTCTGTTTTATTTTGATGTGTAATGGTCTGTGGTGACTGGTGGAGAGGGCCACTTACATATTCTGCTGCACATTTCAACCTCCAGAGTGATTCAGTGTAAACACTTACCGCGTAGAAATTCTGTCTCTATAAAGATCCTTAATACAGAGTTACTTTTTATTTTATTTATCTCTGTTCTGATGGTGGTGGTTGTGCACAATGATTTTCCCTTCAAATTAGTTTTATTCTGGGGTTTATAAAAGATTACATTTGTTTTCTCATAAATATCTGGGGTAATTACTACAGAATGTGAAGTAATAGTAGGAAAATTTCCATCCCATGATCCTTCGGTACAAATTAATAGCTGGGAAACTGTCAGTATTTCCAGCAATCTCAGCTACAGCTCATCATGTTCGACGTCTCACTTCTTATTTTACAATTAATCCCAGTGCTCATCTGTAACCATTCAGGAAACAGCATCAGGACTTCACTCTACAGTCAGTTTTATTAGACGAGAGGTCGAGGGACGACGAGTATCTCGAGTTATCACATGTTTAAAGCCCAATCCAAAATTTCTGAGGTTTTTGAAAGACTGGAACTGCTGTGTTTTTCCCCCCCTTTCCCTTGAAGTCTTTTTTCCCCTCCTAATTATTCTCAAATGGAGCTCACCGGGTGTTTGAGAAATGTGCTGTAAAAGGTAAATATTGTATTTGAATGCATCGTCCAGACGTAGTCGGGAGTCACGCTACGCAGTCTTTTAAGCGTCTGTGCTTTCCTTTCCACCTCTCTAACTCCCAGTGACACATGGAGTAACCTGCACAACACACACACACACACACACTCTCAAAGGACTCCAAATTCTAAGTATCCACATATGTACACTCACACACAGACACGCACAGACGTCTGTTTTGCATTCACATTGTTTTGTGAATAGAACTTTTACACGTTCTCCTCCACAAAAGAATTTCTAACTAAACTATTATGTTAATAAAAGAATTAGTGCAAACAATGTTTGCCCGTAATGTGGCATTTTCAAAATGAGTGTATAAGTAAAGACGCCTTTTTCGTTGGTTTCAAACGCCGTAAGTCACTGCCCAAGCGCCGTATTTCAAAGACTTTGCAGTGAGACTGGGCTCACTGGGAGGGAACCAGAGGGTGGGCAGTACGCTTCTGCACCACCACCGTCCAGATATCAGCAGTAACTGTTGTATGAGCACAGTGCAGGGTGGCGGTGATTACCAAGCCGGTGGTATATGTGACGCGTTCGGAGTGAGAATGTGTTGCCCCAGTTATCACTGTTAGCTTTGTTAGCATTGCTTCTACACTGTTAACACTGTCAATGGCTAGCCTCACATGCACTAACTCGCACACGTGGTCAGACAATCTACCACAACAAAGAGCAGGCCAACTCAGAAGTTAGAGCCCCCCTGGTTCCTTTATCAAAAATCCAATGGGATTTTTCCGTTGGATTTTAGTTATTGTAGAAAATAAGCTCTGTGGCAAGCAAAAGTTATTATACTTACATGTTTTTTTCAGCAAGATAGTCTTCACAAATTAACTCCACTTTTATGATTTTTTACGCATACATGCAATCGCCAAGAGTAAATAGCCAATGTTTTGCTATTAATAATGGAAGCGTATTGCATTCACTTGGCAAATAAAAATCTGTTTTATTGAGTAATTTTGTTTCTGTTTTTTGTGGTATTTTATTTTTGTTTTTCAGGCTAATTTTTTTGTTTTTCTGAGTATTTTTTCTGAGTTAAGAGAGCAATAGAACAACAGACGCTTTCATTCCTTTCTTGAGAGCTCGATATAATGGAAGCAAACATGACCCGCTTGTTTAGTTTAATCCAGTTTTACTTTGTTTTGGGTTTGAGACACTGGGAGATACTCTTGTCTTTAAGTCATATAGATGGCGTTATCATTAGTTTGTCGACTTAATGCAGGCACCTTATCTCCCAGTGTAAAAAAATTACCACGAAAAACAGAAAAAATGACTCAATAAAACAGATTTTTTTTTTATTTGTCAAGTGAATGCAATATGCTTCCGTAATTAATGAACTACACCACGGCAGCATAACTTCAACATAGCAACCACAACAAGGCTGTAAAGCTGTGTTTGGCACAGTCGGCATGATAACGCAAAATCTCCACAAATAAAAGCACCATATTTATGATTTGCGCAGTTTAAACGCAATTGCAAGATGTAAAAAGTTAATGTTAGGCTATAAACAAATGACACCAAGGTTGCATGACTGTACGTTGCCACCACAGCGAGGTTATAAAGACGAGTCTCATTTAGCGACTTGTTAGCAATTGTCGTCATCGTAAAAGCTTAAAAATTTGTGGGGTATTTACTGATGTATTGTCCTATGACGCAGAACAAAACATGAAAGTCTCCTAAGCTTGAGTTAACCACAAACCTTGTTTCAAACATCCTTGAAAAGAAGCATCCTTGTTTCAAAAACCCACTTACTTCAGGACAAGAGAACCAGGAGCACTGAAATGCTAACTCATTGCCAGACTTAGGATTCATTTCTGCTGCACTCTATTATTCCACATCTTTAAACGGCAAATAGTTGTCAGCTAAGCTAACCGGTGTCATGCTTCATAAATAGGAGATGGTATTGATCTTGTCATGTTACTAAGGAAGCAGGTAATACTTCCTAAATGGTTTATTTTTTGTCATGCTATTTTAACCTGAAGTTTCAACAGGGACAAAACAAACACTATGACCATATAATAAAGATGGACGACATGACCACTCCATAAAAGTGAAGCCAAAACACCTGGATTACCCACCCGGTGGCTGGCTGCAGTATACCCCATAAACCTCGCCCCTTCCATGTTAGCGAAAGGGACATGAACCAAACTAAAAACTCAAAGTGCACAGCAAATAAAGTCTTCCCAAAGATGGTTCTGTCATTTTAGGTTGTTTTTATCACACTGCTTTAAGTTAAAGTATTGTTTTTCTGATAAGTTTTAGTTAGTTTTGATGGTGTAAAAAAGGGGTGTGACGTCATGATCGACAGCTTTTGAGTGCTCAAGATCAGTAGATCCCTTCTCCGCAGACTCTGGCTCCAAATTACATCACTAGCACAAGATGGCAGCAGCCATATCTGGGATCTTTTAGCTTCATTTTTGCACAGTGGGAGTAAGAAGAGAGGCGTCATCCATCTTTATAAACAGTCTATGGTTGAGACAGTCGCTGGGAACAACAAAGTTACCAAGTTACATTTGTACCCTGCCAAAACAAAGTCAAGCATCTATCTTTGTAAGCTACGTGCACACAGGATCCATCATTTCTACGCCTCCCTTTCATTGTATGTACACAGTTGTGCAGCGCTACGTGTTTTGAGAGATGGCGCGTCATGTTGGCCGCTCCTCATTTGCAGGCTACTTTATCCAAATCAGGGGCATCCAGCGCAACTTTCCAACTCTGCAAAAAACTTTAAAACTAACTGTTGATATAAAATGAAGATAGATTCAGCAGCTGCGTGGCTTATTTCTTACCTCAGATGTGTTTATCAGAACATTTCGGTTAACTATTTTTGTAGAATGAGAAAGTTTCCAAACGGGCAGCCATGGTGTTCTGGTTTTGATTCTAATCACTTATTGACACGCCCATCAAGCTTCCAATAATGGGACGTGGTGCAACCCCTCGTGTCCAAACACACCCCTGTGGACATGTACCGTTAGTACGTCTCAGCCTGGCCCTCCTGACCCTGGACAGGAGGGTCACTCAGTGTTTGTACAACAAAATCAAACTCCCTCACGCCTCATCTGCTAGAACATCCCAGTCAGTACACCGTCTATTTTGGGCTTATTTGGCAGATATTTTTATCAGGAGGGGTGACGATCCACTGCTTGGTGGCATGCATTCATGTCTCTATCCTCTTTGAGAGCTCTGGGTAAATGCTGGGCAGGAATGTGAGGAAATCGTAGGGGACATCGGGGCACATAGTCAAGAGAATTGGGGCAGTGATCGGGAGATAATGTTATGTGATGGGTGCTGTTGGAGGCGATGCAAAGTGGGGATTTGGGATTGGAATACAGAGGGATGTTCCAATAAACTGTAGGAAAGGAATGATGATTATCATAACAGCATGCAGTTTTAGATAAATGATCATCGCTGCGCCCTACATCAGTGCTTTTCAGGAATTTTGCACAAGAGAAACAGTGAGAACTGTTTTTTAAATTCTAGGACGAGACCATTTATTTTCACAACATCAGCAGAAGTTCACTTAATAAGATGTAACAGTACCATCTGATGTATCACTCAAGAATGCTAATTTAAATGGAAATAGCCTCTCTGAGTCTTCCCGTTCTGTGTTTTCACACATCCCTCTGAAGGGCATGTGTTTCCATCACTCAAGGCCATGGCAAACTGGTCGCTCTCTGTTGCATAATTTTTGCCCTGTACTTAAGCAATTTAGGAAGTGTAAAAGCCCCGCTACATTTTTCAGAGGTGACCCTGACATATTACATCATGTCGGCTCTCGGGATTCTTGACAGAGTCTTAGGGGTCTCGGATAACAAGACGACAGATTGCACACAAATCTGCTATTAGTTAGATCCATTTATTTTATTTTATTTTTTTGCCCACTGCTAATAAGACTCATAAACAACACAATGTTTCCTCAACAGCACATTAACAAGCTTTTAATGTTAGATTGGTCATCAGTGTGAGTGAAAGACGATAAAGCCTTGAAAACAACTTGCTGCTTTTCCTCCCTTCACACTGCAAATTTTGGATTTTGGGGCATTTGGAGGACAAAACAAGCAACTTTAAGATGCCATATCGAGCTCTTGGGGAGCACAATTTTCTGACTTTTGAAATTATTTGAAAAAATAATCAACAGAACATAACTAATGAAAGTAATCATCGGTTGCAGCCTGAGCTGGCAGTAATATTATACAGTCATTTAAATGTTACTGGAAAGACTTTTTGTTCTTGGAAAGGGGAGTGGGTGCATTGTGATTCCACTTCACTACATATAGTGTATATTTATATATATATATAAGCTGAATGAGCAGGTGTGTTTGTCACCTAAAGATTGTGTCCTGGTTGGTTCTTCCAGAGGTAGCAGAAGATTTTGTTAACTTTGTTTTCAACTATTTAGCGAGGAAGGTCAGTGAATGTATTTTGGCTGCTTTTATTTCTTCAGGTTAGATTTGGTCGTTAAGTTAAAGGTATTTTAGGTGGTTGTTTTGGCTCCAGCTCTCTCTATACTAGTGTGTCGGTATATAATTGCAGATAAATCAGATTGTTTGCACAGTTGGTTCATGTGGCTGCTCAGGACTTGGGGAAGATGGGGGCTTAGTTTATGTTATGTCTCAGTCACCCACGTAACATGGAAAATTTGATATAGTGAGTTTTAATCAGACACTGAAAATCATCTTTCTTATTTTGCACAGTTTCTCTCTGCAGTGTGAACATGCAACTTTCTGCACATTCCTGATTTCTTCTCTTTCTCTGTCACTGTCTGTCAATCCATCTACCCTTCCATCAACGTGTTAGGTATTACAGTTAAACTTTCAGTGACAACATAAGAGGTGAATTAAATCTGAGCAAACCGCAAATGTGCGTGAACTGTCCTGTGAATTTTATCCTTTCATTGGTATCATAACATCTTGTTAAAGGACTGCAGTTGAAAATTAGCCAGCTGGCTAACACTGGCACATTCACAGAAATGCGCATTGTCTTTATAAATAAGATAAAATAAATAAAAAATAGGCAGTTGAAGAGAAATTAACTTTATATTTAGGAAATGTAGGTTGTCTTTTAACCTCTTCAGTTACATACCTGCTTTATATTATATTATTTATAAGTAAAACATGGTGCAGATAAATTAATTACAGTCTTTACACATTTTTATTATTTACAACTTTAGTGTTTCTTTATATATTTTACACCAAATCAAGCATAAAAGTCACACTGCCAGCTTTAGAGCTTGTTAGTCACAGGCTTCATATAATAGAGTAAAAATAAGACCTTAAAAAGGAGTAACTACTTAACTTCACAGGCAGCCTCTGAGTCCCTGTGGGAACACTTTGAAGGAATATTCATGATATCATAATGATTTTTCCTCGGGGTTAAGAGCACTTTACATTCAAAACGCATGAAGCAAAAAAGCACAGCAGAATCTCTTTTACAGATGCGTTTTGACGCCTACTTACAGTGTCTCCGTGCTTGCTGGAAACCTGGGGAGAATATCAATGTCAAGGCAGGAGATGGTGTGAGTCTCCCACTCCATGCACTCGCACACAGCAGGGCAGGAGTCAGCAGCCTCCGACGCGCCGCTGATGGGCAGAGTGACGAGCGTCAACAGCGCGCATGTTATCACCTGCATGCTGAGCGCTGCTCCAAATATCCTGCACTCACTTCTCGACAGTCCTCTTGGTGTCCACGACAACAAGTGTTTGCATCAGTTTTTAAGCAGGCCAGTCTGGTGTGTGGTGAATAATCCTCAGGTGCAGAGTGTTGTGCTCAGTTTGTCTGCAGGGCCCCGGGAGTCTCTGTGAAGGTGGAGATGCTGTACGGACAGCTGCAGCTCTGTGGTGGGGTTGGAGGTGGTCTTCAACTTGAGGGGAGGGTGGACTTCTGAGGCACTCTTGTGTTGGACTCGAGAATATTTTCTCTCCTGGTCTTTTCCCCTTTGAGTCGTGTGTTTTTTGTAGTCTTTTCTTTACAGTAAAGTTTTGGTAAACTGTTTATTCCAGTGTATTTCTCTGAGGGACTGTTCTGTACTTGTCACAGGAGGGGGGTGGCTGAGGTGTGACTTTTTTTTTTTACCCTCCTCAAAGCTACAAATATTTTCCCTTGAGCCTCCCTGAGTGACTGGTGGAACATGCACGACCCTCCCTCCACCATAAATGAATTAGTAGATTTGAAAAACTTTTGAGGTTTGAAAATTGAAAAATTGAAGATAGTATTTTCGAGTTGAAATAAAGCCTTGGTTTTTCACTCTTGTCGTGCACGTTTTATTTTTGGCCAAACTTTAGATAAGATGTAGAATAAAGTGATTTTGATGAATTTGTTTTTTGTTTTGTTCAGCTGAGGTGTTCCGAGGACTGTTGGAAATGTGAAAATCCAATGAATGATCATTTTGGAGATTTATTTTATCTGATTCAAATTTTTTTTGATTTTGGTTAGGATGGTACATGACGATTCTACATGTCAACTGAGACATTCAGTCTTGACGAACAAAAATAAGAAAAGACAAGAGGGGGTACAGCACCAGTCTCAATCGGCCAAAAAAACAATCAAAATAATACAATTAAATTTGAATACATAAACACATTAAGATTAACAGTCATAATAATTTATATTAAAAGGGATATAAAAATAAAAACAAAAAAATAGGCAGGGCAAGACAAAACAAAAATCACACTTCCAGGCCCCCGGACAATGTAAAATAATTCCAAAAATATCCCCCCACATTGGTCCTTGAGCACAGTTACTCATCCTGGTTAGCATAGATTCATAAGAGGCAATTTTGGAGATTTATTAAGAAAACATGCCTTCCCTAATGCATATTTCCTTTAAAAATTGGCAGTAAAATTAATACAAAATACAACCCTTTACAGTTGTATGTCCCTCCCTTAAGCCACAATAAAAAACTTAAGTCCCTCCATTGCTTAAAAAATGTATCTGGCATGCTTCCCCTTTTTTCCCATCACCCCCTCCCCTCTCATAAGTCATGAACAGTCCCTAAGTTTATCTATGTCCTATGTATTATGTACTATAGTCAGTTAACATAAAGTGTCCATTTCCAGTGGTGAAGGAGACATTCAGATCCTTTAGTTAATTAATACTGCTGATATGACACCGTAAAAATATTCTTTTAAAAGTAAAAAATATTACTTGATTAAAAGTATGTAAAAGTGATTAAAAAAAAGTACAGTCAGGAAAATGAACTTAAAATATAAAAAGTAAAAATGCAGAAAATCTATTTAATCAATTAAATTAGTTAAAATAATACACAGATCCTCATATTTGAGAAGCTAAATGATTTTCAAAATAGTTGCCAGTCAGTTTCCTGTGAACTGGTCAATCACCTGACTGTTTCAGCTGCCCTTTGTGACTAGTGACTCAAGTTACCAAATTGTAGTGAAGTAAACAGTACAGTATTTCCTTCTGATGTGTAATGAAGTAGAGGTATAAAGTGGCTTAAGATTAAAATACTCAGGTAAAGTACAAGTACCTCAAATTTAAAGGTAAGTCCAGTACTTGAGTAAATGTACTCAGTTAGGGACTGTTAGTTACCTCTGAGGGGAGAGGGGGTGGCGCAATAAGAGGGAGGCATGTCAAGTTATGTTTTGTAGCACTGGGCAGGGATTTATGTTTTTTTTATTTTGACTTAAGGAGAGGCATAAAAATTATTTTACTGCCTATTCTTGAAGAAAACATGCCTTCCAAACCCATCTGTGCATGTTGTATTTAAAAATGACACCATTAAATTACACCATTTATCATAATCAGAAACTGAAAAAACAGAAATAATCGTTGGATTTTTATATTTACAACAGTCCCTGGGAACACTGTGCAACAAAAGCTCCTGTCAGAAAAACATGCGTAACCAAATCTGAGTCTAAAATATTAATATTTCATCAACTTTATTGTACATGTCTCAATTAAAAGTTGGCTGAAAAGAAATCATTTGCACTGAATAACCAGCATGCACAACAAGAGAGAAAAACCTTTTTCAACTTTTTTAACTTTCCAACATCAAGTGTTTTAAAATTTCAATAACTAATTTAAGGTGCAGGGAGGGTCATGCATTTTTTCACTAGTCGCTCAGGTAGGGTTTTGGAAAATTATCTGCAGCTTTGGGAAGGTAAAAATAAATAATGATAATTAAAAAACAAAGTCACACCCTAGCCACCCCTGTTAGTGATAAATAAGAAACATGCCCTTACATTCCACCACTGTCCATTTCAATATATGGGTATGTATATGAAGACAAATTTGGGGAGTGTTGCACTGTTGCACATTATAGTTAACGATCCTTTACTCACATTGAAAGACCAACATGTTTCAACATTAGACAGTCTTCACCAGGGTATAACATGTATTGGAGCAGGTGTATCAGAGGTCACAGTATTTTTAGCTTTGGGGAGGGTCAAAATAAAAAAATGAATAAAAGTAAATAAATAAAAGTTACACTCCAGCCAGCCCTCTCCTCTGACAAGTAAAGAACAGTGCCTTGCTTACCACCACTGTCCTCCTCTTACCTGTCTTGTAATCATATATTATTATTTTTCTTATCCATTTTGTCTTTTCTTTTACTGTTTACTTTTAACTGTTTTATTTTTCTTGTCCGATAAATAATTATCTTTTTTATTATATTTTTCTAAATTCTTTTTCTTTTCTTGTCTTGTCTTTTCTAACTGAAGGGCGGCAACACTGGCGCAAACGCAAACCTTTGGACAATGTAGTTCACAGCTAACGAATTCCCACACTGCTCCACGGTGGGCAGCATACATTTCCCGGAGTGCTTTGCGGCCGCTGAGGTCTGTTGTTTTCCTGCTCAGACGCGGCTAGTTCAAGTTGCCATAGCAGAGAGAAGCTGAGGACTGTTCTTCTGTTAGCTTTCAGCCTTTCTGCGACAAACCAACGGCTCTTTTCTAACGTATTCACAGCGGTAGGATTTATTCACGGTGTTTCCGCTGGATGTGTGCGGAGTTTTGTCGTTTTTACGGTAATGTCACACGGCTAAATTAGTTGGCTAACGGTGGGTTAGCTAGCTAACGGTCATAGTAGTTGCCACTTGTTGCTACCAGGAGGAGCATCACTTCAACAATGCTCAGCACTGTGACTGATGGAGAGGAGGGCAGTTTGAGCTGTAGCGTGTTGCTGGTCAGATAGCTTCCTGTCTCCACTGGTTGTTGAGGTAACAATGGTAAAGCTCCCATTTCCGCTCGCTATGACAAACATATCTATTGTTAATAACGTCCTAAACCAGCCCAGGTTGTTTGTTAAGCTGATTAACGTCACAGTTAACAGTTAACGTTTTCCGCAGACGGAGCTAGTGCTGGTCACTAATCGTCAGATTTGCCCAGTCAGCCGTTTTTCCTCTCTGTCACTGTAAACCCGCCCTGTCCCCAAACTATGAACACATCCAGTGAGTCGGACTCATACGACAGGACCCGGGGGCAGAGGCCTCGGGGGCGTGAAGCCCACCGCAGAGCTGCCCGGGACAGGGGCAGATCCAGTGATGGTCGAGCCGCAGACATCTCCGAGAAGATCAGCACACTGGCGAGCACCTTACAGGTACTCGTGAGACACAGACACCTGACATTATTTGAAACTAACTATATATTTTAATTCATAGTTTGGATAGATTCCTAAACTGTCAATAATTATTAACTGAAAGCTTCTTCTCTCTGGCAGGACACCAGCAGGAACTTGACCAAAGTAGACCGGATGCTGGGCCAGTACAGGGAGCACACAGATGACCAGGCTGAAGCCATGACACTGGTCAGACACCTGCTCTATCTATTATGATTTAATTATAATCTTATCACACACTGAGGGGATAGTTCAGGGGCTGTATTCACAAAGAGTTGCTCCTAGTGACGAAATTTTAAGTTCAGACTAGGACGCTGTAAAGATAAAAGTTATTCACAAAACATCTCAGACCTCTAAAGAGCTCCTGAGGTAAAAACTGTTCAGAGCAGAGAGGAGGACTTTTAAGAGGCTTCAGTGTTTCTTAATCAGAAGAGAAAATAGTGGAAACACAAAGAGGTCGGTGTAATATTCTCCAAACACTGGATGACAACCAATCACATCTGTTAAAAGAATGTGTCATACCTAGCAATGCGGTCAACCTCACCTCCTCACTAAGGTAAATGTTTCTGTCTGAGAACTTTCCTAAATCACTCCCAAGCTACGACTCCTTACTTTTAATTTTTAGGCTTAATTAGGAGCTCTCTGTGAGTGTTCTCAGAATGTTTGTGAATACGGCCCCAGATTTTTTGAAGTAGGGTTGAATGGGTTGTACTTATCCATAGACAGTATATTACATACAGTAGATGTCAGTTGACCCCCGGTTTGGAGAAGCAGGCTGGAGTCCAACATCGAAGCTAAGCAATCTACTGCTTTGGATGGGATAGCAACAAAATGTATTTTAGTCACCTAGAAAAAAAGTCAGACCTAAGAAGAAAAATATCAGTTTAAGTGTATGCTATGTTGAGAGTATTTTGACTGCTTTACCTTAACGTCAGACAGTGATTTTAATATCGAAAATTAAGCCATTATATTGCTCTCTCTTCAAAGCCAGACTCCATTGAGAAAAACAGTAATTTAATATTGCTGAACACAGGAGCTGCTGGTCTATCCCTGCCTCAATCAGTTATTTTTTTGGGCGTTATTGTTTTACTTTGGCGTCTAAAAGGGTTAGCACTGATTCGACAAAGTCACACAATAACACAAACTTTTTTTTTTTTTTTTTTACATAAATGATCTAGGTATTGATAGACCAGCAGCTCCTGTGATCAGCGAGATACAATTACTGTATTTGTTGATGGAGTCTGGTGGCTTTGACGAGAGCATAGAGGGGAACAGAAACCACTAATGGTTTCCTGGTCAGAATGGGCTGTCTCACAAGAAGTTAAGTGGTGAAAATATTCTTAATATAGCGTACACTTGCACTGATATTGATTTTTTTTTTAGGTGGCTAAAAAATATGTTTTGCTGCTGACTCCTCCACAGCAGTACATTGCTTAGCTTTGGTGTCAGACTCCAGCCTGCTTCTCCAAACTGGGGGCGTGCTGACTGGCATCTACTGTATCAGTGACGGACTCAGGATGTTTGAGGGGCAGGGGCGAAAAGGAAAAAAGGGCACCTACTGCATGACATGGGGCCCCATTGGTGAGCAAGAAGCTAGTGTGTCATGTATGGCGAAATAGGGAACATCGTCTTGTTTTGATCACTCAAGAGGGCAGCCAAAAGGGCACATCCGCTCATTGTCATCAGTCAAGAGGGCACTGATACGCGGCGTTTTCAACCGAGGCGGCACCCCCCCTCGAGTCCATCAGTGTACTGTATGTAATATACTGCCCATGGATAAGTACCTCATACAACCCCACTTAAATAAATCCGAACTATCCCTTTAAAGATGCAAATGATTTGACGTTGGTCTCTCCGTTGCACTCTGTGATGTCAGATTTGTTTCAGATGCATGTTGTGGTACCACAAAAACACTTGTACTGATACTTACTTACTTTACTTGAATAAAATTGGAGTTTTAGGAAACCATCGACAGAATGCCAGTAGTTGTGGGAATGCTGCAGCGGCAACTATATATACTATAAAACCAGTAACTAAACAGGTACTGGTTTTATGATAAACTGTGGTAAAAAACCCAGACGGTTAGTATTTCTGCTTCAGATTTTAATTATCACTGAAACCATGCTTGATTACGGCGATTTAAAGAACTCATGGTAACCACTAGCCTCGGGTCACCAGGCTCTTCACGTACGGCGAAGAGCCTGGTTTCCATTCACTCTGAATTTTGTCTGGATTCTGGTTCCGGTCTAGAGAGCAGATCTGGAATTCACCAAATTCACCAAAGTAAAAGTGTTCATCAAAGTAAAACTTTAAATTCTGGCGCACCATCGTCTCGTCGCATCCTCTTTAACCGTTTTGACAGGTGTAACATTATCAGGCAGCAACGCTGGCAATGCCATATTGTTGTTGTTGTGGTTGATAGAGCATGCTACATGGCAAGCATCACGCAGTTTTCCTCTCTCTTCCGCTCCCACCGCCCCAAACTTTATCGAAAAAATGCATTTACAAACTACAGGTATAATGTACAAAACTAGAATCAAGTGCCTATTAAATAAAACAGACAACTAAAATAGGCAATAACTTGTAATACAATTAAATACAATATTAGAAAAAGGTTAACTTAAGGGCTTGGGGCTTTTCTTGTAAATTATATTCTTTAAATTAAAAAGTTTCACCACATTTTCATTAGCTTAGTGCTTTTATTTTGATGTAAAGGCGCATCCATCGAATTCCGGATCCTGTCTTTCTCACCCTGGTTCCGGTTGCTTACCAAAACGACCACTAAACAGCCCCAGACTAGGTAACCACTGTCCATCATCAACCAAAGTTAGCAAAAGTCTCCCAGACGCAGGTGTAGCATGCAGTGTGCATTTTCAGTGCTGCTAATTTTATTTGTGGTATTCAATATAAACTTGGTAAAATGATTTTAGTGTGTATCTGTACTATTTTCAGCACATTAACAATACCATGATAATTTTGATTACTATAATCGTGACATGGAATAATCATACTGTGTCATCTCTAGTGGCAACACTGGCCTGTGTGAGGTGTTTTTGTTGGCATTTCATAAATCCACATCTTCAGTGTGCAACATTTCAAGGACAATAATAAACCAGTCTGAGTGTCTAGTTATGCTATTTATCTTTAAGTCCACTGTCTCATTGTTAATTCAGTCCTCATTTATTTTCACCAACTTTTTAAACTTTGTCTCCTTTATTTCTCCTTCTGCAGATCTTTTCAGGGATGTCATCATTTTTTTCTGGATATCTGTTCTATTTTTGCTTTCCAATGATGTTGAACAATTGTCTGTTTTCTGAGTTTTATGTCTGATGTTTTGTTCCTGCACCAGCTCAGGGAAAACCTGGAGGAGTCAATCAGTCAGCTGCAGACTCAGAGGTTGAGCAGATCCAATGGGGCTCGGAGCACTTCAGGTTCAGTCTCCACCCTTCACACCAGTGACCTGGAGGATTGCTCGGGATCAGGTATGGCGTGATAGAAAGGATTTTGGTGTCAGCTGTCTTCTCACTGCAGTCTTACTTCTGGATCATTTGCAACAAGATGAAACATAAAGGCGGATAACACAGAAATAACGTGCAAAAATGACTGTGAACATGAGAATAGCACCTTGAAAATATCCCACAGTGAGTTTGTGTTGTTTGCTTCTCTCTCCTGCTTTAACACTTCACAACATATGTGCATGTGTTATTTCAGATGGCCAGCGTTTCTTCCCTACATCACCGCTGAGGGACTATACAAGCACTCCAGGAAGGAGGAGGAGGTCTCAGTCTGCCGGTGTTCGCTTCAAGGATGCCAGCCTCTCGGGAGAAGATGTAAGGAACAGACACACCAACTACCAATCAGTGCCACTTGTTACTGTCATGTAGTGTCACAAAGTATCCACAAGAGGGCACACTGAGTCAACAACACAGAGATGAAATTTGTTATGCTAATCCTGAAGGGGCTTGATAAGATTTCATTTAAATATTGCTCATGTTATTATTTAGGCCTGCAGTGAGTTCACGAGTCCCTATTTATTTTTTCATGATGCTCTCCACAGTGGCAGCAGCACATGCATCTCTGTGAAGGAAATGAAAGTCGACTTGTTGCTTTACCTTTGTGTAATGTTCTGTATTCTGTGTCTGTCCAACACAGGTCCACGCTTTGCACCAGTCCTTGAGGGATCTGCGTTGTGACCAGCAAAGAATATCTCATGACCTGGATAGAGAAATCCTCAGGAGAAATAAGTATGTGAGGGGAGGGCCAAAGTCTGAATATCATAACAGAAAACTACTGTTTTTTGTTTACACACAGCACATAGTACACAACTGAATACACCAGTCATTGTTATTTATTATAAGACAAGGTGATTTTGAGGGTGCTTTCACACCTATCTTGTTTGGTTTGGTTAAAATGAGCTTATGGTTCATTTGGGCTGGTGTGAAAGCTGTCAATCAAACTCTGATGCAGACCAAACGACCAAACCCAGACCACTTGAAAATTTTGGTTGTAATTGGCTTCCGAGTGGACTCTGGTGCATGTCGTTTGTGGTGTGAAAGCAAAAGAACCAACCACAGGATTTTAGCCGGACTTCAGTAGATAAATACTAATAACTTATTTATGCTAATCATTTTGTTACCACGTTAACATGTATTTGCAGTGTGGTTATTTACTTTCCCTGATTAATAGGTCTGAAGTAGGGGCGGCTGATATATTGAGTATACTCGATGTATCACGGCTTGTTTCCCGAGGGATATAAAAAATGACTATATTGCTAACATCAAGTATGCATTGTTTTTTTAAGCCACCTGCATGAGGTTTCCTGTGACATTTCGGTTCTCCTGCTTGCTCCTAATGGCTGTCTTCCTTTTATACATACATACACACACTCACACGCACAAAGAGACTCACAAACATGATACATAAGACACACACTCCTACGCCCATGCAGATCAGTTTCTTCTGAGCTATGGTGTGTGAGCAGTTGATGCGTGTGTCTTACATGCAGGGCTCCACACCATTACTATTTAGTCACGTTTTGCGACCATGGAGCACCGCTGCAACTTGCAAATACTATTAATAATTGGGCTAAAGGGCAGTTTGTATGTTTCCAGCTTACAGTGAATAAACCATCATTTTTAATGGCGCTACATTTACAGTTTCACGTAATCAGATTGATGAGCAGACAAACAAGTGTTTTTGTACCTGCACAGCTTGGGGCTACAACTGTTAAGTCACATTTTGCAACCATGGAGCACCAGTGCGACTTGCAAATACTATATGAATACTATATGAATTGGAGAGCTGTTAGTTTGTGAACTAACACAGTGAATCCTCAAGTTTAAAGGTGCCGCAACAACAGTTTAACTTAATGCTGCCAACATCTGTTGAGCTGAAGCTTTAAATTCACAGCAAAAACATCAACTATTCCTCCCTGAGATGAGCCAGGTGCTTCAAAATAAAAGCACCAGTGGTTTCACTTTGATTTATTGTTATTATATTATGTCAAGTCAAGTCAAGTCAAGTTTATTTCTATAGCACATTAAAAACAACCTCTGTTGACCAAAGTGCTGTACAGGCAAGGAAGTTAAATACACAAATATAAATTAAATAAATATAAACATCCCTCTCTAAAAACACATGATAAAATAAAACAATAAAATGTAATAAAATCACCAATAAAACCTCATAAAACAAATCAAGATAAAATAAATAGTTCTAAAACCAAGATCTCATTATGGATTATGTATTATTGTATTATGGATTAGGGTTATTGTGTATCATGTAATATCATATAGCCTATTCTTTTTAAGTCATATCACGCAGCTCTGGTCCAAAGCTGCGAAAACTGCTGGGCTTATTTAATAAATCCATTAAAAAGTGAGAAACAGTGATCTCACAGTAATAAGCCCTGAGTCAATGTTGTACACGACGCCTCCTCTTCGTCTTGTCTCTACCTCTTGATCATTACTCATAGCATGGTCGATTTGCAGTTTAATAATAGCAATAGTACGTAAATCAGTTATTTCTCCGTGAGCTCTTTGTGACACAAAATAATATAAATGTTCACATCAGAAGCTTAAAGTGCTGCATAGACTTCTGTCAGTGACCACGTGGGTCCTGATGATGCAGGATGACAATCACCAGAACTGTCCGGTCAACGAGTTGCCTGTCCGTCTGTACAACTTTGTGTTTACTCTTGGTTTGTCCTTTAAAAGTCAGTGCGAACAGGAACTGGACCAAAACTAAAAAAAAAAAACCAATATACAATTTTGAACAGCAGGTAAAATGACAACAACTGGTGACAATAGACATGCACAGTTTATTCTCAGATATTTTTGTTTAATTGTCTTGAAGTCAGAAACGAAAACTAATGAGAACATGCTCTTTTTTAAAGGCATTTTGCACAATAATCACACAGATCAGTGTTTAAAGTAGAGATGGGAATCAAGAGCCAGCTCAAGTTGAGAACCAGTTACAGATTGGAATCTGAATCAAATGCTTCAGAATTTATCAATTCCTATTATTCATTTTTCTGACAGTTGTACATTGGAAAACAATTACGTCAAACTCGTGTCTCTGCTGCTGGAAACTTAAAACAAGAAGGTCCAAAGCATGGCTTCATTTCATGAACAACGAGAGCAACAGTGCTGCTTGTAATGTCTGTAGAATGACAGTTTCAAGTCAGGGTGGAAACAGCAGTGATATGCTGACACACCTTTCTACGCAACCTGGGCTTAAATTCTATGAATGCCATGTATTTGACACTCTACTCACGAGCGCTACTGCTTCCCAACCGAGCAGCACATCTGTCACTGAGGGTAAATATCCTCTGTTATAACATTAGCACCATGCAGACAGGCTTGGTAGGTTTCTCTTTGAGTGAGAACGCAGTTAAACAGCAGAGCTTTTGCACACCTGAGACACATGCATCACTTTTTTGCTGCTCTGTTTCTGCAGTGTTCAGACTCAGAGATAATAAAACAGTTGCACTGATGCACATGTTTTGTGGAGGTCATACTTTTTTCCCAACACAGAAAATTGATCAGGAGTCAATAAAGGAATCGATAAAGAACGCCAGGGAATCATGCAGTCTTGGTAGCCGAAGTTGTAAATTTCTCCCAGATTTTAAATCACATTCCTCTTGGAGCGTGTCCTATTATGAAGATTTTTGGTTTAGAAGCTTTTGTTGTTTTGTTGTTTTTGTTGAAGCTTTTGTCATTCCCTGTTCCCCAGCAAGTGCACTGGCCAATTTGACTTTATTCGCCAAACAGTGGAATCACCACTTCTGGGTCCATCATGTGATGTAGGCCCAGAAATACATTTTTTTTAATTACATTACATTAGGGTTACATTAGGAAAGAGACGTCCTTAAATCAGCGGATGAATTTTTAGAGCGTCACAGCCACCGCAAAAAGACTCGTTTCACTATCAGAATTTAATCTATTCCAATAGCATTTCAAAAGTCCAAGTTAGCAAAGCGCTAAATCAGAATTAGCTGGCTCAGCCAATGGAAGTTGGCAGCTCAGCCGATGAGGTCTCTTGTGTACTTGCTCTATGGGCCCAATGATGGGGCAGATCTAGGTAATTTTACATCCAGGAAGTCGAACACTTTTGGCTCCACGCGCCACTGAACAACTTTCAGTGGCCCTTCCTCTTAAGCTGTATCAAGTTCTCTTTCTACATCCATGGTCATCCCCCTGCGACAATAACGGTGCAGAGATGGGGAAGACCTGAAAAGGCCAACCAGACTAGAGCAGACTAGGCTTTTTCTTAGGTGGTTTTAAGAGACAGGTGCATAAACGGAGCATCTCAGACAGAGGGTGAATACAGGTGTTTGAGTGCAGACAGTTTGAGGAAAATAACGTTTTCTGAACATCCTCCTCCTCCTTTAAAGATCATTAAAATGAAACACTCCATGACCTTGGTTTCCACAGTCTGCATGTCCTTCAAAAAATGTTGAAGCATTTGGTTTGAATGTTTGAAGAAGGCTTTATGAATACAGTACGCACTGATTCAGTAATCCATACTAAATGCAAGGAGACTCTTCTGTGGTCTCTTCTTCAGGTCTGCCTTCAGATTTTCTTCATTATTTTCTACACTGACTTTGCCCTGACTGGGCTGGTATAGGATATTGATCTTTATTTTTCATATCCACTGTATATTAAAAATTTTTGCTTGCGCTTTGAAAACAAATGCACAGTTTTCAGGTTTTTGAGATCTCCTTGATGAGAAAGTGATAAAAGTGTCATTGGCAGCTTAAAGAGATGGTACTGGAAAGTCAAACGACAGCAGATCTTTCTCCCAACATGCATTAGAATTTGACATTTTCAGGTTATTAGAAAATCTCTCCTCCCTGGTGCTGCTGACCATACCGAATTGATCCACCACTATATTTCAACATCTGAAGCCGCATCATTATTTTTAGCGGTGTCAGATTATGCATTCACATTTTGATCAATGATGTCCTGGGAAAGGATTTTTCAAAAACGGCTGAGAACTGTGATGTGCGAATATTTTCAGTCTGCTGGATTTGTCTGTTTTTTATAGGTCTGATATCGACACCAGGCGAGCGATGGAGAGCCTCACAGAGCACATGACAACTAACCCAAGACAGGCCTCGGTGAGTCGTAGCAGTGCATTTCACAATCAACTTCAAGTGTGCTTTTAGCTTTGTGGACTTCCGAGGAAAAGTGGATGTATCTCGAATTTAAAGACATCACATCAGTTATTGATGAATAAAAGCTGTTGTATAAAGCATGCAGTATGCAAATATTTTACTTTTTGCACAGAAAACAGCTACAGACAAGTGATGTCGTCTTTTTTAAATGTAACTTCAGTGAAGTCTAACTTTAGTAAATATTCAGTGTAATTTCCAGGCACATGGCCCCTCACTGAACCCTCACTACTGTGACAAGTATGCTGCTTCAAATGACAGCAAACATGTTTAATATTTTTTATCTTGTCACGTCTGTGAACGTGAGGAGATAAAGGTATTAACTGTCTTTTACAGGTGGATGCGATGCTTCCTGATTAGACAGGGAATTCTTGCATTGTGAATGTCCTACTTCCAGATTTCTTTTTGTCACCCAGCCTTTTAATTTCCTGTTGTCTCATTTATCATATCCTGCTGCCATCCCCGCACCGGTGATGTTTGCATGACCTCAGGCGTCCTCCCGTCTCACTGTCTGCAGGTGTCGTCTCGTGTGGAGCGGCGTCTGCAGGAGCTGGAGAGAGAGATGCATACTGAGCAAAGCAGCGTGGCAAGGGAGAGAAGGCCCAATCAGCGGGTGGCCATGTCTGACGAGCTGCAGGAGGTGACACTTCTCCTCACCACTCAACTGCTGTTATCCTATCATCCCACACCTCCCGGTTGACACCCTCGTGTTCTCTCACATTCAGAAAGAACACTGAAAAATAATCAGAGACTTGATGGCACTTAACTCAATCAAGGCATGCAGACGGGACAAGACTGAACATAACACTTAAAGAATGACCTTCAACCACTAAATGATAGTTACGTTGAGTTTGTGAAGAAAACTTTTCTCACATGCCTTGACAGTGAACGAAGAATCAAAAAGCTGATGAATTAAAGTTGAAAGGGTCCATGGTTAACAACAGCAAAAACTAAACTTAGGCTGCTTTCAGCACTAGAGTCGTCTCCTTGACGACGCACCTGAGTGTGATTGCTGTGTTCACACCTGCCCAAACAAACCGCACTGAGGGGGCAAACAAACTTCGATTGAACCCAACCTAACAGGGCAGGTGTGAAAGCACTCTATATCATCCACTTATAAACTCAAAATATCTTTTTTTTTTCAGTCGTATCCTCAGCACTCCCCAGACAAACACTCTGACTTCGAACTGAACTGAAAGTGAAACCTATCTATGCTCTCTTCAAAGCCAGACTCCATTGACGAAAGCAGTAATTTTACCCTCATGAGCACGGAGCCCTGCTGCTCTACCACTGTCTTGCTTGTGTCATTGTGTGACTTTTGTAAATGTGAACTAACCCTTTAAAACAGTAGTTCCTAACTGGTGAGTCCAAAAGTGGGTCACAGATCCATTCAGAATGGACTGCAGGTGACTTGCACATGTGTCAGGTTTGTAAAAACACACTTTATTTTTAAGTACAGTAATTTTCCAGTGCAGAGCTTTCATTTTGAAGTGCTGTTTCCTGCTGTAGAGTGAGTGACTAACAGACAGCTACTTAACAGGACAGCAAACTAACTCAACAACATGGCCAAATTTAAGAATGACACTGAATATATAAAACTATGTGGACCTTGAACTAATGACTGAAAAGAAATCTGGACCAGTTCGGAACCACTGCTTTAAAACACCAAAGTCACACAATAATCCAAACAAACTAACTTATTGAGGCAGTGGTAGAGCAGCAGCTCCTGTGTTCAGCAAGGTGAATTTACTGTTTTGCCCATAGAGTCTGGCTTTGAAGAGATCATAGATGAGTTTCACTTTAATTTCAGTTTCCTGTCTGAAAGGGTGGTCTGTCTGGGAAGTACTGAGCATAGGACTGGATGAATAAGACTTGTATTATACTGCACAGTTTCTGTGAGAGTTTGTCAACAGATGTTTGATACAGTTTTGCCGCTGTTATATACATATATCTTTTATTGTAATTCCACATTCACAGTTAAATTCCAGAGTTCTCTGTTTTTGGATCCTTCATTCACCATGGAGGCATGTGAGAACAACAAAATTTTCCTCACAAATTGAATGTAACACAGCGTTGAGTAACTGATTTACAAACGGCCATTTTGTAGGTGAAGTATTCCTTAAATTTTAGCTTATTTATTTATTTTTAAGAGATAACACACATTCATTAACATCAAAAGACTAATTTTCATTAGCAGCTCCTGAGCAGGTTAATGTTACTCTAAAGAAACAAGCCACACAAAAGCAGAGAAAACAACATCAAAGCACATGTAAGAGCATAAAGCATGAAAGGAAACCTAGTTAAAGCATTTCCGAGCAGACATATATGAACACATATGAAAATCTGGACTTCACAGCACACACATGAAGGACACATGAAGCACACACACATAAAAGAATAAAGCACGCGAACAAAGCAACATCACATACGGCATGTTGACTTCAAACACTAGACACACACTGCCTGACAGAGTATGACAATAATATATTACATATCCTGTTGGCACTGGTGTTTTTGTTAAAACACTCAAATCAGTGTGATCCAGCCCTGGTATGCTTGGAAGGGAAAGGCTGATTGGCTTAAAGGGACAGTGCATATTTTTCCTCTTCTTATCTGTAGTGCTGTTTATTAATCTAGATTGTTCTGGTGTGAGTTGCCGAGTGTTGGAGATATCAGCTGTAGAGATGTCTGCCTTCTTTCCACTATAATGGAACTAGATGACACTCAGCTTGTGGAGCTCAGAGCACTGCAAAAAAACAAACGTGAAAAACTCAACAGCAGTGTTACTCAAGATAATCCACAGACCTTGTTGTGAGCAGTTTCATGAGAGGAACTATTTTCTTTCTGTCAAACTACACCTGCTAACTGTATCACTGCGCAGAGGGAAGTGTGTAGCTCAGCCAAGGAGGACGCCATTAATGTTTACATCTCGAGCACGGGCCTCTTGTCCCTGAGTAGATGCACTCTTCCTTCTGCGCGGTGATACAGTTAGGGAGTCTGGTTTGGTAGACAGAAAATAGTTCCTACATGAAAGTGCTCACAACAAGGTCTGTGGATTATCTTGAGTAAGCGGGTCATGATTTCTGTAAAGAGACATTGATGTTGTGGTGCAGTGGTTAGCATTGTCGCCTCACAGCACCCAGGTTTCCTCCAGGTGCTCCAGCTTCCTCCCACAGTCCAAAGACACGCAGGTTAATTGGTGACTCTAAACTGTCCGTAGGTGTGAATGTGAGCGTGAATGGTTGTCTGTCTCTATGTGTCAGCCCTGTGATAGTCTGGTGACCTGTCCAGGGTATACCCTGCCTCTCACCCAGTGTCAGCTGGGATAGGCTCCAGCTCCCCGCGACCTCCAACAGGATAAGCAGTTATGGAAAATGACTGAGGGATATTGCTGTTGAGTTTTTCAAATGTATTTTTTTGGCAAGCAGAGTGCCATCTAGTTTCATTATATCGGAGAGAAGGCAGACATCTCTACGACCGATATCTCCAATACATGGCGACTCACACCAAAACAATCTAGACTGACAGATAGCGCTACAGGTAAGAGGAAAACTTTGTATTTTTGATTTGCAGTGAACTATCTCTTTAATGAACGTTTCCTTGTTGTTCTGATGCCATCAGGTATAACAACAGCTTCGATGTACCTGCTCCTCCTGCAGTTCAAATTAACTTCCAACTAGTCAAACAATGTGTCATATAAGGGAGAATTATTGCATTGATCCGTATGATTTTAGAAACATATTTTAGTGCCCTGTTTAGCTGTAACAGTGAGAGTTTGTGAACAGGAAGTGGGCGCCATACTGTTTCCTGTATTGTTAAAACAGAGGCCCAAAAAACAGATTAAACGGCAAAACTAAGCAGCACTGATCAAATATAAGTCAAGATTGTGTTACTGAGTTGCATCACATCAAGTGTCAACCCACCAGCAGGAGCGTTTATTGGCGTGGCGTGGTGCGGTGCAGTGCATCCTCGTCGTTATAGGTTTTCTACCTCTTGAGCAAAAGTAAATGCCACAGCTCTTTTCATCTGTTTTCTCTCGTCTTGTAGCATCATTTTCAAAAGTATCTGCATCTTTCTCCTGCACAGACAGCTCAGTTTTATGAAAAGACCATCTCTCCTGCAGTGAAATACTTCTGTAAGAGAAGCAAGTCAGGAGGACTTTCTACCCACGTAGGGCCATTAGCAGCAATAAATGCTTGTTGGTTTTCTCTGAGTACTAAGACAGACCGCTGACATTTACACAGTTTATGAATGCTCAATTTAAGAAAAAAAATAATCGCAAGACAAGACACGGTGGTTTCAAACTCAAGGACAAAAAGGTTAAAATGCAAGCTTGATATGTTTAAAAAAATGAACGCTGAAACAGTCTGAAGTGATCTCAATTAAATGATGATTCCTCCCCTTTATAAAAAAGATGTCAACCAAACCACTAACGATAACTGGTGTGTCTAGTAATCTTTCACATGATTATAAACAGTTGTTCACGTGTCGTCCAGAGCATGCATGAAAAACATCTCTAATTTTTTAACACTTTCCATGTCACTGCGTCTTGAAGATTTTTTCCTCTAATGTACCGCAGTGCTCCTTGTTTGTTAAAGCAGCGCTCCCACTGTGTCACCTTTATGAGACTATAAAGCACACCTAGGCAATTACTCGGCTGCGGTGCAAATGGTGGCTAAGCAAGCAATTGCTGCTTTCCCGTATTTCACGCCAGTCATGTTTTTTCTTTTTTTCAGGCGTGCATTTGTCTCGAAGCATTAGTAGCTGTGAGAGCTCTGCCATTAGGTGCACTTTAGTGATGTTGACTCAAAGCTAGATGCACTCAATATATGCCCACAGTCACACATTATGTTGTATTATTGCTGTCTTACATTGCTGCTTCCCATTTAGCCACACAAATCATCCATATTATACAATCATCAAAATAATGTTCGTTCATTTCTGAAATAACTCAACCATTGATTTCCTAGTTACTGGTTTTGAGGGCAGCGTTTTGTCGAAGCTAATCAGTGTCTTGGCATCAGTCCTCTTTGCATCTCTCATCCCTGCTGCAGTTTATCAGCAGGCCACAGAGGGGCGCTGTGTAGCTGCATCCTGACTGATAACCTCTGTGAATTAGACATTTCAGCACACTATGTAATGATAGTAGCTTCCAATTCATTTGCATCCCTCTCCTCCGTAGTGCCCTAATGGGACACCAGCAGGGCCCAGGGCGATGGGAAATAATGCATTTGTCCAAAAATTAAGGGTAAATAAACAAGCATGAGGACATGAAGAGGAAAATAATCTCTTTTACTACTAAAGAGCAGGAGAGGAGGGAGAGCAGAGGGCACATTTATTCCCCACCGATGGGCCCGCTGTGATGTGAATCAAATAGATGATGAGTCACTTGGGTAGATGTTATTGCTAGCAGCCGGTAATTCATCATCACAGTCCGCTCACAATGAGTGGGATTGAGTGGGATCTAAGCTCTTGTACAAATCCACCATGATGCCAGTGTCATGTTCCAAGAAGACGAGATGGGGGATGCCATGATGCAATAGCACCTCTCGTGTTGCAGTGTTACACTACTCTTGTATGTTTGCTCTCATAATGATGCATGCTGCCATCTGTAAATTGTGTTTTGCAGACCTCAGGGAGACGTCAAGTTCAAGAGGAGGCCGTGACAGCCAGGCTACTGAGAGCAGACAGGGAGAAGACCAAGGTGAATTTATTTAGACCCAAATGAATGTTTTGTATTCAAAAAGTAAAGGTGTGGTAGATTATTATGAATTTACAAAGGTCTACCTTTTAAAAGTTCCTTTTTTTAATGCATAATTTTCCTGAATTGGCAGCTGTAGTGGTCGGGGCGTCAGACTGTGACCATTTAATTGTATTTTGCGACCATTTTTGGAGACAGTACTGTTAATTTTCATAATTAAGAGCACAAATGCAACTTGCAGATACGCCCTCATTATTACTGTTTTCTGAAATCTAGGTCCGTCTCCAACTCAGAATTATGTCAGTCGAATCAGATTTGGCTGTTCAATGCGAGCCTTCGACTGTTCATTCCTTTTTGAGAGTTTGAATGAGGTTTGTGGGACATTCAGGGTGACTACTAACTAACTACACTAACAACAGATAGATTGGAAATGAGCAATATTTTTTTGCTGACACTAGATATCAAACAAAAGCCAGACACTGTTATACTAAGTTGCTGTGAGCTGTGAATGTATCACTTCTAAGCAAAAGGCAGTAGATGACGTTATCTCGGGGTCTGACCGGGCAAAGTCCCTCTTTCTCTGGGCAGCTGCCTCTGTCTCACTCAGACTCACCCTGGCTCTGGGTCTGCAGCTGCCTCTAACAGAGAGCAGCATGAAAGCGGGAAGTGCTCACTCAACAACTTCATCTTGGGACCAAAACCTCCCCAGAAACACACCGCACACTGACTGAAAAAACACAAAACGGAAATAAACGACTGAGGGGTCTCCAACTGATGATGCGAATATTCAACTTTCAGGGAACAGCCCTGTTAAAATCTTCATTGTTTACTTTATGAACCACCAGGAGGGAGGAAGAATTGGTGTGTGTGTGTGTGTTGCTTTCCTACTTTACTCGTGGAGACTTCGCTCTGCCCTGCTTGTGTCTGTCTCCAACTTTTGTGTTGGCTGATTTGATCATGAAGATGCAAGTGACGATGCACTTGACCGCAGTTTTTTTCTCAGTCACCCAGGCTGGATCAAAACCTGTCCTCCTGCACTTCTCAGGTGGTCCAGATACAACTTCTAATGTCTCTACATCAAGCCAGCCGTCACTCGCATCCACATGGTCAAACCAGCCGAAATTGCTGAAATTGGATTGCCCCCATATTCAGACATTTATGGTTAAATACACATATGAAAATAAGAGTAATTGGATTATATTCACAAAAAGTAGGAAACGTGTTACCTGTGTTCGTTATAAATTTGGAAATCTCAATAAATGGCTTTATTATTTGGTTTTGGTGATTAATCTTGACAATGATTACATTTCATTTAAAGGTATACCCATTCTTGGAGCCCATCGGTATATACACTGCTCAAAAAAATAAAGGGAACACTTAAACAACACAATGTAACTCCAAGTCAATCACACTTCTGTGAAATCAAACTGTCCACTTAAGAAGCAACACTGATTGACAATCAATTTCACATGCTGTTGTGCAAATGGAATAGACAACAGGTGGAAATTATAGGCAATTAGCAAGACACCCCCAGTAAAGGAGTGGTTCTACAGGTGGTGACCACAGACCACTTCTCAGTTCCTATGCTTTCTGGCTGATGTTTTGGTCACTTTTGAATGCTGGCGGTGCTTTCACTCTAGTGGTAGCATGAGACGGAGTCTACAACCCACACAAGTGGCTCAGGTAGTGCAGGTCATCCAGGATGGCACATCAATGCGAGCTGTGGCAAGAAGGTTTGCTGTGTCTGTCAGCGTAGTGTCCAGAGCATGGAGGCGCTACCAGGAGACAGGCCAGTACATCAGGAGACGTGGAGGAGGCCGTAGGAGGGCAACAACCCAGCAGCAGGACCGCTACCTCTGCCTTTGTGCAAGGAGGAACAGGAGGAGCACTGCCAGAGCCCTGCAAAATGACCTCCAGTAGGCCACAAATGTGCATGTGTCTGCTCAAACGGTCAGAAACAGACTCCATGAGGGTGGTATGAGGGCCCGACGTCCACAGGTGGGGGTTGTGCTTACAGCCCAACACCGTGCAGGACGTTTGGCATTTGCCAGAGAACACCAAGATTGGCAAATTCGCCACTGGCGCCCTGTGCTCTTCACAGATGAAAGCAGGTTCACACTGAGCACATGTGACAGACGTGACAGAGTCTGGAGACGCCGTGGAGAACGTTCTGCTGCCTGCAACATCCTCCAGCATGACCAGTTTGGCAGTGGGTCAGTAATGGTGTGGGGTGGCATTTCTTTGGGGGGCCACACAGCCCTCCATGTGCTCGCCAGAGGTAGCCTGACTGCCATTAGGTACCGAGATGAGATCCTCAGACCCATTGTGAGACCATATGCTGGTGCGGTTGGCCCTGGGTTCCTCCTAATGCAAGACAATGCTAGACCTCATGTGGCTGGAGTGTGTCAGCAGTTCCTGCAAGATGAAGGCATTGATGCTATGGACTGGCCCGCCCGTTCCCCAGACCTGAATCCAATTGAGCACATCTGGGACATCATGTCTTGCTCCATCCACCAACGCCACGTTGCACCACAGACTGTCCAGGAGTTGGTGGATGCTTTAGTCCAGGTCTGGGAGGAGATCCCTCAGGAGACCATCCGCCACCTCATCAGGAGCATGCCCAGGCGTTGTAGGGAGGTCATACAGGCACGTGGAGGGCACACACACTACTGAGCCTCATTTTGACTTGTTTTAAGGACATTACATCAAAGTTGGATCAGCCTGTAGTGTGTTTTTCCACTTTAATTTTGTGTGTGACTCCAAATCCAGACCTCCATGGGTTAATAAATTTGATTTCCATTGATAATTTTTGTGTGATTTTGTTGTCAGCACATTCAACTATGTAAAGAACAAAGTATTTAATAAGAATTTTTCATTCATTCAGATCTGGGATGTGTTATTTTAGTGTTCCCTTTTATTTTTTTGAGCAGTGTATATATTATATATTCGCTATATTTGCATTTTTTCAGCACCGTGTCTTTTGATGTTTGCTGCTAATGGTCTGGCACCTTGTCGCTACTAGGGGTATAAATCACTAGGTTTATCAAAATAAAATATATCGATTCTTTGGACAATGATATGATATGTGCCGATATTAAAAGGTCTGCCATGATACATTGTTGATTCGATGTGATTTAGGGGCCTTAAGGTGAACGATATGAGACGATATGATATGATCATTTACCACAGAAGTTACAGAAGAAGCTGCTGCCCCTTTCTTTTTTACTTTTGCCCATAAAAGATAAATAACACATAAACAATATAAAGAATTGTAACCAGTTCAGTGCAGTAAAGTTTCTTTTAAATTGACTCCACTAACAAACATAACACAGCACATGGCATAAGTTCTTTTCATTTTAATCCAACCTATGATCTTTTTCCTAAAAAGTCAGGGTTAATTGGCTCAAAGCCCTGAAGACAAACTCCTCCCAACAACCACAAGATCATTTAACAAAAGCATCAAATTTGGCTCAACTATAACTGTCAAGGTTCATAGATAAAACTGTTGTTTTGTTGCCGGCCAGTTGTTATTAGCTTAAGAACATTTCTGCTGCATAAATAAGCCTAGTGGCTATCAGAGTTTTAACTAAGTTAACAAATTACATGTATTATTTATACTTTTTTGTACTCACTGTTGGTTAAAGTCACTGCGTCTCCTGACAAAGCAGCTCAGTTGAATGTACGTTTTGGGGCACCTGTTCTGTCAGTGTAAAATGATGTAGTCTGGAGCTCTGGTTGGTAGCATTCATATTTTGCTGAGGCATTTACTACATCAAAACTTTTCGGTGAAAATTGAATCGAGTCCCCTCATAATTGTGCCTGAACTCAAATTGGTATTCTAAATTTGTAGATTGTAGATTCTGCACACCTAATGATATACTGTAGTCAGTGCTCATTTACACTGTGCTCCTGCCACTTCCACATCAGCTTCCAAAACACTCCTTCATTATGTATTGTCCTGACGTTGTTATTGTTGTGCTCTCCTCAGGTGGAGCAGGAGCTGGAGAGAGCTAGAAGACTACTGGAGCAGTCTGAGGACAGCAGAGAGTCCCTTGTTCAACAGGTTTGTTTGTGTCTGTTTACCTGATTGTATATGCAGACGTACAGTAAACCTCAGGAGACAAAACAATAAACAGTGCAGCGTCTTCTAAGAGAGCTTCAGTGTGGTTGTGCCCACTGTCAGGCAGCCGGATGTCTTTCTCTGTCTCTGCTCACTCGGCTGATGATCGCCAGGTGGAGGACATGCGCAGTGAGCTGCTGAGGACGAGGAGGGAGAGGACCGAGCTTCAGAGGGCCCGGCTGGAGACTTCTCAGCCCATTGCTCAGCCACATGGCAACCACACCGACAGGGAGGAGGGGCAGCGAGGGTCAGGTACTGAATTTCAGTCTGGAGTCTGGGGGCGAAGGAACGGAGCATAAACAGGAAGACAGAGAGGATTTGGATGAAGGTTAAATGCACGGGTTAAAAGATTACTGTGCCAACTCTGTAACCTCAGAAATAGGAGATAAAATTGTGAGTAGCTTAGAGAAAAGTATTGGAAATCTTACCCATCAATGCTTTGTGGTTTTTTAGAATGGTATCGATTTTAGGGCATCAAGGGGCCTTAAAAGGCGGTGAACGTTTCAAAATGACAGATTCTGATAAGCTTGTGTAAAGTTCTTTATTAAACCAATATGAAATATGATTTTTCTGCAGATTTATATTATTTCACATTGATTGGATAAAAGACAGTCAAATGCTCGTGTATCAGCATGTTTGTTTATTGTGGAGAATCCTGATTCATTCACACCTCTCATCACTTCATTTATATTCAGCTGATGTCCACCAGCTGTCACGCTGCCTCAAGTGACCAAGAGAAGTGATTGACACGTGAGCCGTGCATATGAGTCCCTAATAGAGTGCTGTAGGTAAAGAGGTAGAATAAATCTCAGCGTGAGGTTAGAAAATAATTCAGAATTGACTCTGCTTAAAGGGGCGCTATCGTGCTAATTGTTAGGTTCATACTTTGTTCATATTTTGGGGTTAAACTCGAACATGTTCACATGCTTTAATGTTCAAAATACACTTTATTTTTCTCACACTGTCTCTGCTGGAACACCTGTATTCACCCTCTGTCTGAGTCGCTCTGTTTTCGTCCCTGTCTCTTTAAGACCAAAGCCTCTGATTGGTTAGCCTTTTCAGGTCTTCCCCATCTCTGCACTGTCATTGCCACAGGGGGATGACCATGGATGTATAAAGAGAACTTAATACAGCTTTGGAGGCGGAGCCCCGTTTATTCCAATGACAGTTGTTCAGTGGAGCCAAAAAAGTTTGACTCCCCAGGTGTAAAATTACCAGATCTTCTGCATCACTGGGCCCATAGAGCAAGTACAATAGAGACTTCGTTTACCGAGCGGCTAACTTCAGTCGGCTGAGCCAGCTACTTCTGGTTTAGCACTCTGCTAACTTGTATGGGGATGAAATAATTTCATCATGCAGGTCTTATAGACTTTTGAAATGTTATCACATTGAGTAGATTAAATTCTGATAGCAAATCATGTCATTCTGCACTAGTTGTAATGCTCAAAAGTCAAGTCACTCAAGTCTAGAGAAAAAAGTCTTTCTGGGCCCTATGGCATCACGTGACGGACCTGGAAGTGGTTGTGACACGGTTTGGCCGGCAATATCAATTTGGCTTTTAAGACCAGCGCACTTAGTGGGGACCAGGGAATGACTGCAGCACCTTTATCCACCCAGTCTGAAACGCTCTATTTTAGTGCCTGTCTCTTTAAGCCTCTTGCCCAAAAAACGTCCAATCTGCTCTGATTAGTCAGCATTTCCGAGTCTTCCATTTCCGCATCGTCATTGCAGCCGAGGAATGAATTTAACAGAGAATAGCGTCACTTTCTACTGTAAAAAATCACCAAGAAAAGCCCCTAAACCAAAATCTTCACAACCAGATATGTTTACTCAGGAATATTATCTGAATTTAGGGGGAAATAAACATCATCAGCAACCAATATTACATATTTCCTCGACATTAGCTTGTTGTATTTACTTGTAGCGATGTATGTAATGTACTTATAATGTACCTTGTCTCGAAAGTAGAAAACAAAATGTTGAAAATAGAGTATTCAGAACGTTCTGAAGTCTGAGGTTTTTGCTCACGGGGATCACTTTCACATGTTTACCACCACAAACTTTGTTTATTGTGGTTTTTAATAAGTGGTACAGTACTGTATGATATATTCACTGACATTATGTATATTAAGGACAAGACAAACAGAACATGTGGATAAAGAAACAAAACAACATACATATTGAAGAAGCAAAGCCCCAATAGTAAAATGAAAAAAAAAAACCAACAGCAAAAAAATCAGGCTATCAGATATGAATTTGTAAAAATTTAAAAGGAGAATTTGCAGGGCCGGCAAAGCTGTGTTTAAGTGAGCATGTCTAATGCTTCTTTTTCCTTTCTTTGGAACAGTGGGCAATTGGATTTTCTCTTATAATATGATTAAGAAAGGGATTCCATACTTTATAAACGGTCTTTGTGGAGCCCCTTAATGAGTATTCATTTTCTCTAATTTAAGAAGGTACAGTACATCTTCACTACGGCCACGTCTTATTTGAACGTCCTTTACTGTTACATTATACAGGGTGTCTGCAGGTCCTCAAAAAGTCTTCAGTTTTTATAGATATGAGGTCTTAAAGTCATTAAATAGTCTTTAACTGGAATATGTGAGGTCTTAATTTCCACAAATATCTAATTTTAAATCTAATTTAATTCATCTATCTACTTTCAGTAAAAATGAGTTGAGATCTTATGCATGAAATTCCATGTTTCTGATGTTACAAATCATTAAACCTACCACCATATCTAATACTATCTTTTTACTTTATTATTGCACTTACCTGTTGGCAACATGTAGATTAATCTAACTCACTCTAATAACCACATTCCTACATATATTTTACCCCTGCAAGGGATCATGGAAGGTCTATAAAAGCATTAGATTTAAGTGTATGTTTCCTGTAGAAACCCAGTTTATATAAATGACAGAAAATAAGGAAAAGCCTAACAGGTCCTCTTTAAATATTTATCTCATTCAAAATAAAAATGATGCCTGGGCTTTTTGCAGAAGATACACCACATGTCTTGTGTTCTCCAATCCATCAATCACCTCAAGTTCCTTGTCACTCTATGCTCTACTTTTCTTGTCTCCACATGTAGAAATCAATTCTAACAACACTTTGATTATGTGTCTGCATGTGTGCGTGCATGTGTTTATGTGTATAGATCGTTTGAGCCTGGAGAAAGAAGTGGCAGAGCTGCGAGCACAGCTGCGCACAGCCTCAGTCCTCAGTGAGGTTGAAGAACTGAAGAGGACTCTGGACCGCAAGGAGAAGGAGAGGGTCCAACTCAGCTTACAGGTGGAGGTGTGTGTGTGTGTGTGTCAGTGGGTATTTATATTAAACAATGAACTTTAAACCTTTCGTCTTGCCAGCACCCAGATCTCTCTGTTCATAGGCTGTTGCTTGAACTACAAATTATACTTCCACATTCTCCCAAACCTCAGATCAACTGATAAACCTTGACAGTGCTGATTAGTCATTGTCACTGTATTACTTAATACTCACCTAAAATGTTGTCAGAAACATATTTTAGTGAACTGTTTAGCTGTAATGTGAGATTGTTTGTGACCAGCTGGTTGCCATATTGTTTTCGTACGAGCTACCTGCATTATGTTGGCCACCAGCAGGAGCGTTCTTTGGTCCGGTGCGGTCCATTGTATTCTGGTAGTTGTAGGTTTTTTACCTTTTGGGCAAAAGTGAATGTCACAGCCCTTTTTCTGGTTTCACGTCATGTAGAAATGGTTTCAAAAGTAGTTGCAGTAGAGATGTCGATGCAGTCAACTAAGGCATTTATTTACTGATTGGGATCGGCTATCTTGAGCCTGGTCTGATCCCTACGTCAGCTGACACACTGGTGTTTTTTCTTGTGCAGCTGTCAATAACTGTCCTTGTGTGTGTAAAAGCAGGGCTGAGCCCCTCCCAGAGCGCAACACAACACGCCATAACTGAATGCAAAATGAAGTTTATTTATGTTGTTTACCTAATTCATGTGCACTTGTTTCATTTCAGCTCAGTGTGAGATAGTATCTTGCATTGTGCTTTTTGCTCATTATGGTGTTTCACTGCAGCCACGCATGACACCACAGCAAATGCAACAAATGTCCCACCAGCAAACAGCCAGTAAGAGTAATATATTAATGTAACCCGCACAAAAGATGCACAGATAACAAAAATAAAACCTCACACCTTAAGAGGTAACACACTGGAGAATACTCTCTTGAAGGGGTAGAGAAGGGATGGAGGGGTTTGTGATTTTATCCTACACTAACAGACAAACAAACAAAAAGAAACATTAAGGAACAGCTTGGATGCAGATGATTTTTTTCTTAATCTGTTGCAGAGCTATTCAGTTGTCAAGCATATACTTTGGGTTGGTTTTAAGAACTTTAAAGTATTTGATGTTTGCACTGTGCAGCTGTATTATCTAGGAAAATAAAATAGTATTGAATCAGGACTCTGTACTGACGGATACTCAATATTAAATGACTCTGATTGGAATCGGGGCCAAAAAACTTGATCAGAAAATCCCTAATTTGTAGATATGTATTTAAAGACCATCTCTCCAGCAGTGAAATACTCCTGTAAGCCCCATTCGCATGGTACTAGTATTACCGGGAGACTTCCAGTAATTGCTCATGCTGATGTCATCTGTGATCTCAGTCCAATGCAAATCTGTATGTCCGTAATTTGTAGAGTAAAAATTCCAGTGCAAATTACCTCCCATACTTCACCAACACGGACGTCATAAGATAATATTGATCTAGTGCGAACTGACATCTCTGATTTTGGGCCATATTCAGGTCTTTTGTTTTCTATGGAGGCTGTGTTGGAACTTATAATTGAAAGTTTTTACAGCATTTTGGTGCAGGAGGCTCAACTCACTACACAGCATGGAGACCCATTCACAAAAAGAGCAAGCTCAAATCTCAAAAGATGATGAGATAGATGACGTATGACAGTGTTTGGCAGAATCTGCTCTGTGTGTTTAACCTACATTTGAAAAAGAAAAATGGATGTTAACACTGTACGTCACTGTGAGCAGTGCTGTGTGAGTCTTTGTTGTGCAGAGTGGAGATACACGTGACTGTACGCATCATATCCACGGGGATACTGTCAGTAAATTCAGGTGAAATACAGACTTTGCTTATCCCATGCGAATGTGCAAAAACACAGACGTAGAGGGTGTAATTTCTAAATCACATGAGCTCCCTTGGTAATACCAGTCCCGTGCGATTACAGTTCCAGACAACTATCTGCCTGTCTTTGCTGTATACCCTAACGAATAAATACACTGAGGATTTCTCAGCTGGAGTGAAGGCGAACACAACAGGAGCATGCTTTTTGACTTTGCCTGTGTTGGCGTCTCCACCCTGAGCGGGGTTATTTCGGTTTGTCGGGTGCCTCTCATCCGTGGTCGCATCCTCCGCCAACTCGATGCCACTTGATCCTCTTAAAATCGTCAGATGAAGTGACAGTTGGAATAGGAGATCAGAAGTCAACCAGCAGTCATTTATCCGTCTCAAACTGGTACGATGTGTCACTTCCATCACTGTAACAAGATGTAAAAAAAACTGTAGGAGAAAAAAAACAAATTCCCTTGCTAAGCAGGGGTATTCAAGGCTATGGTGGGTATCAATAAAATGTTAGTAGGAATAGCTGCACTTAAAGCATTGGCACATTCCTCTAATCTCTGATGTTTCTTTCACCGAAAATGTGTTTAAACTCCCACGCTTCCCCTATCGCCGAGTAGGTGTTAAAAGATGAAGTGGGTGTTTGCATGTATCACCTGGGGCGTCTCTTATGGTTTTTATGTCTAGATCAAAATAGACGTTGGAAATGTTTCATTTTAACAGTAAATGAGCAAAACTGAAGTATAATGAGGAGAATAGGGTGGAAGATTCAATTTCTCAGTGACTGAATTTATACAGTCTAATAGGCCTATGACTAATCAGTCTATGACTAATTACTCCTAACTGGCAGTCTCATTCTGTATAAACACCTCAACGGCACCAGGCTAACCTTACTCGCCCTTTACTTAAGATCAAACTCTAAACTTCAAAGTGATTGTGATTTTCTCGTGGATATGAACTTAATCCAGTGCAACTCTGCTGTCAGACTACTTTTCAGACCAGCCGTGCAGATAATCCAATTGTAGGCAGCATGTAAACACAGTCTCAACCTTTCTGTTTTTGCCCTTTGTCCTCGTCTTTGCTCGCTGTTCCCGCCCTTAACTGTTGATCTTTTCTTAAAATCTCATACCTTTTTTCCTTTTTTTACTTCCCTCTGTCTTTTTTTCATTTTCTTTGCCTCAATTGCTCCAAACCTCTTCCTCTTCACTCCTGTGTCTCCCTTTCTCCTGCCTCTCTGTCCTTTTCCTCCCATTAGCAGTAGTAGTCGTCACACAAACACACACACACACTCTTGACCTTTCTCTGTTCTGTATTCCAGGAATTGTCATCAGACCTGGTGCGGCGGGAGCAACAGCAGCTACGAATGCTGGAACAGCTGAAGGAGATGCAGGTATTTTTATACTGGTTAGTGCGTCACACTAGCTTCTTTTACACCGCCTCTTCAAGGTGGGAATATTACACCATTATGCCACCTTACTGTGTTGTATATAAGGTACGATCGCAGAATGTGGGGACAGAGTTGTCTTAACTCAGAGTCGGGAACGGAGGTTGTGATAGCACGGACACGATGTCTGTATTAGAGGTTGACCGATGGTTATTTTTAATGGCCGAAATAATGATGATAATTTTGATTTGGAAAAAAAGTAGCTGTTAGCAGTTAGCAGCTAACTCAAAGAAGAAGAACAGTGGCTAAAATTTTCCACAAATAGGGAAAACAATTAGGCGTCTTACCCTCTGAGCAGAGGACGAGATCAGCCGCCATATAACAGGGACAGTAAATTATTGTTATTGCCAAGCCATGCTGTTGGTATTGTTTATAAAGTGCTGCAGACGTGTATATTATATGTCACAAAAGAGGCCCACAAAGTTGTGTTACATGTCACGCCTTTTTTGATTCCACAATGCCAGGATGCCGTCTAAAATTACACTCAGGACTGGAATGGAGTCATGAAGAACCTACTTCTTTGCTGCCCTGTAGTGTGACTTATGTGTAAAAAGGTCTACAGTAATTCATAGCAGATAGGTAATTTGCATCAAGGTCTCTAAACAAGGGTTGCTTGTTCTAGTGGCAGATTTAAATTGGAAGCATGCTGTGTGTAGCATCATACTCGGGGCCACAAGTTCATGAAATTACAACGTCAAGACACTGAGAACACTGCGGTAATAAGATCTTTCAGAATTAGGCCTGTTAGACATTTTAGGGAAAAAAAACAAAACAAAACACTGATTCAGATTCTAAAGAATGAACATACACTTTATTTATGAATTCACTCAGAGCCGAGGGCAGGCAGAGAGGAGGGAGACAGAGGCGTTACTCCAGGAGAGCACGAGGAGCAGAGATGAATTGAAGACCAGGGCCCAAGAGGCTGTGCGCCAGTGGAGGGCAAAGTGCAGGAGGCTGCAGAAGGAGCTGGAGGAGGAGAGGGCCCAGGCTCAATTCCATACCGACAAGGCCTCGCAGGTCAGTGGACGCAGATGCATTCATTACATGACTTTTGACACCACAGACTACAGTTGCAGCTGTGGCTAAGTAACTGCTGATCTTTGTAATGCTGGAAAAACGTACATCTTAGCAACTCGTTGAGTGGAGTGGACCCAGCTGCCCCAGGTCAAGGTATCACTAATGCAAGGAGTGGGATTGTAAAACTACATTTGAAGCCAGAAAAATAACCATTACTATGTCCTTTAAAGTAGGGCTGGGCAAAATATTAATATTATGTTGATATCGTAATATGAAACTAGATATCGTCTTAGATTTTAGATTTTGTAAGTCTTAATATTCTAGTCTTGTCTTTCTCTGGTATTAAAGGCTGCATTACAGTAAAGTAATGTCAAATCCTGAATTTACCTGACTGTTCTACACTACTGATGATTACATACTAAAAATCTAAAAATAGTCTGTGTCAGCACCAATAGCGAGTGCTACAATATGTGCACAACATCAATATCGAGGTATTTGGTCAAAAATATGGTGACATTTGATTTTCTCACCATGCACAGCCCCATTTTAAAGAGACAGTCCAGCCTTTTTACACATAACGATAAGTTTAATCATCTCAAGAGCACGACACAGCCTGTAAAAACAGTTCTAATAGTTTTCCAAAGTTTGGAAAAAGAAACCTGAAGCTGTCATCAGGGTTATTTCAGCTTGGCCTTGAGGCTCAAATAAGTTAACATTAAGTCTGTGTTACAATTTGGAGGTTCTAGGAGGCCTCTAGGAAGCAGGGGAGATCTAATAAATGGTGCTGTTGAGCTGCATTATGGGAAATGGAGGGTTTTGGGACTTTGACAGGTACAAGGGACTTACAGTTAAGATATCTCTGCCTTTGCTGCTTCAATTTTATGATTCCTCTTTCATCTTTCACTGGAGTGTCTCTTTAAAGCAACATTTTGCATCAAATTTTTTGGATCATGGTGCAAGAGCTGCGCCCACAGACAGATTTCTGTTTAAAGGGAGTCATTTTTCATCCTTCACAGGCTGTTAATTTTTACCACCAATGCAAAAACAGATTTTACTCGTATTATTTGCTTCAAATTTGCTCCAAAGTATGCACATTCAAAGTGGTGCGATGTGTATGTTTGGGGCTTTTATTGTGAAGGGCAAAACAGAAGGAGTGAGGTGATAATGTACTGCTGTTAATCATGTAGGAAGCAGTAAAGTTTTGGCCGTCTTGGTTAGGGCTACGGAGTCTCCATGTGACTTTTTTAAGCCTGACTTTTTTTAAGTTCCAACGTTAAGTCAGGGAAATCTTTTTATGATAGGTTGGGTTTATTAAAAGTTAAATCCACTCTGACACTAATCATACTGGCAAAGAAGTTGCAGGGTTCCTGGAAAAGCTGGTAAGTTAGACAAACTGTTTTCAAGGCCTGGAAATACTTTAAAATTAACAGAACGTTCTGGAAGAGTTTTGAATGTACATTGTTTTGGCTGTTGTTTAAAATGCGTTCATAAAAATGCCAAGACTTGTCAGGAATATCGAATTTGTGAGCAAAGATAGCAAGCGCCAACAGTTTGCTTAACCAGAAATGCCTGTGTGTTTATAGGCCCACCCATTTTAAAATACTTAAATTAAGTCATGGAAAATGGGTGAAATAATACTGAAACATTTTTAAAGAATTGGTTGGTAAAGTGTGTGGGAACCCTGAAGTTGCCATTTTCCTACTGAAAAAGTTTGTCCCATGGTGCAGAGAGCGTTGTGTATGAGGTATTTGGTGGTAAAGCCTCTGAGCAGCCTACATGGAACACTGTACAATAAAGAAACGTGTGCAGTTGGTAACAGACAAGCAAAACAGTTATTATTACTTTGCATTAGTTAGAGATGAAGAAGTGCTGTGTCTTTTCTCAGGATAGTCAGGATACCAATCAAAAGCTCTTAGTAGTCAGCTGCTGATTTTGTTCCTGTTGGCAATAGTCGTTCTGTTCAGCTTATCTTTGAACAAAGTGAAAGCCCTCAGTTGTTGCACAGAATCCAGCAAAAGTTTACCAGACTGTGGTAAATTTCACTGCAGCTTATTGACTAGGTATCAGTTGGCACTGGTGGGCAATTGCAGCCCAAATACATCAACTCCACTCATCAGCTCCCAGCAGCCCTGTCTCAAACGATCCGGATAGTGCTGCCACTGTTGCTGCTGCTGCTGCTGCTGCTGCTGCCGGCTGGGCTAACAGCTAGCCAGCTGGCAGCTCTGTCAACAACAACTGACTGTCTTTGTTGCATTTTCTGAGCAGTGGACTCTGGCTCGTGCGTACCTGCTTTGACTTTGACAGTGTGTTCTAAAATTTGAAGTAATCAATAATGTCCGGGCTGAAATGCATTTCTCAGCTCCAGTAGTGGAGTGATTTGTGGCGACGCCCAAGGCAGACAGAATAAAACAAAACTTATCTCAGCCCAACTCTCCCTGTAGTCCTGCAAACCATGGTGGAAGTGGGATTCACAGTGTATTGTCAAGTGCTGTGAACATTATGAACACACAACACCAAAAATGTACACTCTGTTGCTCAGATTTTAAATGTATTAGCACCTCTGTGTTTCTAAGCAATGATCCTCCCTCTTTTGTTGCATTGAAGTATAAAGGACATTCAAGTTTAAATCTCGTTTTAGAGAAAATAAATCAGCACCCTCCTATCACAGGGGAAATACACATGTTAAAATATTTATGAGTTTTTCCGGTCTAGTTCTTTCATGTTCTTTCATAGCAGAAATGGACTGGAAAATCAGCAAGCAGCACCTTCTGTACCTTTAATGATTGTAAAGAGGAGATATAAATAAATATCTCTTGCAATCCATATTGTATGCCACATGCAGTCCTCTTGTGATGATGAGAAGGAAACTGGACTACACACCAATACAAATTATACATGATGAGAAATGTTCTGCCGTTTTTATTGTGGCTTTTCAACCCAAACAAAACAAAATGGCTTGATATTTATGCATGCTTTTCTCTGTTCATTTTTATTCATACTTTATCTGTTGAGAAAAGAGGGTTTAGTATCAAAGTCAGATTAAACAGTTTAGTCAACAGAGGAAAATGATGGCTTTGTACATTTCTGTAAACCACAGATACGTTATATTTGTACGTTTCACGTGTATTATATAAACATTCTAAAATGACTATGCTCTGACTACAAGTTTATCAGCTGACTTTGTCACTGGAACATCAATACCAATTTTTAGCAACACATGGTGGCATTTCCAGCTGTGATTGTGCCACCAAAAGCGGGTGTTTTTTAGCGAGACATCTGCACCATTTCCAGCCATGATATCGCCACCAAAAGCAGGTGTTTTCTAGCGAGACATAGGTGACATTTTCAGCTGTTATTGTGCCACCAAAAGCAGCTTTTTCTTAGCGACACATTACTAGCATTACTAGCTGCGATTAAACCACTGAAAGCGTGTTATTTAGTGAGACAACAGTGGCATTTCCGGCCTTGATTGTGCCACCAAAAGCAGCTTTTTCTTAGCGAGACATTACTAGCATTACTAGCTGCGATTAAACCACTGAAAGCATGTTTTTTAGTGAGACAACAGTGGCATTTCCGGCCTTGATTGTGCCACCAAAAGCAGCTTTTTCTTAGCAAGACATTACTAGCATTACTAGCTGCGATTAAACCACTGAAAGCATGTTTTTTAGTGAGACAACAGTGACATTTCCGGCCTTGATTGTGCCACCAAAAGCAGCTATTTTTAGTGAGACATAGGTTGCATTACTAGCTGCGATTAAACCACTGAAAGCATGTTTTTTAGTGAGACAACAGTGACATTTCCGGCCTTGATTGTGCCACCAAAAGCAGCTATTTTTAGTGAGACATAGGTTGCATTTCCAGCAGCAGTTGTGCCACCAGAATCAGGTGTTTTTAGCAAGTCATGGGCAGCATTTCTAGCTGCGTTTGTGCCACTAAAAGCATGTTTTTTAGTGAGATGTTGGGTGTTTTTAAGGGAGACATGAGCGGCATCTCCAGCCATGATTATGCCACCAAAACTGGGTGTTTGTTAGTGAGACATTGGCGGCACTCCTAGCTGTTATTGTGCCACCAAAAGCGTTGTTTTAATCAAGTCATAGGTGGCATTCCTGACCTTAATTGTGCCACCAGAAGCGGGTGTTTTTTAGGGAGACAAAGGCAGCATTTTCAGCTTTGAGAGTGCCACCAGAAGTGGGTGGGGTTTTTTTGCAAGAAAGATGGCATTTCCAGCAGCAATTGTGCCATCAGAAGTGGGTATTTTTTGGGAGATATTGGCAGTATTTACAACTTTGATTGTGCCACCAAAAGCAGCCTTTTTTTTAGCGAGACATCAGCTGCATTTCCAGCGCGGATTGTGCCACCAAAAGTGGGTGATATAAGCCAAAACATGATCCTTTCCTAAGTGTAACCAAGTGTTTTTTGTGCCTAAACAAAACCACAGGTTAACTCCAGTGTTGTTGAAACATAAAGAAACTTCGAGTTTGAACATATCGGCTCCATAATGACATACAGATGTTACAAGTCTGCAGTTTGCACAAACATAAAATGCCAACATTTATGCTGGTGATTGGGAAGGGTTAAAACTCTTGAATAATGCACTCTGAATGAACTTAATAATAATATAACCAAACATGAAATCAAGCATTTTGAGTATCCTAACATGATATGTTACAGTGGTTGTGCTTAGTTGAATAATTAACGGCTGACAATTATTATTAGATTGAAAGTCACCTCCCATTGATTTACATTCCATTTGAACTGAGTGAGTCACCTCCAAACTCAGTCAGCAGCCTCGCGTCTCACACACACACACACACACACACACACAGACAGACAGACAGACAGACTCCCACCTGGCATACTCGACGTGACGCGAATTAATTACAAAATCATTTCTGCCCCCTTAATGAATTAGGGGAGAGAATCAAGTGCTCAATTAAATGATTAGGTTCTGAGCTACAGCAAAGTCTTTGCAAATTCCAGTCAAAGCCAGAGTATTAGAAGCAATCTGCCTTGAACAGACCTGACCATTGTCCCTTATCAGGGAGCTGAGTGCTAGCATTTTCCTATCAGTGCAAGAGCTGGTACTGCATATGTTTCTCTGCCTCTGTCTCTCTGTCACTCTTTCTCCTGCTCTCATCATTATTGTTAGAGCCCTTTTTTGTACACCATCTTCCGCCTCCTCTTCATTTGTCATTCTTCATTTCCCTTCTCCTCTCCTCTCCTCTCCTCCCTCTTCCCCGCTCTCTCTTTCTCTCTTTTGCTCCCGCTTTCTCTTCCTCCCTCCAGGCAGCCAGGGAAAAGGAGAGCTCTCAGGCCCAGCTGAAGGCGCTGAGCCAGCAGACTGAGGCGGCCCGCAGGGAGCTCGCTGAAATCCTAGGCCGCTTGGCCCAGCGCGAGGAAGAACTCCACCGCAAGGACGTGGAGCTGTCTGAGACCCGCCAGCGCCAGTTGTCACTGGAGCAGGAAATCCGGGAGGTACGGGGTCGAGCATCCAGAAAACGAAAATATCTTTCAAGTCACAAGGGACACAAAAAATTCAATGTTATTTATTTCACTTATAGGTCTGTAGACTGTGGGGCAACATTTAGTAAACTTCATCCTTCCTAACATTTGAATCAGGCTATCTACGGGTGTAGTTTATTGATTCGAGACCAGTTTAACTCACCTTTTAAAAATGACAGCAGTCAGCACAGAGGTTGAATCAAACAGTATCACACTACCACCATGAAGTACGCTGCTGGGTGTCATGTAATGATGACACCTTTGGTTGTCAGCGAGCATTGAAGTTATGCAGAGGTAGATGTAAATCAATTCTCTTTTGCAAAATGCTCGTTTAGTAGTTACAGTGACATTACACTAGGATTTTTGTACCAGGATTTCTCTCAGAAAGGTCGTTAGGCCAAGTAGAAAATATCTTTTCTAGGGGTTTAATGGTACACAAAATTTTAGCGCTGTACACAACTCAGAATTATGTCAGTCAAATCAGATTTGGCTGTTCAATACCAGTATTTGACTGTTTGTTCTTGCAGATGTTGTTATGTTTCCAACTGAGCCACCCCACTGTAACACTGTAAAAAACATCTTAAAATTACATTAGAAAAGAAATCCTGTGTACAAATCCCAATCAAACCACAGACACGGCTGAAATTTTGATTTAATTCTGTTGGCAGACTAATGTGTCATGATCAGTTTGAGGAGTTGTTAAAGTAAAGGCATAATTAAACCTCAGCCACAGAGTCATTAAGAGAGCTTTGATCAGATGCTAACAGATCCTAACCCTAGGTGAGGGAGGCCTCGGCTGCCCTGGAGGAGGAGACTCTGCGTCTGGCCACCATCCAGACAAGACTGAAGGAAGAGAACCAGAGGCTGGAAGAACAAGCTGACAGCCGAGCCCGTCGCTGTCAGAGAGACCAGGACACGCAGGCTGACCTCCAGGCCGCCCTAAAGCAGATGACCTCAGCCCATGCTCAGCTCGTCCAGCAGTTAGCTGAGGAGGAGAGCTCCAAGAAGAAGCTCCAGAAGGGCTCCATGGAGCTACATGCCAAGCTGACAGCAGTGCAGGAGGAGCGGGCTGCGCTGGGGCAGCAGCTGCAGCTCGAGAGAGAGGTGCATCAGAAAGAACTGGACAACACGAAGGCGATGATGGAGGAGAGCAGGACGAAGAAGTATCGTGAAGTGCAGGACATGCTAAAGCTCTGCCGGGAGGAGCGGGATGAATTACAGGCGCACCTGAAGGAGGTTAAGGTAAGGCCTTTTTATTAATATGCAAAAAATGTGCATCTTGGGAAATACACTTATTCATTTTTTTGCAGGATGATACCTGCTGTCATGTCTCTACAGTAAATGGGTAGCTAAAGCCAGCAGCTGGTTAGCTTAGCTTAGCTTAATTAAAAGACTGGAATCAGTTTGACTGTGTCCAAAGGTAACGAAGCTAGAAACTTCTTGTGTACAACTCTGCTCTGCTCAGTACGGCCGACTTTATAATGTGTAGCATGATTGATGTGGATATGCACAGGGTCTTTTTATGTGTCATGGCTCATGGGCTGCTTTCATCCTGTTTTATGTTGGTTAATTTGCAATCACACGCACCACTAACAGACTGAGAGAGACCTGCTGCTGCAGACAGCGCCATGATCCAACTTTTGGGAGGGGGCTACAATTGCAGCTCTCTCTGATACATGCAAAAACACTCACTGTGTACATTTAGAAGAACACAGGACATTAATTAACACTGGGATGTTGTTACCTGTGGACAGAGCCAGGCTAGGTATTTTCATCTGTTATGCTAAGCTAAGCTAACCGGCTGCTGGATGTGCCGACATAATTATCACACAGACATTAAAGGGATATCAATTAGGAATGTCACAATTAGGACATTTATTTTTCTTCCGGGTAATAAACTGGTGACAACACGTGTTCCTGATTACACCAGACATTTTACAGAAAAAGTTATTTGTCGATGACACTCTCGTATCTGTAGAGCGTTTATTTAGATCTTTCTCTCTGAACAGTACATTATTTCTTTTGGCCGCAACTCGGCTTCCTCTTCCTCTTCGTCTGCCTCTTCTCTTATGGAGTACGCTCTCCACCTGAGGATGACCGCTTCTTCCTTCATTATCCTCTTCTTTCTTCGACATTCAGGTTGTAGTCACCCTTGTAGCGCAGGTCTGTGAATGTTGCCTTGTGTATAAGGTCCAAGTTTTCTTCTGGCCGAGCTCACTGTGGTCACACCATCGACACTTCGGAGAGAAGTATTGATTGCGTGACCGCAGTTGGAGCTCCGTGCTGCGATTCTGCTGCTGCTGAACGAAGCAGATATTTTCAATTTGTAGTTAGAGCATCCATCATCTGACAAAGTATTGATTACATGCTCAGTATTTTACAAAATAGAGATTTTGAAGTTGATGAACGTGAGCACTCAAATTCAAATAGGTTTTATCTATCTTTTAAAAAAGCAAAATGATGATAGGGCCAGAGGGCAAGTAATGTAAGTGGTGTATGCCTGAACACTACGGAACACGGAGTAACACCATGTAACACTGCAGCAAGTCTAGTAGCAGTTAAACTCTTTGCAAAAAAATGTATTTCCAGTGTTGCTGTATGTTGAACTTTTCCTTTAAACGTACCGAAATGCAATTCTAAAAAGCAACACTGAGCTCTGGATTATGTATCAGATGTGACACACACTCGTAATTTGTCAAATCTTTTGAGCAGTCAAGGTCATAAGCCAACCACGGAGATTCTTTGTCCTTTTCACCTAGGCATGGATCACAGAGTGGCACACTCTAATTAACATTTAGAGTATCATTGGCACACACTTCACATTCAGCACAGGGTAACATGCCTCAGCCACTAAACATCTGGCTTATTTCCGACTCAGCGAGACACAGACAAAATCCTCATTTAGAGTAATTTTCTTCATTGGCCGGGGCTCTGTCCTCTGAGTGCGGGTGAATCGAGGATAGCTGAGCTCTTAATGGTGTGTGGTGCCCCGTGGATCCTCGTGGCCGTTCCAGAGCTCCAAGCGTGAATATTTAAAAACCCCCGATATCAGACCTCAGAAGTCTCATCAAGGCAGTGCTGGAGATAGGGGACTCCACTTGACTTACTCCCCGAGTGCCCTACCCGCCTCCCTCCCTTCGATATCTCCGATGATGAGCCCTCATGGGTACATTGTTTCTTAAGGGGCATGGTCCTCCCTGATATGGTTGAGTTTAGCCCATTAGCGGTGCTGAATGGCATTAATATCTGACATAGCTCATTGTAATGGTGTCATTTCTGAGCGCAGTAAGGACAAGGGCGTTTGCTGGAATGTTTTAAAGTACTAGCCTACGGGTGCTGCAGATGTCCCTAAGAAGCCCACCCAATATTCACACAGCATAGCCAGAGGCCTGTATTACAATTTTGATACAGTCAACTGTCAGAAAAAGCTTAAAATATTCTTATTTTCTTGTCCTTGTCCTCTCACTCTTGATTTCTCCTCCACTCTATCTTTCCTGTCGCTGTCTCTCTCTGTCTTAATCCCTCTCTTACTGCCTCCCTCCAGTTCTAATTTTGCATTTTCCATCTGTTTTTCCCTCTCCTCTCACTTCCAGCACTCCTGTTTTTTATTCATTTTTTCTTTGTTTGTGTCAGTCCCGTCACTCCCAGTCCTCAGTCACTTACGTGTAATTGTATCTTCAGCTGTGTGTGATAATGTAATAATTGTGGATAGAGAGCTTATGTCTGAGGCTGGATTTGCCTTTAAAGCTTCAGCTGGACTGAGACATGAACTAAGGACTTAGGGACATGATTTCAGAGTCTTGGCATTTACCCATTCTCTTGACCCATTATATGATGCTCTCTGTTTGTGGTGCACAGAATGTCATGTCAGACATGATTGTGAATTCACCCTGCACCTGTCAGACATGACTTTAGATCTTTTACAAGTTGTTTGGGTCCACTGGCAAATTTGGCATCCTGTACGTATGATCCAAGCATTTATATCAACTTTGAAAACTTATTTGCACTGTGTAAGTATTTTTTAGCGCTTGAAAATCACAGAAGTTGAAAACTGCAACCTGCTTCATGTTGATACACTTTTGCAGCAGATAAACCCCAAGTCGCTATTATCTCAAATTACTGCCTGTGTGTATCACGGCCTTTAACACACCCATTCTCTACCAGGCAGATGCAGCGTCAGACAAGGAGCTGTGTGGGGCGTTACGCATCAAGTTGGACAGGATGAAGGATGAGTGTGATAAGCTGGCAGCACAGCTGAGCACAAAAGACGAGGCACATGCACTCCTCCACAGAAAGTACCAGCTACTCAAACAGGAACTGGAAGACAAAGTAAGCCCTGCCTCCTTTGCCAGTAGTGACTAATATCGGAGGACGTGACACTTCCAATAAACGAGGAGTATGTGTTGTCATATCAGTGAAATACATCTATCCTCTGCAGGAGGAGGAAATATTTGTGTTTATTGTAATTAATCGTGACAAATGAAGTCCGAGGACATGTAAATAGTGAATGTGCAGACATCAGTACCATCAGGAGCTGCTGTAGTTCCAGTTTTAACAGAACCAGGCTCTTAACTGAGTATCGAGGTTTGACACTATAATTTTGACACCTTATTTGATACCATTTACATAGCATGAGGAGAAAAACACAAGCCATTTAGCTGAAAGATAAAGATAATCACGTAATGTTTCTCTAGTCTAGAAGATTCACACAGCAGTCAGAAAGATATTTGGGGTTTTTGGTTTGTTTGTCTTAGAAAAAAACACACCAAGCCAACTGTCAGCCGTCTGTCAGTGTCATACTGTCTGTGAGAATCTGTGGCCTTAGTTTTTGCAGTGTATCCCACACCGTTGGCAGTAGTCAGCACTTGTTGCTAGCTTTTTTGGCCAATTCATCATGTTTAAATTGGTGTTGGAGACGGTGAAGTCTGTCAGTGAATGAAATCTCTGATTGGCAGTTCAGTTTAGCGCACAAGAAAAAAATGCAAGCGAGGACAGCAAACAAACAACTAAAGTAAAGAGGGCACGAGATCGAGTTAAACGTGTTATATTGGGTAAGAATGTTTTCTTTAGCCATTGAGCTCTTTAGCCGAAACAGTTTGTAATTGTGTTATTGTTCGCTACCTCACGGAAAAAATGTGCTAACTGGCAAATTAGCGTCTTGAATGGAAAGTTATTGCCTCTAACTAGGCGCAGAACATGCCTGCTTGTTGCCTGTTGGCTGTGGTCTTTGCAGTTTGTCCAAGTGCAACTTTTTAGCCAAGACACAGGCAACGCGAGGGGATGCAACAGTTTAGCTTCTTTGCTACTAGTTCATTAACGTCCATTTGGTGTGTCTGGGCCTTCAAAGGGACCTGTTATGATTTTCCTTATTTTCCGTCATATCTATAGCCCCTTTTACACTGCCAGATTTTCTGCGAATGTTGGGCCGTTTTGCTGGCAAGCTGCAAGCGTTTATACACACAGAGGCAGTTTTGCAAGTTGATCTGTGGCGCCCAATTTTCTGCCTCATAGGGTAGTCATACTGAGTCAGACCGAGGCGGCCCTCCACCATGGGAGGGGCTGTTGATGACTTGTGGGAGGAGCTGTTGATGATGCCGCAGATGCGAGCCACTGGCGGTGGAGAAACAGGAAACAGCTGATACCAGGAATTAGCGAGCAGCTAGTAGCAAGAGGGAAACACAAACCTGACAGACACTGTAAAGATGAGCAACTGGGGAAACAAGGAATTGCGCGCCCTCCTTGCCCTTGCAAACGAAGAGGCCATTAACCGTCAGATGACAGGGACGGTGAAGAACGGGCCGATTTACAAGAGAATTGCCGCCTGACTACCGCCCCCTGACCAGCCGCGGCTTCCCTCCCACGTCAGTGTTTACGTCACACGCTGAGCTACACGTTTTGTTACTTGCTCACGCCCCCCATTGCCCCGAAAAAGGTGCATTCTGTAAACAAAAGTAGGTAGACGGCATTTTGCTGCACTCCCCAGTTTTGTTTTTATACTGCCAATGCTGAAAAAAGACTGATTGGGCTTTCCTGCAATTTTGCACAATTCCTATCTAAAAGGGCTTATGTTAAATAAGAGGGCCTGAAAAATCAGCCGTGACCCTACATGAACCCACACAGCTTCTGGCCAAGCCTGACCCAAGCCCAAACCACGGCAGCAGTTCTGGGCCTGATTGAAAGTTAAGGGCTAATATGTTTCTTTGCACCACCTCTACTTCTTGTCCTTATCTTAGTAGTCTGTCATCTTATGCACAACAGACTCTGCAGAACGGGCTGAGCCCCTTCAGTGCGTCAAGTGCGCAGGGTGATCCATGCACATCTCTCCCACTGAAGGACAGAAGGATGTACTGCCAACCAAGTCGCCTCGCAGCCTCTTTCTCGATGTCTTTCTCTCGTTTTCCGTCCCTCTCTTGCATGCGCACTCTCTCTCTCCCCCATTCTCTATTATTCCATTGTTAGATCATGTTCCCTCTCTCAGTCGCACAGTTGCAGTCCCTTCCTCTTTGTCTCTCTTTCCCCGATTCAGTCCATCACAACTCCTGCCATTTACGCATGAAAACTGCCAGTGTCAGAAAAAACAAACAAAAAACAGCTAAATTGGTGAGAACCTGACCTGATTCAAGCCCAGGGGCTATAATGACAAATTATAGCTTGATTGTCTGCCCGAGCCCCCGGTCAGGTTTGGGCAGAGAATTAAAGCTCTAGTTAAAGAGTCAGATGTTCATATTAAATGTGTCCAAAGTTCCAAATAATGAGGTAAACTCATGAAAGCACAAACCTCAGACTTCAGACCCTTCTGAACTTTGAACTCTGTTTTTAATGTTTGTCTTTTTTTTCTACTTTTTGACACAAACTGATGTCAGCTTGTGACGGATTTCTTTATATGGTCATCTGCTCCAAGCACGCTACTGCAAGTGTTTACATTATATACAATGCTACATGTAGCTACATGCTAACGTAAGGGAAGAAGCATTTACTGGTAATTCTTTACAGTAGATGGTGCCACTATTCTCTGTTACAGTCATTCCCCGGCAGAGATGCTGAGATTAAGACCCAGATACCCTAAATGATCAGAGCAGACTGGGCTGTTTCGGGAGGAGCTCTTACAACAGGTGCTAAAATGGAGTGTCAGAGTGTGAATATGTGTTTTTTAAGCATTGAAGTATGTAAACATGTTCTCATAGAAACCCAAGAAACAAGTCTGAATAAAAAAGAATAAGCATGATAGGTCTCCTTTAACAAATTTGCAGATCGTTATCTCCTTTGCTGGCTCAGATATAGCTGAAGCAGGAAACAGCAAAAGCATATTCAAACTTAAACCTACAAGGACACTGCTTTCTGTCACTCCCTCCTTCCTTCCTAGCATTAAGGATATCTGGTGAGGTCACATGATCAGACAAACATAATAATGGTTCGAAAGGTTAAGTGGTGCCAAATCAGCAGTATTTTTAGAGGGGTTTCATCAATATGTCCTCAGGTGTTTTACAACAGCAGATGAAGTATTGAGCCCTTACTCACTTCTCTGACAGGCCCCTGATAAGTTGTGTGGGGCTCTTTTGGGATCCATGTATTGATTTGAAATCGGGTGAATGGAGTAAAAGGGCTCTTATTAATGTAACATGGGTGGTTTATTATCCCAGAGACAGGGTAATGATCCACGGTCCCTGGGCAGCACTGATCTGTTGGTTCCTGTGCCTCGGACATATCGATCCACTGTGTCCTGGTAGGGATCCTGAAACTATTGACAGTGCAGGTCAGAGGAGGAAACTTAACCAGGTCTGTTTGTTTGAGAGGCTCTCAAAGGTCTGTCTGTTTTTCTCTAAGTGTCTTATTGAGTAAACTGTTCCAACTTCAGGAATTAATCTTGTATTAAGAAAGCCAGGATTTCTCTGCTCATCTACAGAACATCTGCTGTAATCAGTGTCCTTATACTGTTGTAAGATTCAAATGACCTGAACTGAAAAAACACCAGACAGCGATCGCTAATTTGAATCCATAATACCCAGCTCAGCTCTCTCCCATCCTCCACAGGTCAGGTCAGGTGAGCGGAGACGTGCTTCAGAGTCGGAGCTTGTTAAGCTGGAGGAGAAGGTGTTGCGGATGGAAGCAGAGCAGGAGGCAGTCCTTACCTCCATGGGCGAGGAACTAGATGCAGCTTGTCGCAGCCTTGCGAAGAACGGTGAAGACAAACTACAGGTATTTTATTCGATTACAATTTAATTCTGCATTGTTTTGTTTTGATTGTTGTGAACGTCTTTAAAACACACTCACAGATACTGATATGGCATCGGCTTGTTAATGAGCATGTTTGCAATCAATTGCCCCATTTACACACCCAGCACACACTGATCAACATGAACCTCCCACTGGAGTCGTCCAGTATTGGTCCAACATTGACTCAACGTTTAGCTCCGATGGTCCACCAGCTTCTGAGAAACAAGACCAGATCAAAACCTAATATTGAGCTTGATCATGAAATGCTTGAGGGCTTTTAATTTGAATCGAGGACTTTTACTTTAAAAAAGGAAGCTGTGGCTCGTACTCAGTCACAGACTTCAAGTTGGGGATGTACATCTCCACGTGTCAGGTGGAGGCTGCGCAGCCATCGGCCACCATCAGTGCCAAGTTCCCCCAATAACTGATCTCACATTCTGCTGTCCAGCCAAAAATATGTGGGTCTTTTTGTTTGCTACGAGCTATAACCAAGCTACAGTTACAGCTCGACTAGGCCGTTTAACTGGACTACTGTCCTTGTCCCAGTATACAAGCACGGGAGGGGAATCCATTTATTGACCCAAGTATGTTCGACTCCTCTACGATAGGTGGAGATATGCCCCCTTTCAGCTTGTTAGTATTGGACCTTTTTCCTGTTGACCTATTACGTCACAGACCAAACAATGGACAAACAAGTTAGCTTCGGTTAGCTAGCAGCTAACTGGTGTCATAGTGGACAACTTTATAGCTCTGTATGTTTCATCTGTACAAAAAGTCACAGCTCTGGAATCTGGATGTAGATTTCTCCATGTTGTTACCAGCTCTTCTTCTGTTACATGCTATTGGACTTCCGGGTCAAAGCCCGGGGTGGAAACTGTGGAGCATGCTCAGAGCGCCTCAGCCAGTTTGGGTCTGATTGACTGTGAACATGCAGGAGTCGCATTATCTTGGTGTGTTAGTCCGACTGGGAGAAACTCAGTTTAGTACAATTTCAGTTTGACTAACTTGTTTATATGTATTTTAAAAGTCCAGTTTGAGAGAAGTGTCTTGTCTGTTCATGCTGGGCAGGTAGCATGCATTAACTTTGTCTGGAAATATTTGCTGGTGATTGAAATGGCTGCCTGTAGTTGTACAGTATATGAGAAGGTTGGTGAGAGTCAGCTATTCTGCATCTGTGAGGTCCAGATAATCAAAACAGTGAAGCTGCACTGAGCCGCAGTTTGGTTACAACTCTCAGTGGGTTTGGTACTGTTAGCAGCTCTTTCACATTATGCAGTCATGATTCATTGCTAATATCAATATTTAACTCCATGTCTTTGCCGTAATTAAGCGTATTAGTGGGCAGTCTTTTGAGACAGTGAGATGAAGACATATTAGAGTAAAAACAAAAGAAAACTTCACTACTTTATCTGGTGTTGTGTTTGAGTTCTAACATACAAAGTGTGTAGTTGGAAGTTCATCACACCCAGCTAGTCTTGGCTTAAGTGTTAAAGTAAAAAATAATCCTTAAGATGATGATGCTGCAGCTGACAATTATTATTATTATCAGTTTGACTGCAGATAATGTTTTTTATTGATCATTTGGTCGATAAAAATCAGAAAAAGTAAAAAATTTCCCATCATAATTCTCTTCATTGATTTAAGAACCGTGAAACACCAAATTTGGGTATTTCTGCTGGAAAACTTACCTTAACAATAAATCAAATATCAGAACAGAACATCTGTCCATTTACTAATCTCTGCGGCTCTAGATCACATGCACGCACTCACTCTTCCTTATCAAGGCCTGCGTATTCTGCACATTCTGTATTGAACACTGATGACGGCTGTATGGTGGCTTCTACTGACTATAAAATTATTTCATCTTATTGAGTGAAATATGTTTGTTTTGGTAAAGAAGATGTAAGAAACCAGACAGATGTTGATGACAGGAAGATAAGTTTATGTATGAGTGTGTTTTGTATGTTTCTGTTTGCACAATCTGGTGAAATTACAGTGCTTTATTTAGATTTATAAGCGCGTGATGCTATTTTGTGGAGCTAAGCCATAAATCATTTCACAGATGTTTCTTTTTACTCACATGGAGTGGCATGTTTTCCTCCTCCTGTCCTCACAAAAATACATGTAACACAACGTTCTCTGCTACAGCAGTTATTGCATTCAGCTATGGCAGATATACTTTTTCAAGCAAAGTATGGTTAATTTTTGTCTATGTCCTGTATCTAGAGTCTGCACAACAAAAAAACAAGTGAATGTATAATACAGACATACTAAACAACCTCATGCACCAGAATCTGGTGGATGTTAATTATATACATGAAACAGTTAAGTCTTTCATGCACAGTAAAGTTTCTACAACTAAACGCTAATGTTTTACACATAATGACTAGTGGAAACACTCACTCTCTCCCATACGCTAATAAACACTTGGTGCACACACTTGCTCCCCTCCTACATGCTTGGAGGTAGTTTTCCTCTGCTGCACTGAGCTAATGAACCCAGCCAGCTCTTATCTGCTCATATGGATTTCCCAATCTGGTCCAGCAGTGCTGCAGCCAGACATGTGAGCCAACGCCTCGCCTCGTCTGTAATCTGTCATGTTGAAAAGAAGTCCAACTCGCTAGTGATTGGCCTAATGAGGGGGATCATTAACAGTTAAGGGCTGTATTAGGTTCCAGTTACCTCATGATACCCTTTTTCCTTCTCTTTACAGGCACTAAGGCCCAAAGTTGAAAGACAGAGTAGCGCTACATTGAAAGTTAAAGGGGACCTGTCATGCTTAGTTTTAGGTTCATACTTGTATTTTGGGTTTCTACTAGAACATGTTTACAGGCTTTAATGCTCAAAAAACACTGTTTTCTTCATACTGTCAGTGCTGGAGCATCTGTAATCACCCTCAGTCTAAAACGCTCCGTTTTTGCTCCTGTCTCTTTAAGCACTGTGCTGCTTTGCTAGCATCTTTGATAACCCAAATCCATCGGCACGGAAGCTAAGCAATGTACTGTTGTGGACAGGGCCACTGCAAAATGTATTTTAGTCTCCTAAAAAATCACTATCAGTGTAAGTGTATGTTATATTCGAATATTTGCTCTACTTTACCTTACTGATACTAATAAGGCTTTTATTTATAGGTTGCGATAGATCAGCAACTCCAGTGTTCTGCAAAGTAAAATTACTGTTTTTTTGTCAGGTGGCTTTGATATAAGACTTTAAAGGGAAATTTTGTTTCAAGTGACTAGTGACATAGAAATAATAGTTAGCATGTTAGCCGTTACCCTAGATACAGCCGTAGCGTCAGACCTGTTAAAACGTAAGTGAACAGGCAACCTTCAAGTGCAAAGTTAGTCCACTAAACAAGCTTTTTTTCCACAAAGACTGCCTCATATTGTTAGGATAAATGTCAGAGAACATATAGAAAACGACATGTAAATGTGTTGTCTTACCTTACCGGTGTGGTGCCATGTTTGTTTACCATCTAGTCACTTGAAACAAATTTAGGACGATAGGAGACGGGTTGAAATAAACCGAAATTTCCCTTTAATTTCCTGTTGAAAAAGGCTGTCTGATGGCAAGGTAACACAGCGAGAATATAGTGTATACTTAAACTAATATTGATTAATCAATTTTGGCAGAGTTTGCTCAGTGTCCTTTGTTTTTATGTATATGGTGTAAGGTTTTCTACCTCGAGGTTAGTCAATAAATATTGTGATTTAGTCTGTTGTAGTGTTCTTTGTTCTGACACAGAAAATGTTTTGGTATATACTCAGAACATTCTCCAGTGTCAGCTGTAACATCTTTACCAATTCACTGTCTATGAAGAACTTCCAGACTATACACTGGATGACGTCACAAATTTGAGATTCGATTTAGTTCTGCGATATGTGAGTTGAGGTGTTAATGTTTGCTAATATTTTTGGACTGTCTCAGATCATAAGAATAACATGTATGAATTTTTTGAAGATGGGTGTAATTCCCCTTCAATAACAACTAATTGCTAAGTCAACTTTACAGTAAACCATCAAGCTAATACACTAATTTTCATACAAGTCTAGAAGCTGCACTTCAAGATGTGTCTTTATGCCTTGATGCCGGTGTTTTTAGGTTGTCTGTCTGTCCATAGGTATGTACATACATATAAATGTACATCCCATTCTCGTGACAGCAATATCTCAAGAACACCTTAATTTGTTCAGATTTCTTCAAATTTAGCACTTGGACTCAACAATGAACTGATTAGATTTTGGTGGTCATAGGTTAAAGGCCAAGGTCACTGTAACCTTGTCTGTCTCATTATTGTGAACAATGAGGGAGTTTTTTCAAATTTGGCACAAACGTCCACATGGACGTAAGGATGAACTGACTAGATATTGGTAGCCAGAGGTCACTGTGACCTCCCGAAACATGTCTTTGGCCGTAATTCATACGCTAATTATGACAAAATATCACACAAATGACCGTGAGGGTAAAATGATGAAGTGATGACATTTTATATTCAAAAGGTCAAAGGTCAATTTCACTGTGGCATCATAACGTCACAAACATTTTTCTGGCCATATCTCAGAAACGGAAGGGGAGACATTTGGACAGATACTGAATTGGTGACGCTAATCTTGGGTGTCACCTTGAAACAGTGCTGATTGTATAGATCTTTTGTGCTGCTGTGGGAACAGGTGCGTGAAGTATTTGTGTTTTCACAGACATGGATGTAAATTGTAACTGCAACTTGACAGGTTCGCGGAGGCATACAACCACAAAGCTGTAATTTTAGTTTTTATCTTAAATGCTAAACCTTGTGGTGTACCTCATCTTGGTTACTACACTGTCCCTCTCTGTCTCACTTGTGACTTTCTGTCCACATTGTCTTTTCTTGTGGAGTCAGCTGGCTCAAACAAGTGAACAGCATGTAATGGCGAAATTTGAATCCAGCCTGGGACATTTGTCATTTTTTGTTCTTACAGTCTCAATCTTTCCTTCCTCCCGTCACTTTAAAGTGTTTAATGAAGAGAAATGCCACAGTGGTAATCTCTGTAAAAACATCTTACTTTGCCCTTTCCACTTGTTGTTAGTCTTTGACATCTGTGTCTTCTGCTTCCCTCTAAATTTTGCCATCTTTACCATTTTCTCAGCGGGAGGCGAAACAAACAAACTGTAACCAAAGACACACAGTCGCAGATTTACTCGCATTCTGAGAGAGACATACAAACCACGCAGTCACACATTTAAATTAGAGATAGAGGTGGCAGACACTTGGATTCCACGGCGGTGCTGCTGAGAAAATAGTGGCATTTCTTTCACTGCAACCCCACAGACAGCACTTTCAACTCCCAGCCTACTTGTTCAGTTTTTCAACAGTTTCACCTCCTTTTTGTCTGCCACTGCACAGAGCTGCCTTTGATGGTTCGGAAAAGAGTAAAGAGAGCGAGAGGCATAGAGGCATGTTTTATCCTCCCACGCAGTCACACGCTCTGCCATGCGGTTGTACACTCCCTGAGACGGGGACCTCTGCACAGCAGCACTCCACCGCCCCACTTTGAGCTGCCGTGGCAACAACTTGGGAAATTCGTTTCGCTTGGATCTGGTTTTGAATGACAGCTTGAAAAAGTTGCTTGACACCTCTGCAGTGACGATGTTGTTTGCCAAAGCACGGGACAGAAAGAGTCCAAAAAAATCCTGCTGGGTGCTTTCCATGTCTGTTGATCATGGGTAAACACCTTGCCACAAGGGTGTACTTGAAAAAAAAAACCAAACGGTTGTACTTTTTGTTGACTTTGTTCACGGCTGTGTGTGAGTTTGTTCATGTGAAGTTGTGTTTGTTATTTCTTCTGGCTTTTTTGTTTTCACCTGTGCAGCAGGTTGGGAGTTGTGGTTGTGCTCTGCCTCTGAGTGTTTGCAGGGTGGCAAGATGTCTGCTAAAAATGGATTTACACAAAACCCTTCTGGAAAGGTTGGTCATGGTGCAAAGATGCAGTTATTTATTTTTCATATACCATAGGAGAGTGTGACCTCCATCTAACAGGCATATACCTTTAAACAGATGGTCAGTTCACCACTTTGGTCCAGACTGAAGTATCAAATATTAAACATTAAAGTTGGTACAGACATTCATGGTTCCAACATGATGTATTGTTGGAAATTTTGGGGATCACCTTACTGTTCCTCTAGCGCCACCATGAGGTTGACATTTGTAATTCTGACTGAAATGTGTTGCTAACTATTAGATGGTTTGTCATGAAATTTGGTGCACACATTTTGTAATCCCTTGACTTTTATTCCAATACCTGCAAAACAAATCATCTTCAGTTTAAAGATAAGGGATAAATTAAGCTAAGTTCACATTACACGACTTTCAAAGTCATCAGATTGCTGTGGTGGTCACCCTGCACAGCTTGCTGACTTGAAATTGGGAAGTCGTGGTTTGGGCACTAAATGACTGACCGGCAACGGGGTCACACGCTGCAAGAGTTTTCACCAGGAGGAATCTCTGATTAGTATGTCACATGATGGGAGGGTCAAACCACAACCTGGGGTCGGTTAAGGGTGGGAATCACCAGAAGATCCATGATACGATATTATCATGATGCTTAAGTCACAATACAATATTATTGCTATTTTAAATATGTTGCGATATGCTGAGTATTGCGATAAGACATATCACTATTAGGGGTGGGTGATATGGCCCTAAAGTAATATCACAGTATTTCAGAGTATTTTTGCAATTACAATGTTCTTGACAATATGACATAATAGAGCTATCGCACATTCACATAAAAGTAGGTTTTTGTCAAGCCGGGAGTGTCACATAGGTTTACATTACCAAATATGACAAAATCACTTGACAACACCGACTCCCGTGTGCGCACGGCGAGAGGAGAGGGAGAGACACTGTGCTGCTGCCAGAGGAGCCGCTGAATGACTTCCCTCTGAGCGGTAAGTCGCTAAAAGAGTCTGAGAAGTAAAAGTTTCAGGACGCACTACTGAAGCTGCTCCTCTTTTTGGAACCACCGTGGAGTAGCTAATAAATTTGCTTTCAGCCATGCTTGTTGTCGCCCTTGGTAACAGTATGACGTCAGTATGTCAACAAGCTGAAATATCGTGAACTACAACCGAATTCCAAATGGAAAACCAGAACACTTAGGGTACCAAAATCTTTGTAAAGAAAACTATGTTGCTGTGCAGTGATTTGGCCTCTGATGGGCCTTCAGATTCACAGATCTCTTACTCAAACTGGATTACCATGAACCTATTTCACATCTCGTTGGTACTTGAAGCAATGCAGCTCCTTGTGTTGTTATAATGCCGGTCTACTCTCGCTGAGTGTCCACTTGGTCTTGTCTAAGCCATCAGGAAACACAGGAAAAGACAAACCCCCCGTTATTGGCTAAATCAGAGGATTTGGACTGCCACTTTAAGGTGACCTTGTGGTGCAGTGGCTGCATTTCATGCTCTTGTTTTCCTCTGAGTTTCCTGTCTGTATCGTCACTATCTAAAAATGATGACCTGCTACTCCAGTGTTTCTGAAACCTGGTGCAGTGGTTAAAGTCAACCCTAATGGCCCCTGAACAGACAGAAACCTGATTGGCTACATGAGGTGTCGATAATAAACTAAAACCTTTACAATTAGAACAGGCATATCTCATGTTCCACTTTACATACTGGCATACACATGTGTTCATCTCCTCATGTCAGACAGGCGGGTAATGATGCATTCAGGGGATTGTTAACCTTTGGGGGGGAAAAAAAAAATCCACATGTGAAGCTGGCTCATCTCAACAGCTGCATCGTGTTGGCGGAGGCGTACTCAGCTGAGTGCCATCTCGTTATGTGACTGTGTTTATCTGTGTATCTGAGTGTCCTTTTGTCTTAAGAGTGTGTTGTTGTGTGTGCGTGTGTGTGTGTATGTGTGTGTGTGTCAGCAGTCATTAGGAGTTGGCAGACAGTCAGTTTGTATTGCTGATGCTGACAGGCTTGTCTGGGAAGGATGGAACATACTCCCTGAGCTCATTTTTATGACACACACACAACCTCTGTGTGTAGGCGTGTGTGCATGCACAAGTGTAGTGTCATGTCATAGGCTGTTAAACACACACGCACCGCAATTTAAGTTGGCAGAAGGCCGTTCTTCACAAAAGTTCAGGGTTTGACAAGAGGCTGTTCCTTTGATTTGTATCCTGTTGTTTGTCTCCTCACATTTATAATCACTGTTTCTTTTACATTCTATAAATCCTCGGATGTTTCTTCATATATCTTTGTGTCTGTTTAGACAGTAGGGGTGTAACGGGTCTGAAGCCGAGACCGAAACCGCAGCACAAACGTCCATGGTACTCATGATGTGGTTCCATCTTCTGTGATGCGTTCCCCTTACCCTGCTAACACCATAACCACTGCAGCCCGCTGAGCTTTCATGTGGGTTCCTCCAGGATGTTGTGATAGCAACATTCATTCAAGCTCCAAGCTGGAGCATCTGGAGGAAACCCACGCTGACACAGGGAGAACATGCAAACTCTGCACAGAGGGGCTCCCCCACCCTGGGTTCGAACACCCAACCCTGGATTCGGCCTGGGAACTCGCTTGCTATGAGGCGACAATGCTAACCATGCTGCCATGATTGCAACAGTTAATTAAAATTCAGCCGATTCCTGTGAATTTTGCACGACCTTGCAATTTTGTCCAAACACTGCAACTTTACCACAAATTTGACAATTAAAACAGGTTAAATCTGATTTAATTGTCGATCTGCACGCAGCATGTTGATTAACTCAGCCCCTTCTTGACTATGTTACATCAAAGGAACGAAAAGGTAGCCTGCGATTAATGCAGGGTTTTTTTTTCCTTAATTGCATCATGATCAATGCGTTAACGCTGACAGCTCTATAGTTCGAGTAAATCCACCTCAATGTTCTTGTATGTGCTTTGATAAAACAAAGTATGAACAAGCGAGGAACCGAACTGTGGGTCTAAAGAATCGTTACACCCCTGTTAGACAACTTACTGTACATTCATATAATCCTAAAATCTCTTAGATCTGCACTTATTACCAGTGTGGGTCTTTTAAGGACAGAATATTTAGTAGTGCATGCTAACACAGGCGGCTCACATTTACATTAATCTCTGTTCTGTTTTAACAGGCAATCTCCCAGAAACCTGGATTAGTGAAAGACCCTCACCGCTGGCTGGCTGAGACAAAGGTATGATTATTACTCGCAGCTGTACTGTCTTCCTCACAGGGGATTTGTCTAAATGCCAATGATATAATCCAGAAAACACAAGATTAAGCATTGGACTGTGTTTCCATAATCATCATGCTCAGTCTCAGGCCTACACTGTATAGAAGATTAATGAAAAACAACAGCACAGAATATATGTAATCAATGTGATTTTGTCCATGCAGACTCAAAATAAAATGTACTCCCCACATATGGTTGTATTTTTGCTTGTTAAAACCAACATTTACCATGGCATAAAGTCTCAGGAAAAGATGATTTATTGTTGAGGAAACCACTTTCCATAGCAGAGCACTGATGTGTGCTGAGAGTCAGCAGTGATCATAATGAAACTGTGAAGTTCAGGGATTTGTGACAGAATGTCTTTCCATAATAATTATGAGGGCAAGGGCAACTGTAAATTACACTTCTCTTCAGTCATAGTGAACTGTTTCACTGACTCTCATTCTTCTAAAGCAGCTTCATGGTTAACATGATGTTGTGCGTTAGTGAGGCTCTCGTAATTGATGAAATGACGAGATGCAGTTTTTCTTTAATGTGTTGCCTTCTTGCTGTTGTCTTCCTGTCTTTTGCAATAATAGTTGCCACTTGGTCGCCTTCCAAGACGAATCAGTTCCCATTTACGATGCAGTGATGTACGGTACAAAAGAAACATGTAATTATGGCGGTGGCGGTGATGAATGACACTTTGCTTAAATGTGTTTGCACAATTCATAGTGTTTATCACCATAACGTATACCTCCTGTCAGATGTGCTTTCAGAGCACTCTGCATTTACAAGAATAAAACACCAGAGAGCAAGAGAGATAATTAGCTCCCTAGTTAGCAGTTTTTATGAAAGTAACATCTTGGTATGATTTACAGGCTTACAGAGCACAGTTAGAAGAGCCATTTAACCAATCACATTGTGTGGCTGTAACAACCCTGTGTATGAAACATTGTCAATTTATTTACATTCCCTGTTGCATTGACGGCGTGCTCAGCACTTTGTGACTGGGCTGCTGTATTTTCTCTGGACTTTAATCACACTCAGTTTGGCTGTGCTCTTTTCTGAGCTCGAGTTAAACACTAAAGTTAAAACGACTAAAATATGACAAACTATATTTTGTGTTCAGACAGAAGTCAAGAGAATTCTGAACTTGCAGCTTGAACTGGAGCAAAAAACCTTTTAAATAGAGGAGGAATAAAGATGGATTTTTTATGAAAGGATTTGGCTTTAAAGGGAAAACAGAATTCCCTCATCCTGTTCTTACATCAGACAGTTTTAGTGACTTAATTATGTTCCTTTGCATTGACTTCATTTTAGGCTTAACTGAAAAATCCAATTGAAGCGCAGCACTTTATGTGTAAGGAAAATACATTTATATCATAAGAAATGGGTCTGGAAATTGTCATGACCAAGTTCACCAGGGAAACAACATAAAACCAGATGGGACTGGTAAAAGAAAGTTTTTTATTTAACCAGGAACTTAGATTTTCACAAATACAAAGAGGCAAACTGCAGGGGAAGGAAGGGCCTGTGGGTGCTGTTCAAAATCAAAATAAATAAATTTAACCAAAGGAGGACTCTTGACAATAAAACACACCTACTGCTTTACCTACAAGTTAAAACACAAAACACTAAAACCTCACTACTCTAGCCAAGCGATGAGAACGAAAAACACTCAAGTTCAGCTCCCAGCGCATCTGAACAAGAACATTTGTAGTGTGTACAGTCTATGCCAGCAACTCAGCAGACTACCACTGTTTGTGTTTGTTTTTGGGTGAAGCAAACCAGGACTGTTTCTAGTAAAAGAGAAAGGATCATCATACTCCAAGGGTGCTTTCACACCTGCCCTGTTTGGTTGTGTGGTTCGTTCAGGCAGGTGTGAAAATAACAATCGCACTCTGGACCGAGACCCTCTTGAAGAGGTGGTCTCTGTCTGGTTCCAAAGGAACTCTGGTGCGGTTGGTTTGTGGTGAGAAGGTGTTCCGACCTGGATGTGAAGCAACTGCAGTCACATGACACATTGTTTGGGTTAAACATGAGCATGTTACAGTCCTGGAGGATTATTAATGTGCACCTCCTCCTGTACTGCCTTAATATGCACATTCAGCACATCCAATGCATCAAAACATTGTTTTCTAGTTGGAGCCGTGCCTCGTTTTCAAACTGTATGGTTTGACTAAAATGAACAATGACAGCAATATAGTCCACGATGAGCAGCGCTAAAATCAACCTGTGTAGTTGTCCCTCCATTGTGACATTAGAAAGTGTCACATTTATCTTGCAAGTGTACTCTTCTTCAATGTTTGCTTTACTTCCTGGATTTTTCCCACATGGAAATTCTGACCAATCAAGAGCAGCTTTCTCACACAAGGCATTTGATCTGGTCCGCTTGTAAATGCTGCCGTGAGAACATGAACCAACTCTAGGCAATTACACAACTTTGGAACAACATGAGTCCCTGATTCAGACCAAAGGAGACCACTCTAGGTCTGAAAGCACCCTTAAACTCACAACCTGAGCCTGTCAGTGCCAAAAACAAGCACTTTCAGTGGACGTTTATTGAGGGTGCGAACATGTCCTAAAATAGGGTCCAGGTTGAAAAATACCTGACTTACCCTCAAATAAATGCCTGAAAGTTACTTCAGAAAAACCCTTAACACATCTATTAGGCAATACACAATCAGAGAGACTCAGTGGTGAGCTGTTAAAGAGAAATCCCAGCTGCCACAACTGACAAAAACTGGCCAAGTATATAATGTCAGTCACTCAAATTGCATCTCCTGGATTGGAGAGCTAGACTTGGTGCCGCTTCAGTCAGACTCTTTAGATATCCATGCAGGTAGTGGAATGGGCAGTGCCCACCTGGAACCAATTTCGCACAGGGGACCACACATCCTACTTCAAAAAGGACACTAAAAGGGTTAGACACATGGGAGGGTGCCACCTCTGATCTTCCCTTCCCAGTACCCTAACATTTTGATAAAAACCTTTGCTGAAAGAACCAGTGAGCAACCTACTTCACCCCTTTGATTTTGTATTTATTTAACCAACCAGACCAAGATACGCTGGCTGTGTGAGGAGGTGCGGGAATGCAACACAAGAGAACAGCGCCTCAGGAAGCAGCAACAACAGACCAGGGATCAGTTGAAGGCCCTCAGGCAGAGTCGGGACTCAGAGCAGGAGGCTCTCCTGCAGCGTCTGGACCAACAGGAGAAGCTGCTGCACTCCGTCAGCACTGAAAAGAGAGGTATTAGAAAGATGCCATCATGTTGATTTCAGTCACACTTAGGAGGCATGTGAGCGTTTGAGTTGTGGGTACATTTGTGTGTGGTGTTTTTTAAGGATCAAATTGGCTGCAACATTCAGCAGTTTTAGGATTATCAGAGTCGCTCTTCTTTTTTCATCCAAGAGCCAATGAAATAAATTAATTGAGAAATGAGCTACTTTGGCTCTGAGCTGGTGCCTGCCTCCGTCTACAGTCTACTCTCTGTTGCCAACCTCAGTGTCCAGCCCTGATTGATCTGATTGGTTACACGTCACAAGTAATAGCTTATCAACACTGAAGACTGCTGTGCCACAGACAGGCCAAGAGACTGAGCTGCTGTGTGCCAAACTTAAGGCAGCAGATATTACTGTTGTTAAACATCACAGTCCTACACAAGCTGCAAAAGCACTCTGTGTTTCTGATGGTAACGTCCTGCTGTTAGTCTAATGATAATTACTGGATGATAATTCAGTTGTTTGAGTTTGAGAACTGCAAGTGGAGGCAGCACCTGGAAGTGCAATTAATGTGACGAGATCAGTTCATAAACACAGTCAATCACTGACAATACAGACCTTTCATACACTAGACATGTAACGCAGACTTCCCGGTGTACATTCAACCCATGATGGATCCAATTACATGAGGCAGTGTCACATTTGTCATCATTAAAGTCAGCTAGTCACTAGGCTAATTTATGCAATGTAAAATACCATAGAGTCATGCTAATAACGTTAGTATGTTGTATTTGTGGGGAAAACATGTTTAGCAAAAGACTGTTGTTTTTGTCTCTGAACCTTGTGGGTTATAATGGAGCCCAATTTTTACTTTTGTAACACTGATGCTATAAAGCCATGTTTTATTTATGTTTTAGGTGTGTTAAAGCCTCTGCACACTGAGTCTGTGTTATCCTTAGGCACAGAAACCTTGCACACTGATTCTGATGCGTTTCATTGTTCTGCTCGTTGTGAAAATTCGCAACACATGACAAAATGAAAAGACACATTCCCTCCTTTGCCTCTCTGCACTGGAGTTACCTATCTGACTGTCAACACTCCCTCCCTGACTTTCATTTGGCACCACAGCTGCATGAAGAGGCAGAGCTGTCCTCATCCACATCCTCCTCCTCTTCTTCATCATCCACCTGAATATTACTATCTGACCCGCTGAAAGAAGCTGTCTGAGTTTTAAAATGACTCTGCACCCTGTTCCTCTGTCTTGTCACGGCTGTGTCCCGCCGCCACATTTTCTTCACTGATTCTTGGTCAGTCGTCTTTAAAGGATCTGACAGATGCAAAATACGCAGAAAATCGAACGTGTTGTGAAAATTTTAAAGACAGACGAAAGTTTTGGACTCAGTGTCCAAATGTGATTGACACAAGGTGAAGTCGTATTTATTTTAGACGTGCAACAATTTTGGCCAGTGTGCAAAGGCCTTTAGTTGAATCAATGTTGAATCAATAAACTCCACCGGCAAGTAGCGTTTCTGAGATGCACTTGCAGAGAGTATAACACACCAACACCAGGCAAAGCAGGCTGCAGCACATGCAGCGAAGGTGGAAGAACAATGGCTCTTTTTTTGATAATTATTTTCATTACGTACCAGCCACAATTTTATAAACCTCTATTACTGGATATTTACAGAACTACCTTTTTCATAATTTGAATCACCTTGAACCAAACACAAAAAACAGCAGGAGTAACAACTATACCATTACAATAAAAAAAAAAAAGAAAACAACAAAAGGGGGTTAAATAAATAAATAGACAAACACACATAACCACCAGGCGAAACAGTCAAATTCAAATTACCAGGATATGCTGTAGTCAGCCCTTGTGTTGTTAATCAAGTGTAACCAAGTCCAGAGGGGTCCACCGTGTCCAAGACGGGTTGTCATATTTTAATAAACTTGAGTGGGTTAATTTTCCATATCTCTTTATACCAATCATCCAGTGCAGGGATGTCCTTAGAGATTCAAAATTTGAGAACAGTCCAAAAGTTCTCTTTTCCAACATGTAATTTAACATTAGGATGCTTAAAGACATTTAAACAATTTTTCTGTTGGAGCTGTGGAGTTTGTCTTATTCTGAAGTTTGACGCAAATGTACATCTAGCGGTTCCAAATCATCAGTGTACTACCGATTATGAATAGTCGGTATCGGAGTCTACCCTGGAAATCCAGAGTTTTCGCGAGAGCACAATTTGAATTTGCTCAGCGAGTCACTCTGGCAATCAGTAATGATGCGCATTACCCATGCCGTTGGAGCCGAGCTGCACCAATCACATCGGTGTATCTGATATAGGCAGGCCAGAGGCGAGCTAAACAGATGACGACAGCGATGCGACGACGAAGTCCAGAATCAGTCAGTAAACATTGCAAGGTGGCTACGGATGAACACCAGCTGTTTGAAACGGCTTTGGCCGCTACAATGAACGAGTTAGACTTGGCTTTTTCTCTAAAAGAGGAACAGAAGGGGCTCAAATCTTTCCTTTGCAAGAAGGACGTTTTTGCTGTTTTGCCGACCGGATACGGCAAAAGTCTAATCTACCAGTTAGCTCCGCTGGTAGCTAAACTCTGGATACGTCACCCCGTGTATTGTTCTGATTGGTCGTAGTGATATTTTCAAATGCATGCTTGGTGCCGCCCCTCGAGTTGGGCCATTTGCATTACTCACAGCCAGGCCCTAAATCTTTCTAGATTTGGGTCTGGATTTCCAGGCTAATTGGAGTCGGCCCTGAAAAAACATATCAGATACCCAGTGTTTCTTCCTCACTGGCACTGTCTTCATCATAGCAAAGCAGAGCCACACTATACAACAGCGATGCATCATGGGAGGCTAATTGGGCTGTGTGTTCTTTATTAGGCAGCTAACGCCTGATTACAAAGAAACATTAAAGAAATCCTTTCTGTTGTCCATGTCTGTTGAATTTACGATGTTGTAACGGCGTGCATGCTTCCCATAGCAGCTCTTAATGAAAATGTAGTTATGCTTTGACTGCCGGACCGATTTTGATCGAGACAAACGCTGACTTTCTGTTATTTTAATTTAATCACTCCATCATTAAAAGCAGTTAGTGATTAAATGTATGCATATTACTGAAGGGGTTTTGTCACTGAGAGGTTTGTGTGTTGTGTTGTAACGGATGCTTGTTAAAATGGCTGTCTGTGCCTGTTCCTCTGTATCTGATGCATTGTTTTTTCAACGGCGCACACTGGCCTGTCTGTTTATGATTACAAATGTTTGAGAAAGCATCTTAATGTGTGTAAACTTTGAGACTTCTGTAGAAAATGGACTTGTTTTTCCCGTCCCGAGTCCCATTTTTGACTGAATTTCTCCTAATGAGCTGTAACTGCCAGAGGAAGAACAACTTGTTTTTAGCGCTTCATCTGAACAATGCAGGGAAATGGGCCTAATTTGTGTTCCATTAACAGAGAGGAAGAGAGTTAAAAGACACAGTGAGACCAGAGAGAGAGGCAGAGTTAGATATGGACAGGGAGATGGAAGACAGAGACAATCAAGTGTCCATCATTACCTCCGCCAAGAAGTGGATGTTAGTTTGTTGGCTTGTCTGCTTGTCTGTTTTTCAGCAGGATTACAGAAAAACTTCTGGCCCAATTTTCATGAAACTTGGTGGAAGGGTGTGACGTTATGGAGTTCTTGTTACCGCGGTGACAAAGCAACGTTTCCATGCAGTTTGGAGTTTTGAGCGTTACTGTATAATTCTGTGGTTTATCAGTGAAGTGTCTGAACCACACTGACGACTGGATTATCTACTCACGATGGCGCTTGCTGATGTCAGTGGCCGATGTTTTTCTGTTGTTTCAAATCAGTTTTGTGCAAGTTGAAAAGCAGGGCTTGAAATAACTTACATCCAGTTGTCCCAGGAACAGTAGAAAAACAAAGTTCTTTCCGAGAATGCTGTTGGAACAAAAGGACACGGTAAACTCACTATCGACGCGTCATGGGACACACCCTATTGTTTCCCTGATGATGCTACATTGTGAACAACAACTCCAAGTTGAAATCAGCTGAAGGAGACCTAATTAACATTAGCTGTTAGCGGTTAGCGGTTAGAAGCTGGTGACTGGCACTAATTGCTAACGGAGGTTGCACTGAGTTGCATTATGATGCGTTCAAGCTCTCTCTTGTTGGTAAAAATGAGTACTGGACAAATTACAGTGTTCTCATGATATGTTTAAATGTAATCTTGTCAAATTCAGTTTTTTAAGAGAAAGTTGAATAAATACAGCTGTTTGAAGGAGAAATTTGATGTTGTCGCAGCAATATTTATTTGATTGTGTGTGGCTTTATTTGTGCTCTTTCAAAGCAATGAAGGGCTTTGAAAGAGCCCTGTAATGAAGGGCTGAATGACTTAAAATAGGTGCGGACGATGGCAGTCACCTCTCTGATAGCTCCACTAAATTTGTGCGAAATTTAAGCACTTATGTCTGTATTGAAAGTCTTGGTTGGACTTTTTGTCATAGGCTTTGGATGTTGGTGGCATTTGGCTGTGAGTCAGTCATCGAGATGAGTAAATCAATCCACCAGTTTGTAAACTCTCCTTCTGCCAACTTCTGCTAGCCAGGTCGAGGTTTTCAAACGTTAACATCAGTAAACATCAAGAAAAACATGGAGAAGATGGACACCTGCTGAATTAGTGTCCTGTTGGCCATAGTACAGGTGTTAGCAGTGAACTCAAGTTGAGCAGTCTTGTTGTTTTTAGGGGTTATTTTCCGGTCATAGTGCTGTGTAGTGTACTTCTGGGGATGTTTTGGTCCCCAGATTTTGCTGCAGTGTGAGTGCTCTTGGCTGTCATACTGCTCTTTGGTACAGGGAGCTGCAGGCACGCAGGCAAGCGGTACAGAGGCGGAGAGGTTTTAGGGCTGTGAGACAACATTATTGTCTCTCTTCTGCCGAGAAGTGGTGAATTTACAGCTCACGGCTACTTAATACGACACAGTCTCTGGCTTTTGTTTGATATCTTGTGTTGACAAAAAATGTTGAGACCTGTTGTTAGCACAGTTAGCTTGTTTTCTGTATTACGTGAAGGCTGCTGTCAAACTGAATGTCCTGCTGGGTCCCATTAAAACTTTAAAATTTGGATGGAAAAAAACCCAAATTGTCGAATATTCTTATTGAACAACCCAATCTGATTCATCTGGCATAATTCTGAGTCAGGTACAGCCCTATGTATAATTCCATTTAATCTAATTGGAATAAATCCAGACATACAGCATGTAGTGGTTGTGCTTGCAGATTTACGCATCATACAAGACTGGACTTTTGGCCCTGGATGCAGCCTGGGCGCTCAGAGTGCCCCTCTACTTTCACTCTGTTACTTGGCTACATTACACCATTCAGATAAGCCATCTGATGATGCAGCCTCATCTCCGGACCCCCTTTAGAAAAACAGTTCTCTCTTACTTTAGACCCAATCAGCTATTTGACAGAAGTAGTCTTGTCTTGTCTTGACTGCAGGCAGAAGCACTGATATGGTCTCTATGGTAATTAGACCTAAGAGTGTGTGCCACGGCAGCTACAAGATCTGGTTATCTGAATTGAAGGTGTGCGAATTAAGATTTTATCAGCTGTGCTTTGAGTATGGCTTCACAGTAATGTGGTTTGTCAGTGATTCTCTTGTACTATTACAGAGCAAAACAAGACTTACAAATCCCAACCATGCATGAATACGTACGTCATGATGAGCAGTTGTGACATGATGCATTTACAACAACAACTAACATTACCCGTCCACATCACAACTGATTCTTGTTTTTTTTCTGCCATTCATATTATCAAACGGGAAATTGTATTCTCACAAGATTTATTTTCCTTAAACCTACTTGTCTGCCCATCTCAGTAGATTAACTGTTAATGCCAGCACTCTGCAGAGCCCTCGTGTGATGTACAGTAATTGTCTCGCACTGAATTTATTACTGTCAGATTGCGGTTGCAGTCTGTGTACTTTCCTTTAGAGATTTCATCACTTGCTCACTATTGGCCTTTCCCTCTAAAACAAGACTGTAAAACTGCATGAGCAGATAACAGCAGTTATTATAGGACCTTCCCACAAGTTTGAGGTGAGATGTGACTGGGTGTGAGTCAGCAAAGAGAACACTTCTCTGCTCCACACTTCAAGGTGGATATTAAAAGGCCTGCCAGAAATCTGGCTAAGTGTTTGAGTCAAGTGTGTTGGCCAGTGTAGTCGTATGTATGTGTGTTAGTGTACATGCACTCTTACTTGAGGAGGTGGAGATTCAGTCATCCCCTGGTAATTGGATGTTGGACTTGTGCCCAGGTCAGACCAGAGTTGCAACTAGACGAGTTGAAACAGGCAAATACTTACAACGCTCCGTTCTGCAATGTTTTAAAAACCTGCCGGTTCACACCAGGTCACCACGATGAGACGGCGTATCATCTCTAGTCAACAACTCTCTGTACTTCTGATCTGTAACGTTGACAGGAAGTGACCACGATGAGACGGCGTATCATCTCTAGTCAACTCTCTGTACTTCTGTTCTGATTTGCAGCTTTTCAGACTTATTTTGTGGCTGAATATAATTTATAGCTTCTTAAAATCTGAATGAGGATAGTGATAGTGAGATACTGGCCGCAGTGATGAAACAAAACCAGCATCAGATGGACCGTATTCATAATCAATATGCCGCAATAATATAAATAACCATATAAAGATCCCGAGGTGTTCCCAGGCCCGATGAGATATGTAATCCCTCCAGTGTGTTCTGTCTCTGCACCGGGGCCTCCTACCAGTGGGACGTGCCTGAACACTTCCAGCAGGAGGCACCCAGGTGGCATCCTCATTAGATGCCCGTACCACCTCAACTGACCCCTTTTGACACGAAGGAGCAGCGGCTCTACTCCGAGCTCCCTCTGGATGTCTGAACTCCTACCCCTATCTCTAAGGCTGAGCCCAGATACACGACGGAGGAAACTCATTCGGCCGCTTGTATCCACGATCTCATCCTTTCAGTCACTAACCAGAGCTCATGACCATAGGTGGGGGATGGGACGTAGATGGACCAGTGAGTCGAAGGAAGTAACAGCGCTTAAAGTTTGCAACAGACTTTGGAGTCAGTGTTGAAGTCAGTGGGGCGAGAAAATCACACTATAACCCATCATAGGCCTTTGTTTTCACTATGCAGGAAACAGTACGGTGCCCACTTCCTGTTCACAAACTCTTGCCATTACAGTTACAGTTTCACTAGGAAACAGCGGGGAGATCTCTGCACTGGTTAGATGGAGGGAAGTTTATCACAGTTCATCTACACATACTATTCACATCGTTATAACAAAGTTGGTTAAAAACTGGTGAATTAACCTTTTAAAACAAAACACTGTTTCTCCAAAGTTGGCACAAGAAATATTATTTATCGGTCACTTAATACATTACGATTGTATTTCCTAATGATTCTAAAAAATAAAATGTTTTTAAACATTTCTTCTTCTTTCCATAATGTGTTTCCAGCATTTCATTAAAGCAGTACAAAGTTAATTCTGTCGGGCATAATGCCAAGCTGAGTAAACTTGAGTAAATATTGTGGCATTTGCTTAATAAGACTATTGCTTAATGAAATTATTATTCCTTTGAATAAACACCTCATTAAGCAAACAGCCAGTGATTGTAATTAAAAACAATTTGGTGTTGCAATCAACAACAAAACCCAAGCAGAGTTTGTCTTTCCTCCACCTGTTGGGGTGAAAATAATCCACAGGCAGCAAACTGTGTCTGAGACATACTGGGATGAGGATCGTTCATCACGTGACCAAACTACTGCTGTCTGTTTTCTCTCTGCTGTGCTCAGTTTACTTTTTAATACCTCACTGAGTGAAACTGAACTGGTCATTGTGGGATGTGCTGGTGGTGTGTGTCTGTCCCAGTTAAACAGATACTTCACTGGTTTTTAAGCAGTTTGGTATCTTAATGTGTAAAAGAACTTTGGCAACCTGCAAAACGCTTTCTGTGTGATCAGGCCCTTTCTCGCCTTAAGTGTCTTCAGAAACATGTCTTAACTCACTGTTAAAGGGATAGTGCACCCAAAAATGAAAATTCAGCCATTACCTACTCACCCATATGCCGAGGGAGGCTCAGGTGAAGTTTTAGAGTCCTCACATCCTTTGCGGAGATCCAAGGGGAGAGTGGGTAGCAGTACAACTCCACCTATTGCAGGCTGACGGCGCCCCAGATTAAAACGTCCAAAAAACACATAATTGAAGCCACAAAATATCTCCATACTGCTCGTCCGTAGTGATTCAAGTGTCCTGAAGCCCCGACATAAAAAGTTGTTTGGAAAAACGTCATTTAAACTCTGTTTTTAGCCTCATTATAGCCTGTAGCTCTCACTGCCTCTCTGTGGACTGCACTCACGTGTGCGCGCTTGCGCGAGACCGTGAAACAATGAGGCTAAAAACAGAGTCTCCCTCGGCATATGGGTGGGTACTATTGGCTATATTTTTTGCAGCCACCACTCCTTAGTAGCTGAATTTCTGGTATTAATTTAACTAAGATTAAATTGTCTGTGTTTATCAGGAGGGGATTAGCTCTCTTGTTGCTGATAGGTTCTTTGAGAGTACATAACAGCAACTTTACAACCATATGTTAAGGGATTAAAGTTCTCCGTCACCACAAGGATTTTCCATCATTTGGAGTTCATATATATTTAAACTTGTCGGCTGCATTATAGAACAGTAGTTGATGGTTTTGTGTGGAATGGTGCTGAAATCTTCAATCCTTTAAATATTGTGTTATTTGTTTAACAGGCTTCAAGTTTATGTTTTACAAATTACAGATGGGATATATGACTTGGCTGCTGCATGAAAAAAAAAATTGTCAAAAGATTATATTTTGCTTTAATCCCTGTAAAGGATCAGCTCCTTGACATATTTGTCTACAGGCTAAAAACAGTGAGAAAATAGTTTGCACTAAGAAATAAATGAGCATAAAAATGAACCTCCGAACCAACTAATACGACAAGTTTCAGAAGCTTGTCTCTATGTTTAATATTTAATAACAAATAACAGTTATTTTCAAGTGTTACTAAATCCTGGATGACAGCTTTCCTTTAATGGTTTTCTTTTGCATGGGGTAAAATAAAAAGTACACAGCACTTTATACAGATGGAGAATAAAGCCGACACATGCCCCAACTGAATGTCAGCACTCTGACACTGGGTCGGGGAATCTGCTGCCATCTCAACTCATCAACATGTTTCTTTCAGAGCTGCTGGAGAAGAGTCGCAGGAAGGAGGAAGAAATGAGGAGCCTTCAGGTGAGCAGTTTATGTCTTTATTAATCCTCATCTGTTTGTGTCTTCATTGTGTTTGTAAATCTGCACCCTAAACAGTAGATTCTTAATATCCAGCTGGCCTGATTTCAACCACGCTGCCAAAAAGAGACAGCTGGTACTATTTTTATTTATACACCACATTGCCTTCAGATTCTTTTTTGCATATCTGTTGGGGTGTTCTTCAGTAACTGCTGGGCTTCTGAGTTCTGTGATGCAACGCTGCAAACATTAGCACACAGCCGCGGGCCTGACAGACTCCTCGCAGCCTTGCTTGGACAAGTAGCTAATTACTGAAGACACGAGGCCTTGGAGTTTAAAAGCCACCAGAGACCTTGTCTCTGTCTTTCAGTACCGCAGCATCTACACTTGGCAGGCCACCAACTCACCTAGTCTGGATTGGACTGGCCCCCAGCGCCTCGCCGACCCTTTACTCGCCATTAAACAGCGAAAAACACACTCACTCACACACTAAAGTGTCTGCTAAGCGTTCGTTCTTTCCAAGCGTGTGTCTGTACCTCTGTAACCGTGTGTTTGTTGTGTGTTTGTTGGATTCTGGGGTCCCATCTGTGGCTGCATGATGGCACCTGCCAGAGCTCGCATGCAATTAATCAGCCTTCTCAGACCCAGCCGAGCTTTTAATTATGAAGGATGAGCAGAGAGAGATGTAGAGAGGAAAGACAGATAGAGTGAGGGACGTAGACGAGTTAAAAAAAAAAAAGAAAGTCGGAGGGTGGGCTGAGGAAAAGAAAGTACCCTTGTTACAAAGCATCAACATATTACAGGCAGAGGGGGAGCAGCAGCCGGTTGGCGGGGGGGAGCAGGTGTGTGTTTGAGTGGCAGATAAGAGGCATAGCATCGCTTATGCATCGTTAGAGAGGGAACATCAGTCAGGAGCTGCATGAGCGGCGAGAGCAGTTTGTCTTTGTGTGTTTGTGTGTGTCTCAGTGTGTGTGATAAGAAGCCTGTTGTGTGCTACACACTCTCCCTAGCCCTGGTGTTTCCTTCCCTTGTTACCTATTTGTTGGAATGCTCTATTCCTCTCTCCTGTCGCTATTCTCACAAACAAACAAACACTGGTTTCCTCTGTGCTAATCTCCCACTGTAAAGAGTTACCTGAACTCACCGTCTGGCTCATTGTGTCAGTTTTATCCTCACTTTGGTTTTGATTCACACTTTATTTTTCAATGCATATGAAGTAATGTTGCTGTGTTTGTGTGTGTTCACAGGATCGCGTTTTGGATCTGGAGATGGTAAGTTTATTTATCTTTATAATCAAAGTCATTATAGCAGGTAAATAGAACTGGTATGAAATACGTAGGGGTGTCACGATTCGATTTGACTTTTGATTTTTAAAGCTCCACTCCAGTGAATTTGGTATTTTTATATTTCACATTTTTCCTGACAAAATTGATTAGCCACACCGTTTGCAAAATATTTTTTGATTCCTTGTCTGCTTACGGCTGCTGACATCTTTCGCTGGTGATGTCATTTAGAGCCAGAGTCTGAGCAGTAGCAGTTTCTAGGGTATGGAGTGCCCACCCATATACCTGTCTGACCAAGCGCGAGCAGAGCCACTGATTGCGGAAGCACCGATTGGCACACGCAGCTGTCAGTCATGATGTCACACCTCCTTTTTATAGCATCTTCTTATTAAAACCTAACTCATCAGAAAAACAAACTTCAGTGTGAAAACATTATTTGACATGTACTTTGATTTTTTTGTTTGACCCCTGTGTCATCTGCTTGCATGGAGGGGGTGGGGTTTATGACATATACTGCAGCCAGCCACCAGGGGGCGAATGAGATGTTTTGGCTTCACTTCTGGGGAGCTGACGTGTCGTCCATCTTTATATACTATATATGATTGGAACTTTTCAAAGCGCTAGAAAATGATGCATTATAGTCGTATAAACACCGTAGTTCTCATGTCGTTCAAATGTTTTTGTTGAGGATTTTATACAGTTATGCCTACAAATAGCGTGATAAGTTACTCCTCACTGAAAAAAGACATTCATCATATCATTTATTTAATTGTTAAGTTATATTTAAAAAGTAATTAGTTGCTTTGAGTGAAGCACTTGAAAGTCCTCAAATTTAATTTTGTCTGTATGAACAATGTTCAATTTAGAATCTAAACCCTGACAGCCCCGGTATGTATATCCAGGTTTATAAAACTTAGAGTTATGAAATGCCCCCGAGTTATTAAATTAGAAGTGATGTTGACTCTCAGCCTGACTCAGAGCAGCTATGTAGGCATGTTCACCTCAGGCTGTGTTTGTCTAGCAACCCATAGAGGCTAACACAGGGTTAGAAATGATTGCTTTAGTCAAGGCTCAGAGCTCTGTTAATCATCATACATCTTGCTGACAGGGTTAAGAACAGAGCTGTACTGACAATACAGTATTGACCTCACCATCCGAGCCGTTAACGTCCACACTAACATCCTTATTCTGCTATTAGATCCCAGCCTGAAGTTACTTAGCACCACCGAGCGGTTATATCGACCTAAGCTGTTTTTACTCATAAATAAGTAAAGCTGTCTCACGCACGCCGTCCATCTATCACAATTATGTGGCACGCTTGGCCACTTCAACCTTAAATGAGCTGTCGTGAGAAAGAAGAGGAAATACCTCAAACCATGATCAAGTCAGATAATTTCTGCTTACTGCAACAACACAGCGGCAGCATGCATCGACTCATCCTCCACTCAGCCTGGGTGGTGGGGATGAACCAGCGAGTCTCAGCTGTTTGTCAGTGTGCCATTCAGTGTAGCAATCAGCGTGACGCCGTGTTAACAACCAGTTCTTTTGATGCTTAAATGCTCCATCTGAATGGGAATAGGAAGGCTATTGAAACGTACAGTGGAGGGATGAAAAGAATGGAGTACAGCCAGAGTAGTTAGTTAATCAAAGGTTGTGCTCAGTGTGTTGTCACAAAAGTCCTCAGTCAGCCTCTGAATGACCGGGCAGAGTGACTTCATATCTGTCGCCATGTAGGTTTGAAAGGGAAATATTATGAACTGCATTCACAAACATACCAGTTTAACACAGCAGAAAACAAACATCAATATTACCAGAGCTGTTCATGTTAAAGGAATACTACACTAAAAATACTGTCTCCAAGGTCCAACACTATCACAATATGCCTGGTTCAATTTATTTCTGTTTCACCTGCAGCATAGTCCACTTTTCCACATTAATCCATATCCTCAGTTTCCTGATGTCAGACAGAATCATCAACTCGTTATTGGGGGTGTAGCAACATGCGCATTTGTATTGAGCTATTCAGTACGAGGCTTTTGGTTTGGTACGCATTACAAACTGAACGATTCGTTGAACTATCCCAATATATAAAGCTAAAATATAATGTTCTCAGTATGGGTGGACGATATGGCCCTAAAATAACATCACCATATTTCAGGGTATTTTTGTGATAACGATATTCTCGACGATATGACTAATTAGTAAAAAATATATATTATTAATTTAAGAAAATTGAATTGCAACAAAATAAGTGATGTAGTTTCACAGTTTGCTTCACCTGGACCTTTATGCTCTGCCATTTCTCCTCTAATCATCACGCTGTAACCTGTGACAGGCTGTTATGATACCACAACTATCACACAGTCACATATATGGAGTTTTTCACGTAGGTTTACATTACTAAAGGTTTATGACAGAATCACTTGATGCACGGCGAGAGAGGAGAGGGAGAGACGCTGTGCTGCTGCCAGAGCAGCCTCCCTCTGAGCGGTAACTCGCTAAAAGAGGACGCCACAGTTTATTCCACACTACTGAAGCTGCTCCTCTTTTTGGAACCACTGCGGAATCAGTAATAATTTCACTTGTTGTTGCCGTGGGTAACAGTATGACGTCAATGTCAACAAGTCGAAATATTGTGAGTACCACGACATGAATTTTTCATATCATATTAAAAATTATACCGGTATTATCGTGAACGAGACGATATGGCACACCCCTCGTTCTCAGTGCAGTTGCGCTCAACAAGGCAGCCCAAAGACAGAACAAGCAACGTGCAAAGCAGAACGCTCAACTCCACGCTACGCTAAGCTTGCTCACTGCAATATGGTTAGTAACACCATTACCAGATCCTCCGATCACCTGCAGGTCTGGCGTTAGGAACCACAAAAAAAACAGTGTGTTCAATCTGCTATACATTAGGTGACATCAGTGGGAACCCTTCAGACATCAACACATTCACCTGACTTCACCCCTTGTGAGTGTTAGCAGGTTGAACTATAGACGAAAACAAGGAGCAACACAAGCTACAAACTAAAGTTAACCTCGCAGCTTTTAGGCAGCCAGTCCCAACTGATTCAGACAGAAAGGAAATCATCTCGGCAATTGGTAATGTTACATTTATAGCTGTGGATATGAGACTCGGCTCTGTTGTGGAAAACGCAGGCTACTAACATGCTTAATGTAATTGAGCCCCATTAAAATACTCCTCCATGAGCCCATTTCAACAAGACTGTGATTCCTGCTTTGCACAAAAAAAGTCCCAAATTATAATGTTAGTTTTAATATATTGGAATAAAAAAAGTTTTTTTTTTCTTCATTTCAGAAACAAAACTGTTTCTTTGTGTTTGTTTATAACTACAAAACTATATTTAATATTGTTTAAGGAGCTGTTTTTATTTTATATGCTGCTAAAAAGACACCCCAGAGGACGGGTTGCTCAGGTATAACTCCATCATTGTTCTAAAAAAAAAAATAAAAAAATCATACTGTCAAAACTCTACAGAGCAGATCCAAAATCCTCCGTAGCGAGACACTTTGAGGAGGCCAGACATCCAACTACTGCTCTCAGGTTCTGTGGCACTGATGTATTTAACTCTCGCCACAGACATACAGATCTGGAAACAAAACTCCTGCAGGGTGAAAGTAGAACACTGAATTTGTCCTGCTTTTTATAGACATCTGCGTGTACCAGCGTGGCCCCCTTTGGACCTGCTGTCGTATTTTGTCCTTTCTTTTTTATTATTCTGTGTGCAGTCATGTTTTGGTACGTTTATATATTTTTAATGCTCTGCTGTCATACATTGGTGTTTGAGGATGTTCGGAATAGTAAAATAGTCCTCAGAGATGACCTCATCTAATTAGTGACACCAGCTGATTGATTCATCACACCTGGTGGGAACCTGTCGCTGTCTGTGTCTGTATCTGCTCTGTGAAGCTCTCGTCAGGAGCGCTAATGATAGTCAAGGACTGAAAATGAAATGAAACACCTGTGGACCTTTATGTAGCTGTCCAGCTCAGCTGCATTGGTGTGCGAGTATCTCCTCTGCTGTGCGTATCATGTGAACTATTACATCACTACTCGTTACACTCTCATTTCTATTTTCAGTTTGACACTGAACTGATTAAATATCTGAACATATGAAATAATATATTTACAACTGTACCTGATCTGTGCTCAGTCTAAACACAGGTGTGTTGTGCACACGTGAATATTTATGATACAGTTGAAAAGGACAACATCAGTAAATATTTCACACTGTGTTTTGTCATGTGGGAGGACATAAATAATACATAACAGAGCAAACAGTATCAGCTGTGTTGCCTCTGTATTTGAGCAGTACATCCCAGATTATCTCTGCAAACACAAAGGCATCAGTAGTCGCCACAGAGCAGTTAGAGCCCACGGACAGCTGATCCAGCTGTGCAGCCGTCATCAGTAATCATCCCTTCAGGTGACCCTTGACTGGGAATGATTTCACTAAATGTGCGTTTCATCCATTATTCCTTCCTCGCTTCACTCTCTTTTATCTTTAAGGGAAACAGGGAGACAATTAAGGGAATTGGGATGCAGCCCCGGTATTTACCTGTGGACAACCCTACATTTGTTTTTAGTTTTAGTATTGTTGTGTTTTCTGCTTGTCCCTTACATGGTGATTTATGATTCAGGGAGTCTTGGGGGTTTTTTTTGTTTGTTTTTTCTTAGTTTTTAAAATGAGACTATCCTCCTCACTATCCTTCTTAAGAGTTCTTGTTCCAATAATCACTTCCAGATGCATTATTGAACATATTTTTTAGGATTTTAGCACAAACGTGGATTTTGTATTAATTTCTCAGTGAAAACAGTTCGTCATGTATTTGGTGTTGTAGATTTAAACAGCTGGGCTTAAATGGCTAAATGTGCCTGTCAGACAAACTAAGACACAAATATTGTCATGTAAATTAAATTATTTTATGTGTTATATATATGTGTGTGTGTGTGTGTGTGTGTGTGTGTGTGTGTGTGTGTTTTCCAGAACACACGAGTCGCCCTGGACCACCTGGAGTCGATTCCAGAGAAACAATGTCTGATGGAGAACTTTAAAGATTTGGAGGTGGGATTTTTTTTTAAAAACCTAAATACAGTGGTTACGAAGTTCTTCGCTAAACTTAATTTTTAATTACCAACACTGGATGCAGTACTAAAACATAAAAACATAAAGATGCATCAAATGAATACCCCGCAGATAATCACTAAGGAATTGTCTTGAACCGGCATTAGCTAGTGTGAAAGATAAGGCTGGATGATGTGGCAAAAATTAATTGATATTTTGATATTGGTCAATATTGAAATTTAGCACTATATATGATTTATTTTTTTTATTATCCTTTGTGTATTTTTTTTTTTTGTGTATTGTGACAGTGCTACCAGTTTGAAACCTTATTAGTTAAACTTTAGAATATAGTTTATATAAAAAAGAAGAAAGAATTTAACTGGTGGTCAGCAGGCGTCACCGCTACCCATGTGGAAGTGGTCAGGTGCATTTTTGGCCCTACTCCAGGAAAGGTCCATCCCTGGCGTGGCTCAGCATGTTAATACTGAGTAAATGCAAATTAGGGTGGCATGGTTAGATTCTGCGCCGCCAAAAATGCCAATGAAAAAGTGTATAAAATATGTTTCTGAAAACACTTGAGGTGAGAAATATGCAACGCAGTAACAGAATATTGATTCAGATTTGATCAGGGCTGCCTAGTTGGACAGTTTGACCTCAGTTCACAGAATGATTGACATGATTGACAGCTGCGGTAGAGTCTCCTCGACTTTGATTGGTTGTTTTCGTTCAGGTCCGGTGATGCCATGAGAAGCACAGCTAGGAGGCAGGGGGACATGATTTGTTTTCACAGATTATCTCTCATGAATGTCTGTGTAGTCATAGTGACAGTTTCAGCAAACATGAAAAAAATATATATATTTTTGATAAAGTGACCAACAGTATCTTTGTGGACAGTTGTGTCTTTTGTGACTGGTTCCAGTGACACAGCCTCCATTTTGTGCTAACAGGAGTCACAGCGACAGAGGGAGCAGGTAGAGCAGCGTTACACCAAATACAAAGAGATCGTCTGGGACCTGCAGCACCAGCTGGATGAGTCCAAACGCAGGATCCAGGAGTACAGAGTACGACACACACACACACACACACACACACACACGCAGTCCTGTACTCTAGAAAAATGAGCTTTATAATGCCGTACAGGAGCCTGTACTACCAAACAGCAACCCACACTTTTTTTCTATTTCAGTCCCTAATTGCGGTGCTTTGTTCAAACAGCGGCCGTTTGGATAAGGATAGCCTGACATTGAGAGCCATTTATGAGTCTAGCTCGCCCACACCGGTACCAGTGTGTGCACCGCACCTAATTTGCAACTTGTATGAATAAATGAATAATTTCACATGCTGGTAATGCATCACGGATGGACAGAGTGGGACAAGCTGGAGTAATGGCACAATTGTACACTCAGACAAAACCTGAATTTTACCAGTCTGTGTTAATTGCTACAGCCATCTTCTGTGCTATAAAGCAGTCAGGGGAGCCATCAAGACATCATTGTTGACAGCTGATTGCCATCAGCAGTTTGCAACCACCCCTCAACAGCCATACAGTCACTTTTTAAATGGTTTTAATCTGCCAGATTACCCCGTTGGTTTGCCAAATGACTCCCGTGTTGAATGATAAGTGGCGATTGCATTAGCTTAATAGCTGCTGCCCACCCGGGGTTTGTTTAAGGAAAACGGATGGATGGAGGGTCCTTACAAGACTTCCATCTTGATCAGAGTCAGCGATGCCAACAACAACAAACAGCGTCTACACTGAACCTAACAGCGGCTCTCTGCTTGAAACACAAGCTTCTAAAGCTGCGTTCAGACGGGATTATTTGTTGGCTCGGTTCTTGTCCTGTCATTACAGGACATCTGTAATGTTAATGATCTATAAACACAGGATAAAAGAAATCTGTAATATGTGTCAAACTTGAAGAGGCAGCAGTGACTTGGCAGGCCTTGCAACAGAATCACAGAATATTAAGAGATATCTGTTCAGGCTGGGACACTTGTGCCGCCGTGTTTACAGGCAAATAAATGTCTGTAAAAGAAGCTTTTATCATACACGGTTGCACACAGTGCATACAGGGACTCAAATCACTCACTTCCCAAACAGAATATTTTATCGTTGTGTGGAGCTCCTGGGATGTTGAAACAAGCATTTTGTGGGCAGCTGAATCTGGCCCACAACTCTCATTTAAAGGTGCTTTGAATGTGTCTTTGTGTCGCTGTGCTCTGTGAAGTCTGGTACTGTGAGACTCACCTTATACACAGATTTACTGCTGATTTCACATTGTGAAGTTTAGCCATGTTAGGGACGTAGTGATGCGGCACATCCTCAGTTAGTCTTTGGACCAACAGGCAGATGTAATATCTCACTAATTATTCCATGATCAGATCTGACTTAGTGTTTATGCTTTGCTGTTATCTTTTTTAGTGAAGCTAAGCCAAACTTTTGAGCTGGCAGCCATGTTCTAGGATGTAAACAAAAATGTCTCCTCTCACATTAAGGCGCGCTGTTGGAGGTTGTTTTACTTTACCAATAAATTAAAATCATCATGTTTATCTGTTAGATTGTGATGGATTCAGTCAGAGGCGGTTTATTTTCTCTGTGTTATGTAAACTATGTCGACTGTTATTGTTTCACTCACAGTGGTTGTTCATTATGATGTGTTATTGACTGTACTGTGATGTGAAGTGTGAATGCATATTTTATAATGTCACCATATAACTGTGTAGACTCCAGGAAGAATAGCTGCTGCAATTGAAAGCTAATGGGGGATTTTAATATACAAATAAAACCTGCTTTGTTGACAAACTGCGTAACAAATTGTGTGACGTTAAATTGATACTTCACCTACAAAATGACCACTTGTATGTCAGGTAGTCATGCCCTGTAGGGTTGGGTATTGTTTGGGATATTTTTTTCTGATACTGGTACTAAAACGATGATTTCAAAACAGCACCGGTGCCTGAACCGATGCTTTTGAAGCCCAAAACGACAGTCAGCGATGTCGAGTAACAGCTTTTGTTTTTATTGCAAAGGCAAATTTGAACTACAAGTTAAACAATATATAAATTCTCACAGCTTTAAGTATACTTAACTATATTGATATGAATATAAAACACCATTAGCAAATTCACATAACAAATTAACTTCACTCTCTTTGCTCTGGTCACGGCAGCCTCGCTGTCACACACAAGAGCTCTCTGTCTCTTTTCCTCTTTCGGCTGTGTGCGCTGTGCACACAGTCTGGCACCAAAGTTTGTGTTGTGATTCGGAATTTGTGAAGAAAACTCTGTTTGTCTCACATATCCATGGGAGACCACAAACATATTGATTTATTGATTCACTAAAGACCACATTTGACAACAACAAGACTTGTTTACAAAGTCTCACAGAACTCGTGCAGCATAATCCAAGTGTCATTTATCCAGTCGTGTGCTCAGTACTTCCCAAACACATTACAATAAGAAGTAACTGTTTAAACTCATCTTTGCTCTTTTCAAAGTCAGACTCAACACTAAAGTTTGTGTTTGGGAAGTACTGAGTGTACAACTGGATAAATGAGACTTGGATTTAACTGAAGCGACACCGAGGCTGAGAAATGAAGCCAAAAACTGCAGTGCCTCTAATGGCCACTTGAGGCTGACTCCAGAACGGTCAATCCCCATCGACCCCATGTGACAATGCCCAACGTTACAGCAGAAATAAACATGTTTACAGCCTGGTTTTGGTCTCTACAGCTAATTCATTCATGACAGCTGTCCAGGGGGTGAATTTTTTTACAACTCATTTACATTTCATCAAGGCTCAAAGTTACACACGTTTAAGGGCAGAGCTGCTTGATTGACAGGATGTCCGCGAGGTGTTGCTACCGGTTGCTCCACCCCTCATTCCTCCACAGCTCCAACCTCTCGTCCAAATATGGTTACTTCTGGCTCCAGAAAGCCATGATAGCGACAGCAGAAATGCCAAACTCAAGGCTTCAAACCCATGTATAACGTCACGTTCGCTACTTCCATTATTTATACAGTCTATATCCTCTTCGCCACTGCACAAATAGACCACTAACACCTGCTAAATCAATATGTTCGCCGTTTTCCAAGAAGGCATGCAAAGAAACACTTTTCTTTACAAATCTGTGGTAACACGGCATGACTAACTGATTTTAAAAATGCTCATTCTGTGTGTGAAGTGTCCCTGTAAGTCCAAGTACTAGGTCCTGGCAGAGGTGTGCAACTTTTGTGGACTGTGAAATGTTTACTGCAGTTCCTTCTGTCTTGTGACTGAATTAAAAAAACTTAAGTTAGGTACTGATAGGCAGAATGGAAATACACGTGTCTTATCAAACCCACAGTTCTTGGAAATGTGGATGATATCCCAGTCCTTCTGATTAGTCAGTGGGTGATTTGGGTTTAACAGTTAGTGTCCTCCTGTCTTTCAGGATGAGAAACTGGACGCCACCTCCAGGAGCCTGAGACTGGCTGCTCTTTCTTCCTCCATGAAAGGCCCCAGCACGTTCCTCAGCAGCTCACTGAGATCTGACACACTGTGTGAGTAACCCTGTGTTCTGACAGCTTATCTACGAGCTGTGTTGATGGTAGTCATGTTTTTCTGCATTTCTGCGTTGCCAGATAATTTAAAAACATACACCAGTATTTTAAAATGTCCTACAGCATCAGGAGTCTGCACAGTGATGGCGAGAATGTAAATCCAAGTAACTGCTGAATTGCACAGTTGAGCATATTATTACCAAGCTTAAGTTGTGATATACATAATTACACATGATGGATTTCAGTGTCAGTCTTAAAGCACTGTCACTTATCCATTGAGTATTTCAACATGGCACCCAGAGCTCAAACTTTCCATCAGTGCTCTGGAAGTGTGTCTGTCTGTCTCACTGCCAGTGGCTCATGGCCAAAATCACTTGTAGCATTTTGCTAAGCTGCTTACAGATATTTGGCACAGTGTGAGAGGAGTGTACTTTCTGTGGTTTTGTGCTTGTTTTACCGCCAAGAATTTTGGTGACCAAAACATATCTATGGCAATTTAACACTAGTGTTAATATACAAAACAATTATCACATGTATTCATGGCAAGATTGGCTGTAACTGATAGTGCCAATCATTTTCTACTGTACGCCTTCCAGAAGGAATAGATCCATTAACAGTTGAAGGAAATATAGTACTCCCACTTTTTCGGCTGTGACCTATGACAGAGTATGAGGACCATCACAGTTTTTACAAAAATAAATAAAGAAATAAATAGAAATAACAATACCAATAATAATAATAATAATAATAATAATAATAATAATAATAATAATGCAGAGCTGGGGAAAGGCTGGTGATTTTCTAAAATTATGTCGTATTTTTACAAGGAAAAAAATTTCTGACATTCAAGTAGAAAATTTATGGGGGAAAAAACCCTCACAAATTTAAGAGAAAATGCTCATATATTCCCTGGTATTATTAAGTCATACATTTGCATTAAAAACTAGGAAGCTCCTTTAGATTAAAGTCACACATTTACGAAAATAATGATGTTATAGTATGCCCTAAAAATGTTGTAAAAATGTATAGTTTAATTTGTCAAAGCCATAGTAATAGTGGTAAGTCATAGTAAAGTATGCAACAAAAATATAAAGAATTTGTTATATGTGTTTTATATAATTAAATGTGTTCGGGACCAATCAGTGAGGACACAGGGGTTGTTGACAGAAATTTGAGTTTATTTACCCCAAAAATGCATAAAACATGACAAACCAAGAACTGAACCACCAGGCCTAGAAAAGAGGTCAACACAAAATAACTATACTCAATATAACAACAAAACAACATGTTAACTGAACAAACTGACCTTACATTATGGTGGTTTAGCCATACCAAATAACACAAAGGGTAATCAAAATGGATAACAACTGCAACTAAATATGAAGTAAAAGTAACCATAATCGTCATTAATAAAAATTGTCATAGTATAGTATGACATTTTATAAAATAATTAAGTATGCCATAAACAATTCATAGTAAAGTATGATATAAAAATCATTAAAAGTTACAGGATAGTTTGCCATAAAAATGTCATTAAAAAAACTAGCATTGCACCTAGCACACTACACCAAAAAAATTGTAAAAAAGTGCCATAGTGCGATATGCCATTAGAAAAGTTAAAAACATGAAAAACAATGTATCGTCCAAAATCATGAAAAAATGTCATAGTATAGCATGTCGTCCAAAATCATGAAAAAGTGTCATAGTATAGCATGTCGTCCAAAATCCAAAATCATGAAAAAAAGTCATAGTATAGCATGTCATCTTGAATCATGAAAAAGTGTCATAGTATAGCATGTCGTCCAAAATCCAAAATCATGAAAAAAAGTCATAGTATAGCATGTCGTTCAAAATCATGAAAAAACGTCATAGTATAGCATGTCGTCCGAAATCCAAAATCATGAAAAATCGTCATAGTATAGCATGTCGTTCAAAATCATGAAAAAACGTTATAGTATAGCATGTCGTCCAAAATTATGAAAAAAGTCATAGTATAGCATGTCGTTCAAAATCCAAAATCATGAAAAAACGTCATAGTATAGCATGTCGTCCAAAATCCAAAATCATGAAAAATCGTCATAGTATAGTATGTCGTCTGAAATCCAAAATCATGAAAAAACGTCATAGTATAGTATGTCGTCTGAAATCCAAAATCATGAAAAATGAAATGAAATGCTAACTTAAGCCAAGTTGTTGCCACAAAAAAAAAAAACTAGAAATGTCTGTTAAGCCGGAAATCGGGCACCATGCCGGAGTACTTTAAGCCCTGAGTATGGTATGGCCTGAATAAAACCTATTATATCACGTCTTCCAAAATCATGAACAAACACCATAGAACAGCCTGACACGAAAGAACTGTGAAAAAACATAGTATTGTATGACATGACTTTTTTTTTTTTTATTGACAAACACCATAGTATACAATGACATTAAAATATAAAAACAACTATATAGTATAGAATGAAAAAAGTCAGCGTAGCAAGTTGTGTGAAATCTAACAGTCAATAGTTAAGTCAAAGTGGACATATGTTCTAAATGTTCAGAAATTTCCTCAAGGTGTTCCCGAGATATTTCTTTTCCACACTACATCACCTGACTTCCTGGTACAAACTAGAGGTGTTTTTCTTTCATTTAATTTCTGAGAATTCGTTTTTTTTTTTCCCTGTAAATTTAAAATTTTTATCTCAGAACTTAAGTCTATTGCTTGGCATATCACCCAGCTCCATATTTATTTTATTTTCAAACCTACGATGAGCTTCGTGCACCTTCATGGTAACTGAGTGACAGAAATGGAACATAACTGTTTTTCTTTCACCTCCCCCCCTCTGCCACAGCTCCTCACAAACGCCTGACCACTTCAGACTTGGATGACTCCCCAGTCAACGGGGCCAAACCCCTCACAGATTAGCTCAACCGCAAGTGACCCTTTATCTGTATCCGTCCAAACCCAAACACACGGTGCTTCCGGCTGATTCTACCTGCCTGCTGCTCATCCAGAACAAAGAAACAACCTGAGTGCACAGGGAGGCCCTGCTCTCAACACTAATCCTCCTCCACTACCTCAACCAGGCAATCACTGGAGGTGCTCAGGAGCAGAGGGGTGAGACTGTGACACTCACAGCAAACTTTGGAGGAGATTTAAGTTTGGACACTGGAGCAGAGGACGTACTGTAAAGTGTTTAAATGCTATTTATAACTTCAATTGAATGTATTTAACAATTTGTAAACCAAAAGTTTTACATTTCATGCCATCGTACCAACACTTTAACAGCTGTTAAATATTGTTTACTTTATGATCAGTCTGTGCTCAGATGAGTTGGTGTAATTCCCCAAACTAAACACTGGTGCCTTTTGAACAATGTGTAATTTTGTTTTTCTACAAACATACTGTTGTTTTCATCATGAAAATGTGACATCTGTATTTCTTAATGGCTTTATATTTTTTGTTTTTAATGCAGTATATATTTGAAAGCACAAATAGATGTCTATTTTTTATGAAATGTGAAGGAAGTATATGCACTATGAATAAATCCCCATACAGCCAAATGTCTGGTTTCATAAGCACACTTGATGTCCGCCTCATTTCAGACTCAAGTGTTTGCTTTGCAGCAGCTCAGAGATTCCAGATACTCCCACCGGACTATCTTTTATGCTTTTTTGCTAAAACCCTTCATTGGAGAGAACAACCTACAGCCACATGAGACAGAAAAGTCTTCTTTTAATTTACTGCTCAGCCTCAAAGACGTAAACACACTACCTGCCGGATAAACATTTCTCACAGTTGTACATAATCTTGTTGGAGCCGCATGTTTCTAAACTGTGCACAGTATAAATCTGACCAAAGTATGGAGCCCCAACACTGACTAAATGTAGTGAGAGGATATCAGTCAAAAGTATAACTGAATGTATCACATTATGTTCAGTTCAGTTATTAAAATGGAGTAGTTTATACTTCTCCGTTGAAGGGACAGTTCACCCCAATTAGACCACTAGAGATGTCTGCCTTCTCTCCAATACAATAAACTAGATGGCTCTCAGCTTTTAGTGTTTGAAGCACCAAAAAATACATTTGAGAAACTCATGACCTGGTTACTCAAGATAATGCACTATTTTCTTTCTACCGAACTACACCCACCAACTGTATTACTGCACAGAAGGAAGAGTGCATCTACTCATGGACAAGAGGCTCATGATAACATGAGATGCAAACATTTATGTCGTCCTCCTCGGTTGAGCCTTAACATTAGCTATTAGCTCTTCCTTCTGTGCAGTGATACAGTTGGCAGGTGTAGTTTGGTAGAAAGAAAATAGTCCCTACATGAAACTGCTCACAGCAAGGTCTGTGGATTATCTGCAGTAATTGGGTCATGATTTCTGGAAAGAGACATTGCTGTTGAGTTTTTCAAATGGAAGTTTTTGGCGTTCTGAGCACCACATAAGTGGATGCACCGCACACAGGATGGCTGAATTTCTTCTCCTTTTGATTTCATTTTCATTTGAAACGTTACTCAGCCCTCTTGTGTGAGGTGCATGGGGTGTAAAATCACCAGTTTCATCACAATGCGATACGTTATTTCCCGATATTACAAAGTCTGACACGATACAATTTTGATTCAATGCAATTCAGGGGCCTCCAATCAATATAAGACAATATCATATGTCGATGTGTCGGTTACAGAAGAAGCTGCTTTTTTGTGATGAAAGACAATAACACATAAATAATGTAAGTAATAGTAACTGCTTAAAAATGCAGTTAAATTGATTTTAAACTGACTCCACTGACACACATGAAAAAGCACATCTTCAGGGCTTTCTTTTAGAAAGAACTTTCTGGAAAAAAAATCTTTTAATTTGAACCCAAACCATCATTTTTTTCCTAAAATGTCAGGGCTATCTGGCCTAAAATATGGCTTAACAACAACATAATATTTCAAATTCAGCTCGGTAACTGTAGAGGTTCATGGAATTGTTTTGCTGGAACGTCCACTTATTTACTGTCGATCTGATGTTTCCTGCCATCACCTGCACCAGCTTATAAAGACAGACAGTGCTGTGCACAGGGCAGACTATTTTCTGGCCAGTATCACTCTGCCGTGCAGGCCCGCAAGACAGCACGCCAACAGAAGTCAATCAGACAGTTCATCACCACGCCGTGCAGGTGCGCAGGATAGCAACAGCTAACGAAAACTTCATCAGCTGTTTCCAACAGAGAACCAGTAGGCTATTATTAGTAAGGAAGAAGATGTACTAGCCCTATATATACCTACTACTAGAGCGCAAACACCGGCTCAGGCTCACGACACACCCTCGTCAGCTGCTGTAGGTAAACAGAGGAATACCAAAATGAACACCAACAGAAATCTGATTGATTTCTGTTGGTGTGCTGTCTTGCGGGCCTGCACGGCGGAGTGATACTGGCCAGAAAATAGTCCCAATTGATAGCAAGGTCTGACGTAATGTGGGGATGTTTTAAAATTACTGCAATAGTCTAACAAAACACATGCATACTTTTTTGTATCTTAAAACTTTTTGGTTACGTGCCCCGCTTAAATCTTCAGGACTACTTTTTCTCCGGTAAGCTACGGGCCATTTCTCAGAGCAGGAGGCTCATTGAGAGTAGTGACACCGTCACATCAGAGCTACAGATGGTCAGTGTTTCACACAACTTCATGTCCAAAAACCTGAACTATCACTTTAAGTCTGTTAATAGCCTGACATTAACTTTTTACTTCTGGTGATTACTCTTCAAAAATCATTAAAGTGAAGCTGTGAAGATTATCCTGCAGAACAAAATGTGTCATACATGTTTGTTTGCCACAGAGTTTATTTTCAGGAGTAATCTGAAAAAAATCTCATTGGCTTATTGTCAAAGGAACCAGAGGGATGTTAATTTCAGCGTTGGCCAATAAAATAAACCTCGTCCCCGCAGCACTCTATTGTGACGCTGTAATGGTTGATTACTCTCCAACAAAGGAAATTAATTTCATAGTACTTTTAAAAATGAAACAGACATACAAGTATGAATTTATGAAGCTAAACTTCCCAAAGAAAAAATGGTTCAAGTACCTTTACTAAATCCAAGCTTGTGGGGTTTCTGGAGCTTTGCGTGAGCCAGCTGTACAACACGAATCCTTTAAAAGCTCCTGCAGGTGTCTTTTGTACTGCAGCCTGTAATATTCAAAGAGAAGAAAAAAATTAATTGACAGCTAAGTAGTCTCTCTCCTTAATAAAAACCAAAGCTTATGTGAGTTTTGGCATTAACGTACCGTCTCATCCTCTGAAGGAACACCGCTGGTATCTCTTCAACATCAGTTTCACACAGAAAAAAGTCTTGTTTTCAGAGGAGGCAAAGTTTTTGTTCGACTTATTAACAAAGGCAAAAATAAGTGTTCCACATAGCCCGAGCGATTACAGGTCCAGACTGACAAAATGTGTCTGTGTTTTATGAAGCAGCATCCAGAGGAAAGCAAAGCTCAGCCAAGCTTAGAGCAAAAATGAGCTGCGAGGCCGTGCTAAGCCTTCGCTCAATCCCTGTTTCCCCTTTTAAATTCTGAGTACATTTGGAAAGCCGAGGTCCAGAGAAAATACTGAACAATTCTCAGAGCACACATTCCAGCACGGACTGACTGCACTTGTTTAGTGACTCCTTAAACATGCTGTAGATTTTACATTTATCTCTTGACTTGTGCTGGCTGCGTCTATCAGGGCTTTAGCACTAAACGCAGTCGGCTGGTGAGTCCACAGAGTCTTACAGATACCTGGAGACTATGACATTGAAGATATAGGATTGTTTTTGCTTTGTTGAGCAGTGAGTTTTGGAAATAATATTCATTCTCCCATAAGGGCGCAGACTTGTGCTCCAACTTAAATTTGAAGATAATGAGCAATCTCTGAGTTCTGCTTTTCGCCCCCTCATTCATCATAGTATTGATATCTTCACATTTGTCCAAATAAATCAAATTTGGCAAGTTCAGTCACACTCTCAGACAACCACGGCTCCCTGATATGCTTCTTTATACTGTAACTCCGTCCCCAGGAAAGTGTCTGCTTATCTAAGCTATATTAGGTTGCAAAACACATGCAAACTCATAGATCAGTCCTGCTGCTCCCAGCAGACTAGTTTCTCCATTTACATTCTGCCCCATCATTAGTCCAGCTTTACTCCACTTTGTCAGGTTGAGAGATGGTAATGAATAAATTCAGAGCTTCCCACTGGTTTGTGTTTATTTGTGTTTTCCCACAGAGGAGAAAAAATAAAAAGTTTATAATCTGCATTTGCACATGCATGAGAACCGTAACACACATCTGTCGGAGCTTGTCAGAATAAATCGCAGTATGACAGTCAAAATTATTTAAAATGTGCCAGAAGTATTCAGATCTATTCACAAGGACTCACAGAAGGCCTCTTTCCCTGTCTGCATGAATGCAGAGAGACTGAGAAATCAGGTCATTAGCAGGGTGATGCATGTTCAGAGCTGACAATCAACACACACAAACGGGCCAAAAACACAGTCATACACACCAACATTCCTCCTCAGCCCTCGACTACATGTGCAGTCACACAGCTGTGTGTGTGAGGCAGCTACAGGACACTGGAGATATTGCCTACCTTGTGCTTAGTTGTGCCTTCGGTGTCTCTCAGCTCAACTTTCCACCTTTGCCCCGCTGCTGTTCCTCAGGTGTGTCACATCAGCGGCTCATTACGAGTCAGATGGCTCCAACGTGATGACATCATCTGACCCTCCAATCTGTTCCTGCACATAGAGTAACACACCAAACATTAAGACCTGACACGTCACAGTATGCAGATACAAACAAAATCTCTGGAGTGTTTGCTGCTTTCAGTGTATTTAGTCATTTGTACAGTTTTAGTTGTTCAGTGTGTCCGTGCTATCAGACGTGCACTGCAGGAAGGAGTCCTAAAACTGGAAACCGAGTTGACATTTTTGCAAGGGGTGGGAATCACCAGAGGCCCCACGATACGATAGTATCACGATACATAAGTCACAATACAATATTATTGCACTGTTGTGATGTGCTGAGTATTGTGATGACATATATTGTAATACAATGTTATTTAATACCTTTTCCCCAAACTGCAAATTGTGTCCCTGAAGAAAAACTTTGTCCACATCTGTTTTCTCTTCAGTCTGTTTATCTAATGTCAGTCATTTTAATTGCAGCAAAATGTCTCTAGAGGACTGAAAAGGCAACTGATTTTATTATTCTAGTATTCTACCCCAGTTTAATTTTTGGTCACAATATTAATAATTTATATTATTAAATAACTGATATGTGGCTTTCTTGTATTGATACAATACTGCCACATAAAATATTGCGATACTGTGCTGCTTTGATTTTTCCCCCACCCCTAATTTTTGTATATCAATTGGATTTTGCGGATGGGTTTTTGGTTAGATGCCTGAAATAAAGTCTGTGTACGGTGTGCTCAAACCTAATGCAAAGCCAAATTTACATGCAAACGTTTGCATGCAGCGTCAATGCAAACACCAATACACCCCCACAACACTGTATTACGAAAGCCTATCACTGGCTACGGTTGCATGATGGCTTCTCATTCAGAATGAAATAAATCTGAACGAAATCATTCAGAATTAAAGTTTTTCCAGGTAGTTTACATGAGAAATATTCATTCCGAATGAGGGTTTACACGGGAGATCAGTTTTATCGCCTTTATTCGGGTCTGCGCAAGGTTTGGAGCAACGAAGGTTTCTGATTGGATAAGGGGCGGGGCGGATGTTACGTGTTTACGTGTACCGGAAGAAAACACTGTAGTCCTTGCTCTGGATAACAAGATGCTTGACGACGCCTTTCTTAGTGCCTTTTTCGGGCTTGTTTTGCTTATATTCTTGAAGCAGCAGTATGACAACAACCTTCTTTTGCTAATGCTTCGTCTGTTGAGGAGGAGAAGGGAGGTAGAAGGTCGAAAAAGGGAGATAGAAGACCGTGCTTTGGCGTATGGAAACAGATGAGAGTCCGACTGCTCTATCTCGGCCTGTTGCTATGCGCGCTATATACGTCATCGCGCCAGAAGGGCAAGGAAATGAGTATGCGCAGAAAGACCGGAATAAACTTAGAGAGGAATAAGCGTTTACATGGACACAAAATTCTTTCATTCAGAATGACAAACAGAATAAACCACCCCCCTTTAATCGGATTTAATTTTCAATCGGAATGGCCTTTCATTCTGAAAGTGAAATTAAACTGTCCATGTAAACGTACTGACAGTTGAGAAAGGCTTGAGATTCTTGTGACATCACCCAGAGTCAGAAATGGAGGACAAACCTCTTGTCACCATCTGTGGGCACTCGTCAGCCCTGCAAAGAGACAGAACAAAAAAAGGAGAGGGCTTGGAGAAAAGTGAGCGAAGCCATAGGGCTACATGGTCGAGTCTGAAAATATGTATTTCTTACTTATGTTAGATATCTTGTTAAGCTGCCTCTTAGCAAAATGTTCTGAGTAATTCAGGTTTTATTTTTAAAGGTAAAAACCGAAAGAGTGAAGCACTGAGCAGTAAACTGCTGCTGTGGATGAGGCGAAAAATAATCAAGCGTGTTACCGTCTTGGTTCGGCTGGTTTGGAGTGTTTTGCTAAGAGGTAACTCAACAAAACATCTTGTGCTTTTATCTCAGCTGGTGGTTTCACTTTACAACAAACCAGGTGAGTGCTAACGTTGATGTTAGCTGCCTTCCATAGTCAGTTAGCACAAGTGTTAGCACAAATACTCCTAGCTTCTCATTTGGTCAAAACAACTTTAAGACATGTCCATGCTTTGTTGTGCGACATAAATCAACAGTAAATGCCCACTCATGAACATTGAACCTTCTACAGTCACCTTTTCCACTGGCTGTTCAAGGCGGGAATATCACACAGTTATGACGCATATATAGAGTACGATCGCAGAATGGGGAACAGAGTGGTCTCGCCTTTAAGTCGCCACGGGAAGTAGTAACAGCGTCACAACTATGTCTGTATAAATTGTGAAAACGATGAGATTCAGGAGCTTAGGAATTCTCCAAGCAGAGGACGACAGCAGCTGCCATATAACAGAGACGGTAAATGATTACTGACACGTTTATGCCATTGTTACAGTTTAGAAAGCACTGACATGTATGTTGTATGTCACACTAGACCTGCCATGCTCTTGATTCCACAACACCAGCATGCTGTCTATAATCACAAACTGAGGCAGCATAATGCGGCCATTGGTAAGTTGTGTGCAAAAATGCAAAGGCGGCATGAAGAAGGGCCTTCGTAGCGACCCTATGGCGCGATCTCTGTGGAAAAAAAAAAAAAAAAGGTTTACAGGGCTTTTAACTTTTTTTAGTCTTTTTTCTTTATACTCTTTTATCCTTTATTATATTTTAATGCTCTGTTTAAACACTTTGAACTTCCCTTGTGTATAAAATGTACTATCCAAATAAAGCTGCCATGTGTTCTGTGCGTGTAAAAACAGTACTAACAAGGGGCATGCCAAACACGAAATCTTAGCGGTAACACTGAACTGACGCGATTGTGGTGTATTTCTTTGACAGCCTGATGTTAGGTTTTCACTTCTGGCGACTGCATTTACGCTTCAAAATCAAATAAGTGGTGTTAATTACTGAAGACTATCTTGATGAACAAAATGTTTAAGTATCATAAATGTTTGTTTGCCACAAAGCTTATTTTCTGCAATAATCCAAAGTCCACAGAGAAAATCCCGTTATAGATAACCGATGTGATGTCAACTTCTGGCTGGCCTGCAAAAACCGTCATTTCTGTACCGCTCTATACGATGGTTCAAGGATCTCCTTGGTGGAGATCATCCTTGGTGGTAGGGGTGGGAATCTCTTGGCACCTCACGATTCGATTCAATTCTGATTCCGAGGGCAACAATTTCGATTATAAAATGAGCCAGTAAGAAAATTTACACTAGATATTGAAAAACATTATTGCAATAAAGCTGGGAATACATATGCAGTGCATACAAACTGTATGACTTACTGTGGTTGAGATGACTACACTCCACCAGTCTCCTCTGGTCGATCCTCCTCATCCACAAATCTCAACGGGACTGTCCTGTCCCTTGTCGACCTCCTCGACATTTCTCCTCCAGTATTTACAAAACTATAACTGGCTATAACTATCTATGAACTATGAAAACATGAACTATTGCAAAAAAGACGAACAATGGCAATACTACGAGCTATGGTGAAAACATGACGAAAACACAGCAAAAAACACTTAAAAACACGACATAAAAAAACTTAAAAGCTCTCAAAAAACAACAAATACTATTATTTACAACACTAAATATTATTTACAAAGAAAATGCCACCAAAACTCCACTAAAACTCACCAAAACTCTGCTAAAACACCACTAAATCACTCCAACTTGCACTCTCCTCATCAGCTGTCACTCTCCTCCTGCTGTACTGACTTCCCTCCCCTCCTTCACAGGTAATGATGTCACTACCGTAATGTATCATATGTCCGCTTCTCAGCTTTCAGAATCCGTTGGAATTATATTGATAACGTGAATGGTCGATGAATTACGATAATTTGAAAAATAAATATAAAAATAAAATTAAAATCGATTATGAGTTTGATGCTCGCATCGTTCAAGACAGAATCTCGAGGCATCTAAAAATCGATGCATCGATGCATCTACTTGGTGGTGGTGTTGAATGTGTGTGACCTCCTCGATCTTTCACCAGTGAAGAAGTGACTCCTAGTCCATGACTTTGACTCATTTCTAGTTGACGCTGTCACCATCCCTGTGACAACTGAGCAACTCCATCAAGTGGGAAAGACTTTGGACACACCAAAGAAAAGGATCCAGTGTTGGGATTTTTTTTTTGTCAATCTAGGACATTGTTTCTGAGAATACACACGGCTGCTGAATTTCTTATTAAATGTAACTTTTCGATGGTGCCGGCACCATAAAAATAAAAATCCACTTTCCCCCATTGAATTGTGGTTGCAGGGGAAATATGTGATTAATATCTTAGAGTTGAGCAAATAAGCAACGCTCAGTGAAGGCCTAGAGGTGTACAGCGCCTACTCTAGTGTCATAGCTTATTGTTGCTTCCATGGGTCAGATTCAACATTAGTAAGAATAATTTAACTCTAGATTATTTTATCCACCTAGGCTGGGAGTTGAGATTATTCTTAAATCAGCACATCTTAAATTCACACAACATACACATCCAAATATAGAAACCCTTCCTCACATATACAGTGATTCCTAAAGTTAAGGCTCATTTAATATTACCTCACTAAAACGTCCATTAGTAAACACAGCAACCCCTTAGTGTTGCTTGTGCCTCTCACAGCCAATCAAACAGCGATGGGGTGTTTGCCACCGCTGCTTACTGTCGTTATAGTGCTGGCGTAAGCCTCTGCAGCAGCCACCGAGGCTGATTCCCATTAGAACAAACCTATTTGGCTTGCATTACAAACCCATTCAATCAGGCAGCCATGCTCTGCTTTTTCGTTTAAGCCCGGAGGCTGAGAGTGTATCCAGCCGCTGTCGTTCAATAAGTGAATGGGTTATTGCAGCTGAGTCTCCGTATCAACCTCATTTTCTCCCGGGCTTAGAGGAGGAAAAAAATACATGTTTTTTTGTGCAATTGTTGTGCAACAATTTGTATTTATAACCCATTTTGAAATAAGATGAAGTGCTGTTCACTGTGTTTGCTCATGGAATATGCAGCAGTCACGGGTGAGTGGGGCGATTTCCATGTTTGATGGCGGACAGGTGTGGAGGACCAGTCACTCAGCCTGCCAATCGCGTTGCCAGAATGACCTCTCCTGGCACTGCGAGTAGGAGGCTCATCACGTCCTTTATGCCACGCCTGAGTGTCATCTCTTGTGAGGACCTGTGCTAAATCGCATGGAGCAGCCCTGCATGGCCTCGCAGCAAACAGCCGGTGACTGTTACGACCCAGTTGTGAATTGACTTGAGTGACGTGACTGTAATAGTCATAGACTCAGTGTCATTAGTTTATTACTTATCGCTCACTGCATCACATGAATATGTGATAAGCCTGCATCAGGGTTCTGACTCTCAGGGCCCCAGGCAGAGTCTGGTCTAAATTTGTTTTTGTAATCCTCCTGTGTACATTTCTAATCAGCTTATTATACTTTTACCTCAGACTGCACTGACTCTGAAACAGGTCTGGATGAAAGCTGCAGAAAGCTGAAATGAAACTGCTTCTCTCTGCAGCTGCAGTGATATCAGTGACCAACTGGAACAGGCAAACTTGGAAAGCTTCGACAGATTTGAACAGCTGTGGGAAAATTATGGTGAAAACTGGTGGGCTATTTTGAATAGTGTAACATCATTATGGATGAAATGCCAAATTTCAATTGATTCATTTATATTTCATTTTAAGTTGTAAGTTTGTCAGTCAGTCGTCAGACATGAAAGTTTATATTAAATAATGGTGATATGGGACGGAGGGAGTATGAAAAAGGGCACTGGGGATGCACAATAATATCAACACTTCATCTGTACCAGCGGATATTGACTTTAAAACAAACTATCGGAATCGGCCAACATGCTTTTTCTTATTTAGCACAATGAATTAATGTTACATACATTTAACCGTATTGTATTTCATGTCTCCATCAGCTGGTGGGCTGTCACGATAAGAGTATGCATGCAGAATATGATGTTAGCTCCACTACAGAAGAGACTTGATGATCACTAAAATTAGGTGGGAAAAGGTTGCACCACACAAACTAGTTCTCATGTAGACATTAGTTTTTTAGCTGCTGGGGAACTGTTGAGTAGCTGACTGAACTGTGTGACCGGCATGCTAACATTGCTGGTAGTATGATCGCTTTGGATCCAAGAAGGTTGACACAGTTGCTACTCAGATTTTTACATCACATTTCATAGCGTACAACATACTACCCTGATTTTAAAAAGTTGGGATGCTGTGTATAACATAAAAAAAGAATGCAATAATTTGCAAACCTCTATTCAAGTGAAAACAGTACAAAGAAATGACCCGACTGGACTGACACAAAAGTGGAAAAGCGTGCTGTGATCTGACGAGTCCACATCTCAAATTGCATATGGAAATCATGGACAATGTCTATAGCCTTACTGTTGTGTACAGCCTTATAGACTGAGCTGAGTAGTGATGCGCGGGTCGACCCGTAACCCGCGGGAACCGCAAATGGACCTGCGGGTCGGGCAGCAGTGATCGTCTGTTAAATCGGTCTGTAAATGATATTTTGACATTATTATTATAATCTATTAATCTATAATCTATTACTGTCATGGCATCCGAAGGTACTGATGCGTTGAGCAGGTGACAGTCCGCGGTCGTTTTCAAAACACACTTGTGTCACGCACTCCAAAAGAAACTTGTTGAAACTTTAAACAATAATTTATTGTACAAAACGGGGGAAACAAACGTTGACAAAAACTGTTCCATAATTCATATTAAATTCAAAAGATAGCGAAAAACAGCTACAAGTTAGAGGGAATAGTGATAAAGTGGTAAAACTTGGCACTGATCCACAGCCTCAGACGGATGCGCTCAAGTGTGCCGTGCGCACAAGCTCAGCTGGTAGGCTATACTGTATTTTCACATTTTTAACAATGCAATTTAAAAGTTTTGATTTTTATTGATAACCTACATTTACCAACAACAAAAAGACTACATTTAGCACCAAAAAAAAAAAAAAAAAAAAAAAAAAGAGTAAATAAAAAAACGAATATCGAATACCAAATTTTCATAACGAATACCTACCCATAGAAACAAATATTTGAATATCCGAATATTTGGGTACAGCCCTAGTAACTTCACATCTGTTAAGGCACCACGAATGCTGAAAGGTACAGGTTTTGGAGCAACATATGCTGCCATCCAGATGATGTCTTTTAGGGACGTCCCTGCTTATTCCAGCGAGACAATGAGACACAATCTGCACGTTACAATAGCATGGCTTCATAGTCAGAGTTCAGGTACTAGACTGACCTTCCTGAAGTCCACACGTCTCCCACATTATGAAGCACAAAATACAACAATGGAGACCCCGGACTGTTGAGCAACGGAAGTTGTATATCAAGCAAGAACTGTAAAGAATTTAACTTTTAAAGCTTCAACAATTAATGTCTTCAGTTCTCAAATGCTTACGGAGTGTTTCTAAAAGAAAATGTGATGTCACACAGTGGTAAACATGCTCCTGTACCAACTTTTTAGGAACGTTTTCCAGACATCAAATTTAGAATGAGTGTGTATTTATGAAATAACAGTAAAGTTTATCAATTTGAACATTAAATATCTTGTGTTTGGACTGTATTCGATTGAATATAGGTCAAAGAGGATTTACAATCACTGCCTTCTGTTTCTCTTTACATTTTACACATTGGCCCAGCTTTTTTGGAATCAGGTTGTAAATTAATATACAAAAATGTTATGCCTGTAACACTATACATTTCCAAATAAGGTGAGCTATGTTACCATAATTGTGTATCTCCCATTCATTTTAAACAGAATAATGCTAACTCTGACATGCACATATTTCTCTATGAAGGCATTTATGAATACAACTAAGTTAATACCTATATTTCCAAAGAAATGCCAGTGAAGTTTAGCATATGTTTTGCCTCGTATAACTGTCAGTTTTGGAGATAATGCTACAACTCATGATGCTGCAGTGACTTTCTCTTTACATAACTGACTGTTTGTAATCCAGGTGTTAGCCACTGATTCACATTTTATTACAAGTTTATAGAAGTTTAGTGGTTCAACACAGTGTCGTAAATCACTAGTGTGCAAGCAGCCTTAATCACAAACTTATTAACTGAAGCAATTTAATCCCAGTGTTGTGTATTTCTGTACGCCGAATACAAATCCTGTTACACCTGCCAGGACGCAGCTAAGAGCCACCCAAACAAACCAGGTGAATGTTTTAAAAGTTTTATGTAAAACTGCAACTCAATTAAAAACAGATTGTTATTTGCTACGTGTGGCTGGCTACAGGCAAAAGGCCTCATGAGAAATTCAGTATTGAATTTGCAGTGTATTATCAGGAGGAGGGTCACCTTTACCAGCAGCACTGATCTTCTGCAGTTTTTTTTTTTTAAAAAAAGAGCCCAAATAAGTTGTTGACAATCTTGATAAAAATGGCCCACTTATCGCTGGAATTTTCTGTTTTTGATCTTTATCACTTAATGTATCCCAAACCACCTCAAACTCCAGGTTGAGTTTATTATGAATTCAAACGCATCTGAGCAGCATAAAGAACCCCAGTCAGACAGCCTCAACAATTATCTGCCACCATCACTTATGATCAGATCATATTTTACAGCTGGTTTTGCCGCAGTCACCTTCACAGCAGCTGAAACGGTTTGAAGTTCACTTGCCTTTTTTTTTTTCTTGCTTCCCAGATCCCATCCCGCCTCACTTTCCATCTGGTCTGAACAGGCAGGGCTGGGGCCGGCCTGTGGGCTGTGCAGGGGCCCCAGGGAGCGGAGCTGCCGCTGAGATACTCATTGCTTCGTTGGGATTCTCACTGGATCCAATCACACTGTCAAGCTTGGATAGGAGGCTCGTCTCCCTAGGTAGTGAATACAGCACACACACTCACTCAGTTTTGAACATCACTCACTGACACATCCAGATGGAGACGGAGACATACAGTATAAATGTGCACCCACGTACTCATGCACCCTTCACCGGCATCATACGCGCTCTGTCTCGATCCGCACAAGCCTGTTGATGCTCTTGACTGCAGAGCAACAGTAAAGCAGTGTTTTGGTGTGCAGCTCAGGCTCTCTGCTCTCATTCACTCCTGTATTTCGCAACCCAGTCTCATCTGGGGAAACTAACCTCCTTGAATTTTACAAATTTTGTTCCACTTCAGTGATAATCCATTCAAAGTTATGGTAATATTACTCTAATGTCAGTACAATTAGCAACTTGTACATGCACTTCGCCAAATTGCTCAAAATTACAGTGCAACTTGATGTTTGTGGAGGTTTTGTACAAGAAGAAGACTTTTACCACATGCACTGACGTGCATTATGTATGCATGGCAACAAACACCCTCATATCTACCAATCCTGAGCTGCCAGACCTGGTCCCTAGATGGCACTGTGTCCACTAGGCGAGAAAACAGCCCTGCTGTTTATCATGCAGCTGTGACAGCCTGTAAAAGCTTTTGTCAGTGGAACTGAAGATTTAGAGCCCAGATTAGCGCATTCATATCTTGGCAGTTAATTAGGGCTGAGGAGCTAACTGAAAGCTTTGGCTGCTGAGTGATGGAGCGGAAGAATAAGAGGAGGTGTGCTCCCAGCAGGCTGACACAAAAGTGAATTAAGTGCACATATATACACCTGACTATTCTGCTAATGTATCACTGTGTGCACCCACTGTGACATATGAATATGAATGCTTAACCCACACGTGTGCAACCATTTCTTTCTGTGCGTGTATGAACTTTGATGTGGCTTGAGCATGCCCAGTGCGTACACACGTAGGCACACACAGACAAAGAGACACACACATGCCTCTATTCGAGGTTTGCACATGTGTGTATGTGTGCGCCCTTCATAATGCTGGAGTTAAGGTCAGCGGGCTCATATTTTACCTGTCAGGAATGATCACCATCACCTTCACAGCTGCTTTGTTTCAGTCCGTGGAGGATACAGCATCTCTCCTGAATCTTTACTGGGACAAAAAAATAAAAAAGCTGCATGTCTACAATCTATACAGGGGGAGCCATAAAACGCTACAGCTGCAGACGTTCCCAGTGCTCAAGGTGTTTTACAGCATCCTGCCTCTGTGTAGGAAGCAACAAAAACAGATTTCATCTGTAATCACTGACAGGGCTGATGCATCGCTCTTATAAAGCTGCTGTTTATTTGAAAAGAAAAACATGCCATAAAGCATTTAAGTGGAATTAACCAGTTCATTAGTTGAAGTAAAATTTCATGACAGGTCAACTGTCATCCTTTAAATGCATGAACGGAGAGCCGAGCTGCTCCCTCGTTGCCGTTTCAGAGAGCCTATACAGGGCGAAGGCAGTGCTAATGCAGTCAAACACACACACAGAAATCCATTTGGAAAAGCCATTAGCAAATGTAAATTGTTTTTCTGTCAATTAAGATATGAATTATCCAGCCGACATCAGTGGGATTGATGTAATCTACTTCTACTAATTTGACTAAAAGGAAAAGTAGTTGCTACACATAAAATCAAATCAATAAACTTTGTCAGCCAACAACTGTGTAAGCAAATGGGTTGTGAATATCAAATGGATACGTTTCCTCTGCTGGCACCCTGCTGGTGTAAATCTGAAAGTGACTAATGGTTGTGAAAACAGCAATACCTCAATGTTTCACGGTTTGTGCCAGCAGGCTTTATAGGAGCTAAATGTAGACTCCTCTTTTTCAGCATTAACACAGTGCTTATTCGGGGACTTGAAATCATTATAACTATAATATTAATTGTTTATTTGGGGAAAAATTAAGCTTGACTATAATGCTTTTTATGCATTCCTGTTTCTTTCGGTGGTGATTAATGCTGCAATTACCTTCCCTGGTGCTTGTTTTTGTTTCTGTTCTCTTGATGTTATTGTCGTGTTAAGTGCCTCATAGAATTTGCCTTTTATTTTAATCTCTGCCCTCTGCACCGTGGAAAAGGACGTTTACATATTCACGATGTCACCAACAGTATTTTCATGTTCAGAAAAAAAACATGCAATAGATTCTCAGCCACATTTCTGGATTCTGAGATTTTTGGTGGTTGGCTGAAGCTTCCTCTCTGTGCGTACATTCAAATTCTCAAGGACTAATTTACAAAAGACCAGATGAATATTGAGTGATTTCAAAAGGGGCAGTGAGCACAGGGACACGTTAACAGCTTCACAATCTTTACAATGCTAAAGAAACCTAAATTTAAGTATATGGCATCAGTATTCTGCCCTGCAACGTCCAAATACCGTCAATGCACACTGATCACAACTGAGTCAAAACCTGAATCTGACTCTTTGGCATCTGTTTTTGTCACTACTATGTTAAATTACTGAGCCACAGAAATGAAGACCTCTTTTGAAAACAGCTTGTGAAAGCTGGAAGAACAACCAAACAGAGCTGAGCACCAAACCAAACAGCAGCGGGAGCTATCTGTGGCGGAAGCAGGGCAAACTATGCAGCTCAAGTTCAAGCTAGCTAGCGAGGCAACGGCTAACTAGCTAAAGCTAACTTTACTGATTTACCCCTCGCTGTTATCTGAAAATAAAACATATCTGTGTTATATAGACCAACTACCATCTTAGTAATCCGCTATTCCACATATTATATGGGGCTGTAACCCAACGATGCAGGAAGAAAACAGCTACATAAACTCCTACTAGCTTAACAGCAACTAGCAAAGCAAATGTCGCTGCCGCCATTTTGTGACCGCAGCGGAATTCATGCTATTTGGTGTTATTAATCTACCAATATGTATTAACGTTACATACACTACACTCAAAATAGTAACAATCGATTAAAGGTGATAATTTAAGGGCTCTTTCTTACCTACCTCGTTTGTTCCGCGGACTTCCGGGTAATATGTCTCGCAGGTGTTTGGGTGTTTCCGCTCACGGTTTCGTCAAGCCCCGCCCTGCTGTGCTGTGATTGGCTGGTGCTACTGTGCTGTGATTGGTTAGAACTCGTGAGTTGATGCATTGAGGTAGATGTTTACTAGAAGGAAACTGACCCCAGTTATTTATTCTAAGAACAAGGAGGCCGTACATTTCTTTTACTTTGCAGCTACAATGTTGAAAAAAAAAATACCATTAAAATTGTCAGATTGTCACAAACAAATGTTCCTTTCCTGGTCTTTCATTTATAAACATAATCCTCCCCTCACAGATATTATATCTGGAACACCAGAGACATATCACACAAACACAGATCATTATTCTTGGAAAACTGGTTGACTCATGGAATCCATGATGAATTTATATTGTACTGCAAAACCCTCTGTGAACTCTAAATCTGCAGATGAACTGTTCAACTGTGACGAAATGTATAAATTGATCAGACCCTGAAAAAATAATGTGGTTTACTCTCAAATGAAGACCAAATATTTTTGTTTTGTATTATTTATATTGTACTATTTATAATTTGTATCTTCATTTATTCATTTTCTGTAACCATTTATCCTGTTGGGGGTCGCAGGGTTCACCCTGGACAGGTCGCCAGACTATCACAGGGCTGACACATAGACACAGACAACCATTCACACTCACATTCACACCTACGGACAATTTAAAGTCACTAATTAACCTGCATGTCTTTGGACTGTGGGAGGAAGCTGGAGCACCTGGAGGAAACCCACGCTGACACAGGGAGCTCCCCCACACTGGGGTTCAAATCAGGAACCCTCTTGCTGTGAGGCTGTCCAGGTTTATTTATTTTCTGTCGAATATTTTATTTTTTTTCCTTTATTTATTTTGGCTGATGATTTTTTTTCTTTCTTCTTCTACACAGTTTCACGCTCATGTACTCTGATATTGTGGTTGACTTGCCTTATTGTTGCAAATGTGAATTGTTCATTAAAGTTTTCTTTAAAAAAATAGGCAATCCTATTTCAAACTGGAATTTTATTCCCCATCGCATCGTCTATCGTTTTGGTGGCTTGAGTTTTATCTGAAGCTGTGACTATGATGTCGACAGAGTCCTGTAAAATTATCTGTATTCCATGAGCAGGTTCTTCTGGCTTGTCTTTGGTTCATAAACACAACTTTTCACCACTCTGGTGTCTTATATGGAGTGATAGAGACATTTTATTTCAGAATAAATCACCTTTCATTGAGAGCTGGATACAGAATCAGATTCTGCTGGTGAGTCAGTTACTATACAGGGAGGGGCTTTTGTTCATGTACAGCAGAGGGTGAAAGGGGCCTAGATTAGAAAATGTGAAAATACCTGGGGACCAGCTGCTTCTCACATCATGTGGGGTATTAAAAAAATCACTTACAAATGACAGAAACGCAACTGTTTCATCTTTAAGTGAACAAAATTCAACTCTCAACTGTCTCCTGAAAGCAGCGGCCCTCACCCTTGACTTTACTTTTCTCTGCTGTCTGCTACCCAGCAAGAAATATTGTTTGTTTGCTTGTTTACCATCTATCTATGAAAACACATTAATCCCGCCTGTGTAGTTCTTGTGCACGTCTACAGACTGTATAACAGCCCTGCCATCATGAGGTGAGCGGAAAAAATGTGCTTACATGAAATGTGATTAACCAATACTGTGTTAAACATATAGTATATTTTGAAAGACAAACTGAGGGCCATTTAAAATTGGTCCCCAGGCTAGACTTTGGACATGACTGACGTACAGGGAATTCTATTCTGCGTATAATTTTCCAATAAACTCTGAGGAATTTGCTGTAGTTTTTGATGCCATTCTAACAGGCACTGTAAGGCTCAGAAATGTAATTAAACCTACACCCAGATCTAAACCTTTCCCCAATGCAGCCGACTCCTCGGTAAGAAAAATCTGTTTCTCGCCACATCTCCAAAATACTAATACATCCATACGTGCCCTGTTTCAGCAAGATGTTGTCTCTATTCCATATGTCACGGCATATTGGAATCAGTTCTTAAATGATATATATTGGAAGAAGGTTTGGATGCTTCCTCATAAATATCTGATTGTGAATCAGGTTCAGGAGCTGTCCTTCAAAATTATTCATAAATACCCTGCCAATCACTACATGCAGAAATATCAAAAAGACATAAACACAACCTGCTCTCTCTGTGATGAACATTTTTACACCTTTTTTTGGCTTTGTTCTCACACCAAGAGATTCTGGAAGGACGTTTGCAGATTTATCATGGACCATATCTCTAAAGACTTTAGATAATTAAAAAAAAAACAAAAAAAAAACCCAAAACATTGTGTTTGGCTTCCTCAGGTACCCATGAAAGGAAGACAAACTTTTTAAATTTTTTTTTATAATGATTCTGGCAAAGAGTTTTATCAGTGAATGTAAGTTTGGCAAAACTAAACCTCATACTGATGTTTTTTTTTGGGGGGGTTTTTTCGGAAAAATGCTGAACATTACATGAAACTATTCTTTGCCTCGACCAACAACAATCTATTAATTTATTTTAAAGTACAATGAATTTTCAGCACAGAGCTTTGATTTTAACGTGCAGTTTCCTGCTGTAGAGTGAGTGACTAACAGACAGCAACTCTATGACATGGCCAAACACAAGTATGACACTGAATGTATTTAACAATGTGGACCTTGAACTAATGCCTGAGGAGCAATCTACTTAAATATGAAGCTTTCAGGTGAGAAAAAGTGTCTTATTAAATTCAGAGTATTTAGCTTTGTCATAAAATCCATACAAAATGGTCTATTAGAATTAATTAAAACTATAAAGAGCAACATGAGGTTCTTAGCTCTGGTTCTTGAACCGGTTCTGTTTTAGATTCTTGAAATCTTGGTGCTATCTTCTGAACCAACTCATGTTTCCACCAGTTTCAAGCAGAGCCATTGGGTGCAGTTACATGATGGCTTCTCATTCAGAATGAAATAAATCTGAATGAAATCATTCGGAATTAAAGTCTTTCCAGGTAGTTTACGTGGGAAATATTCATTCCGAATGAGAGTTTACACGGGAGATCAGTTTAATCGCCATTATTCGGGTCGGCGCAAGGTTTGGGGCAGGGAAGGTCTCTGATTGGATAGGGGGTGGGGCGGATGTTACATGTTTGCGTTAAACACTGTAGTCCTCGCTCCGGATAACAAGATGCTTGGCGACGCCTTTCTTAGTGCCTTTTTTGGGCAAGGCAAGGCAAGTTTATTTGTAGAGCACAATTCGTACACAAAGTAATTCAAAGTGCTTTACAGAACAAGAAAATGCATTAAAATCACAATACAAAATAAAAACATAAATAATCATTATAAAATGAACTTTAAAAGAGAAGAGTGCAGATAAGATCCTTTCAGTCATATGCACAGTGAAATAGAGCTGTTTTGAGCCTAGATTTGAACATTGTCAGAGTAGAGGCCTGTCTCACATCTTCAGAAAGACTGTTCCAGATTTTAGCTGCATAAAACTGGAATCCTGATTCCCCATGTTTAGTCCTGACTCTGGGCACCAGCAGGAGGCCGGCCCCTGAGGTCCTCAGAGTCCGAGATGGTTCGTATGGCACTAACATGTCAGAGATGTACTTTGGTGCTAGGCCGTGGAGAGACTTGAACACAAACAGAGCTGCTTTAAAGTCTATTCTCTGAGCCACAGGAAGCCAGTGTAGAGACCTGAGCACAGGACTAATGTGCTCGTTCTTCCTGGTTCTGGTCAGGACCCAAGCAGCAGCATTCTGGATGTACTGCAGCTGTCTTACGGCCCATTTGGAGAGGCCAGTGAGCAGGCCGTTACAGTAGTCTAACCTGCTAGAGACAAATGCATGGATCAGTCTTTCCAAGTCAGGTTTAGACACTATACCTTTGATTTTGGCAATGTTTTTTAGATGGTAAAAAGCTGCTGATGTTATTGATTTGATGTGGCTGTTAAAGTTCAAGTCTGAGTCCATTATTACCCCGAGATTTCTAACCTGATTTGTAGGTTTTAGAGAGAGAGAGACTGGAGGTGACTGTTGACACTTTCTCTTTGTTTCTGTGGACCAAATACGATGACTTCAGTCTTGTCTGAATTTAGCTGGAGAAAGTTGTTTTGCATCCACACACTGACCTGTTGGATGCAGTGACAGAGTGAATCCACTGGTCCATATTCACCTGCTGTCAGTGAGACATAGATCTGAGTGTCGTCTGCATAATTGTGGTAGGACACATTATTACTTTGTATTAACTGGCCTAAAGGCAGCATGTAGAGATTGAACAGAAGGGGTCCCAGGATTGACCCTTGGGGCACCCCACAGGTCAAGGCCATGTGGTCTGAGACACAGTTACCAATTTCAACAAAGTACTTCCTGTCTTCTAGATAGGACTTCAACCAATTTAGGGCAGTGCCAGAGATGCCCACCCAGTCCTCTCTAGTCTCTGTGAAAGGATCTCATGATCGACAGTGTCAAAAGCAGCACTCAGATCTAGCAGGACTAAAACTGAGACTTTGCCTGCATCAGTGTTCAGGCGGATGTCATTTGTCACCTTAATAAGAGCGGTCTCAGTGCTGTGATGGGGTCTAAAACCTGACTGGAAAACATCAAAGGAGTTGTTCATTAGGAGAAAGTCAGTAAGCTGTTGGTAAACAACTTTCTCAAGGACTTTGCCTAAAAACGGCAGATTTGAAATGGGCCAGTAGTTGTTCAGTACTGTGGCATCAAGACTGCTCTTCTTTAGGAGAGGCTTTATGACCGCAGTTTTCAAGGCCTTTGGGAATGTTCCAGATTGTAGTGACATGTTAACTATGTGAGCGAGTGGTGGTAACAAACTGCTCAGCACAGACTTTAGAAATCTAGTGGGTAACACATCGAGGCAGCATGTAGATGAACTCAGACTGGTGATGATCTCTTGGACAGTTTTGTCAGTTACAGGTGCAAAATGAGTCAGCCCTAAGTGTCTAGGTGGCTGCAGGGTTGTTATTGGTGTTATGGAATTGATGGCATTTTTAATGGTCTGAACCTTGTCGCAAAAGAATACTGCAAACTCATTACACTTAGATGTGGAGATCAGTTCCAACGGCAGTTGAGCTGGAGGGTTTGTTAATCTGTTCACTGTTGCAAACATTTTCAAAGTTTATCATTTCCATGAACAGAGCACCTGTGCTGTTATTTATGTGTCTCCTCCGAACAACTGCAGGACCAGCCGGTGGTTTGGGAGAAACAGACAGGTCAAAGAAGACACAGAAATGATCAGACAGAGCAACATCAACCACATTGACGTTTGAAATATTAACCCCCTTTGTAATGAGCAGGTCCAGAGTGTGCTGCGCTCTGCTGTGGGTGGGCTCACACACATGCTGAGTCAGGCCAAAGGTTTCAAGGACAGCACTGAGTTCTTTAGCATTTCTGTCACAGACATTATCCACATGTACATTAAAATCACCTGTAATGACCAAACCATCAAAGTCTGTGCATACAATTGAAAGCATCCTGGTAAAATCATCAATAAAACTTTGACGGTGCTGGGGAGGCTTATATATAACTACAAAGAGTATGGACGGAGATTGTTTTAGCTCCATTTTAAAGGATACATACTCAAATGATGAAAACACCCCAAATGACAACCTGTGCATAACCATATGATCTCTAAATATTGCACAGACACCTCCACCCTTTTTGTTTTCTCGTGTTTCAGATTCAAATTTGTAGTTGGGTGGAGCTGATTCCTTCAGAACAGCATTACCTGTGTTTTTGTCAAGCCATGTTTCAGTTAAAAACATAAAATCAAGATTATACGAAGAGATCAAATTATTAATTAAAAATGATTTGTTAGACAAGGATCTGACATTAAGCACAGCAAGTTTCAGATTAGTTTCAGTAGGACTGGACATTATCTTCTTACACAGGATATGGATTAAATTTCTCTGATTGGACAGTCTAACTGTCCTTCTGTAATCTGGTCTATGTGGTGTGGCTGTAGATATAGCACTAGGGGAGAATATTGTCTCACAGGGCCCCAGCTTGATATTACCTTTATCATGGCTGTAAGTCCTGGGACAGCAGAGGCCCTGTGCATCCTAGCTCTTAGGGATACCAGCTCTGGGGGCAGGCAGGGGAGGACGAGCAGGGGGAAGTTTGGGTGATGGACCAGATGAAAACCGAGGGGGAGGAGCTGGGGGAGCTTTAGTTTGTGAAGCAGGAGAGTTGAAGCTCCTGTGTGACTTGAGGGGCACAGTTTTATACGGGGAAGAGTTCAGCATAGTTGGTGATAGAAGTCTTGACCTTGCTATATTAGGGGTGAGGGGAACCATCTTAATCCCTGATTTGATCAGGCTTTCAAGATGGTTGGGAAGGCCCATGGGGGAAGGTGGGGATGAAAAGGAGACGGTGAGGGACAATTCTCTAGAGGGGGTAGATGTGGCAGGGGGGGCCCAGGGCTGGTCTGTGGGTAGAGGAGGTGATGGGGATGCTGCTGGGTCTGAAACTTCTGCTGGGGCCGTCACAGACGAGTCCAAGGCCTGTGATGAGGGCCCAGGGGGAGGTGGAACCGATGGCGGGCCTGAAACCTTTGCTGGGGCCATCACAGACGAGTCCAAGGCCTGTGATGAGGGCCCAGGGGGGAGGTGGAACCGATGGCGGGCCTGAAACCTTTGCTGGGGCCATCACAGACGAGTCCAAGGCCTGTGATGAGGGCCCGGGGGGAGGTGGAACCGATGGCGGGCCTGAATCCTTCACTGGGGGCAGTGGAGGCTGTTGCGGTGCTGGAGCTGAATCCTTCGCTGGGGGTGGTGGAGGCTGTTGTGGTGCAGCTGGTGCTGAAACACTGGCTGGGTCTCCGGCTTCTGCGACAGAGATGCTTCTCTCGTTCCTCTTTTCTCTCACTGGTCGCTCAGGACCAGGGCTTGTTTTGCTTATATTCTTGAAGCAGCAGTACGACAACAACCTTGTTCTGCTAATGCTTCGTCTGTTGAGGAGGAGAAGGGAGGTAGAAGGTCGAAGAAGGGAGATAGAAGACCATGCTGTGGCGAATGGAAACCGGTGAGTGCAACGAGTCCGACTGCTCTATCTCAGCCCGTTGCTATGCACGCTGTATACGTCATTGCGCCAGAAGGGCAAGGAAACGAGCACATGCAAAAAGACCGGAAAGAACTTAAAGAGGAATGAGTGTATACAAGTGCGAGAAATTCTTTCATTCAGAATTAGAAACGGAATATTCCAGCCCCTTACATCGGATTTAATTTTCAATCGCATTGGCCATTTTCATTCCGAATTAGGTGTTTACAAGATCACTTTTAATAGGAATGAACTTTCATTCTGAATGAAAAGGGAATTAAACTGTCCATATAACACACTCAGTGTAATCAAAGATGTGTCGCCAACAGAGGGCGCTGCACAGTTCACAATGGAAGGAAACAGTTGAAGCACTATGGAAGATCACAGTTATTTACAACCAGACCCAAACATAATATATATACATATTTTTGTGATCCAGGATTAAACTCTGATCTGCAGTAAGTCTGCAGCGGCGTCATCGGAAGTCTGCTGGCGCAGATTTCACGTGGGCCTGTTGAAATCTCTGTTCTGTTACTACAGATATTTTTTTTTAATCAAACACAAGCATGAACCAAATGAGACACCAGCACGCTCTTTTTTCCTACTAATTTCTCAGTTGACTCCTCCATTGTTGCCTTCTCCATCCTCTCAAACCAACCTGTAGAATATGACACGCTCACTGATGTCGATTATAAATGATTATATTATTTGTCTATAGCTGAAAACTGAAACTATATCAGGTTCTGAGCCAATTTATTTTGGTTGAAATGCTTTGAGCGGTTCAAAGTTAGGTGTGGGAACCGGAAACTGTTCCATGTTGGAGGAATGGGACTGACATCATGAGCAACGGATGCACCAACAGACATATTTCAATCAGAAGAGACACGTTTTTATGGTAACAGAATATTTATTAACATGTGAACCAATGAATAAGAATGTGGAAAGTCTTTGGCAATCAGACCATGTAAAGATGGTTTGATTTAAGGAGGGTGATGAATCCATAGTCGAATAGGGAACCCCCTGGGGTCTAGATGCTGGTGGTGGCAGAGGTAGTGAAGATGAGATGAGAAGAAGATGGAGAAATGCTGATGATCTGGATGAGTAGAGGAATGAGTCATCCTGACTGGCTGAGAGATCGGCAAAGCGTGATTGGATAACTAGGAGTGAACACTCATAGTCAGCTGATTGGAGGGAGTAGTGAGAGTGGGATGGAGAAAAATGTGAAAGGGTTAGCACGAGAAAGGTCTTCCTGATTGAACTTACGCTGAGCTTCATTAGGAAATATCTCTACGATACTAGAAAAACACCACGAGGAAAATCTTTGGAATTCTCATGTTACAGACATTAACTGGTGCACGGTATGGTTTGTTCATTTTAAATTCTGCACTGCAAATAAAATGAGAGAAATACTGCACTGAACATATGTAACAAACATGTTTTAAGGTTTTCAGACGTTGATAACAAATGTAGGCGACTTCCTGTGAAACTAAACAGTAAAGTGTCATCCATCAGTTTATGGTTGCTCATTACCTTGCCAAGAAGGTAATGTTTTCGCCGGCGTTGGTCTGTTTGTCTGCAAAATAACTGAAAAAGGTCATTAACGGATTTTGATGAAATTTTCAGGAAAGGTGAATAATGGGACAAGGAACAGATGATAAAATTTTGGTGGTGATCGGTTGAAGCAAAGTGGATAAAATAATAAAAAAGTCTATCGTCTGACAGCGTCAGCAGCAATTTCAATTTCTAAAGACGGTGAAAATAGCGCCATCTGGTGGCCGGAAAGCACGTCTTGCTCTACTTGCTAAATAAATATTGTTGTAATTCTAAAGTTGAAATTAATGTTCTGTGTTGGAAAGAAAGAAAGTGAAAAGTACAAAAACACATTATATTCTGTGTTGGTACAAAATAAAAAACGAAATAAATACACCACAGTGTCTCCATGGTGAAGGCATATATAACCTAATAATAATAATAATAATGATAGTGATGCAAATAACCTAATTGTGATGCAAGCTGCAAAGGGGGAGGGAATATCACCTACTTGGCGGAGGTCTGCACTCTTTGAGTGCTTTTCTAGTACTGTATTAGATTTTGAAAATACTGTGAATTATATATATTATGCAAAACAACACATGCAGTTATCATTTAAGGTAAAACATGTCGTCACTGTTTTTGAATGTGATGATAACAATGTATAAAATGAAGTGCTTTTACTCTTTTAAATCTGTAACAAATAAGAAATCCATGTCAGCAGCTAAAATCTACTCTACTTTTTTTGCTTAATGGTCCTAATATAAATGGTCCTAATATAAAAAAAAATCATTATTATTATTTTGATTATATATAACTTGCTGACATAACTAGTGTAGTGTAAAAAGTTAATTCCTAATCAAGTAGAATGGTTACACTGCATAAGTGATTAAGAAAACAAAGCCATGTGACCATCATATAACCATGTTTTATGCATAAGTTCTTATAATACTGAGTGAGATGCATCTATATGTGTTAAAACATTGTTATACATGTCAGAGTATTCATAATATGAGTTCACATTGTATCCATACACTAAAGAACACACACATACAAATATAACCTATCATGCTCTGTATAATAACACACACACACACATTCAAATGTCTGTATTACCTGATACACATTAAAGGTTCATACTGCATGAGAGCACATAAGAGCACAAGGGGCTGCATAAAGAAAGTCCCTAAAATTCACATGTTTTTAAAAATAAAGTGAAAGCGAATCTGGAGCTAAGGGTGGAAAACTTGGGAAATTCCAGGCTCAAAACGAAAGTATTACACCATTAAAATTGGGCCTGCTCATGACTGGACAAAAGAAAAAGGTTTCCACCAATAGAATTGGGTTAAAGTGGGATGGATTAGCAGAAAAAGGTGGAGACACTACCCAGTCTCCACCAGCATAAAAGCAGATTTGCTGAGAAGCGGTTTTCAGTCTGGCTCCGGGGCTTGACTCGATGAGTTGTATGTGTTAAGCTTGTGAACACATTAAACTCGATTGCATTGGACTCTGCCTGTGTCCAGTGTTTTCTTGAGTGCTACTTAGCTGAATCCAAGGTACCAGATCGACACCTGAGGACAATAGAGAAGCAACGTTGAGGACAAGGTCGGGAGCCTACAGGCCCAATTCCAGGCACCGATTTTTGCCTCTTCACTGGTTGACTGATTGTTTGTACATTTTTGTAAAAATAAATAAATAAAGAAAACAGGGAATGTGTTGACAGGATGTTTAGACTTTTTCAATACATTTCTTTTGGTCGGGGAAACGGCTTCAGCTCATTTTCTGTCAGCTGCTGCAATAACAAACGTTGCAACAGGAAATACAAAGACTTTGTTTAGAACATTTATGTTGTAAGGTTAGAAAAGGTCTGTTATTGTACCTGGATACCAGAGCCCAAGATGGCTCTTTCTCAGTTCAATGACAGTCGCTCACTTGGCACAAACACCAGAAGAGTTACCAGCTTCTGGGTTACTCTCGGGTTCTACAGCACTCTGTACAATAGGGTGAATCCCAGCACTGACTGGTGCTTGTGCTACTGATTGTTCTGATCTGAACATGAGTGATGTGAGCTTTTGTGATGGGCTATAATTTTGCCACAGAGAGACAATTTAAGCCATAAAATAAATTAATGTGGTTGTTGTGAACAGATGAAAGACTTGGCAGAGTTCAGTTATGAGTGTCAAAGGATGAGACACTGCTGGAACATGCAGATCACATAAACTATTATCAGTTAACTACACAAGCTAAACAAACGCTTCTTTAATTAAAAACTAAAAAAAAGAAAGAAAGACAAAAACGTGTATGGGGGTTAAGTTAGTAAAAAAATACTGCCTACAGCGTTGTATCTGCAAATCTAGTCTGGCAAATATATTGAGAAAAAAAGGTTAAGAAAGAAGGCTAACAAGTGACCAATAATTGTGATGGAAACCCAAAATTAAAATATCTTAATATGTAAAAAAGGTTATCTTGCACATCCACACAGCAAACATCCCCAGTCCTTAAACACAACATGAACACCTGTGAGGTCATACTCGCACACAGCGGTGACGTCTCATAGAACAGACTTTTCTAGGCTTTGGAAAAGTTTTACAAAGATTAAACTTCCATGGCTGACAAATATACTTTACAAAGAATGATAACTGCCTAGCCAGTTTACAGCCGAAGGTGCCCTGTCAAAAGCTCATGTAGGTGGTGCGACTAATATATGGTTTTGTCACATGCAACTCTTTGGTGTGCACAGACAAAGTTCATTAAAAACCAAAGCAAATCGGATCAAATGTCTACACTAAACAAAAATGCGTAAATTGGTTGGGAATTTCAGGTATAAAAATGTTGATAGTAAAGACGGACAAGAAAGCTGAAAGAACACTTTTGTTTTCAATTTTGTGATTATTATGTGATTCAGATTATCAGGCAGAATGAAGATGGCAAGGACTTTTTTGGGTAACATGATCTGCATTAAAGGTCCAGTGTGTAGGATATAAGGGGATATATTGGCAGATAAGTCTGTTTTCTTTAGTGTATAATCACCTGAAAATAATAATCACTGTGTTTTTGTTTTTGTGGGAGCAGGTCCTCGTCTACACAGATCGCCATCTTGCACCGCCATGTATCTACAGTAGCCCACAGAAAAATGGACAATCCAGACACTGGCTCTAGATAGGGGCGTTCGTGTTTTTAGCTAGTTAGCAGCCTCAGTGTAACGAGCAGCGTTAGAAAAACATGATTTTTATTAAAAGGAAACTGCTGTATTCAGTTTTTTTACCAGTTTAAATCACCTGGTCCATTTATCTTCTAGAGGAAGAGACCTCTGTGGATAATTTGGCTCCTGGTAAAACGTCCATTGAAATGCATTACAGAAAGTCAGTGTTGTTCGGTTTTATGAGCTTTTTCTGAGATTTGAAGTTTAAAAATGGTCAAACGGTGTGCATGGGGTACATGCAACTCTGACACAAGGTATCCTGAGAGGCTGGGCGACCAGGTGTATTTTTACACTTTAAACCACATCTCAACCGAGAAAAGTGTCTCCTTTGGATAAAGTTGTGTGGTAACGTTAGACCACAACATCAACTCAACGTGAATAAGATTAACAATGATGTCTACATCTGTTCTAAGGTAAGTCAACATCGTGTTTGAGGCAACATATTGTCACTTTGCTGGAAAGAAATATAAAGTTATCTTTAACATCTCTAGCTAACGTTAGCTAAAGTTAGCCTAACGTTAGCTCCTAGCTGCGTTGTTCATCATGTCACCTTGTTTGCTGGGAGTTCATTAGCCTGTTTTGTTCTAGTTTTGTACTTTGGTGATCGTACATCATTGTTAGCTGTTGTCCAAAGGGCTCTAGTTAAGCTAACGATAACTTCTGGAGCTTAACTTCATTAACTTATCTGTAATGGCAGAGATAACAAAGGTTGGCAAACGTTATGCTGAACGATTCAGTGTAAATACTGTAGCACCAAACTAACGGAGAGACACTCTTGGTAAAGATGGTAAAAAGGCCGTTATCCTTTTCTCATATTCTGAGCCAAAAACCTTAACTTCAGTGGCACTTTAACTTGTTGTCTTTGATGGTGACGGCAACCAGATGCGGTTCACAAGCGTACACTGTGACCTGTAAATTTTGGCTTGTAATTTAAGCTTTTCATCGAGCTTCTCAACAATAAAATGATGAATATATCCCTCCAGTGCGTAGTTTAGGCCCTTTTAGTTACTTCTCAATGACATCTGATCGTTATGTCCCCAAAAATCATCAGTTGCCTCCTGTGAAATGCCGTGTACTGTGACACCTGCCATAGCGCCGGTCACTGAATGTTGATAGATTGTCCAAGTGAGTGGAGGGGGGCGTGGCTTAGCCATAGGTCAATTCAGCTCCTTGTAAAAACCCCCTGAGTGTCTAAATCAGAAACAAAGGTGAGCATACAAAAAGTTTTCAGAGAAAAAAGGTGAGTACATATTAGCAGGTTGTGCTAGCGGGCCATCTGTGACCAAAGAACATTGGAGAAACATCAATTTGTAATGAGAAACTGCTTTAATCTGTGTTTTTAATGGTTATAATCACCTGGTCCGTTTGTTTTCGAGAGGAAGAGACCTTTGTGAAAAATTTGGCTCCCAGTGAAAATCTACGGAACAATGAACACTGAAGGAATCGTGACCAGGAGTTCATGCTTGGCACATGATTTTTAGCTGGCAGTCATATGCCACTAAATCTAACACATTGTTCCTTTAAAAGATATTAAATAAATTAATTACAACTTCTCTTTCTGTTATGTATCCTGGAAACATAAAACCTGCTGTATCTGTAAACACAAAACTGACTCAAGGTTAAGCAACTCAATTCTCCACTATGTTTCACAGGCTAGTCACAAACTTTATCTGTCTGCCCTGTGGTGCTGCAGTAGCTCTCTCAACTCTTCCTGAAAAACAGTCTGAGAGAGTCCAGAGAGCTGAGAGGATCTGCAGGGTGATAACCCCCTTCAGGTTTATCATTACAAGTGCCCCCTCACACAGTGATCACGCTGGAATTTGTTACTATAAAAAGATTGATCACAGCTGCTTTAAACCTGCATCTCTCGGCCTCACTGCAGTTGAAGGGCAGCGTGTTGCAGCAGGATGAAGCGTGGACTGAATATCATTGCTTGCTAAAATAAATGTTGTTTTCTTACACATTAACTTTTCATTGTGTTGACTTACACAGAACAAATTTCCACACATTTTTGGCGAAGGAAAAAAAAAAGGAATCTTGAAATGTGAGTCTGCCTCAGAGTGTAAAAAACGGTCCCTCAGTGGAACAAATCCCTGCTGGCCTCCTTGTTCCCATTGCCTGTGGCAGGATGAATGAGTTAATATGTAGTCATTGTGCGGGCTGGATATACTCACACACGCTGCTCTGATATCCTACATCAATGGGCTATTGCAAGTTAATGACCAGGTCTTTGAAGGCCCATTTGCACGAAATATGGACAGTGTAAAAACGAGCTGGGAAAGCAGGTGCTGCTGTCATTGAGTAGCTCATAACCCGACCATATGGTTGTGGAGAATCTCATTTGGCTGTGCGCTCGCATAAAGGCCTGACTCTAAAGAAACCCAAAGCCATTCCTCTGCTGTTGTGAAGACTCTGGACCCCTCTAATAACCGTTCTCTCCACCCGTCCTTTTTTCTCTTGTTGCATCGATGAACAGTGTATGAATTTGCATAATCATCTATAGGTAAATGATAGTGTTGAGCTGCTCTGCTCCGGACTTCATTTGAATGGAAATGATACCACTTTTTGGTATAAAAAGAAATCATTGAAGTGATAGAAAATGGATGAGAAATTGTGGTTCGGTGAATAGTCTTGGGCGTAGACGGTATCTATCTCCATCTTCTCGCTCTGCGTCTCCTCCTGCCTTTAAACCACAACATGGGTGAGTGAGTGAGGGACAGCCACCCGCAGTCGAACATCCAGAAGAAAAGTTTGGGAACAACATTTCTTTTTATTTCTGGGAATTGTTTGGAGTCAAAGGAGCATAAGACAATAATAATTAACTGGTCGAAAAAGCCAAGTACCAACACAAAAAATCAAAGTGAACATACACACTGACTGATTCTGCATGAAAATGAGAACAAATAACTTCAGCAATAAATAATGACATAAAAAACAACATATTGTTGGTGGAGGATGTCATAAAAATGAGACACGAAATTAGGCTACACAGTAAACAGAAAAAAAAGCAAAATAACGAGTTGAGCAGACGAGAACATTGACGTCAGTTAAAAAAATAAATAAATAAAGGAAGATAAACAAAACAAAACAAAAAAAAAAAATAAAATAAACCAAAAACACCTGTAAGTCAGTAAGGTGCTAGCAATAGATCTCCAAAATCCATCATAATCTGTCTTTATTCTCTTGTTCTGTTTTTTAAATTTCCAATAAAAAAATAAATAACATGATGAAAGTAATTTCAGAATAAGGAGGAGTCCCTAATACAAGATCTGAGGGAGGTGTTTTCTATTTGACTGACAGCTTCCCATGGTCAAATATTCATGCGACTGAAGAGAAACACCATCCAGAGAGACTAGACGTCTAATCTAACAACATTTGCTCCCCGCCTAAACAAATGTTCCTGTGCACATCTTTTTTTTGTTGTTGTTTTGTTTTTTTAAATCTCCAGGCGGTCCTGGCAAAAAGAATAAAAATTATTTCTCTGTCGCGTTGCTACAGCAGTAAAATCAAACCAAATGGTCGGTCTATACAAGAAGAGGGTTTAAAAAAAATCATCAGAAACTTGAATTTTCTGTACAATATTGACCTGCAAAGCACAACTGCTATGATGTAATAAAATATGTAAACATATTTGCTGTTTTTGACACAGTCGTCTGTGACAACAGATAGAATCACACTTGTTCACACTGGTCTTCAGCCTGGATATTTTTTCTTTTTTTTAAAGATTGCAACAGTTAAATCTCCACCGGACACAATTTATGATAATGCATTTTGCCCACAGCATCTCAGGAAATGTATAGAAAAGAGGACAAATAAATGAAAGAAAAGAAAAATGCCATCAGAGATTTAAAATTCAGAGAAATAACAATGTATTGTGCATTTTGCCTGGTGGATCCACTCTTACACGCTTGAACACCATCGAGAATTTGGTTGCCATGCATAGCAGTCCAATCCTTAGCTGAGACGTGAGGGAGGGACAGAGAAATATTGAGATACATGACTGTATCACATCCTGCTGAGCGGTCACTGAGCACTGCCTAGTCAACCCTGACTGGACATCATCCTTCAAAAAAGGACCTAAATTCAATAAATAAATTACTAAATGAATAAATAAAAAACAAAACAAAAAACAAAAAGTCGAAATAAAAAGACAGCTTTAAGTACACGTATACTTTAGCTCATATCGCATCCATGAAAGCTACATTTAATGAAACCATTTGTAATGCGAAATCATGTTTTGACTTCCAACTTTCCCGACAATCATAGTTTCTTGAGGTCCCTCACTTACACAGATGCCAGCACCACGTCACATACACCTCACATGCATGCTCAGAATGGCCGAAATGACAGTGATCGTATTTTACAGGGTTACAATGGACAAGGTCGTTAGAGCTCCAAGGATCACACACCTCTCTACAGTCACTTGGGGTCGTGTGGATGTTAGAGAGTGATGTTATTCACACTGCCAAATGTCTCCAGCAGGGACTCCTTAAAAAGATCCACGTTGAGTCCCGGTGAAGTTGTACTGCATTGTCTCTCTGTAATGCTTACAATAGTAAGTGTGCTTCCATAAGCCAAAGTTCTTTTGTAAATGTTTCAGTGACTCAGTAAGTCGTGAGTTCTCAGGAGATTTTATCCTTTTTAAATCACAGTTGCCAATATGGTACTGTCAAAGTGTTTATAACTGTGTTCCAAACAGTTTATTTTTCTATGTGTTGGGAAATGACTTTTGATTTCTATACATAATATTCCTTGTCCTTGTCTTTCGGTCTCTTGCTACTGGCGCTGCCTTTGGCGCTGCCGCTGGGTGCTTTATCCTTCACCACAGCGCCATTGGTTTGCGCCGAGTTGCTGATGTAGTTGCGCGTCTCGTCCACCTGGTAGGAACCCTCGTCCCTGTTCCTGTACTTGTACATGGCGTAGAGGAGGATGAGGATGCAGAGGGCGGCGGCTGAGACAATGCCCACCACCATGCCCGTGGTACTGCTGGATTCCCGGATCACCTCTGAGGCCCCCGGGGGCACCCGCCGCACCACGCCGGGCACAGTGGGCAAGGCGGCAGGCACCGTGCGCAGCATGGGCGAGGTGATGAAGGGGCCCCGTGGCTTGGTGCCGTCCAGATCGAAGGACGTGGGCAGGGGCAGCAGGACTATGTCCGGCTGCGGGGGTTTTACCTCGCGGTTGTTCATTTTCCCGGCGGGCAGCTTGGGTGGCGTGTCCGAGGGGACCGCCGCCGGCGGCGTGCCCCGGAGGTCGGGCAGAGGCGAGGTGGGTGTAGTCCTACCTGCCTCAGAGGCTTTGCTAGGCCTCAAGTCCTTGGCCTCCCACTTGGGCGCGAGGGCTTTGTAGCCGCCTTCATAAGCCGATGTGGTCAAGATCTTATCTGTTACCAGGGAGAAGGTGGTGTAAAAATCTTCATCGTCAGTCGGGGGCAGGCTAGAGTCGAAAGCTTCGCCAGAGCCAAACCCCGAAATCACCATGCCATCATCATCATCATCATCACCATCATCACCACCATCACCATCATCACAATCATCGCTGCCTCGGTCCGACAAGCAAGGTACCCCCGCCTCAGTGGCCATGGCCAAGGATTCTTTGGTGGTCTCAATAATGGTGAGGACGGGGTGGAGGGTTGGGGGGAGGGGGATGAAGGGAGAACGGGTGGATACAGAAGGGATGTCTATGGGGTCCTCGACTAGCACGGGGATGACTAGCTCCCCTCCTGGAAAGTGAAAGAGAGAAAGAAACACCAGTCAGAGGGCGGAAATTCTTCTGAAAGCAAAGCAAGAAGCAGCCAAACACCAAAAGAACCGGTAACAAAAGAACGTATAAAGCAAAGCTCAACAAAGGGAGGAAATGAACTGAAGAGAAACAAAGAAAGAAAGAACGAAAAATACTGTACCAGTGCAAAAACAAAGAAACTCAGAACCAAACAAGACCCAAACTGAAAGAAAACAACAGCCATAAAAAAAGTATACATTGCATCAAAAGGCTTTGAGGGATGCACAAGGGTGAGCCGCATTAAACTGACTCCACATACTAACTCCTGCATATCCTGCATGTTCTCAGACAGCAGCATGCGTTCTCACATTAATACTGCACTATAAACTACTCAGGGCTATCATATGTTCTATGTGCTGCACTGATCAGCCTCAACTTTAAAACCACTGACAACTGAAGTGAATAGCATTGATCATTTCGTCCAGTGCAATGTTCTGTTCAGAAACTTTGGGTGCTGACATTTATGTGGATACCCCTTTGACACGCACCACCCACCCAAACACTGTTGGAGACCAAGCACACCCCTTCAGGGCAACAGCAGCAGGACAATGCACTACGTCATACCACAAAAATGTTCAGGAATAATCCTAGGAACATGACAAAGAGCTCAAAAATTCCTCAGATTGCAATCCGATCGAGAATCCTTGGGGCATACTGGTACCCCAGAAAGAAATCTAATCCATGGTGGGGCCTCTGACCTGTCGAGGGACGGACATAGGACCTCTAGGAGTGTCCTGTGGTGTCTCACATCTCACAAATGAGTTCTGCGATGTTACGACCCAGCTTGTAAAGCTCGTTACCATTGACTTAAACTTTTATAATTATCCCAGACGAGCCCCCACTTATGGTACAATGCTGTCCATTAAGGGAAACATCATAGAAACCAGATGTTTTTGGGAAATAAAGTCATCTGTTAACGAAGGATTATTACAGAAATGTGGGGAAACTAAATAGAAAAAGGGCTCATGGGTGCTGGTGGAAGAGTTCCAGCTCTCTCGACGATAAAGCTGGCCAGGCGTTTGCAGTTTCTTGGTTCCGAGCTGCACCCTCTGGATTGGAGAAGCCAAACTGGGTGCCACTCTGATCAGGATCCCCAACTTTTCAGCCTGAAGATGGCCATCGCTTCAGCAGGTGCAGTGAAACACACATCCCAAACTGGACACATAAAACTACATGAAGGGTTAATACTTGGAGGGAGAGTCGTCTGTGGCTGTAACGTGTAGATTGCAAGGTGGGGTAATCACGTGTCCCATGAATGCTCGATTGGATTGGGATCTGGGGAATATGGAGGCAAGGTTGACACCTTGAGGTTCTTGTCATGCTGCACTGGCATCAGAACGTGCAGCTACTGTGAGGGGGGTGCACTCAGACTGCAAAGGTGTGTGGGTGGGTGGGGAGTGTCAAGCAGCATCCACATAAATGCCAGGTTTCCATGCAGAACATTGCATTGTAACAAGATAATCAATGTTAGTCACGTCATCTGTCAGTGGTGTTAATGTTACAGCTGACTGGTGTATATTCATAATTCACTACGGTTGTATATAATGTAAATTATGTGATTTATGTGCAGTGCCACACAAATCGTGGCCCTATATTTAGTCCTATCTGATAATGCTGCATATTTCTCCACATAAATAACTAGTTCAGGCTTTTAAGAGGCTTGTTTCATTTATCTTCAAGTGCAAATCCTTTTTAGTCCCTTCAAAAAACTGAGCACCAAAAGATGCGCTCTGTGGATAAAAAGAAGCAGAGGGTATTAGCATTTGTTTGCAATTCAAGTGCAAGCCAGTGGGCCTGAAAGCAAGTTAACTAAGTCTGAAATGAGAAACTGTTTGTAAGGTGTTTCATATAGCTGCTGAGAGAGGCGCTTTTTAACCCCATTGACCTACACGGGCGAACAAATAGTAACAACTGAAAAATGACAGAGGAGGAAAAAAGAGGGGGAAAAAAAAGGCAGTGTTTTTGGACCGGTGTGCTCCAAAGTCCAAAAAACACATTACCTGGAGCCTCTTAAAAACCTGACTGGCACTTTAGGTCTATCAGAGGGTCACACGCTGATTTATAAAAGAGATCTGTCCCTGAAAAAAACAGTCACCACTCACGAGGAACAGCATTAGTGGGCTCCCCTAGCCTCTTGCCTTTTGACCCCTACAGTTACCACGATGGCACAAAGTCACCGGGCAGTTCAATCACACCTGAATGTTTGCTGATTTGGACTTTTCAGTGAGAGAATCTCGCTTTTAACAGCTCGTGTTCTCCGCTTTAGAGTATGAAATGACTATAATATTCATAAGAGTGTAGTCGGGGTGTTTAAAAATATTTCACTCATTCTGATAAATCCATTTGGGAACACTTGCATGCTTTATTGGTTCAACCTGTTGTTGGACGACTACAAAGACTTTCTGAAACATTCAGATGTCTATTGAAGCTGCTTATCCTCTTGCCAAAGTGGCTTGTTTGTACATTGCAAAGGCTCACAAACAGGGCACTATAAAGAGATGCAAACCTTTTTGGAACAATAAAGAAAAGAAAAGAACACAACGGAAATCAAGGAAACTGAAAATAATAATTAAGGCATTGCAAAAAGAGTTCAGAGTTAGAGCAAACATTGTAAAAAAAACATTCACAAAGTAAAGCCACAGATAGAGCTATCAAGAAAGGGATTAGTAATAAGTAAGTAGAAAAAACAGGTAAAAACAAAGTCAGCTCGGAAAATCATAAAAGCCTACGAAAAAATAAAAATAAAAAAAACAGTTTTCAAAGGAAGAAAGCATACCATCAGTTTTGTCAACTTACATCAACAAATTGCCCGCATGATTTTGGCAGGAAGAAAAAAAAATTTACAAAAGAAAGTTGTGTAAGAATGCCTTTGGACAAGTTAGGTTAGTTTCTTTTTAGCAGTTTCTGATTAATTAGTATATATTTCTCTTTTTAGACAGGATGGTACAGGGAGGCAACAACACATACATCCACACATCATGACATGAAAAATAATCTTCACCATTCTGTTCAGGATATCTTTTTTTATTCTTTTAATAAGTCATTTAATTTTTGTATAAAAAGAAAACTGTATATCTATAATTCTTGCTTTGATAGATAAGTCTCTTCATAAATATCTACAGCCTGATTAGATGACTCTTTTACTTTTTTTTTTTTTTTGCTTGACTTTAACCTTAGTAATGAACAAATGGATGACTGTACATATCTTAGAATCTCTACGTAAAGGGTTCGGGAGGAGGGAGTGTGAGACGGGGGTGGGACCTATGAACATACTAGGAAGGAAATGACATAGATGGGGGTGAACGTGTACATCAGTTGCCATGTCCATGTAAAGGCGGCACGAAGCGGTCGGGCGGCATTAGAGCTTTTGGCTGTAAGGAAGGGATGGGGATATACAAACAATGAGCATATACATGCCCATCTACAAAAGAGAACAGCACTCTCAACACTGACAGTTTTACAAACCCTAAGCTGCAACTTCTTTGCCATGCACAAAATTCATTCATTGATTAAATCCAAATTTCAATCAGAGATAGCTATTCAAATGACAGGAAAATATTAGAGATCAGCATAGAAACAGTTTGGAACACTTTTTCACAGATCGTGGTGAGGGTCGACTTTGGAGGTGTCTTCTCTTTTTTCTCTATGACACACGTGAATTTTGAAATCCCAAATGCAGCTGCGCGATTTTGAAGCCCAATCTTAACAAATAACCTCCTGTTGCTTATGAAATGAACTCATAGAGAAAAGAGGAAGTCTCATTCTAATTAGGGACAAAATCATCAAAACATTGTCAATAGTGATTCTTAGCAAATTAGCAGTTAAAATTTGAACATTTTCAGAAAAGAAACATAGATACACATATATGTGTTTGAACATATATGTACAAAGAAGGACAAAAATAAAATAAAAACAACAGATTAGCAAGCAAGAAAGAAAGGCATTAAAATTTCTCACACTATCAAAGATGAACAACCAGAAAGCACACACTGAGGCAGACAAAGAGGAGGGGGACAGTTTATAGGCAAAGTGTCACCACCTTCATTTAACTAATAATAAAGACTTTATTATTAGTTACTTATACATTTCTCTTGTTAGTAGTTTTTAAAACACAGGACAGGGCGTGCAATCTGGATGTACGTCAGAGAAAGAGAGGTCAATCAGACATGGTTTTATTTTGGATTTTAGTTCCACTATAAGAAGTCGGGTTAATGCATGCTTAAGTAAGTTGCATTTAGGGAGAGTAATATACAATAACAATACAGCAAGCCATGGGACAGGTAAGGGGAGGGGCTTAAGAAGGGGGGGGGGGGGGGGGGTCAGAGGTCAGTAAAAGGTCACTGCCACCAAGGGCTGTGGGATATTTTGTCAGGCAAAGAAACCATTCATCAGCAGTTAACAGGGGGAGAAGGTGCACCATGGGTGATATATAACCGACATTATGTGGCATTTAGGCCCACCGCAGTCGCTAATTAATCAAGAGGGGGAGTAGAGTGATAATTAATGAGCTAGTTTTTATTAAATGTTTAGATGCTTTGTGTTATGCGCATAACCAACAGCCTTCGTTTGACAGATAAACACCGTGTTGGGAAGGAGTTCCACAAGAGGGCACAGGGTGGCGGGTTTGTTTGTGCCTCTGGTGAATTAAAGGAGATGTGAGAGGCACATTTGTCTGCAGATATCTGGTTCGTCCTCTGGGGGCCGGTTACAGAAACATCATTCATTACCCAAAACTAGGTCTAAGTGTTACTGAGGAAATCCGTCACACTGCGCTGACTGTGTTTTGTCAACACTGACGTCTTAAAGAAGGACCCATTTCCTATATTGTGTGTCTTATATATCGTGTTACAATGAAGGATGTTCATATTAAACAGGACCAAAGTTTCAGCTAATTAGGTAAAGGTATGTAGAAATAATCGCTAGCAAAACCTCAGGCTTCTTTCTGTTCTGAACTATTTGCAACAGATTTTTCTACTCTGGCTACAGTATGGTGTGCCAGATTTTTTTCATATGGTCATCTGCTCTAGGCACGCTACTGCACGCATTTACATTAAGGAGCCTACACTGCTACATAAAGCTGCATGCTAACGTCAAGGAAACATGTTATCTTGGTTGCAGATGTTACAAATTTCTCCCTGATTTCAGATCATATTCTTGCTGCAATATGTGCACTTAAGTTTAGAGGTGATTTTTCAAAGTAAAAAGTGCCGGTATCTCAGTTACAGACATTCCCCTGGCTGCATGTACACTACTACATGTAGCTACATGCTAACATCAAGGAAACATGTCATCTCGGTTGCTGATGCTGTTAATTTCTCCCTGATTTTGGATCAAATTCCTGCTAGAACATATTTGGTTGTATTAAGAAGCTTTTATTGGTAATTTTTTAAAGTAAAAAGTGCTGCTATACTCCATTACAATCATTCCCTGGCTGCACGTACACAGCTAAGCTACTTGTAGCCTCATGCTAACGTCAGGAAAACGTGTAATCTTGGTTGCTGATGTTGTGTATTTCTCCCCAGTTTCAGATCATACTGCTGTTGGAACATGTCCGATTATGTTAAGAAGCTTTTATTGTTGATTTCTCACAGTAGAAAGTGTCGTTATACTCTGTCACTCATTCACCCAGCTGAACGTACACTGCTACATGTAGCTACATGCTAACATTAGGGAAACATGTAATCTTGATTGCTGTTGTTTGGTCTCTGATTTCAGATGATGTGCTGCTGAAACATGTCAGTTGTGTTTAGTAGCATTTGTTGGTCATTTTTCAGGGTAAAAAGTGCAGCTATTCTCTGTTACAGTCACTCTCTGGCATGTAGCTACATGCTAACGTCAGGGGAAAATGTAATCTTGTTTGTCTATGTTGTTAATTTCTCCCTGATTTTGGATCATATTCCTGCTGGAACATGTCCGGTTGTGATTTTTCACAGTAGAAAATGGCGCTATTCTCTGTCACTGTCAGTCCCCCGGCGTGTAGCTACATGTAGCAGTGAACTTGCTACATGTAGCTACATCTTAACTTAAGGGAATCATTTAAACTTGGTTGCTGATGTTTCTCCCTAATGTCAGATTATATTTCTGCTGGAATGTTTCCTGTTGTGTTTAGAAGCATTTACTGGTCTTTTTTCCTGGTAAAAAGTGCCGCTATTCTCCGTTACAGTCATTCCCCCAGCTGCAGCAATGGTGCAGAGACGCCGAGATACAGAATACCCGCAAAATACAGACTAGTCAGAGCAGACTGGGATTTTTTCGGAGGGGGGGTTTGAAGAAACAGGCACTAAAATGGAGCCTTCTTGAATACAGGTGTTCCAGCACAGAAAGGAAGAGGAAAACAAAGTGTTTCTTGACAATTAAAGCATGTAAACATGTCCTAGAGGAAACCCAAAATACAATTATGAACCTGAAAATGAGCATAACAGGTCCTCTTTAAATGTAAATTTCCTGCTTGTCTATCCATGCTCCACAGACTGCACTAATGTCTGACATGATATTGCGTGGCTGTGTACTGTATGACTGTAGTGTGTCTCTTCAGCTAACAGCTGCTGCTCTTGTCGCATAGCTGTGATAATATTCCAATAACAGAGCCAAACTCCTCACCTTGTTAAATAAACATTACCAGCCCAGAGTAAGTGATTTCATCCCAGGCTTTATTTATCCAACTCTGCCCTTGTTGTCTCGGCCTTGTTTGCATCCTTTCACTCCGTTCTTGGCTAACAGCTTTCGGCAACTGTTAGCTTTGCGCTGTATCAACAAAACACTCAGATGGGAGGGGAACCGCTGCAGTCAAGGGTCTCCAGTAAAGTCAGTGCGGAGGACCTTGATGTTGTGGTAAACACTTTAATCCTGTGTAAGCTCTTGCACAAGCGTTGCACATCTTGCTGCATTTCTGAAGCAGACAAACACTGCGGTTTCTAATGGGTTTGCTTAACCAGACTGCGTTTGTTTTTCCCGCACTCGTCAAGATGGATGGGATTTTAGTCTAAGCCTCTGCCTCCCCGGAAAATAATTCTCTACTCCGTCAGACCTACAGCTATTTTCTCTGTTTTCTGTCTTTTTAAGCAAAAGGAAGTCAGGACTTCGGATTAATAAGTGTTTCTTTGTGGCGGTGCCCACTGACTAGCCTGTGCATCACTGAGAAAAACTGATCCTATCTTTATAAAACACAAAAACGAGAGCATGAAACAAACTGAATTCTCCACGCATCCTGCTTTTCATCATTCCTGGTGAAAAAAGACTATCTGCGGCGTGCTTCTGCTGGCTTTTGAAGAGGAATTAAGTAAATGTAGTTATTTCTAAATGGCTGATTGACTGACTACCTCAGCAGCTTGGAGGCTACAGATGCAGAAATCTCACAGCAGCACTTTCTCTTCTCTTCCCTCCACTCCCTCTCTCTCTTTTCCCTCTCTTCTCTCTCCTGGCCTGATCCCCGTGTCCATCCAGCGTTTGCTGAAGCTTCCGAATGGAGATGAATCCCGACGGTGTGTCAGGGATTTGACGACGCTATACCATAAAAGCGGAAAGCTGGTGCACCAGCACCAACCATGGATGAACTGAGTCAATGGGATTTCAACGCTGCAAATTGTGGGTGAGTCAGTGGTTTGGGGCCCTGAAATCTCATTGTGGCTGTGCGCATTGTGCTCAGACACCTGCTGTAGCAGATTCATTCACCTCCACCCACCACAGGTAGGGAGCTGATTACCAGAGAGCCAGCAAAACATAGATTCTCAGTGTGGACACACTTAAAGGGACATGCCAGGGATTATATTGGTGCCCTGTGCGATGGCTGAGCTCTCTAGAAACATGTACCTTAAGAAGTTGAGCACTTGCCACTAAATTATCTTATCTTGCCTGTGCACATCCCTGCTGAGAGAGATCTAATTTCTCACTGATGGACAATTCATTTCCATCCTTAAAGTTGAACGATGTTCCGTTTACAACTCCAGCGAGCGGAGTGGTCTGCCCTGTGAGGATGCATGAACTACCGCCAGCCGGCGCAGGAGCGTCCTGATGCCACGGCGCATGGCAGATAGCTCTTAATCTGTCATCATGTGGCTGGGCGCAGTCTGGCGTATTAAATTGGCATCTCCAGCAGGCGTGGCGACTCGCCCCTGTCAGACGGTCGATTTGCTGTACAGCCGTTAGGCTGCACCTCTGCACTCGGCGGACATGTGTCAGCTGAATAACCTTTAAACTGATCTGAGGCCTGTGCTGAAGTGACAGCCGGCCCGATGGGGCTTGACGGAAGCCATAGCCGACGCCACAAGGAAGCTCAGTGATCCATCGCTATCATACTTCATCCTGTACCCCTACACGTGTCGGGGCTCTTAATATACAGCAATGAAGAAATCACACAACACAACATCCATGCTTCCAGCATCGCATTAATACGAGCCACAGACTCTCCACTTCACCCACCAAGGCCAAAGTGATGAGGAGAGGTCTATAAACATGTTAGACCTGCTTGATCTGTGCTCCACTTCATCAATACCTGATAGGCTAATGGCACATGCAGGACCATTTACAGCCCTTTTATTAAATACACAATCTTTTCACAATGTGTTTGACTGTCACACAGAGTGCAACAGCCTGTCTGCAGAGATTTGTGGGAGGCTGTCTACTCTAGAAAAATGACAGCGCTGTGTTGTTTGTTGAAATAGATTGAAACAACCTACCTGTGTGTCTATGTTCAACATTCTTATAGTGCATGATGGGTGATGGGTGTGATGGACAGGTGCAGAATCCACAGGAGTCTGTGTCCCATCTCATATCAGTGTTGGTTTCTCTTAACGATGGTGACGAGCTTCCTCTATCCCTAACCCTGGTCTTTTGGCCATCTGGGGGCAGCTTTACAAACCATAAACACTTTCAGTGAGCTAAAAGAGGCTAAAACGCTCTTAACAACTGAACGAAACTGCAGAGTCAGGTGATAATTCTCTGCGTCACTACAAGCACCACTGACCAAGTGTCTTTTTTAGCCTAAACTTAACCAAACTGTGAACACAGAGGTGGCAAATTAGAATGTGTTCTTTTAGGTCATTTTAGAAAATATTAAAGGGTAACTGGTATTTTTTAATCTCAACCCTATTTCCCCATGTTTTTGTGTCTGAGTAACTAATGGAAATAACGATTTTTAAAGCTGGCCCAGTACTGAGCAAAAAGGCTGCAGCCACCAGCTGTGATTCAGGCTGCAGTGTAACCACTTGGGGGCAATTATGCACTGCCAATTTACATCCGCTAAAAGTGTTTGTTTTTGCCACTGACTAGCTTTGGATTATTATCCTAAGTGTTGGAAACATTATAAAAAATATTCCTACAGAGATAAACCCTTTTGTTAAAGAGTAAGATCCTTGTTGTTTTATAAGAAACAGCCTCAAGACCACCATCCCCAAACCCACCAGACTCCATTTAAATAAACGGTAATTTTAGTGTGTAAAAAGCCAAAATATTTTCACATCTAACTGAGTGAATTAAGGGTTAATTTCAACCAAGCCAGAGTTGGTGATTGCTGGAACAGTAGAAAGATGAAACAAGATGGTTTTGAGGTTTTTCTTTAGTTTTTTTTAAGAGTTTTATTTTGCTTCTGTCGACTTTAAATGAACTATGCTTTATGATGATAAAATAATGACAAAATTAAATGGAGTCTGGTAGGTTTGGCGATAGCAATTTTGGGGCTGTTTCTGGTTAAACAGAAAGAACTTATTCTCTAACAAAAAGGTCTGTCTCTGTAGGGATCCTTTCCATAATGTTTTCAGACACTTAGAATAACAATCTGAACCTGTCAGCGACAAAAAGAAGCACTTTAGTAGATGTAAATCGACGGTGCGACTGCAGCCTGTTTCGCCTATCTCTCAATACTGGACCAATTTCAAAAACTGTTGTTCCCATGTGTCACTAAGACATAAAAACATGGGAAAATAGGGTTCAGGTTGAAAAATACCAAAGTTACCCTTTAACCAATAACCTATTATTATATGTCACTTGTTGTTTAAACATATAACTGGCACTAGAACAGTGGAGCCACTGCAATATCTTTCTCATGACACACATTGAAATGCTGTAGCAGGAAATACACTACTAATAACAACTGTGCTTTTTCTACTATGACAACTCGACATGCCTGCTCTGTCATTCTGTATTTGTGTATCTGTTTGCATTGGCTAGTTCCAGTACAAGTCTGACTTTTTACATGTGCTTGTTATGAGCCTAAATTAAAGTGGTCTTCATCTTCTGGTCTAACGAATATCATGTCCTACAGGATTTACAGCAACTCATAGGGCACTGTATGTACAAATCAAGCATCCTGATTTACACTTGTGGATTTATGAAAATCATTTGCATCAATTACTAAAATATAATTACATATTAATCACAAAAATTGCTCAGATTACACGGCAATGACAAGCTGCAACTCAGTTAATCACTGTGAAATTAAATCATAAATTGAGCTGACGTGTTTGCTGTTCTCTAAACTGAGTGTCACATACTTTCCATCAGTGATTTCCAGGGTAGTAATTTTTCACTACCTAGTGGATTCCTGCATACAGTGCTACTTTGATTGTCAGCTGAACTCATAGTGATGCCAACATGTCCTTATTCAGAGGATTGTCAAGAATCTGGCTGCACACTCCTTATTTGCCCTCTTGTGGAACTCACGTGGGATAAAGGGAGAAGGTAAGGTTTAACAGTTTCATTAAACACACAGACAAACACAACCACGAGACGACCACGCACAGCAGACAAAGACAGGCTGTTTGGCAGACACACAGACGGAGCACTGACAGAGACAGCAGGCTCAAGCACAAACACTGCACGCCTCCGAGGGAGGAGCTGCGGCGGAGAACAGCGGCGGCGCAGGACCGCCGCTGTAGCCCCGAACACACACACACACACACAGACATGTAGTAGAAGCCAGCTGGGGGTTAGCCTGAGACTTATGGGTGGAGAAGAAGCAGCACACAAAATGGATGCCAATCATATCCATGCAGAAGCGGGGGAGTGTGGGGAGAGGATTATAAGTTAGTCTATAGAGCTGCGGTACAGTCCAGTACAGTGTGCATGCCACAAATGCCTTCTACTTGGAGCAACAGATAGAATAGAAAAACAGATATACTTTGTGGCAATAAAAGTCTTTTTATGCCATCTGCATTCAAACAGACATGTATATGCAGAAAGGCTAAAAGAAAGAAGGTGGGTGAGTCGGGATGGAGGGGGGAGGGGTGGGGGTTAACGCTCGGGAGGGGAGACAGGGAGTCATTCTTTCACACACAACTTTCTTGAGACAGAATGGGGTTGCCTGCACAAGGCCAAAAAAAGGATGATGGCAAGAAAAGATTTTGTTGCCGTTCATTTCCCTATGTTGTATCGAAAATGGGGGGAAGGATGTTTCTTTAGAAGCCATATGGCACGAAAAAATAAACACAAACTTGATGAGGAGGAGAACTTTGAATTTTCCAACCACCAAAAGTTCATGCGGCACAAGATGAGGCAAAAACGGGAGGAGTGGCTCTATCCTTGCTTGGAGGATGGACGACGGATGATGAGGAGGACACCAAAGAAAAATAATAATAAAAAAACAAAAACAAAAAAAAAAAAACAACCACAACAAAACAAGAAAATAAAAACACCCCAGTCAACCCGGCCCGGCCCCAAAGTAAAGCCAAAACAAACCAAAAAAAGCTCAAATCTTAAGCAACCCAACAGCTGGGTCCAAATCGATACAGAAGAGAGATGTTCATATGTGCATCACAAACAAAATGCAACAGAAAAGAAACCAACATCATGTCATGCAACTGTTCATACAACTGGAAGCGGGGCAAGGAATGAGGATATGAATTTCTGTGTCAACATGGTGAAATGTACAGTATGTATGAGTGTGTATGACTACGTATGTTGCCACTATATGAGGGGAGGGTACCATGTTAATAAAAACTTCTTAACTCTACGCTTTGTTGCACTTCCACTTTTGAGACGACTTGGGTTTGAGGTTTTAATAGTCTGCGGAAACGAATAAAACAACACACGCAAGGTGCAAAAAAATGTGTCCATTCAATTTCAATAATCTCTGAGTTAAGAGAGCAGCTCATGCTTATAGATAAAGAACCTAAATACTGCACAGAGGCACGGAGAAAATGGCTTTCTCTCCACATTAAAAGCCACGAGTGCGAGGACCTAAATGTGGTCATAATTTCAAGGAAACAAACGCTATTACGGCGCGATAAGGCCTCAAAGTAAATGAGGTCCTTTCACAGATTGGAGGAAATTTACTGGCAGAATATCTACTGAAGTACACGGAGAGACCTCATTCCCCAGAAAGATAAATAAATGACTGATTATCTGTTGTGCTCGCCGAGCAGAGATAACAAAGTGAAAGGCCAATGCATTGTTTCAATTTGGGCTTATTATTAGCAGTGCAAAGTGGACATATGCTTGGTGCTATGCTAAGCCGTATTTAGCCAGATTAACGTGGCATCAATTAGTCTGCTGTGATGGCGTTTTGAAGGACAGTGAAGCAATCAAATAGCCTGAGCTGTTAATGAGTGCCTGAGGGGAAAGGCTTTTTTACACACTGAGCCAGTTTCGATAAAGCTCACACTCTCCTGGTTTACGCCGCACTATTAGGATATATGCCAGCTGCCCCTGGGCACGAGCGTGATTGACAGTCGCTTATTCAAAAGTCGTCCAAACCCAAGTTGCCTCAAAATAACCACTCCTTTTAAATCTGCGGTTTTATTTCCAGCTCTGATTTCATTTTCAAACTCCACTGAGTGAATGTCTTATCACTTTGATCTAATCACAAAGTGATATGTGTGTGTTTGTGTGTGCTATGTGTGTGTGTGTGTGTGTGTGTGTGTGTGTGTGTGTGTGTGTGAAGGGAGGAGGGAAGAGAGACGATGCGCACAGAAATTCGAGGATATCTGTTCTCTATTAGAATGTTTCAGGTAAGGCAAGCCTCCGACGAAGGAAAACAGAGGTACAAACGAGAAGAAGAAGAAGGAAGGAGAAGGGAGGAAGAGGCTCTGTTGCAGTTAGTCTGCTACATATCACAGTATCTATGCTGAAAGCATCTTTGTTCTCGAAAGAATCTCAAAATGTATCCTCTGTCAAGAGAGACGCACACACACGCACAGCAAGAGGAAATCAACCAGTACAGGACAGATACATTTTGAAGCATCAGTGCGGGCGACATGAGGCTTGATACTAATTTCGTACTTTGTTGAGTAAAGTTTTGCTCTCGACTGAATGCTGAGAGAACAAAATTAGTATCAACGCTTCGTCATGTCTGCAGCCTGGGCCCCATAGCTAAGTGTAACTTGTTTTAGAGATGAAAGGTGTGAGCTTTGACTAGAGCTGACCATAAGATGTATGTATTTACAGTTAACTTCCTGCAGAGAGCATGCTCAGGATATGGGAACTGGATTCTTACTGCTTTCATCCATCTCCAAAGAGTTCTTTAAACTTTAGATATACACTGAGAACCCCTCGCACTAGTGTGTATTTCTCACAGTGGCTACTTTTCAGAGGGCTTTTTTTTTTTTTTTTTTTTAAGTTACACTTGAAGCTCCCATGGGACATGATGCTAAGAGGAGAGGCTCCTCGGTAGCAAATCAAATAAAGATAAGGAGAAAAAGACCAGGTTCAGAGCAAGCACAACTTGACACACCCATCCCACCTGCATGTCCCGAGTCGCACTCCTCCAGGTCCTCGTCATCGCTGGAGCACTCCGCCGAAGAAACAATGTCATCTGTTGTCTGCGGGAGAAAGAGACACGTTCAAACACACACACACAGGAAAATGTGGTTAGGCCCGGGGCAGTACGGCGAGTCCTCAACTTGTGCGCAGCCATTCCATTCAAGGATATCTCTGCACACACAGACCTCTCCGCCTGTCCTTCGGCTTCCATATATCACTTGGAGTCAATCATATTTCACAGTGTTTATCATTCTTCACTTTATGTGCTTTCCACCTCCGCAGATAATTGTTTTCCTTCACCCTCCGCACTCTGCCTCCGATTATTTATCGCCCCTCTCCTCCTCTGTCGTCCACAATCAATGGCCCCACCAAGCCCTCACAGATCAACACTGTCCCGGCTTCTGATTTGTGCTAAAGGGTGCAGAAGCAGGGAGGGAGGGAGGGAGGGATGGGGCGGCAGACTTGCTAGCTACACCCAGACCGGGGATGGATTATCTGCACCTTCCAGTTCCCACAATTCTGATTTATCCCATCTCCCCCCACCCCTTCCCTTCTTTCGGGTCGACCCATGGAGGACAGAGGGGGAGGAGGTTGTATTTCAGCGGCGGTGCGCTGGGCAGCCGGCGTTTATTAGAATGAATCAGCGGGGCGATAAAATAAGCCCTGTCACCGAGCAGGGTTATGAAATCAGAGTGCTGATTGAGTTTTCCAGTCCTGGCCGAGGGTGTGGGGCTCTAAATATCATTGAGTTTGACAGACTAATGAAACGCGCCCCCATGCTTGTGCTGCTGCTGCTTTCTACGGGGCCCAGAGAAAGCTGTCCGCCTCTACCGTATGCATACACACTCACGCTGATGTTCAACACGTATGTCTACCAAACCTCACAGAGGAAAAGTGGAGTTTTCAGAGCACATTCCTAATGCGTAGTGTTATTATGCGTGATGGACTGTGCCATTTTCTGTATCAGTACATTTGATAATGTGCTAATGCGTGTTTGTCCCGGTATGCATAATGCACCACATTATGTACTGTACTCCGGCACGAGGAGGCAAAAAACGAAGCAAGAGGGGAGGCTCTAAACTAAATTGCTGTAAAATATGGCCCCTTGGTAAACATGACTATTTATTGAAGCCACATTACAGGCGTAAAAGTCTTGGTTATTGCTGAAAGAGGGTTATTGCTTGTTATTATGATAGCGGCAGATGTGGGAGGCAGGGACACTGACAGAGAGAGGGAGATGAAAAACCAGAGCCACTTCAAAGTCTGTTCCAGCAATTTCAGCCCCGAGACCATCTCACCATAACCCAGCATCAACTGAAAACACTGCCTTTCTCTTGTCCATTCATGCAGCATCTCTCTGCAGCTGATGCCGACAGCATCTCAGCGCAGAGCAAATATTTTCACTGCCTGGGATGCAGCAGCTTAGCAGAGTCTCACACACCAATCTACATGAATTAAATTCAAAATTTAGCTGAAAAGATGATCCTTTATTATTATTTTAGAAAGCTGTTTCTTTCAATTACATAAATATTTGGGAACAGCCTGCTACAAAGCATCTACAGCCTATGAGATTTGCTCTTAAGCACATTTTCAGACCTACACTTCATCATCTACATTTAACATGACACTGTCATGTCTGTATAAGCACCCAAGGTGATCTTCTGTAACTGTTGCTATGGCAGTCTGAGTAGGCCAGAACTTGTTACACGTCAAGTCCTGCAGTTCCTCTAATGGCCACTTGAGGCTGGCTCCAAGAGTGAGTCAACCCCCATAGACCCCCATGTTAAAATGCCCAACTTTAAAGCAGAAATAAACATGTTTACAGTCTGGGACAAAAAAACAGTTTAGGTCTCTGTAGCTAATTTCAACATTCATGACAACTGTACAGGGTGAGAATTTTGATATAAATCACCCATTCAAATGTTATTAAGGCTTAAAGCTAAGCATAATTAAGACTGCTTTGAGGGACCGGCTGTCAGCAGATAGTGTCCTTGGCTTCTCAGTCAGATTCATTCCTTGCTCCTCCATCGTGCCACCCTCTTGCCCAAATATGGTCACCTCTGGCTCCAAAAAACCAAGATGGCGATGGCTGAAATACCGAACTCAAGGCTTCAGAATGGTCCACAAACCAATGGGCGACATCTCAGTTGCTACATCCATTATTTTTACAGTCTATGGGCCAGTGTTACATGGGTCAAATTTAAATTGAATTACATCACATTCAGCATGTTCACATGCAGATCGGTAACAATTCTCCAGAAATTTGATTTCCTAAACATTATAAAATGTAATTGGGGTAGGGAATTTGAAAAACCCTAAAGATATACTACGCAGGAAGTGGACTCCAAGTGCACGCTGTGTGGGTACGCGCCAATAAACATCCCAAACACTCATAATAAGAAGAAATCAGAAATGAAAAGTCTCTGCAGATAAATACACCACCACACATCTCATCCTGCTTACTATACCTTTAACTCACACATTACTGCAGTGTATGTAAATGCATGGATCGGCGTAAAGGCTGCAGCAGCGCATGGTTACAGTAAGTGCACAAAGACAGATATTAAGACATCTTGTCTTTATCTCGGCCTTCTTAAGAGCACTGTAATAAATTTGTAATGTCTATCATTCCTCATGCATAAAGAAAATAAAACCCCATGAATAAACCATGAAATACTCTAATGAGATATTTAAGTTGTAGAGATTCTTCTCATGTCACATCAGTCTGTAAAAATTAGCTTTCATTTATTTTACATACTGTATCCCCCCTGCGGTGCGGTGCGGGGCAACAGAGGGGAATAAAAAATCCTGGGAAAACTGCTGTAATCATCAGACCATCAGTCTCCTCAAATGCTTACAACATTAATGCAGCAGAAAGGATTTGAACGAGAGACACAACTGAATACTTTTTGCTTTGACTGTGATCTGAGGGCTAAAAACAGGCAGCAGAATTTTACTGTTTAAAAACTTATAACATTTATTAGGTCTGTGGCTCCCTTTTAGTCTGAAGTCCCTTGCAGCTCTATCAGGTACCTCTTCGTCGACACACATCATGCTCCACATGTGCTCCTTTGAAGTGATTTTAAAATGGCTGTAATTTGATATTAATTGCATAAAGGTAGATATTGTTGGGGCACATCTGCAGCTTAGGAGTCAACTTATTAAGAGCAGTGTCCTCGGTTGTTCAAGACCAGCCGGGGAGCCTTGAAGCATCTTTGTCTGCCTTATTTCCTGCTGTCTCTCCGCTGTCTCTAATAAAGGCTTAAATACTCCCCCAAATAATTTTAAATTAATTAAAATACCAGTGTGTTAGGGGATCTACAGGACTGACATTAGACCAGTCGCCAGTAAAGCCACAGAGATAAAGGTGATCACTTGATATTAATAAACTCACCACCGTACTCCAGCAGTGCTTCCTCTGAGCTGGGAGGGAAAGGCGAGTGACGCACCTGGTGCCAAATATTATGCAGGCATTGCGGCTCTACACGTATCTATATCAGTCTGTCATGTTTGAATGGAGCCCTAGTAGAACATTTATTCAACTAAAACCAAAATTTGACGGCCATAAAATACTTTAATAGATAGATGAAGCAGTAGTGTTTCAAATTTCATGTCTGAAAAGAGCTTTAGTAACATTACTACAAGGATTAACATGATGCTAAGAACGTGTGTGGCAGGCTAGTTAATGTAGGGATGCAACGATTTATCGGCCAAACATCGGTATCAACTGATATTTGCCTTTTGGACCGCCACGGGCAATCAGCCATTGGCTATCATCCATCGGCCACGACCATTGGTCATTTGCCATCATCCATCAGCCATCGGCAATTAGATGGCATTCACCAATGGCAGTGGCTGATGTTTTTTGTTGTTGTTGTTGTGTAGCATCCATTTTGCGCAGGCTAACAATCAAAGTTCGAGACTAGCAGTGTCTCATCATCCCAGGGACAATGGAAAACTTGTCTGGGACGAACAGAGCTCTTCCCCTGGAGGTCTCTGGGACAAAAGGACACAGTGAAGTCTCGACTGAAGCCTCACAGGACAGACTCTACCGTTTCCCTGATAATGTTGCAAACAACAGATCTGTGTTGACTTTAGCAGGAGGAGAGCTAGTTAACACTAGCTATTAGCAGCCAATGGCTGGAACTAACAGCCAGAGGAGGCTGCATTGAGATCATAATTGTTGAATAATATCTAGAAAACAGATGCCAAGATGGTGCCTATTCATTCCAATAGAGTTGCTCATCGGTGCATTAGGCAAATAAGTTTTTTAGCTTCTGGGTTTACTTTCTCTGTATGTGGCACACTGAATATATGCATAAGTGTTTTTCATGCCGGCCCATAAAATAAATAAAGGCATTTTAATATTTGTGCAAACTACAGTGTGCCTCGGATCGTTTTTGAAGGAGACTTGGATTTTATAGGTTTTGACTGAAAGTACACTTTACTTAAGCAATGAGACCTTCACAAGATTGAATAAACACAGAGCACCTGGAGTATCCAGAAAGACCTACTCTTACTGGCACTTCTACTCCTTTGTCTTTAATATACGTAACCTTGTGTCACATGAAAAACATCTCCTCTCTAATTTCTATTTTATATTGCTGTGACACCATCAGCACATTTCTCCTTTCCATGGCCCAAACTTAATTTTGCAAGATTATATTAGAATACATTTTATTGGTTATTTTTGAAGGAGACTTGTATTTCATATTTTTTGATTGAGAGTATACTTTACTCAGGCAAAGAGCCCTTCATAAGATGGAATTAAAAAAAAGGGTTATATTGTTATATTAAAGGCTGTTTCATACAATCATAATTAAATTTGTGCTCAGTCCAAGGTTGTGTGATGAAGGACTGAATTGCTCTAAAATAGTTCAGTTTTATTTTTTCAATAATTAGGATTTCTTTGTTTCCCGGGCACAAAGGGGGGAAAACAACAGCACCAAAAGAAACATTGGTTTTGGTATAAGCCCAGATTTTGGTGCATCCCTTGTAATAATGGTCATTGTGGGCTTCGAGGTAAAATAGTTTATAATCTCTGAGCTCTCTTGACTTGTCGGCTCACAGAGGCTAAAGCCCTGCACAACACTGCAGAACTTCCGCGATAAAAAAATCTCAAGAGCTTCATCTTTGAGCCTTTTCGTATTAAGGAGGACTGACTGCTTCAGCTCTCATATTGTAAAGGTTGTGTTTAAATGGTAGAAGGACATACTCAGTGTGTTCACTTTGCATTTGATTGAAAATCATCTAGGACTCGGAGTAAGAGAACCTCCAATCTAAGCGTCTTTGATTCCACTCTGAGAAATTGAAGAGGGCTTTTCAAGTGTGATGTTTGACATTTGTAGATCCACTCACTGTGCGCCCTGATTCATTTTCATAAACATATGATGTATCTCTGTCACAATAGTTCAGACTGAAGTGCCTCTGATGAAAGGTGCCATTTTTCCGCATTTGGGCTAATGCAGAACCAATGAAGTGACACGCGGCTCACAGTCTTCTCTCAGTCGACCAGAGACGTCGATGATAACGTATAGCATAGATGCTGTTAATGCAAAGGGAGTTCATGGAGCGGAGAAGGCATCGGCTGCATGTGTGTGCAGCGATGGGAGCCTACAGCGGGGTATAGCAAAATGATGCAGTTGGCCAGCGGGACAACAAAAACTGATTTCACAGCTGGGGAAATCCAATTCTCTGTCTAAATCTCCATAACATAGAGTGGGATATATTTTGGCAGCAAAGTGATTTCTCTCTCTTTCTTTTTTTTGGTGCAATTATTCTCAACGAACATCCTCATCGTCATTTTTTAGACACTCTGGGTGGTGGGATTTACAGGCTGGTTTGTTGTGTGTGGGAAGGTTTAATATGCATGCACATGCCTTCTACTTCCTGTGTGTGAAGCAAGCGTATAATACACGATGATTTCAGTACATAAAAACTCACAGGCTATGTGCATCATGCCTGATTATCCTGATTACCCTGCCTTCAAGTGATGCTCAAATTCCTAACTCCAAAAACAAACACCACAGCCAAATCAATAGCCAGACTTCATTAAAACAGCATTTACCTCTGACCACTTCAGCACATCAACTGAAAGGATCACACCGGCGATCGATAAAGATAGACAGCCTCCTTGGGAGACGGGTCTCAAAACACACAGCTTTTAGTTTCACAACTGATGGCACTGACACAAGCAAAATGGAGGGTGCGCAAAGATGCTGGGCTGCCTCTGTCTCGACAAAGCTTCTTCTCTGGTGTTTAATCAGGAATTCTGGACTGACTACTGCGAATCAGCCAGCAGCAATGCAGAGACCATTAACAGGCGAAGCTGCAATTACCTCAGCGGCTGAATGGAGTGCATGCTACATCACCAGTCAGGCCTGACCTCAGAGTGAACAAAGAGGCTGTAAGATTGATTAACAATAAACTTGACGCTTGGGAAACCCAACACTTCTTTTATTAAAAACTTTTTTACCACGGGGAAAAAAAGAACACTACGCCTGTCCAGCAGAGATTATATGTTTTATATTACAGTATAAGTGGTGGAGTAGTGTGGAATGAAAGCCAATATCTGTGAGAGGTGAGTTATAGTGTGTGGAGGCTCTGTTTCATTTTTAAAGGATAATTTTTACATATTTTCAAGTCCGTCTGAGAGATGATTTCACACACAACCATCTCTAGGGTTTACAGAGGATGGTCCCAAAAAGAGAAATATCCAGTGAGCCAAAATGCCTTGTTGATGCCAGAGGTCAGAGGAGAATGGCCAGACTGGTTCAAGATGACAGAACGGGAGATTCTCATCATGGATGTGCAGCCGACACATCTGCAGCAACTGTGTGATGTCATCATGTCAATATGGACCAAAATCTCTGTTGTGTTTGTGTTTCCAGCACCTTGTTGAATCTGTGACACCAAGAATTAAAAAGGGGGTCCAACCAAGTATACTAGCAAGGTGTACCTAATAATGTTGGATGACATACTGAGGTAAATGTATGTAAAGGTATTCCCTGTGAGCAGAAACAAACCTCAGGCTTCACATCCTTCCTGATTTTTCTATTTCGAAACAAGCTGACTTCAGCTTGTGACAGATTTCTACATATACTGTATCTACCATCTGCTCCATGCACATTACTACAGGTGTTAACTTCACGTACACTGCTACTTATAGCTACATGCTAACGTCAGGGAAACATGTAACCTTGGTTGGAGGAACAACAGAAGGAACCTTAAAGTGACCAACAGCTCTTAAGATTTGTGTCAGCTGGCACACCCCGGTTTGGAGAAGCAGGCTGGAGTCTGACACGGAGGCTAAGCAATCTAGTCAGCAACAACACATATTTTAGCCACCTAAAAAAAGCCCCACCTAAATAAATCAATATTAGAAAACAGTGATTTACCATTGCTCAACACAGGAGCTGCTGGTCTACCGCTGCCCCAAACAGTTAGTTTGTTTGTGTTATTGTGTGACTTTAGGGTTTAAAAGGGTTAGTTTGGATTCATCAATTGCTGTTTTTGTCAATGGAGTCTGGTGGCTTTGATGAGAGGCTGCTCAGACTGGCATACTGTATATAATACACTGACTAGTGTACTCATACAACTCAACTTCAAGAAATCCAACCTATACCTTAAAGATAAACTTGAAAAACTGTAAACTTATCTTTTAACTTCAACATCTTCATAACATCGTGGCCATATCAGGAGATGTGTCTTCATAATCAGTGACAAAAAACAACAACAACATGTAGCCTTGCTCCCTTCCAGCCATATTAGAGGCAGCAGCAGTTGCACTGCAGGCTGCCACGCTCTGCTACATCAAGCAGATAAATGCAACTGGTGTCTGACAGATTTCCTCCACAGCCAAATAAAATCCACTATCCAACACAGTCGAGCCACACTGTCCACACTTCTAAAGTTATTCTAGCAAAGCACAGTCCACAAAGCATTAAACTTTGTTTTGTAATGTTTGTTCATTATGTCAAAGCATTTTCAAAGAAGTGTTTAATTACCGAGGCTTTCTTTCTTAAAATGTGCTTGCAGGAGCAACACTGCACTCACACCCTCTCCCCACACCTGTGCCTAATAATAAATGTGACTGAACTCCTGCAGATTTGACTGTGAAATTTAAACAAGATATTATGCAGTATCAACTTGCGTGCCATGCCGTGCTACACTTTAACTTTAGAAAAATGACACATCATGAGCTTATTTTTCCTCCAGGTTGTACTAATTGTGTGCTCACAGCCAACGTCTAATAATAATCCAACAGAAAGTGTTTAAACTTGGAATAAAACTCCTCAAATACATGTCTGTTAACAGGAGCAGCTGCTGCATCTGCGACCGTGGCTGCGGTTGAATATTCTGCCGAGCATGACGGTGATTTGATCGGTCACATCAAAGCAGCGGCTCATGCTCGGCAGGGGGAGAAGAAAGACGTGATGTACTCGACCACTGTCTATAGTTTCCCCCCGGGTCAGTAAAAGCAGCGTAAAGGCTAAAATGCAGCCGTAGCCCTCGGGGTACAAACACGACATGAAATGTGAGCGTGAACAGTGCTGTGTCTTGGAGAGATGAGGAGGATCTAAGCACACATGCTTAAGTACAGTACAGTGAGTCACATCATCAGGGAGGGTGCGGGCGGTTGCTCCTGAACACACCACGGTCTTATCATAACAAATGACCTTCACATGGCTCTGTGCCCGCAGGGTGAAGGAAACACTGAGCCGTTGGAAACTAAGAGGAGAGACACAACATTATAGATCCACATTACAACCTCACTATCAAACCCAATTTGGTTTATTTACAATGCCAGGGTGCCCAATGGCTACAGCTTTTTTTTTTGCACTGATGGGAATAAACCCTAAACAAATCAATTTTCCTCCAGCGCCCCATCCTGGCAGTCAGTTGCCATGGATATCCAATGTGGTTGCATGTTCAGAGATCAAAGTGACGACGTGGAGGCAAGGGCAAATCAAAGACACATAATTCAAAGCAACTTCTTCTTCCCTGAGGTGCTCCTTGGTCACCTTGGACATATATACTTTCACACACGTTAGATGGGGATACACACCGCAGGCTATTTTTCAGGTGAAGAAATGGGCCCCCGAAAGCGACAGAAATCGGAGGTCAGACTGCCTCCCACTCCCAGCTCCTCTTTCTTGCTGTCTCACAAGCTCCCATTCCTCCACTGCGCCGGCCCTCGTATCAAAATAAGATAGTCATCTCCATGGCGGAAGCTTCGCCTTTCTATTGACGGCTGTCTGATGTGCGCGTTATCATGTCCGATCTGGGCTTTGACAGGCCGACAAGGGAGAGGCTTGTATTACAAGGGGAATCAATGGCACTAGGCCATATCCCTATCAATAGGCTGCCACAACTCTTTTCGCTCACGCTCCCTGCTCTGACAGATAAGATTCTTTATCACAGACAAAATAAGGGGGGTTACAAAGGGGTGGGGGGTGGAAATGGCAGCACAGAAGTATGTTAAAAATAACACACAGTTGTGATTCTAAACAGACCAGTCACCAGGAGAAAATGTTGGCATTGTGCGTTTCTGCAAACCAGGAATATGTCACACTTGCACCTTTCATATGCATCATATCAATGTTTGTAAAGTGACATTGTATATGAGCTGACTTTGTCACTGGGAGGTGGAGGGGATGGTGAATGGTCCGTCATCAAGAGGAGACACCTGCCAAGATGCAGACCACTCTTCAAAACCAACAAACAACAAAACTGGTTGTTTTTAAGACACTCATTGCTGCGATCCTGAAGCTATTCAGCCCCCAAATGTGGGTGCTATTTAGGGAACGTGGCTGTTTTTCCTGCCGCTCTTCACCCTTAAAACATGGGTGCTCTTTAGGGATCTGTGGCTCCTTTTCCAGTGGCTTTTTAGCCCCCAAATGTGGGTGCAATTTAGGGAACGTGGCTGTTTTTCTTGTGGCTTATTGCCCCCAAATGTGGGTGCTATTTAGGGAACGTGGCTGTTTTTCTTGTGGTTTATTGCCCCCAAATGTAGGTGCTATTTAGGGAACGCGGCTGTTTTTCCTACCGCTCTTCAGCCTCAAAACATGGGTGCTCTTTAGGGACATGTGGCTCCTTTTCCAGTGGCTTTTTAGCCCCCAAATGTGGGTGTTTTTCAGCAACCCGTCAGTGTTTTCCCAGCAGGGACAATGTCACAAAAAGGGCTGTTTTTCACTGAGACATTGCTGCTTTTCCAGCAGGGACTGTGTCCCCAAAACCGAGTATTTTAGACAAAAAAAGGACCAAAGTTAGGATTTTGTACCTAAACCGAACCACACATTAATGACAGTGTTGATAAAACATAAAGTTTCATCAGCATGTCTTCTACATAATAACATGCAAATGTGAAATCTGTGGTTTGTAGAAATGTACAACGCCAACATTTGTCCCCGATATTTGATCTTCATTATGAACAATACTGATGCAGGCAAACACAAGCAGTGCAAAAAGGCTGGAGCCCCGCAGTTAACCCTCTCCTTCAATACAGCGGATATATTACAATGAAATGAGCTCCAGAATCAACTTGTAGGGCCAAAGCCACATGCTAAATGATCTCCTAGATCAAATATTGATATTTCAAATGAGCACCCTCGGTGGGCCTTTCTTAGCAGCCTCCTGTAGTCAGCACATTTTTCCAGGTCTTTCCAGGTTCATGGGGAAATTAAATGACGGCTTGGGGAGAGCAGGAGGGAAAACAGCTGGGATGAAGGGGGGAAAAATGAAAAAGAAAACGCATTTAATTTGTTCACCATCACGGCGGTGTGTTGGTTTCAGCAGAATGGGTTATGTGCCGAGTATTTCTCTTTCTCTCAAGGACCTGCTTTTGTACACAGAGCAGTGAGGGTTGCTGGCTCACAGCAAACTCTAATTGCCCTGAGGCCATAGGCAGCCACTTTCAAACAGGGTCATTCATCTTCCCATGGAAAAGGAAATGGTCTTTGGCCCTGATCCTTAATCACCCCCCTGCCGCAGTGTACAAGGTCATCAGGGAAGCCCTGTGACAAACAGACTCACACACATACATGTACACACACACACACACACACACACACACACACAGAATAGCTGAAAGATTGAGGGGTTGTAGGGGGGAAGTCATGTGGTGAGACACATGCGAGGTGAGCAGAGCAAAGATGGAAGGAAATTTCTGTGCATGCCATCCTCAGGTGAAATTGGAGCAGCGATTACACCTCCGAGTTATGGTTTGTGTTACCGTTTGTGGTTCTCCCTTCAAAGAGGAAGTGAGGAATTCACATGGATGTGGTGGTGAGCTGCGCTGAAAGCCGTGACCAAAGAAGAGGCAGAGAGAAGATGAGAGCATGGGGGGAAGAGCAGGAGGAGGAGGAGGGGGAGGAGGAGGAGGAAGTCAGGACAGGACAGAAATGGAAAGGGCTCCATTTCACTGAGGATCACAAGACCGATGCTCTAAACAACATCGAGGTAACAATATTCCTGCTCGGAGACCAGCAGAGGGCCGATTCATAAAACAAGATCACCACTTAAACCAGGATTAAATGAGCAAATCAGATTTAATCTCATGAAATCCAGTTTCATGAAGCAGGATCAAAAATACATTCTTTAATTGGTTCTTTAATCGATATACAGAACATGTATATTTGTTGTGTACATTTCGTTTGACTAAACTAAAAGCATTTACCCCATAAACTGGTGCAATAAAAGATTAAATTGGTGCATAAATATTCACCAGAATGGAGAAACAAAGTGTTTGATGCTCAAAATTTTCTGGCAGATGATTCCTAAATCTTTTGTTCCATACGTGTCTCTCCACAAAATTGGAACGAAACCTATGCCCTTGAACGCATTGGTGATTCTTTTAATATCTGCTAAATTTGCAAATTATTTGGTCATTAAAATGTCAGAAAATAATAGAAAATGCACATTTTTAAATTATTAAACCACATACCTAAACTGATGCCAATTATGCTCTGAATTCTGAGTCCATTTTACTCACACTGGGCTTGAATCCAAGATAATATGATTACAAAAGAACTCTGCAACAAGCTAATTTAACAGAGGAGCAAGCAGCGACGCATCTGTACTGGTGTCAGATTATATGCTTACAGTTGGACTTTGAAGTGTTGCCAAATGTTCTTCTTGGTTTATGGTCGTGATTTAGTCTGTTTTTTCATTACTATTCCATCTTCATATACATTTGTCTGTTTAATATTTGCTGCTCGGTGGCTGTGAACGCCACAGAGCTCCTCTGTCATCTCTGACTTCACTGTGAATTGATGTGCTCGATGTTCTTTTCAGATCTGTGTCATAAAGTCATGAATATACATATTTTAATGAGGCCTGAATGAATCTGATCACATTAATTCTGAGTTGGAATTTACCCTTAGAGACTCACCATAGACCCATTTTTGTCTTTTTTATTGGGGGCAGGAAGTGGTATACATCATCTGAAAGCTGGGAATCTGAAGGTTAATTTAAGATGCAGCTCAGCACTGTAATAAACATTAAGACACCAAAAATTGAGGAACACCAAAACAAAATCCATAGTGTGATTTGTTATCAAACACTTAAAATATTTGGAGTTTTCTACAAGAACTGTTTTTTTCTGCGATTAGATGGTGAGCACCTCTGTCCTGGAAACATCTGTAAAACCTCTTTATCATCAATATAACTATGAAAGCCATCGGTCCTCTGAATGCTTGAGGTCTCTAGTTTGTGGTTGTAAAGTTTCATGAGGTCGTGATTGTCCTAAAGGTCACAATTGACCTATGGCTAAGTCCCGCCCTCTAACGCAATGAGCCAATCACAGTGCATATAGCCATTCCCATACACTTGGACATTCTCTGCCTGGACGTCCATTGAAATGCATTACAGAAAGTCAGTTTTGTTCGGTTTTATGAGCTTTTTTGGAGATGTGTGTGTGCATGGGGTACATGCAACTCTGACACAAGGTATCCTGAGAGGCTGGGCGACCAGGTGTATTTTTTACACTTTAAACCACATCTCAACCGAGAAAAGTGTCTCCTTTGGATAAAGTTGTGTGGTAACGTTAGACCACAACATCAACTCACCGTGAATAAGATTAACAATGATGTCTACATCTGTTCTAAGGTAAGTCAACATTGTGTTTGAGGCAACATATTGTCACTTTGCTGGAAAGAAATATAAAGTTATCTTTAACATCTCTAGCTAACGTTAGCTAAAGTTAGCCTAACGTTAGCTCCTAGCTGCGTTGTTCATCATGTCACCTTGTTTGCTGGGAGTTCATTAGCCTGTTTTGTTCTAGTTTTGTACTTTGGTGATCGTACATCACTGTTAGCTGTTGTCCAAAGGGCTCTAGTTAAGCTAACGTTAACTTCTGGAGCTTAGCTTCATTAACTTATCTGTAATGGCAGAGATAACAAAGGTTGGCAAACGTTATGCTGAATGATTCAGTGTAAATACTGTAGCACCAAACTAACGGAGAGACACTCTTGGTAAAGATGGTAAAAAGGCCGTTATCCTTTTCTCATATTCTGAGCAATTTGAATATATCCCTCCAGTGCGTAGCTTAGGCCCTTTTGGTTACTTCTCAATGACATCTGATCGTTATGTCCCCAAAAATCATCAACTGCCTCCTGCGAAATGCCGTGTACTGTGACACCTGCCATAGCGCCGGTCACTGAATGTTGATATTTTGTTCAAGTGAGTGGAGGGGGGCGTGGCTTAGCCATTGGTCAATAGGTCATTCTATAGTGAGGTAAGATCTTACTACAATGAAATGGCGACCATGAGGACGAACATTATCACACTGCTACAACTGGGTTCAATGAATCCACAAGAATCTCAGCGTTCTCGTCATACCCAATTCTTGCAGTTCAAAAAATGTTAACGGACTGGCCACAAAGGCAAAAATAACTAATTTATACTGCATGCAAACTGCATGGGATTTGCATGAAGTTGATGTGTCTGTAAAGGGGAGATTCGTTTGGTACCCATGCAACCCATTTTCATTCAGATATTCCAAAGTAACAGTCCAAGGAAAGCCTCTGAAAATGGCCATGCCAGTTTTACCTTCGCAAAAATTTAGCCTGACTTTGGAGCGTTATTTAATCTTAATTTAATTTTGACATGACGTTGTATGGGGTACTTATCCATAGTTAGTGTGTTACAGTCGATGTCAGTTGGCACGTCTCCAGTTTGGAGAAGCAGGCAGGAGTACTGACATAGAAGCTAAGCAATGTACTGCCATGAAGGGGTCAGCAACAAAATGTATTTCAGCCTCCTTAAAAAAACAGTATCAGGTTAATGTACGGCATATTTGGAGTATTTTCACCACTTTACCTTGGTGTCAGACCACCTGTTTCGACACAGAAGCCGTTTAACTGCTTCAGTTCCCCATCTATGCTCTCATGAAAGCCACCAGATTCCATTGAGAAAAACAGCAATTTTAGCCCTCTGAACACAGGAGCTGCTGGTCTACTGCTGCTTCCATCAGTTAGTTTGTTTGTGTTATTGAGTGACTTTGGTGAATCTGATCTAACCCTTTTAAAGGCCAAAGTCACACAATAACACAAACAAACTAACCGATTGAGACAGCGGTAGACCATCAGTTCCTGTGTACAGCAGTGTTAAATCACTGTTTTTCTCAATGGAGTCTGGCTTTGAAGAGAGTGATATAACTGCTTCATTTTACCTTCGGAAATCCCTCTCCAACATTAAGGTAAAGTATAGAAAAAACTCTCCATATAGTGTACACTTAAACTGATATTGATTTTTTTAGGAGGCTAAAATACATTTTGTTACAGACCCCTCCACAGCAGCACATTGCTTAGCTTCAATCTCGAACTCCAGCCTGCTTCTCCAGACTGGGGCCATGCTGACTGACATCTTCTGTCTGTAATATACTGTCTATGGATAAGTACCTCATACAACCCACTTCAAAAAATTTGAACCATTGATTTAAGGAGCAAATTTAATTCTGGTTTGTTAGGTTGACTTAAGCCAAGCTTTTCACAATGAACTGAACCTCCCTCCAACACAAACCCATCTGAGTTCAATAACTCAACACATCTAAAACAACGTTGCTCTAATGGAATCCTGTTGTAATTATGCATTATCCACATTGTGAATGGCTGCTGATTGATTGGCTTGTGTTTGTACTGTTGTCTGGGACTTTGGGGCTTCATAAATAAACACAAGTTGACCTGACTAATTGCAACAATACAATCAGTAAGTAAGACGATATGTTCAATTGGGAAAGCGATTGGCTTTCTATGCACAATGTGTGAAGTCTGAAACAAGTAGCTGAAATTGGACCTTGTACTTTCTCCTTGTGGACTTCATTTTGAGCTCCCTTTTCAATCCATTTCAATATTGCTGTATTTCTCACAGTCAAAGGCTATTATGACTTCAAGGCTGTAATACCAAATCAATGTAGGCGTTATGTAATGGCTGATGCTGGCAGCTTTACGTCTCCCAAATTAGCCGGAGGTCCCATTTGGGTTCACTTCCTAATGAGCACAAACCAAATTAAGCATTCGATTTAGTCTCTTTTTAGAAGATGAAAGTTGAAACGTAATCACTAACCAATTGAGAAATTATTTAAAGTATACTGTATGTCGGAGCCCTCTCACAGTACTTCAGCATGCTTACACACATGTTACCATTCACACACACACAGATCTATACAATTATCCCACAGTCACTGCTGTTAAGAGCAACAGGTCTCAGTGTAGTCTGCAGCAGCTCACAGAGGAGAAACATCACTGGGTCTTGCTAACAGCTCAGCTGAGCAATGAAACAGAACACATTATTGCTGTGGAACATCAAAGGCTGCGTCTCTGCGCGATACATATTTAATTAAATCCTATTGACTCCAGCAGACACATGGTGCAGTCTGTGCACTCACATACAGTAATACATATATAGATCTGTGAATGTCCTCGCATAGACGCGGTCTCGCTCTGTTTCTCTCTCACATACGAGCATAAATTCACACGCTCACATCACAGGCTGCTGGCAAATATATTCACAGTGCAGAGATTCATTACCGCCACTGTGGAATAAGTCACCTAGTGTAGGAGCGCTGCTGCACCTTCAAACACACCTGAAGTTGGGATTTATTATCACAAACAGTGCACAGCTCAGCAAGCTTTTTTTAAAGGGTTGTTATGTTTATACTTCAAAACTGTGAAAATTATCTGTCTCATAGAGAATTAGATGAAATGATCAACTTCATATCTGTGTTGTGTTTCACTAATAAGATACATGTTCAGCCAACAGTAGAGCTTTACCAAGCTAAATGCAATAACAACCAATAACTGCAACTCTTCTCCAGTGAAAGTGGTCAGCACTAGCTCCAAACATCGTCACTGGATGACGCTGTATGCTGATTTGCATATTGATATTGGTGCTTATACTATAGACTCTTTTAGAGCTGACATCATGTTATCACCTGGAGGTAAACCTGCCTCTCCCGCACAGGGCTGTAGGCTACATAGGAGTCTTAAAATGTGTTTGTCTTGTTGTGTTATTGGGAGCCAGAATAGAAGGAGTCATGGCTCAAAACCAGCCGCCACTGCCCGTCAACAAAAACAAAGATGGTTAAATGTGATAAGACCAAAGGACTGGACGGAGGCCATCATCAAAAATGCTCACATGTGCAGCGCACACTCTTCATATCAGGTTAGGGGAAAAGTATTTCCTGTTGTAGGGATGAATAACGTTATGTGTATTAAGGGTTATCATGTCCACCTCATCAGAAACTGGGGAGGGATTAAGAGGAATATTGGATTTCTCTAGAACGCTAACTTCTTAGCACATTAGCTTCCATAGCAAAACAAACAAGTGTGGTCCTCCTTTGTAAGATTGGCTTCCTGTGACATCATCCATCCACTGAGTGAGAGCATACGGGTCGGCCAGTCTGGTCCCGTTGGTCAGTGTTTACTTATTCAAGTAACACTGGCGGTCCCGGAGAGTGAGTGACCTGACATGGTGCGTTGGTAAATTTAGTCACTAAAATGAGAGCCCTGTTGGTTGAAGAAACGGAGCGTTATATTTCTACATGAATGAACCAACGGTTAAGTTAATCACACATTCACTCCACTCGGTGCTCTGCTATGGTATTAAAATGGTATAGTCTACACTTTCAGTCTCCCCAGTTAGTTTTTATGTGTTGTGAATGTCGTTCGGACTGATGAAAGCAATACAACACTAGGTACAGTACAAATTTAACGTAATTTTGCTGCTCATTTTTATCTGCTAGTTTAATATCTGCTGTCATCCCAGTAAAAGATCACATCAGTTGTTGCCAGATTTCACAAGAGTGTGTTACTCAGACAGAGACAGGTCTCATTTTGGTGTCAGAATTTTTTAGAAGATGTGTGTCTTGTGAAAAATGGGTCCAATATTTATTTCAATGACAAAGGGGCAAAAGAATTGGTGATAATATGAGCTCATGTTCACTTCTCCCAGTGAATGAATAGATTCAGGACCGGCTGCCAGTGTCCTAAAGGGGCGGGGCAGTGGCAAAACCTATGACACCGAAACAGGAAATGACTCTAAAGCGAGCTGTCTGCTTTCTGGATAATCTCTGATGCAACACAAAGCAGCTGGCATTGTAAAACAGATGTTTTTAAAAAAGTGAAATAACTTATAATATACTATCAGACTAATGACCACCACATCCATGAGTCAGCTGAGTTTTAGTCAGTTACAAAAGTGGATGAAGCTCAACACTTAACGAGGACGGGACTTCTGCTGTAAGCAGTAAATGTAATATTTATCTTCTCATGCAACCTTAATAAGGACATTTCCCTAAATGCTGGAATAGCCATTTAAAGCAGAACTACAAGGAAGAAACTTGTTAAATGAGAGAAACAACTTGTAAAACCCTGCGTGCCAAAAGAGACTGATACAGAAGCAAATAACTGATGTTTTATATATATATATATACATGTATATATATATATATATATATATATGTGTGTGTGTGTGTATATATGGGAAAAGCAGTAACCTCCTCAGTCTGATATGAAGTAACTTAGAATATGCTGGCAGTAGAAGTTTAACTTTTATAATAGTTTTGTTCCCAGAACCGTTGTGCTGGAAAAAAAGTTAATTAAACAGCACGAGGAGTGTGGGATCTCACAGCAACCTCGCAACTTTTTAAAATGGCTTGGCACAGGATTTAATACCAACTGTTCCACTTTGATAATCCATGCAAGTCTACTGTCATGTGCTGGGGGATAGATGACATCTGTACTGAAAGAAGAAGAAGGAGAAGAATCTGGATTTGAGATGTAACATCTTGAATAACATTTGGGATGTTTTTTTTCTTCTTTCCCAAATCCACAATTGTTAAGTTTAACTCAAATACGGCATTTAAATTCTCCTGACTAAAGTGATTGGTTAAAGTTAATTGCATTTAATCATTTGCATAGTTGGAACTGGCACTATCAGTGTTTTTAAGCTGGTGATGTCACTTTGTCAGTCGGAGTTTTCAGCCAGACGTGTGCGCTGTGTTATAACCAGTCTGCCATCTCTGGAGGCAACACAGCATGAATGAGCCTGTACACCACCCAGAGCATGCGCTGATGTCCTGCCGGTCAGCTGAGAAACAAACTGCTGCACAGTGTGTATGTGTTTGTTTGTGTGTGTAACTGATGTGTGCTGTTTGCTTGCCCCTTGGTGTGTGAGAGCCCCGCCGTGACAGTGGAGGCTGACAAGACAGCAGGTTTACACACACACACACACACACACACACACACACACACACACACACACACGCACACGAGCGTTCCCGGAGGATCTATATAAGCTGTATTGTGAGGCATGGGGGGACATCCATTACAAAAACCCCTGTGGTTCAAAAACCCCTGGAGCTAGCTGCTGGTTCTCACACACTGAGAGACAAACTGCCCTGAACGCACACACACACACACACACACACACATAAAGAAACATGACCTACAGACAGGAAATTGCAAACATCTACAAACACGTTCACGCAGAGAAGTCTAATGGAAATAGCTCTTTGTACATATTCACTTGCATGAAAAATTCATAAAGAAAGTCGCAACCGAGTGTTGCATACACACTCCAGCGACGGGCAGGACAGACAATGCATGACAGAGCGGGAATGAGTTTGTCATGTTGATGGTAGTGCAGCATCATGCACCGAGAATCTGATATTGTGTTTCTGTCCTAACTATGTAAGAGGACGTGGCTGCAACAGCTGACAGATTTTTAAGTGTGTGTGCACAAACACCTGAAAGCATCTCAGTCGTGCATGCAAATGTGCAAGACAAAGATTAAGAGATCCTTGTGCAAATTGAGTACATGCACGTGTGTGTGTGTCCCTTTAATGAGCCACACACAAGCAGCAGGGTCCCCATCAGTCTGCTGTCTCCTAATTGGACCTGCTGAGCAACTAGCCTAGCATTCATCTCCCAGAATTCACTGGGAGCAAAAGGTGTCTGGCAGGGCAGCCAGAAAGAGCAGTGGAAAGAGAAAAGGATGGGAATGAAGGCACTAAAAGGAATACCTGCCCACTAGTTCGACCTTTACACAATTACTGGCAGGTCTGGGCGATAGTTGTGAGGGAGGGTGATCACAGAGACTAACTAACTGAAAAGAAAAGACGACTGACAGCAGGTGGAAAAGTGCAGCGGATCCACCTACACACTCATGCTTACACACACACCTGTGCGCACACACACCGAGCAGGTGAACACACTCATCAAATATCATCTAGCCGACTATCACGTAGAGATACGCAGCATGCTGCACAGCGCCTTCCTCACTACCTCTTGAAGAGAGAATAAATCAGTGATTATCATATATCCCCAGGCGTTAAGCAACATCCCTGATGTACTTTAGATAGGCACAGTAAGAGGAGTGAGTCGAGGAAAACAGTCAGGAAAAAAAAAACAGGGTATCATGGTAGCTTAGTGTGCAAAAATCTTATCTCACAACAGTCTGAATTGATTCTGGTTCATGACCTTTGCTGTGTGATTCCCCGTCTCTCGAAAATTTCCAGTAACTCTCCACCTCGTATTATCTATCAAAACACCTTGAGATAATCTGAAAAAACAGAAATCACACTGTGCCAGAGAAGAATCTGTGTCGATTGAACACAGTATTATTGTCATCATGGAATGTGTATCCAAGCGCTTCTCAGCAGGAAAAAAAAGCCCAATTAAACTGCACACAATTTACCTCTCATTTTCCCGTCTCCTGAGCACCAGACCAGTTGAAGATGATGGACGCGAGCAATTTCTTTAACACGGCAACCATGCAAATCACTTTCAGTGTCTCTCCCTCAGCTGTTTTCCCCCACGGTACTCTAGATTGCAGCCTCCTGTACTAATTGTTCCCAAACATCTCAGACCAGCAGCGCGAGTTAATTGAGAACGAGAGACGTCGATCTCCCATGATAGACAGACTCGCATAAATGAGTATTCCCAAAATGACTATCCACATCAAACCCAGCAAGCGTAAAATCCATTCTTTGGTTCAACCAGAACTCTGCAGAGCTGAGGAGCTTAGGTAGACGCCTAAAGAGAAACTTTAGTTTATCTCAGCCTGGACCATTATTTCTGATATTTTTATTTTTGACAATGGTCTAGTATCAAGGGAGAGTGCTGCAGCCACAAAACAGGCTGCAATTTAACCATTCAGCCACTGACAGGCTTTGATTGACATCGTTTCTCTGTAGAGTCTTTTACTTAATGTTGTCAGACACCTATAGTAACAATCTGAGCCTGTCAAACCCTTTTCCACCAACATGGAATCGGTTTTGTACTGGTTCCCGCACCTCATTTTGAACCATTCAAAATTGGTTTAAAGCTCAAAGAGTCGCTTCTCAAACAAAAACAGGTTTTCCATGACCTGAGGTCTGAACCATGATGACGTCCATGGGTATGGCATTATCTACTGACTGGAAAGACAATGGAGAGGGCAACGATAGAGAAGTCAGGTAAGTAATGGTTCCATTTAAAACTGGTGGAAATGCGGGCTGCTTCACTAGACAGCACCAAGGCTTCCAGGGATCCAGGAACCAGAGTTGTTTTGGTGTAAAAGCTGTATCAGTGACAAAAACAAGTACCTTTAGTGGAAGTACATGATGGTGGGTTATTGCCCCAAATAATTACATTCCCATTAATCATGTAGACACAAATACATGGGAAAATGGGGTCCAGGTTGAACAATATCAAAGTTTCCCTTTGACAAGCTGGACTTGTTTTAGTTTATTGGGGTTTTCAGTCTCTGAATGAAGTTAAGTGTTGCTGTAAACACTCATCAGGAGCTTCCAAACATTCTGGGTTACCAGCATGAGTAAATGTGAGAGTGTCAATTACACAAATTATGACAATCTTTCTATATAATGACGAAAACTCTGTGTGTGTGTCTGTTCCATGTTTTTCTCCTCACTGACTTGGTCAATCCATGTGAAATTTGGCACAGTGGTAGAGGGTCATGGGAGGATGCCAATGAAGCAATATTACATCAATTGGCCAAAGGGGGGCGCTATAGCAACCGACTGAAATTGCAAACTTTGAATGGGCATATCCCATGCCCCGTATGTCATAGAGACATGAAACTTTGCACAGAGATGCCTCTCCTCATGAGGAACACATTTGCCTCAAGAACCCATAACTTCCGCTTTATAGATTTTCCGCCATTTTGAATTTTTTGAAAAACACTTCAAATGGATCTCTTCCTAGGAAGTTTGAGCAATCTGCATGAAACTGGGTGAACATAATCTAGGGACCAATATCTAAAGTTCCCTCTTGGCAAAAGTTGAAAAACTTACTAAAACTGAGCTTCTATAAGGCAATGAATATTGCGGAGGGCGTGGCTCATCACATAAAGGTGTATAACATCTCAAGGGTTTCACCCATCACCACGCAACTTTGTAGGCATATGACCACACATAATCTGAGGGGACCCCTCCATTATTGACCCCATCAAACAAAATGGGGGCACTAGAGAGCTCATTTCTTATCTAGGCCTAACCGCCATATGGATTTTTACTAAACTTGGTAGATATGTAGAACAGGACGCCTCAAGGTGACTGGAGAAATTTAACTCTAATTGGCAACTGGGTGGCGCTATAACGTACCATCGTACTATCAAATTCACAAAAACTCTGTCTGAATACATTGCTCTTCTGAATGGGTTCAGTTGACTATTTAATCTGCAATGTCCTATGACCTGTATTCCAAACACACCTGTGAAACTGTACGTGGGGCAACTGTGCACTCAATGGGTATGGACTAGTAATATTATTGAATCAACACAGATTCTTCTTTGGCAAAGTGTGTAATTATTAAGTACTATAATTACACCAAATTTGTTTCAGTTGTTATTACCTGACACGCATAGACCTCCATAGTAATATCATATAAGTAATATGTGGAACGTCTGATACTCTACGTTCACCCCTATGTTCAGCTTTGGGGGTATCCGAGTAATATCCGTGTTTTAGCGTTGTTAGGCTATTTATAGGTTAATTTAATGCTAACATAATCCTGTTTCACTTAATTTGGTTAGAGGCTCGAGTTTTTTAGTTTTGTTTTTGCCACTTGCTGTCAGGAATAATCAGAGATCGCCTCCGATGATATCCATGGTCTGGGCCTCTTTATAACACAACGCAGACGTCTCTAGAGTCCACTGGTTACATAAATGTAAGAAAGACATTTCTGTCACCTCTCACCTGGATTGATTATCAACAATATTTTAGGGCAAAAAAGAAGTTTGTGAATGAAACTGCAGTGAGAAACTTCTAATACAACATCAGCGCTCCTCCTCACAGGTATCAAGCATCAAGTTTAAGGGGAGAAACACATTTCATGGGTTATTTCCACTGCAGTCTTGTAACCCATCAACTATCGGTCTGAAGTCGGTAAGCCTCTGAAGGCAACAGCCAATATTTTTGGAGATCTGGTGTGGCCTGCGAATATCCGGGCCAAGACTTTCTCTCTGTGTGCCAGCCATTTTGGCTAATCTCTACAAACAGATACTTGCATATGAATGCAGATTTAAAAAAAATGATAAGATAATGAAAAGCTAAACTCTCGTCAGCGAGCCTTTGGATGTTGTAGCACAAATGAGACTCAAAATAAGAGCGGTTCAGACATAGAGTTGCACATTTTAATCTCAAGAGAAAGCCGCAGAATCCTGACAATTTATAAAATACATGGGTTTCGAGGTAGCATTTCGGCCAATACGTTCTGCCTCTCCACACGGACTCTTTACCTGATGCTCAGACATGACTGGTCAACACTACTCAAACTACTAATGGAAACCAGAACACTTCCAAAACCAAAATCATTGCCCACTGCCCTCAGATTCTGCACAAATGTATAGATATCTGTTTATAGAAATGATTTCCATTTTGTCTGATTATGCCAAACCCAGTTTCAAGTCTTAACCCTTTGATCACCAAATGATCCAAAAAATAGCAAGAAATTAGTAAAAAAGAGAAAATAAAAAACAAGAAAATTAGCATCAAAAAAGGAAGGGAAGGAAATGGCGTGGAACAGCACAAGAAAAGTGATGTCATCCCAGCAAGCAATAGTCGTGATTTAAACATATTGGCTATAGCTAGCTCCGATTTAGTCTAGCTACATGTAACCCAAATCTAGCCGATTTAATTTTGAAATTGATTAAATGTAATTTTCGCCATTGCAGATGGCTTGCGGTATGATATTCAATCATGTATGGAGAGTCAACAGTAATTAAAATATGTTTATCTCCATTTTTTGGACATGGTCTCTACATAGCCGTATAATTGATGACGTCTACACTTTGGCTATGGTTAGACGTCTACCAAAATTTTCAGTGACAGCCCAAATTCAGCCATGATTTAGCCTAGACATCAGGTCTTCATGTAGACGGCTATTAGACGTTTTTTCAACCAAAAAAATGCTTGCTGGGATTCCAGGTTTCAAAGGGTTAACTCAAAACTCTGAATTGTTTAAATCTGTAGTTCCCAACCAGGGAAACTCCTTGAAGTCATCACAAGATGAATCGAATTGGTCACCAGATGACAAAATATTTTTTTTTTTCTGACTTTTCCCTTTCATTTAAAAAATAAACTTAAAAGGCTCCAAAATGATTCAGTTATTCAATTGATGCTCAAAAATCAGTGCCTCTGTTACCCACAATGCACCTTGACAGCCATCAGTTCTGTCAAGGATTTGTGTGTGTTATGCTAAATTTCTCAAACTTGTAATCTTATTGACCGAAGTGACTCGAGGCGATTTATCAGATTTTGGACAGCTCCCTCTGGAGCCACAAGAGGCTTTATAAAAGTGTTTTTCACACACTGTCTGTAGTCGGACTCACTAAGAACTGTAAACAAACTTTGATGTGTAAAATTGGTGGAGTTCCCCTTTAAAGGGAGATCATCTCCCAGCCTTCTTACTGGCTTTTCATGCTGCAAGCTACAGTACTAGTAGAATTTTAATTACGTTGTGTAAGCTCCAAAAATAACTGTCAAGCCATTTAAATTTCAACACAAACCACTTATGAACAGTGGAGCTCCGACAGCCAGCAGAGCTCATGTCAAACTGTTTATTCTTTTGGAGAGAACAAGTTGCTTGATAAAAGCAGTGTGAGGCTAAAAGGCAGCTCAAAGTAAACAGGTTCATCGCAGGACAATATTTATTCCATTATTCTTGTTTATATATATTGACCGTTGCATTACTCTTTTTCTGGCCTTTATTTACTTGTCTTGCCAAGTCAATAAAGAAGTAATTAATATTTATGGTGAAGGAACGAAGGAAAGCAAAAGGCTCTCTGAGTGTGAGATTTGTTCATGGCGAACTTCTCAGTTTGACTTGTGCGTGATAAGGCTCAGAGACTGAAGGTGCTTATCTTACACACAACATCATCTTCCCATTATGTAGCATCTCTGTGTGCATACATTACCATGTCTACACACAGCAAGTGGGGAAGAGTGGAGGGCAGGCAGCTAAAGCTAACATGGTTAGCATTAGTCACCCTCCTCTGAGGCACATGATCAAAGAGATGTTCCGACTGTTAAAATGGATGAAACACAGAGCGATGACTTGGGTCAAATCTTCAGCAGATAGGCAGGCTTTGGGAGGAAGATTGTGGGCGAGCGTGGGCGTGATCCTCAGAATGAGCCAGCCTGGTGACATATCTAATGCCAGGTCTCACACCATTTAAAATATTCATGAGGGAACAGAAATGACGTGGCAAAAAGAGAAAATTATCTGTAATGCTAACGAACCTTTGGCAGTGGAAAATCTTTCAATACAAACTGTGTAAAGACTGAAAAATGTAACTGATTATGGCTGAGCTGTAAGTTGAATTTTAAAGATACAGATTTTAGAATTAGCATACGAACTGGGGCTTGTGTTCATGCAAACCATCTGTTTGAATTGATCTATGTGTCTTTTCTGTGTTATAATAGTCCTTTTACTTATTTTTAACTGTAGACTTTCCAATTCCATGTTGTGTCCTGAGGCCTACAAACATGAAATTAGCGAGTCTGTGTGTTTCAAAATCTGCAAAACACTACAAAGGCAAGTTGTGCTTTGTGTTGCGAGACAATTAGTTTTCTGATTTGTCCTCTTGCAATAAGAACAGAAGAGGGGTGAATACAGCCGTTCAACCATCTGTTCTGTAATGTATATAGTTTTGTTTGGTACCAGCAATTAATGCTTATGAAATATTTGGCCACTGGGGAAGGAGCTCGATTAAATCTCATTTGGAAACTTTATGTTTTTCTATGTTTGTAAGCAAAGTAACATAGCACAAGTAAAAGACTTTTTGTATTTTGTTGTTGTTGTTTTTGTTTTACATTTTCACTGTTATTTATTTTAGTTATTAATTAATTTTGTCTTTATTTGGGACCTAATTGATCAAAATGGAACTTTGAGACAGTAAAAGAAGAGTGATGTAAAATATTCCCTCTGATAATACAGATGCTGTCTTGATCGGAAATCTAATGAAAATTGACTCTTTGCTAAGCCCTGCCCCCCTTAGTTACTGTTGCCACATCCGTCAAGCTTTCGCTCCTAGCATAAGAAATTTGGAGTTTATTAGTGAGAGATATTCCAAAGGAAATAACATCAAATTTCTGGAAAAACTGATATCAGAGAGCATAAATCATGAGAACATTAAAATAGAGGGAAAAGCTCACCGGTCGCAATGCAAACGTCAGGCACCCCACGTCTTGACACTTTGCGTGAAGGGCAAAGAATGTCCTTGTACAGCAGGGTAAGTCAATATATGGTTTAAATTTAAGTTAATGTTGAGTTGTGTTCCCTCCTTGGGGCAGACAAAGGGAGCGCAGCTAGCACACAAAGCTAGCGTTAGCTAATGTTAGTTAGCATCTTAACTTGGAACAAACGTAGGTGTTTTTATTGATCTTTGCTGGATTCAGCTGTTCGTGTGGTCTGTCACACTGTTTTAGCCATATCTTCCTTGGGTCTTGGGCTTGGGGAAGGGGAAAAAATCAACACCACCTTTGACACTTTTTGGGTATCAGGTGTTGGACTTGAAGGCGTTACCGTATGCACACCGCTTCGGCATATTAGCTTCTGCTGAAAGCTTGACGGTTGCTACACACGGTTGCTAACGTAGGATTGGACAGTGACTGATTAAGGGATAGGCTTAGCAAAGGGTCAATTGACCTCAAACTTGATGTTTTTGCTTTTTCTTTGTTTTTCAATTTATTTATCTCTGTATACTTTTGTTTGTTTATCAGTTTGTGTCTTTGAACACTTAATTTTGTTGTGATATATAATCACTAAAACAAGCATGAAGTTAAGTATTTGTAGTAGTTTTTTGTAAATCACACAAACATACATACATACAATATAACAAACAACAAGTAGCCTAGCTTGTGATTAGCCATGGTCATTAACCAGAAACTTTTAGCTCTCTGGTGATCTCCTTCCAGCCAGCCTCCATCTTATGTTGGTTTCTGTGGTGAAATATGGAGGAAACATGTAGATAACTCCTCATTTCAACTTTATGCAACAGCTGTTCCTCATTCAGTGTGGCACTTTTAGAGCAAGTTACAGGAATCAATAGAAACACGGTGCCCGATGAAAGTTCAGCTCAAAATGACGCTTGCAGTCAGGTAGGACATCTCTGTCCTCTGCTTCAAATCTAAAATGTTGTCATATTGGTGCAGGATTAGTGTCTTGAGAGATGAACTCTGCAGTGCCTCCTCTCGTCACCCCAAAAAACACAAAAACTTTCGAGTAAACAAACAGTGCGTGCCACTCTCTCCCTCCAAACTCTACTGAAATTTGATCTCCTTCATGTTGCTGTTATCGGCTAACAGCCTGTTGGAGTATTTGGGCTGTGATGTTGTTCACACAGGCTGCCAATGAAGGCCACCTTTTAATTTTTTCAGAATGTGACAGAATGACAAATGCCAGTTCAGCTGGTTTGCATAAAATCAAACCGGTTTGAGCTCATACATTGCACCGGCAAAACCAGTAATCACCCCAACTCTACCTGGCATCTCTTAGCCTTTACGAGTACATCACTGTTAGTTGCGCAAACACATCCAGTGGGTCAGGTTGAAACCTTTGGCGGCTGGTTCTGGACCCTAGGCCGAATGTTTGACACCCTTGGCCTAGAATATACAGTCCATGGTGTAAAGTAAAAAATAAATCAAGTTAACTTAAAAAATACAACAAAAATGAATAATTTGAAGGTATACTTTTTAAAAAAAAAAAAAAAAAAAAAAAGAAAATGAAAAGAGTGACCCCGGTGTATTGTTTGTCCGCTTGATCCGCCTGGTGTTTGAGCTGACCTGACGTGAAATCTTGTCTACACTAGTCTTTGTGCCCTTATAGATGACCTGACCCACAGAGTGTCCAGGTAACACAGTGACAGGGAGAGGGAGTCAAAGAAAATGAAATGTGTCTGTCGGTTCGTCCCTGCGGAGCTGTCATTAATTAAGCGTGAGATTGGTTCTCTCCACTTCCCACCCCTGTCTCTCATTCTGTTGATCCTGAGACGTCGAGGGATTCGTCACTTCTCACCTCTGAAAAAGAAACAGCTAATGCTGGTGAAGTGTACCAAAAATAGATGTGCGAGAAGATACCAAAACACATACATTTTAGTCTCCACGTGCGCACACTAACACACCCCACTCCTAAAACAGCTGCACACACGCTCCTGTCCAGCGTTGTGTCAGGTTCCTATAGCTCTCTTTCAGCACTGCAGTACATCACTAATGATAGCTCAACTCCCTCAACTCTCCTATACTACCCTGAGGGGTGGAGAAATCTGCCAAACCGGTGCAGGTCCTTTCCTTACCTCTCACACCACGCTATTTGACAGCCAACTAGGGAACTGTAAAATTAAAGGCCTTGGCAAATGAAATTCTGTGACACAGCGGTGTGAATCAAAGCAGACACTGCCATGGGAGGTTCTGGAAGAAGAATGAACAAGGCTCACTCTCAGAAGGAATACAAAAGTAAAGTGAAAAGTTAAGGGGGACAAAAAACTACATTTTTATTGTTAAGGTGCCAAAGTGCGAGTTCATCTGGCATCTAACAGCCGCATCCTGGGTATTGACAAAAGAGGTATAGCTTCATCATTTCACCTTGAAAAGGAGAGTGCTTTGTATAAAAGCTCTTTCATCGCACACAGGCCTTTATTGACTTTCTTTGATATTAATAGCCTATGACACAAAATGCCATTTTCCCAGCGATGCCACGTTTTTTCCTTATCTGATGTGACCTTGTTGGCGGTGCCTGAGATGACGGTGTAATGTATCTCAGCTCAGTCATCATCATCGCAGATTACTGAAGCTAGACAGAATGGATATGGACTGCTTTGCTTCTGCTCCAGAACTTCAAACCCTCACATATGAAGGCTCGACTCTGGCTCTTTCTTTGACTGCTCTGTCCAAATCACAGGGTATTTAGTGGCTTTTTGAACAGCTCTGACTCTGGCCTCCCTGCCGCTTGCACTGATAGAGACATACAAGTGTCAGCCCTGACATGAGGGGCCATCATTGCTGCACGCCAGGCAATCTGTTGTTGAGGTGGAGAGGCTGATAACAGTGGTCCCTGACTGTCTGTCGTCCACCAAACAACCTCACCCCCAGCCCTGTCTCACCCCCTGAGGTAGAGTTATTGCTTTAATATGAACAACGAATGGTTCAATTTGTCCTCTGGGTGTCAAAGGAGTGCTCGGCGTGATTACTTTCTTGGCATGGCGGTGACATTCATTGGCTTGGACTCAGGACGTATTGGAGAAAGGCCTCTGTTAGGCTGGACTGTGACTGAATGACAGATACAGACGGACAGAGACAGAAAGAGGAGAGACAGAGAAATGTAGAGAAAGGGAGCAGTGGCGAAGCCGGCTTTGCACACCTCAATGAACAGCAGCACTTCAATCCTCGATAGAATGAGAAATACAGTATCCTGACCTTGACTGATCAAGCAGAGGGAAAAAGCAGTGCGGCTCCAATCCACCCACACACAGTCACAAAAAAGTCACAAAAACACATAAAATAGCGGAGGAGGGACAAGAGGACTTTTGTTTTCTGACATTTCACTTTGTCACATTTTCAAACCTGATTATCGAGAGAACAAAACATTTAGCCCACAGACTCAGACTGTGCTCCACACAGCTCAGAGAGTCCGTATCTACAGTATGTCTCCTATAAGGAAAAATGCAACTGAATGCCACTCTAACAATAGGTTTAAAGGAATAGTTTGACATCTTGGGAGATAAGCTGATCTTCTCTCTTGGAGTTAGATGACAAGATTGATACCACTCAAGTCTGTACGTTAAATATCAAGCTGGAGACAGCTAGCAATTAGCTTAGCCTAGTATAAAGACTGGACACGGGGGAAACAGCTACCCTGGGTGCACCCATCACTCAAAAATTAATGTCATATCTTGTTTGCTTAATTTATACCAACACTTTCAAGTAAAAATGACAATTTGCAGTATTTTCTAACAGTCACAGTTATGTGCTGGGATATTTTCTGGCCAGGGTGCTGTGACTTCCTGGAAGTTCTTGGTCTCAACCTGGGTGGAACCAGCGTTGATTTTGTGTTTAAAAGGGTTAACCTGCGTTGACTGACTCGGCTTCATGACCCAAGCTGAGAGACGTGTCACACAAGGGTCGACTTTGATGTGAATGGCACAGCAGCTGGGTCACAAACAACCAGGGCAGTACAAATTATGTCAGTGGTAGCAAACGGGGGCGCACAGTCATGACGCAAGTTCACCGCAGGTCACTGCAGCCCATAAACAAACAGTGTGATGGCAGCAGGAATGTTTTCAGCTATGGCATGACTTTGAGGCGGGGGTGCTCCTCGCTGTCCATGGTGAGGAAGACATTAAATAGCAGATGACCAGCACTGTGAGGGACAATGTTGTGTTGGAGATAACACACCAAAGCTGGTGAATGAGTGTTTCTATACACACACAATCTGAAGGGACTGAAGAAGCAGTACACCTGAAGTCATCATTATATTACAGGCCAAACCAGTTTTATTGTGCTGTACTAATATACTGTACAATGAGGAATTCAAGTACAAAACACTAGTTCTGAATATGACATGTAACGCCCCCAACCATTCCCAGCACTTGAGGTGATTGGTATGCATCTCTCCCGGGTTTAGACCGAGGTCATATCTGAATATATACCTGGTCCTAGTTGGCTTGCTTGGTTTAAATTCATAAAAGAAGGGTTGGACATGTTAGCTTCTATGCTACTTCAGTACAGGTTAAACTAATGAGATTCAGTGTGCTAATTATTGAGCTTTAGAGGTGCCAATTGGAAGATTTTGTCATATTCAGACAGAGTCAGGCTAGCTGTTTGACCCTGTTTCCAGTCTTTGTGCTAAGCTAAGCTAACCTAACCAGCTGTCTTCATATCAAACACACATAATTGAAAGTGGTATCATCTCATCTAACTCTTGACAAGGAAGTAAAAAGTGTAATTTGAAGGGACAGTCCAACCCAAAATCAAAACTGCATATTGCTCCTCTTACCTGTAGTGCTGTTTATCAGTCTAGACTGTTTCGCTGTGAGTTAATGAGTGTTGGAGATATCAGCTGTAGAGATGTCTGCCTTCTCTCCAATATAATGGAACTAGATGGCACTCAGCTAAAAGTGCCAAAAAAATACATTTGAAAAATTTAACATCAATGTCTCTTTCCAGAAATCATGACCCAGTTACTCAAGATAATCCACAGACCTTGTTGTGAGCAGTTTCATGTAGGAACTATTTTCTTTCTACTGAACTACACCCACCAACTGTATCACTGTGCACAAGGAAGTGTGCATCTACACCAGGGGTCTGCAACCTTTGCCATTAAAAGAGTCATTTTTTACCAAAAATAATTTGAAAAAATCTGTGTGGAGCCGCAAAAAAATGTTTGAGCCTTACAAACAAGGTTAATAGCCTATTAAGTCTAAATTAGCGTATACTTATGGTCTAAGCAAGCATTTGTTAATATGTTTTACCACAAGGTGGCCACTGTGTAGGGCACTATTAATAATTATCTGGTACTTAAATTTTGCAGAGCTGGCAGTGAGAGCAAACAAACTGTCCACGCACTACTACATTCTCTATTTTATTCAATTTACTTTTTTGGATTTGGCATCCATAGCTAACCAGCCACTGCTATCGAGGTTCAGCAATATTTGGACTCATAGAATGAATTTCCATAGACTTTTCTCAAAGGCTCAAGGAGCCACTGGACAGGGGCTAAAGAGCCACATGTGGCTCCGGAGCCACAGGTTGCCTACCCCTGATATAGAAGCTTGTGCTTGTGATGTTTACGCAAGATGTAAACATTAATCTGAGCTGTAATGTTAGTTAGCTCAGTGGTGCCAGGCGAGGCCGTAGAACTGTCCCTTTAAGATATTAAAATCCATCAAAGACTCAAATTTCCTCCAATCAGAGCATGCAGAGTGACGTGTTTTACTCTATGGGTAACATACAACTGTTTGTATAGCTCAGTTAGCATGTGCATTTTACTTACCTGAATAGTGGGTGGTGAGCGCTGTTTGCGGGTGGTTGTCGTGGAGAGTGTGGTGGTGGTCTCAATGAAGGTGGTGGACATCTCCGGCGGCACTGAGGTGGTGGTGCGTGCCGCGCCCCTGCTGACCGGCACGTCACCCACCAGCCGCACGCTACCGTTCACCTTGATATTGGCGTGGCCCTCGGCGGCCATGTTGAGGACTTTGAGGCCGTTGTAGTAGAGGCCAGAGAGCTGGCCCTGGTAGGGCCGCTTCCGGTCGTTTCCGCCGATAGAGATAGTGGCCTGGGTGTTGAAGATTGTCAGCTGCCGGCCTGGTGCAGGAGGGAGAGGGGAGAGTATTAATATGTTTATGATGGAGAATCTGAGCTAAAAAACTCATGAAGCTACGTTAAAAGATCTAATCTTGACATGCCTTTTACAGGAACTACACTTAGACTGAGAGGTAAATGTACGGAAGCCCTGAGAGGTAAGTGCGAAACAAAACCTCTCGTAACCCATTTTCTGTTTCTGAGCTAAGTAGTGTTTACCACTTTGGAAAAGGTGAAAATATTCTTTTTAATGTGTGAAAAAAAAGTTTGGGCAAATTATTTTTTTATCATTTGTTGTGTTTATTTTAATACTTATTTGGGCCATAGGAGACCGAAGTGCACCACTACCCCATGATCTGAGTGGAACTGAGAGCACTCATGTTTTCTTCCAGGTGAGTTTTAGTTCCTTCTGCTCTCTACACACAATGTACATGCTGTATATTGTGTGACACGGCAGTAATGTTCCATAACTTGCTAACACACACATATATGTACCTAATGTTTAGAGTGCATTGAGACACTAAAAAGTACCTGGAAAAAAACTTGAATGCTTTTAGTCCTGCTGAGAACATGGGGTAGTGGTGCACTTCAGCCTCTTGTAGCCGAAAAGGTATTACAGCAAGAAACACGGTGCAACAAAAGAACATTTCACCTGGCAAAACCTTGATGAAAGAAAGTATATTGAAGGGATGCTTTGGATTTTTTGAAGTGGGGTTGTATGGGGCATGTATCCACAGTCTGTTTCGCTTCATTTCCCCACCTATGCTCTCATCAAAGAAAAACAGTAATTTGAGCTCGCTGAACACAGGAGCTGCTGGTCCAACACAGCTATGATCAGTTAGTTTAAGTTACTGTGAGACTTTGGTGAATCTGAACTAACCCTTTTAAATGCCAAAGTCACAAAATGACACAAACAAAGTAACTTATTGAGGCAATGGTAGACCAGCAGCTCCTGTGTTCAGCAGTGTTAAATTACTGTTTTTCTCAATGGAGCCTGGCTTGGAAGACACTAATAGAACGTCTACATTTTCCTGTTGAAAATCAGTGCATGACGGAAAGATAAAGCAGTGGAAATACTCTCAATATAACGTACCTTTAAACCTTTTAATATTAATTTTTTTAAAGGTTGTTAAAATGCATTTTGTTGCGGACCCCCATCCACAGCAGTACATTGGTGTCAGTACACAGTGTCGGACTCCAGCTGGCTTCTCCAAATTGGGGGTGTGCTAACTGACATCTTTGGTTTGTAATATACTGTCTATGAAAAGTCCCATATTGAACCCCACTTCAAAAATCTGAACTATCCCTTTAGTGAACTTAGAAAGATCATCCAGGCCAAACTATTTTCTTCACCTGCTCTTTAGTCATCAACACAGGAGAGAGAGCAATTTAGATCACTTGCCTCTCGGGACCTCCGTATAAATGCATTAACAGAAAACTTTAACAAAGACTCAACATGTCTGTTAACAATATTGATTTACTGCTTGATTAAATGAGCGTGGATGGAGTTAAAATGGCAACATGCTGTTACACTGAAAAAAGTAACTACGGTATCAACAACCCCACCTTTCTGTTCGTTTTAAAAGACTGCAGCTATATGCACTCTTATCTACAGTAGCAAGGCTTTTTCCCTTTGACACACAAGAAAAAGCACCCCTGAAAGAGACTGCTAATGCTGAAAACAACGGACACTGTGCAGCTATAGCAGCTTTATCGTAAGGGAGCGAACACATGCAGGTGTGAAAAAAAGAAAAAGAAAAAAATTGAAAAATGAGCTGGAACAAGTTCCACAGGCACTGTTAATATTCTCCGGACAAAACAGTGGACTCATGCGGTAAAATGATTAATAAATATGTATACAGGGTTTGGCACATTATGATAAAGTATGAGCAATACACACTCACTACATGTCATGGTGAATTTCATTAGGAGAAGCCTAAATATCCTTGTCAAAACACACTGCTCATGCATTAATTATGAAATGAAAATGCACCAAACTTTCACAATACAGGAATCATAATTAAAAATCTCATTTGTATAATTTACATACAGACCGCACAGCAAGCTTGTTATATTTGCGGCATTTGCACACTTATAATGCATAATACACTGGGTATGGAATGACAGGGAGAGGACGTTCATGTCACAGAAGCGAAAATGAAACAGCACGTGTGGAGTCATGCATGCAGCAGTAATGGGATTTTTCAGACCTGTCTGTGTTTTAGCGGTTGTTAAAGGGACTTTATAATCAGGTTAAGATGTTTATGTGCAATGGACTTTAAATGCAGTTTATAATGATATTAGGTTGAAAATTTAATACGCACCAAAAGAGAAAAAAGAGAGAGAAAAAGAGGGGGAGCGGACTATTTAATCTCCGCAAATGTTCTGAACATAAACGAGGTGCTGATTTGATAATCTCAGTGAGTGTGAAGCACGGCTCTGTGAGGGCGCAGTGCACCTTGGCACGCTCACTGTGACGCTCTGCCGTCAAAAAGGCTCCAATTAGCTCTCCATCACCAAACAAGTGAGGATTTCATCGAGTGCGATGTGTGTAACTACAATCAGATAAATTACAGCAGGGGAAAGCACCTGCTGTTTGGAAAGTTTTCAGGGGGATATGCCCACTGATTAGTTTGTTCTCAAACATTGCAGAGGATTTGAGCCAAGGGAGCTAATTCTCCTCTCAAAACAATCGGCCTACTGTTGCAGCATAGATAATGCCGTCTCCTAGTCAATTTTGCACAAAAGCTTAGGCGTGCTTGATGCTTAAATTCTCGTTGTTGCACTGTTTATAAAAATCTCTTCCCAGTCCCTTTAACTGGACACCATGATTCAACAAAATTTTAAAAAGATGACAATGACAAAAAGGGGAAAGAAAAGTAAAAAACAAAGGAGAGAACAAAAATCGCTTTATTTTACTTGTTTTTTAAAGGGTTTAAGGGGTGATTATTCATTCTCAGAGGTTGAAAGGGAACAAGCCGATGAAATGACAGAAAATAGAATAAAAATAAAGAAAAACATTCTAGAAGTTCGATAAAGATTTACCTTTCTCCTGAAGCCAATCTTCTACTGGCCGGGTATATTTGAACGGGATTTTCTTATTTGCCATTTGATAGCGCTCAATGTCGCTGTTGCCTTTAAAGTTTGAGAGTTTAACAAACAGCTTGAAACAGTTGGCAACAGCAACAGACATCACACATTTATACAGTGGTTTATAATGAGTTTTATCTTTGTTTAGAAATATTTATAAAAGCTTTATGATGATTTTTTTTTTTCAAGTAGCTTTAGTTTAAATGTTTAAAATTCATATTTATACAGCACTCTCCACACCAATATTTAACAACATATCCATGGATTAAAAGCACAACACATATTCATAAGGATAACAGGATAAACAACCTGCAAGAAAAGGTAAAAACACAGGAAATACACTCATCATATTACATAATAAGACATAAGGAGGGATAGCAAATGGTTAAAGAGGTAGACATGCACTAACTGCCTTTCTCTGAAGCAAATTGGGGGTAATTAATGTGCACTAATTCTCCCACTGGACACCACCTGCTTTTACATTTCAAGGGCCAAGAAATGATTTGGTTTAGTAGCTTATTTGGAAGGAAGGAGCAGTGTAACAGGTCTGCATGTGGAGGGGTGCAACGATGTAGGAGGAAGTGGTAATTCTAAGTACTGCGGCCCTATTGGGAGCGAAGTCCCACAGTGACACAGATTCGAGGAGGACAATGCATACAAATGAGATCATTACTGACGTGGTGGGAGGCCTTTGGGCAGAAAAAGTGGTGCACCGCAGCTGCCACATTCCACTCTTCTGAGACCGTGGCTAACATGTTCCAGGTATATGGGAATTAAGGATAATAGGCAGCCTTTTACAGGGTTTGTTGAGTGTGTACTTAGTGTTATTTCTGGCATGATACGATTTCCCATCGTGAATGCGCCAGGATGCAGTATTTTGTCATTCCCTGTGAAAGGCGCCACGAGTCTGTCGACGGTGAGAATTGAGACGTTCAGCTCTGCCTTCAAACACTTCAAGGTGTGACAAAAGACTGTGAAGCCTGTATAGAATTATGACTGACACCATGATGTCACTCAGTTCCCATGTGGGAAGGTATTTGGAGGAAAAAGGCACCGGTAACAGCATCGTTTATAACACAAGTGAAAGGGCAAGGCTTTATAATTGTGAGAAAAGACCTTCTGGAAATGTGTGTTGTCTGGCTGCTGGAATCCTGTCAGACGATTTATCTATTGACAACATCATGCTCACTCTCTCATGGGGATCCACCTCACTAATGTCTCTTTTCCAACAACCTAGCCCTGGTTCTTGTACCATTTCCATTGAGGATTGTTGGAACCTTGGTGCTATCCAAACAACCTGCCCATGTTTTCACCTGTTGTGATTAGAGCCATTGTAATCAAGGATGCGTCAACAATTGAGGATGTTGCTCAATGCACAACGGAAGTAAACAACAGTAGCAATATGGCAGATTGTACTGATTACCTGTGAACATTTGTTCTGTTATCACAGATATTGTTTTATCCAGAAACAAGCATGGACCAATTATTAATGAGACAGTCCCTCAAGGATGTTGCGGTGGCAACATTTAATTGCAATTTTGTCAAATCACTGCAACTTTACTGCAAATTTGACTAATTAAACGGGTAGAATGTCATTTCATTCCCCCTCTTGCCCCTGTCTCTACTCTACTAGACTAATGCTGTACCTGTGACACCTGTGTTTCTCATACACAGTAACAGGTATAACTGTTACGTTACACAGCGTTTATTAACTGGTTTAATGTTTAATGTTATTGTGTCTGTGTTAGATTCTTGGGACCGTTTAACGGCTCGCTGTGGATGTTAGTGGCTGCTGCTGTTGTGGTAGCTCATGCGGAGAGAGCAGGAGGACTGCGACTCAGGAGACGTTCCTTCAGCACTGCTTCGAACGGCAGCAACAGCTGATTGTCAGTGATGAGTTGTTGCTGATTTAGCAAAATGTATTTGATGTCCATTCATTTTCATCCGTTTATCTGGGGCCAGGTCGCGGGGGCAGCAGGCCAAGCAAAGCACCCCAGATGTCCCTCTCCCCAGCAACACCTTCCAGCTCCTCCAGTGGAACCCCAAAACATTCCCAGGCCAGATGAGATATATAATCCCTCCAGCGTGTTCTGGGTCTGCCCCGGGGCCTCCGACCAGTGGGACGTGCCTGGAACACCTCTAACAAGAGGAGCTCAATAGGATCTTGTTCAGATGCCCGAACCACCTCAACTGACAACCTTTCGATTCGAAGGAGCAGCGGCTCTACTCCTCTGGATGTCTGAGCTCCTCACCCTATCTCTAAGGCTGAGCCCAGCCACTCCATGAAGAAAACTTATTTCGGCCACTTGTATCCGCGATCTCATTCTTTCAGTCACTGCCCAGAGCTCATGACCGTAGGTGAGGGTTGGGATGTAGATGGATCAGTAAATTGAAAGCTTGCCTTCTGGCTCAGCTCCCTCTTCACCACAACGGTCCGATGCAGCGCCTACATCACTGCAGAGGCCGCAATCTATTTGATGTCAGAAATAGATTTTTTAATCTGTTGGAAACACTAAATGTTCTGAATCATAAACAGATTTGTAACTACTTTTGCAATTTTCTCCTTTGTTCCTGAAATTTAATTGCAACGAAATGCCTAAAAACATGCAATCTTTTGGAAAAGCTGCCCCCGAAATCAGGTATTTCTGCAACAAAAACAGTGCGCAAAATCCTAGAGGGACCGGAAAGACCACTTCATGATATTTTCTCACTTAACGTCTTTATTGTTACCTTCTCAGTCCATGACACGCCATGTGATGTCATCATAATTCACACTTAAGGTTAAGATAAACCTGCTATTTGTTAGTTCCAGTTTGGATCCAACTTTTCAGGTTCCACGCCAATTTATTTTTGGTCATAAATACTCTGAACAGCTCAAAATTAGGTGCAAGAACCAGAACAGAACTCATTCCATGTCCGTAGAAAAGGGGCCATAAGGGTGTGACGAATTCTTTCAATTATGTCATTCTTGTCCTCATATCCATAAATCTTTCAGAACATCTTTATGTTCTTGATTCAGTTATTTGCTGCATATATATGATTCTGAATTGTTCTCACCTGCTGATTAAAATTGTACACAAGACGTGACACACGCCGCAATTACATTTAACCATTCATTAAGCCACTTATGCTCGGATGTAGCCACCATAAGCTTGTCTCAGTTTCCTCTCCTCCCCTCAATTCTATCTTCCCATCGTTCCTCTCTACCTTTCAGAGAAAAACCAGCCAAGTGCTCAGTTCACAGCCAGCTGGGAAGGAGTGTGGATATGGCTGCAAGGGAGCTCAAGGAGCTAAAGGACTGTGTCTGCAGCGTGCCAGCAGGTTAATCAGCTACTAGCAGGGCTCCCTCCCCATTCCTTTGATCTCAAGCAGGTTTCGGGTGGCAGCCAAATACACTCTCCTCTGGACAAGGGCCACAGAGGGAGGCATGATGGTTGCATGTGAAACCAGAGGACGGACGGGAAGGTGAGGAGTTTGGGGGAGTAGGTGGAGGGATGGATTGGGGCGGGGACAACAGGGGAGGGAGGATATGCAGCATCTACAAACTGTCACTCATATTGTCACTTAGCAGGGGGGAAATCATCTGAAACTGAGAGAATGGGGTGTAAGCTTGCCCTGCATCGCTAATGGCGTGGTCTCAGGTATAGCTCTTACATTGTTCTGGGTGATTAATGAGGTGACAGTCCCCCCGTAATGAATACACCACAAGCTAATTGTCCAACTAATGAGAAAAATCTCTCTAGTTTGTCAATTTGATATTCAATTTCTAAAGGTGACTGCAGAATGGATGACCTTGCCAATAAAAGCACTACTGTTTATTATACCATCATTCTGCCTTCAAGGTTTTTTATATTTTTCAAAGCAGAGTGGACACATATTTCCTCAAAGATTTTTTCATCAACCTTTCAGCACAAAGAGGAAAGTGCAATTTAGCACCATTATATGTTTGATGTTTCGTCACTGCCAGAGAGCCCATTCTGAATGTAATCAATATTACCTTTTTTTTGGGTCACACATACTCTTCAGCTATGCAATTACTGAGGTGATATTCATAGTAATTTGAGTGTTTCATATGTAAACTGTGTTTAGTTGTTTTCTATCATGGTTTTGTTATGAATCTCAGGCGCAGACAGCCTCATTTCTCTTTCCTTAATACAGACACTTAAGGGTAACTTTGTTATTTTTCAACCTGGACCCTATTTTCCAATGTTTCTGTGTCTAAGTGACTAATGGGAACAGCAATTTTTAAAATTAGTCCTGCATTGAGCAAGAGGGCTGTAGGTGGCAGCCTTGAAACAGGCTGCAATGTAACGGCTCGGGGCGTGTTAACACCATCAAAGTACGTCCACTAGAGTTTTTGCCACTGACAGGCTAAGATCCTTATTCCTAGTGTCTGAAAGGATCCCTACAGAGATAGACCTTTTGCTATTGCTAAACCCACCAGACTCCGTTTAAATAAAGAGTAATCTTAGTGTGTATAGATGCAGCATCTTTTCACATCTAACTGGGTGAATTGAGGGTTTATTTCAACCAAACCAGAGCTGGTGATTGTTGCAACAGTGGTTGGAAGAACCAAGACAGTTTTAATGAGTTTTGTTCAGTTTCTATTGACTTTGAATGATGTGTATTTCATGAGGATAAAACTACTGTTCATTTAAGAGTCTGGTCGAGTTGTGCAATGGCGATTTCAGGGCTGTTTCTGGTTACACAAAAAGGATCTCACTCTTTAACAAAAAGATCTATCTCTGTAGGGATCTTTTCCATAATGTTGTCAGATACTTAGGATAATAATCTGAGCCTGTCAGTGACAAAAACACACTTTGACTGTGCGCTATTGCCCTGAGTGGTTACACTGCAGCCTGTTTCACTACTGCCGGCCACCGACATCTCATCCTGGTAACTTCGACACATTCTCACTCCGATCTTGTCACATATTGGTCATGGACTTTCCACGTCCACATATGACGTGCAAGGTACCGTGGGTGTGTTGGTTGGTGACGTTCTGGGACACTGTGTCAAGTTCTGCCTGTTACATGCCTTGTCTTCTGTCAAAGAAAACGCATTACGATGGTACAACAACACAAATTGGTGTTTTTTTCATCCAACAACTAATGCATGTGGTTGGGAATAGGAAAAAAGAACAGGGTTTGGCTTTATAATCTTACGGGACGTGAACACCGCTCTCTCCGGTGAAAGTTGGTGGTCGTTTCCACCACCGACTTTTTCCAAAATTTGCTTTGGTCATAATTAAATAATGTTTATAATTGATGAGAACCATCAAACACCACTATCAAAGTCTCTACATGTATTAATAACTTAAATTTAATGCTTTTCAGACCTTTTCAAGATAATTTATAACCATGTTTGACACAAATAATTGCTTTCTATTTTAAGGATTGCAGGTGAGTATGAGTGTAAGTGTAAGTAGTCCAATGCAGGGGTAAGTTGTTTTGTATGAATATTACAATTATTAGAGTGAGTTAGGTTAATTCACATTTTGCCACCAGGTAAGTGCAGGTATAAAGTAAAATGACAGTATTAGCATCAGTGGTAGGTTTAAAGATTTGAGCTTGACTCATTTCGACAAAAAGAAATTAAAAAATTTATAAATTAAATTAGAAAAAAAAGGTTTGTGGTAATTACAACCTCACAAATAAGACAACTTCATGACTTTTAAGGCCTAATATTTATTGAATTTAAGAGATTTAAAAATACTTTTTAAGACGCTTTGACTATGCAGTGTCAATAACTTATGTGTTTTTTTCTACATGTCTATATGTGCAAAACATTGTAACATTCTGTGTTTCAGCACATGCATATTTCACATTTTGCTGCATGCATTTTGCATGCTAAGTGGCTGAATGCGAACCTGTTTAATTCTGTAAAAGACCTATATTTTTTTAATTTATGGCTGTTTTTGCGTTCAAATACAGTTTGTGCGTTTCCCTTTGAGCCCTAATGTCTCACCATTTTTTTCTCCCAGCCAAAACAATGTCTAAATGTTTCCCCTTTGATGGCAGCTATTCAGTCAACACAAACACTGGCACGGCGACAGTCGTCTGCTGGTCGGTCGCTCCGTTCTATTCAGTTTGTTTGCCAGACTAATCTCTCTGGGGTTCCGTCACAGGGCCAGTGCTGAGAGCGCATCAAAACTGTGAAAATGGCTACTGTGACAGGCTCCTGGCATTCTCTCTATTTGGGGATGATGAGTACGTTTGATATACTGCGGCCCTGTCCAAAAATCATCATTCCGCAGCTCGGCTCCATAGCTAGCTGTTGCAGCCCCCTGGTTATGAATATCCTGTGCCACCCACCTCCCTTCCAATCTACACCTGACTTTCATCTGTGTCTCTCCTCCTCTCTCTGGCTGTTCATCCGTCGACCCAAGTTTCATCTATTCTTCCTCTTCAGCCCACGGTCCATCCAGCTATCCTCCGCTCCTTCATCTGCTCCGTGCTATTCTCTTTCTCTGCATTACAATCAGCCCTCCTTGCTCCTCTTGGCTAAATCAGACCCTTTTCAGCTTCAGCCACAGTTCTGGTACTTTTCACTCACTCTTTATTCCCTTTCTCATCTATCTCGTCTATACGTTAGCTCTTTCTCCCTTCTGTCAACTTATTCCAGTCATCTACTCCATTAAATGCCTCTGTGTTCCCACTGTGGCTGCGTTTCTTCTCTATTCACCCGTGTCCCTCTGCTTTGCTTCCCCTCTATCCTGTTCCATTCTCTCTCAGACGTCAGACAAAGCCTGAGAGTAAATTCATCATTTATCAGGTCGCTCTGAAATTTATGGTGTTGAAAGGATGAATTAGACTGGCGGCTTTTACACTCAGCTTAGACTGAGTTCTGAGAGCGACAGAGATTGTGTCTCAGATAGGGCTAATCATGTTTGGCCCCGGGGACGCGTGGGGATTTATCTCGTTCCCGAGGAATTGTTTTGTCTGAATTTCAAGACAAAGATTGGCAGATATCTTGAAACGGTGCTTCTCATTGTGCCTGTTTCAGGTTGTGGGAGTCGTAACATTGTGTGCATCTGTGCATGGATAAAAGGTCTTTGTGTGTTTGAGACCAACCCTCTTGTACCTCACTACAAATGATGGAAAGCACACACACATACACACACACTTTCCCTGAGGCCCAGGCAGAGTAGTTAGGCCAATGGTCATTCATCTGAGACAGTGCCTGAACCTCAGCCAGCTCCGGCAAAGTGTGATGCACAATTTCCGCCCAGCTCGGTCTAGTAATTCTTTGATTCAAAGATTCAAACTCACGCAAAAAAAGATCATGTAATCCAAAATCAAAGAGTACAAGGATTCGGAGTGTTATATAAGGAAATTGGAACCCTCTCACTAAACAAAGACAAGCCCCTGCAGTAATGTGGGTTGTCACAAAAGTACACACGATTGCAGGAGAGATACACGGCCCTGATGAACGCCAAATGGGGAAAAAAGGGACAAGAAATGCGGATAAAAAGGAATTTGAGGACAAAAAAAGAATGGAGATCTGAGAGGGCACTGTTAGAGGAGGGGGATAATTAGAGAAAGGGAGAGACAAAGCAGTCAACACACACATACACTCAACGCCCACACGCAAACACACACTGCACTCATGTAAGCTGCAGGAGCCTGATGGAAACGCTGCTGTATGGGATCAGTGTGGTTTATTATTATATTATTATACTGTTGTGGGGAAGAATGGAAGTGAAGCACAGATATCCTTCTCTGTCTTATTCTGCAATAGTCCCAGCATTCAAATTCACAATTGTTATCTTGTAAAATTGTTTGTGATAATCACTGTAGTGACGGGCCCTGGACATGTGTGTAGATTAAATAGTTTACAAAAAAGCAACTCAATCGCCAGGACAAATGTTGGCTTTGTACGTTTTTACAAACCGCGAATATCTTACATTTGTAGTGGATATACTGAAACTTCACATTTTAATTTCAGGGTTTCCCATAAATTAATTTAATTCTGGCTGGCCGCCACGACTAACAACTGCGGCAATGTTTAGATTTTTAATTCTAAACATTGCATCGTTGGATCGTTCAGAACAGTGGTCGCAGTGAAAGTGAAACTAAACCTTCAGTGCCCTGGGTCAAAAGTTTCAATCATTAATAGCTACCCCTCTCATCCATCGATCTAATCTGATCAGCTCTTCAACTATCCACCGCGCGACTCAAAACTCCACAAACTGCTGCTGAAGGAAAAAATATATGAACTGAAAATGAATAAACTGTGGGTTGGGAGTGGGCGAGAACACAAATAATCAAAGGTGCCCAAGCTGGTCGCATGGATGCTCAGCAGCTTCTGCCTGATCAGACAACCGGCAGTCTGGCAAAATATGCAAAGGACGTTCAAAGAAACATCATTCTGGAGCTGAGGATGGAGCTGACTGATAGCAACGGGGAATTTGGATATGTGGACAGATGATTACTGCAAAATCCTTGTGTCACTTTGCATTACATCAACAACAAGTGGGAGCTGACTGAGTGAGTGCTTTGCACATTTAAAAGGAAGACGGAACGGTAAAATGGTGTGTTTAATCAGGGGTCGGGTCGCAGGACTTCTATTAACGGGTTTGGGCAGGTCCAGATTTCACTTGGAGATTATCATGGGTCGGTCCTGGTACTGAGCTTTGAGGGTGCAGGTGGGTGTGGATTGGCAAAACTGGATCCCAGCAGAATTTGCCATCAGAAACAACTTCATATAATGCAGTTCAGTTCAGTTTAACACAATACAAACCCAATGATAAATATATAGTTGATAGTTTCAATTAAAACTGAACATCATTATCTTTGTAAAGGTCAACCCGGTCTCACTCCAAAGTCGTCGAATATACAAGTGCTTGGGCAGTGACTTCTGGTGCTATCCTTTCACGTCGGCTCGTCGCCATTATTGTTTAACGTGCTGGGGGAAACGTGGCCAGACAACAACACAAGGTAACATAGTGAAAGTCCAAGTAGTGCAGGTGGGAGGGGCAGTGGATGGGTCCAACAACCACCAACTTTCACTTGAGAGGCCAGTGTTTGCTTTCCATGTGACTGTAAAGCCAAACCATGTTCTTTTTTTCCTAAATCCAACCATGTACGTGTGTTTGCTAAAGATAACCACATGTGCTTGTTGATGAACTAAAATAACATCAATTCTTGGTGTTGTACCCAGGTAGTGCTTTTATTTTGAAAGAGACTATGCAAACTGTACATTTCCTGTAAAAACAGAAGTGTATTTTGAAAACAAACAATGCATGTAGCAGACTGAAGTTGACACGGTGTCCCAGAACATCAACAACCAACACACCCAGGGTACCTTGGACGTCGTATCTCGACATGGAAAATCCATGACCAAACGTCAACTACGACTTTTTCCTCAATACGAGTACCTTTGCTGATCGTCTTTGGCAACAATAGACAGTGTTCTGAGTATAAATTTTTTAAGGTTCTCAAAAACCTAACTGCCCAACTCTGACCTGTAACATTTTCATGACTGGCTGCTGCTAAGAAACTTTTTCCAAGCTGATCTACCACTCCACACTTTGCACCGTTGCTCAGGGAAATGTGCTCATTATACAAATGGAAAGACTTATTGTGCACAAACCCAACACACAGAACTACAGAAGCCCTGAGAGGCAAGGCGTAAAACATTTTGGCAGGCAATGTTGGCCAAAACCTGAGTTTATCTCCTATGAGATATTAGCTACTAAGATAGTGTAGTAAAAAAAACTTTTCACCAACTTCTCACCTTGCCTCTCTGAACAGATTCAAGAGGATAAAGACAACTTTCTTATTTTAATGTAATATTACTCCACATTCATGATGGCCATGTACTTAAGTAGTACTTTCATGACTCGACCTTCATGGCTTTTAAACATGACCTAATTGTTTATGTCACTTCAGATGTGAGCACTGTTGTTGTCTGACAGCGTTTTTGCTCCATCTAGTTTAACTTTCCTCTTATTTTTTGTCTTTTATTTTGAAATTCTTAAATTGTAAACTGTAGTAAAAAAAAATATGAAACAACAGCATTTTAGCTTGTGTATCTAAACCTCATTTTTTTGAAGCGAAGATTAGAAGAGAGAGCACCCCTGATGAAATGTTGGTAATAATCTCATATTGCAGAGGGAAAGTGCTGGCACACAATTACTGCTCTGAAAACTGTGATGGATGGTTAGCTTGGGTAACAATTTTACTGTTTGTCTTTCTTTTCCAAAATAATTCTAGCTTACCTGGAGGTGTGTTTGAAAGCGATATGATCATCTGACTGCTTGTGCATCTTGTCTTGCTTCATGTACCTACATTCCCAGATGTCAGTAACTAACTATGTGAGTATAATATCATATTAACAGTTCAGACTGATGTATGAAACTAAAAATATACTGCCTCAATAGGCACAGCAATTAATGAAGATGTCACTCCAAACTAAAAGGTAATGTGTCTGAGTCTGACCCAACATGTCTGTTAATAATTAAAATCAGGTCAAAGTGTAACACCTCCTGCTGCCATTTAGAGCAGATCCTAATCCTAATACTTTGATGGCCAGACTTTGCAAACACCGCTGTGTATATGTCCAATTTACACGCCCGGGGGTATTTTGCAAGCAGCTTTGAATGACAAGCAATCCACCAACACCTTTGTTCTCACCTATTCCCTACCAGGGAGAGAGGGCATGCCCAGATCCGGTAACTGTTTATTGAACGACCTGAGAGCCTTGTGGAGGCTGCTGCCTTCAAGTTAAGCATTAGGAGTGTGAGAAAGCAGTCGATGAGTCTGCACCCTAACATGTAATTACTCATGAGATGACAACGCCTTTACAAGGGAGAGAGGGCGGCGAAAAAAAAATCAATCATCGTTGAATTACTATCACTGAGTGTCCTGCAAATTACCTGTGCAGAAGAGAAAAAGAAATTACCACGCATTCGATCCCTCCGACCTCAAACTCCATTCCAAGACAATGGCAGGCGGACAGAAAAGGGAATAAACGTCAGTGGGATCACATGGAAGGAATCCAAAACTAAAAAGCCGGAGCTCTTTCTGTGGTGCATCTCTCAAACTGAGACGCAGACCCTACAGACATTTAGCAGTGATTTCTGAATGGATGCTGGTTTTGGATCACAGATATTGAGAGATGTACTGATAGAAGATTGAGAAAACAACCATTGAACACTTACGCAGAAGCACTTTGAGATCATTATGAAGGTGGTGGGGGTTCAGCTGTTATCTGACATTACTGGCTATTAGAGATAGAGAATAGTTGAATTCTTGTGTAAGTGCTAAAGCCCAGTACAGACTAGGGAGAGCTGATATTTCTGTACCAAGTCGATGCCAAAATTCTAACACATGATGGTACTTGTTTTTCTCCAGTACCTTGGTAACTGGGACAAACGACAGCAGCGTGATGAGGTGCTTAGCATCAGTTCTGCGCTTTTGTTTTTTTTTTTTTTGCTGCAGAGAGTTGACGTTTGAATTAAAGGCTGCACTCGTCACTCCACCAGCCAATCGCAGTGAAAGAGGGGCGGGACAAGTCGTCTTCCACAAAGTCGTGGTCGCCATGGTGCCTATTCATTTCAGAGTTGCTTGTCTGGCACATACGTCCAGAAAGTTTTCTAGCTTCTGGCTTTTTTCCTTGGTATGCGGCCTACTGAATATACAAAAGTGGTGTTTATCCCACTTGGCCTCACCCACGAATTCCCACTCATGAACTTTATATTGTGATGACATTGACCAATTAATGACCTTAATTTCTACAGTGAAAGAAAAAAAAAGTATATTTTTAGAATGAAAACATTTATTACAAGCTAAGAGCTGACGTTCCTCGAACTACTTCTTCTCTTCTTTCTGTTGTTTCAATAGTCTGTCGCCGGCTCTACATCTCGTGCACAACAGGTTTGGCCAAACAGGCAGCGCCCTTCAGTGGGTCTCCATCTTCGAACACGCACAGCAGTCGATGGCAATGCAGCGCGCAGATAATGCATGTTACGCACATCTGTCCCAGCACACAATGCCAACAATGTCGCCTTGCCACCCCTCTATCTCCCCTGGTTCTCCAGTATATTGCTCCATTGTTCAGTCATGCCTTCTCTCCCAGTCACCTCGCAACCCTGGTCTGAACCCAGTGGGTTGGGTCAGGCCCAGTCGGGCTCCGGCAGAGTGTCAGATTGCAACATGACTAGTTAAGACCAAAGATTTGTGTAAAGCAAGATGCATTCTGCAACTACTTGCAATGCTCCAGTCTGCAATGTCATAAAACCTGCCAGTTCACCCCAATGCGACAAGTCGGTGCATTATCTGCATAGAAACAGCTCTCTGTACTTCCATTCTAACTTCAGGCTTTTCAGGCTTTTGTCATGGCTGGATATAATTTGTAGCATTTTCAAATATGAATGAGGATAGTGCAGATATTTTCAACAGTTTCATTTCTCGTGGTGACAAAACGGCAAAAATGATAAACAAACGAGAGGGTCAAGACTTTGTGGACGTCCATGTTGATCTCATTTGAGTAAATTTTAAGGTTTGTGTCACACAGACATTGCTGTTCCTCAGATAAAGTAATGAGGTCACCCTCTCTTTCCTCCATCCAAAAGTCTGCCATTTAAACCAGCTGACAGTTTGTAACAGACTTAACCAGCTGACTTCATTACAAGCTGATTGGCTGTTGAAACAGGTGCTGTGCCTTACATTCGACGAGACAACATCAGCCTGCTTGAGTCGAGCTGACACCGGCCAGTTCACTCCGCTGCAACTTCTTTCTGCAACGTTCTAAAACATTTTGTCTGATCAGAAATCTTTGTTCTGTACTGTGTTTAAAGGAGCAGGACAAAAACTACCTCTGTGCAACAATGCAGTCACATTCACCCGATTCACTTCCCTAAATGACTGTGAATGTGTACATGATGGAGATGTCACTTGTGTGCATGTTTTGTGCCACACTTTATGGAGTTTGTCAGTATTTTCCAGTATTAGTGTGGCTGAAATGCAGTTATGAAACCCGTCTAACTTCATCTGGTCAAAAAAAAAAAAAAAAAAAAAAAGGGAAAGACAGCCAACGGCAAAAGAAAGCCAGAGACAGAAGAGATTAGCATCACCTGCGCTGGCATTGAACCAAACCAAAACAGCGTGCCAGGTCACGCCAGGAGACGACGCTGCCCTGTCCTCTGTGAAGGCATGCAACTAGGAGCATGCTGTAGGGCTGCTGAGACATCGGGCTGAGAAGTGAAAGGGATCAACTCTTATTTGTTTGCTCCTCACCACTGGGTAGTGTCAGCATTTTTGCACTGTTGCTCTTTTCTTTTAATCTTTGCTAGTGATGCACAGTTGTATTTCTGGACACATTTTCTGTTCACATTAGCTTCACATCTGGTAATATAACACAATTCAGTCTTCAACATTATTCTACATCTGTTTCTGTCCAATTATGTCTGGCTGCTGCGGCACAATTTTACCTCGGAGATCAATGAAGTTTCATATTATCTTTTGTCATCCCAACGTCTCCTCGCCTCAACTGCCACTTTGTACCCATGTTGCTTCCCCGTGCGTCTGCTCTGTTTGACTGAGTGAAATTGAAGAGTAGGTAATAGGGAACGAGGAAACAAAGGTGGCCTCTCCTCAGCTGGCTGGCAATGTAGACACAGATATCAAAGACCAGGAGAACCCAATTTAATGGACTGTTAAGTAAAAGCGGGAGAGGATTTTTTCCCTTTCATTCCTTCTCCTTCTCAGCCTTTCTCTCACTCCCTCACCTAGCTGCCTGAGTGGCACATCTCTGCTCCAAATGAAGGGAGTGCCTGAGCCTCCAAATGGAGCAGGCTCTGTTTGATGACCCTATTTGTATTCTGCTGCTGTGCTGCTTCTGCTGACCTGGGAGTGAGAGATACAGGCAGGCAGCAGCTTTATCTGGCCAACAGGCCACCCTTGGTTTCTGCCTCTATCCTCTCCCTCGCCTGCCCACCGACCACATGCCTCTCGGTGCCTTTCAATCCCTCTCCCTGAAATGAACCGGCCAGATGTTGCACAGTTAATGCCTGGTGCAAGACAAAAGATTCTAGCTCGGTGTGCTCCCCTCCCGTGGAGTCAGGTGTGAGGGCATGAAAGTAGAGAAGTTGTTTGAGGCATGGTTTTTCCCCCTGGAGTGTAGTGTGTGTCAGCTAATGCTGCTGCATGCTTCTTAGTCTTCTGACATGTTTTACCCAGAAAAACTGGAGAGAGTGAATCTTGTTTTTTTTTTGAATTCTCGGTTGTGCCCTTTGGTTAAACAAATAGATGGTGTCCAGTGGTTTTAAAACTCTAATTTTACTCTAACTCTTGCAAAAATTCACCAGAAAGAGAAATAACAGGGGCAGTACCTGTAGGGAAGTGCTCATTGACTGGCCAGTTGTCCACCTGCAAGGTTGCATTACCCCCGTTCCTGGTGAATCGGACCAAATGGTATTTGCCATCGTTTACCGCTGTGGTTGTCTCCTTCACACTGATGTCCACTGTCCCGATGTTGAATGTCACACCTACTTTGCCTTGTTCCTGGATAAGACACAAACAGAAGAAGAACAGAAGAAATTAGAGGTCTGATTGCAGCATTGTATTAATCCAAATCTTTGAACACACTACTTTACTGAACCGCTAATTGGCATCAAATGCAGAGAGCTCTACTTCTCAATAAATCACATCTGTTGCAAATTTGAAAATCTGAGCTGCTGCTGTGCCAAGATTCCACCTATTGTTGTGCAGTAACGAATTAATTATACAATAAACTAACTGTAAAAAAGTTCAATAAAGCTACTTGGATGAATGCCCTCGGCTGGTGCTAATGGTGAACTACTCAGAGAACCTGAGGACGCTAGCGCGCTACGCTTCATTATTCCACTGTAATGTGATGAAAATAGGCTGCCAGCAGAGATTGTAATGATGAGTAATGCTCCCTGCAGCCTGTCACTGCAAAAAACTGGCAGGACAGATGCCTTTTTCTGCTGCGGTCCTTACAAACTGTATGAATACCATATGTTTTGTTTAGCTCCTAATGCTAAACCAGTTTTACCATGTCCATAAATCGTGATCCCTCCCCATCATTCCCTGACTCATCTCCTCTCGACCTCACTAATTTTCATGAGCTGCCACTGTGTTTTATTGTGACTGCTTGCGTATTCATGGGCATGTAGGCGTTACAAGCAAAAGGTTTTAGAGCGGAGGCAGGGCTTGAGTGAGAGGCGAAGGGGAGGGGCTGTGTTTTCTGTGTCATTTGTTTTAATCCCCCATAGGGAATCTCTCAGTGTAATTACCTACTTTAGAAGCCCGGAGCAGAGGGACCGTTTCTCATAACAAAACCAAAATTAAGAAGACTTGCACAGGGGGGCAGACATATTGTTAACTGATCAGCTGAGACACTGGCCCTGCATGGCTAACCGTTACAATGCAGACCTTGATAATGTCAGGCTGAACTGAACAGTGCTCCTCGCTACTAAAACACCAAAGGACTGCTACAACTTCAGTGACACAACACTTGAACTTGCTGATCTGTATTTAATGTTACAGGCTCTTAATACTGTAGGAGTGCACTCAATAAGGCCACTCAACACAGCTTCTTGTGCTCTTACATTCTCAAGAAGAATATAATAATACTATACCACCAGATTATTATAGCAAGCTGCAGTGTACAGTAATAAATGAAGTGTGTCATTTTAATGGTGCCGACATGACCTTAGACTTTAAGTTTTGTTCTGCGGCAACACATTTTGCTGAGTTAGTTTACTCTTTACAGATTTGTGCTGTATTCATAAAAAGGGAGAAGAAACAGACATGAAACCGACAAAGAACAAATATTACCTTTTAAATCAAGTTTCTTCCTGCATTTCTACTCCTTAAGTAGAGCACCTAGAAAACCCTGGAAGACAGCAGACAGCTCTCTTTTTATTTCTCTATATTAGGATCCTGTTTTTGTTCCTTAGCAGGTACAGGAGGGCAGGAGTATATTCTCATCTAAATTTTAGGTACAGTTCATCCAGCTGAAAGGTAATCTTTCTTCGTTTTTTTAGAAAGTAGAAAGTTGTCCAAAGTGTGCAGTGAAATGACATTGTGTGCGTGGAATCAGTGGTGACTGTGCATACTGTAGTTTCCTCGACAAGTCCTTTTAACTGCCGAGGCGGTCTGAGGACCTGCACTGTATTCAATGCTTCACTTGTACAGTTAAAACACCCTTTGTCTATTCATAAAAAGAGAAACGGTGCTTGAGACCATAATGCGAGGAACGACACCGCGGCTCTCCCTGACTAATAATGGAAAAAGAATGTCACCAAAGACACGAGAAAGCCATCTCCTAAAAGCCGAGGTAGGGCTCAGAGTGGGCGCCAGACAAGCAGAATATCTGAATGCGCACTTAACGTCTCTGTCAGAGAGGCTGTAAATGGGCTCTTAATTTAAGTAGTCATCATTAAAACTTAGAGCAACAGACAAATGCATACAATAAAAGTGTGTGTGTGCAAGTGTACAGGCACGCTCGCTGCCTATCTAGCTGTATGTCTGACTAAAATGGAATGTATGTCTGTCCTTCGATTTACTTCACAATGATTCATTGAACTGACTTCACCCTCGGTGGGTGTTTTGCTCCGAACCCATGGAAGAGCAGTGTAAAGTCCGAGGTCTTGATACCTACGGGACATATTTATTAGCAGTATGTTGCTACAACCAGAAGTACACACTCGGCCAAATTCACAAAAGAACTGTGGCTACTAAACCTGCACAAATAAGACAAGAAGAAACACCAGCGAAGGGTTTAATGCACCACTTACTGTGCTGCCAAGAAAATAGTTTCTCAATGCTCCTGTGCTATTTGCATGTATTTAAACGAGGTAATATGCATACATTTGGCACAAAATTGGCCCCTCTCTGTGCAAATGAGCCTTATCGGAATAACAGTACAATTCACAAAGATCGGTGCTAATAGCCAAAGAAAGTTACAGTGACATTATTAGCGTCTTTGGAGAGTTGGTTGTAATTGAAGCAAACTGACAGACTGAGATATTAACCCTAAATACGGGTCCTTCCTGTCACGTTTAAATTCCTTGGCTGAAGTTTTGAGGAATGCCTCTGCACCTCTCTGCCATTGTTCTGCCTACTGTGTTCTTGGCACAAAACCAACCTTTTATACTGTGCCACACTGATAACTGCAAGGACAAACTGAACTGAGCTGCAAACTTTGGGTGTGTTTGTGCCATAGAATCATTTGTGGAAACTATTGTGTGAAATGAAACCTTGAGACGGGGAAGACAACGGTTGCAAGTGATGCACAAAGTGATGCTCAATTCATGGTGCTATCAGTCATTTCAGCTGCTATCAGTCCATTCTTTGTGAATTAGGCCCACAATGTAGTGTATTGAGAAAGGACCCCTATTAACTGTAATACTGCCAAAAGGCATGCTGGGTACAGCTTGTTCTTCATCGCTTGCTACAGCAGATTCAACAACAAATGAAAAAAGAGAGACTGGAGAACCTAGAGATGTCCTATTGTAGAAAACGTAAACATTTCAAGCCTTAGCAATGGAACTTTCGGAGTGAATGTTTTTGTTCCTGGAAATAGTCTGGTCCCTATGTCATGGAAAGTGTTCTGCTCAGGACCCAAGGCTGCACAATGTTGAGTGTGAAGCAAGCCCTCAGGAACAGTGCCTTGCTTTGAAGCCAAGTTGATAGAGCCATGTTTCCACCAAACACTTTCAGTATAGTACCCTTTGAACTGTACATAACTCCAACAAACATGTACCAAATCCTAGATCTGTTGAGCGTTTTCACCGCAGAGAGTACTCAATGTAGGCTGGGTTGTTACCAGACAGCAATAGCAGCTTCACTGCTCTAGATGGTGCAGAGGAACAGCTGCACCTTGCTGACTGTCCACGGAACGAATCTGCAGACTGACATTTTCAAAACAAAATGGTTCTGTTGGTACCATTTACAACTTTTGACAATGTAAACCCAAAAATAACCACTTTAATGTGAAACGAACTGAACTGAACTGAACCAGACTGCTCGGTAGAAACAAGGCTAGAGTAGAGTTTGTTTGTTTTTAAAACTTGTGGAGGCGTGTTTCTTTCAAAATGCCTTCTCATTGTAATCCATTGCTGTCACCCACCTGTGCTCACTTATTAATAAAGATTGGGTGACACCCCCTACAAAGCTTATAAAATGTTTGCCTGACTCCTGTCCACTCTTTTGCACCCTGACAAAGACCTTAGCATCCAAACCGGACAGTTTTAATGTAAGCAGCCATGTTTTGAAATAAAGGCTTTTTAACTTAATTCAAATGCATCTGTTCCTGCTCAAAGCTTGAGTGCCTGAAGTCCATTTTTCTTCCTATAGAATTACAACTTCCAGTTCTGTCTTGTGACAGCATTGGGTCCAAAAAGAGTTTTTCTTATTGACTTACATTGTGAAAGAGACATCTGTAAATCAGTGAATATATATACAATTTTTGAGCGTCACAACTGCCATAAATGGACTCACGATCAGAATTTAATCCATTCAATCCGATAACATTTCTAAGGTATGGAGGAGCTCTACGATGAAATCATCTTATCCCCATTCAGGTTTGCGGAGGACTTAACTGGAAGTTAGCCACTCCGCCGGCGGAAGTCTGTAGTGTTATTGCTCTATGGGCCCAATGATGCAGAATATCTGGGTAACTTTATACTCAAACGTTTTTGGCTTCATGCACCACTGAGTGACTTTTATAGGACTGAACAGGACCCCGCTTCCAATGCCGTATCAAGTTCTCTTTATACGTCCATCCATGGTGTGAAGTTGTTTGAATGAGCAGTTCTCGAGAAAGCTGAAAGCAGCAGAACCGGAGGCCGAGCAGTCGGCCGCTCCCGAACAGGAACGTTTTGAACAAGCACTTCAGAAGTACACATAATCCATGCACCTAGACAGGCTGAGGGAGGCACACGCACGGATATGTTGATGATTTAATGTGACAAGGTGATGTTCAGTGTGTGTGTTGTACCGTGAAAAATACTACTAAAGCATCCTGGCTCTCCTGACTAATGACAGGACCTTTCCCTGGTACGAAAAAACACTATGTCTGACGGCCTGAGCGCATACAAAGCACAGACAGACACATCAGCACTAGTACATCCACTGTGACCTTCAGAGGCTCTGGCAGCCTCGGCTCTCCTGTGTAGTCGCATCAAAGCCACATCACCGACCCACTAATACCTACAAACAAAGACAGATCGTCACCCCCCTGGCCCTGGTACAAACAAACAACAAAACACAACAATTGTTCAGCTCTGTAACTGTTGCTGAGTGCCTCCGGGCAGTGTGCAGAGGGGGAACTGTGTGTGGTGGTACTTCGCAATGGCACAGCTCTCCCCTTTCTCTTTCCTTCTTCCTCTGCACTGCCCCTGTTGTCCGGCCACCCTCCCGCCTCAGCCACCGCCACCCACCTGCCAGCCCACCCCCCGCGCTGCAGCAACATTTGATTGACAGATCCAATTACGTTTTTTATTGGCCTGTCGCTCGCGAGGCGGGAAGGCACTTCATTGTCTCCTGAGCAAAGGGGAAAAATGGCTATTGTTCTCTTAGTGGAAAAGATGATGGCCACTATTCCAGGCGTAAACAAATGATGCGCGGAGAATCACTTTCAAACTTACACACACTTGAGTGCAAACACCAAAACACACACACACTCACAGAAAGTCACAGAGTGTAACCTTGCACCACAGAAGCTTTGTTTCAGTAGCGTCACGTGGCAAAAAATACAAAGCAGTGTCCAAACAATCAATTACTTGCCCTCACTTACTCTGAAAGCAAACTCTCTAAATATGACATTACAGTAGGGAAAGCGGTAATTTACTGGTATGATGTGCTAAAGCCCTTTCATAGGCTAACATGCTCCCACACTCTTTATTTAATGCCAATCACGAATGTCGGCTGTTTTAGCGCTATAGGAATAGAATGAGATTATGTTGGCAGTTTGTTTGTGCATCCCTTAAGTGTACAGTATGTGTGGGCATGTTGTGTTCACGCTCTGTGTAACTAAGACTGATAAATGTAATTCCAGCGAGCAACGCAAGCCTCCCCTCCTCCTCCGCCGCGAGCTGGCCCCGGCTTGGCACGAGGGAGCTCCAGCGGTCCCACGTGACCCAGCACACACTGACATCAGTAATCAGGCCCGCCACAATCCAATTCAGGGCCGATCAATGCCTCCAACACATGCAGCGCCCCGGGCAGAGTGAAAGGAGGGAGAATCACTCAAAGCAGTGGTGGGCGATCGTGCAGACCGCCATCACAGACAGCCCTTAGCAGACAGCTGCTGTACAGGGGACAAGCCACTCACAATAGACCCCATCCCCGGCTTCACTGAATGGTCATTCTGCTAAGCCACAGGCCCCAGACAGATATAGACATCTGAAAGCCATTTTGTGGAGGTGAGATGGGAGAATTAGCACATTTAGCTCTGCTGGGGGAGAAAAAAAAGCTGACAAAAGGGAAAGAAATGGAGAAATGTATGTGCCAGATATCTTCTACAAGAAGATGTGCATTGAATTTCACTTTAAGGTCAGAGAATGTTATTAAAGTGGGAGTTTTTCTCCCCACAAAAGGTATTGCATTGCAGTCAAACGTTGATTGAAATCTGGTACGGGCATGGAGTAGTTGTAGCGGGATGACTCCAGTGGATCTATATTAAGTCTCAGTTGGGAGGGAGGAAGATCTGATATCAAGAATGTGAACATGTCCCAGGGTGGGAGTTTGGGTTACATATCCACCCTTTCATCTGACATCAGCGCTCAAGTTGGCTTTTGTGGTCAGGGGCCATCAAAACTGGATCATAGAAGCAGTGGAAGTAGAATCAATAGAGTGGAGAAGCTAGGACAACGTGAGACGCGGTGGATTGATGCACCTGGCCTTCACAGTGCCAAAGCCATTTATCGTCAGTAATTGACAGAGATAACTCATAGGCGGCGCAGTGATTTGTAGCTGTCTGTTCTTGTGCGCATCAGGCTCTGGAGTCAGAAATTTGCTAAAGGGTAGGATGTTGGAGGCTGTTGAGGAGAGGTTTGTGTGTGTGTGTGTGTGTGTGTGTGTGTGTGTGTGTGTGTGTGTGCTGGCCTTTAGTGCAAGTCATTTCTTTATGTACAGAATGTACTGACAACTTGACAGGCCCTCGGCTGGGCAAGAGCCCGGCATATTTGCTGCAGTCTTGAAGCTGTGTAATGCTGATGGTGAAACTAAAATCCCTGGCTCCTGGAAATTAAAGGGCCAGTTCACCTTGAAATACAAATAAAATGTTTCTCCTCTTACCTGTAGTGCTGTTTATCAGTCTAGATAGTTTACTCAACATCAATTTCTTTCCAGAAATCATGACCTGGTTACTCAAGATAATCCACAGACCTTGTTGTGAGCAGTTTCATGTAGGAACTATTTTCTTTCTATCCACCAACCGCATCGCCGCATAGAAGGAAGCTAACTCACCTAGCACCACTTGGCTAGCTAACGTTACAACTCAGCCAAGGACGCCATTAACGTTTAAATCTCGCACTGTCACCAGCATCAGTCCCTTGTCCATGAGTAGATGTGTGCTTCCTTCTGTGCGGTAATGAAGCTAGAAGGTGAAGTTTGCTAGAAAAAGAGAAGATCCTACATGAAAATGCTCACAACAAGGACTGTGGATCATCTTGAGTAGAAGGCAGACATCTCTACAGCTTTGTTTCTGATTGCTTAGGGGGTTGGTTCACCAAAAACGACAAAAGCACATTTTGTCCTTTACCTCTAATACCATCTTGCCATGCAGACTGATTTTTATTATCCAGGTTGTGAGTTACCTGTCTTTGAGATTTCTGCCCACACCCCATTTTGATGGAGGTAAATGGGCTCTGACTGTATTCTATATTTTTCTTACTGTCAATAAAAAACTAGGAATGAACTGATCTTACTAGAAAGTGTTCTGGTGTACTCAAAGCCTGATTCATCAGTCAGTCACACTTGTACTGAATGACATGTTCCTTTATTACAATGAACGTGGACACTGTAGTTTACTTTGACGCATTTCCACACATAGCATCCTGCTCGTGTAAAAATTAATTTAAGCAAAAAATGTCTATCAATCCACGACTGAAAATAGTCCCAGACAAATGCAGTCTATATTTACCCATGTTCGAGTCACGTTTGCTGAAAACTACAGTGCTCAGCAGACTTAAGAAATCACTTAAGCTTTTGTAAATCTGACTATTTGTCACTCCTTTTTAAAATCACATATTCAGGAAAATCATGGGCTGGTGGCTGAGTGCTACAGACAGGCTGGAGAAGTTCTGAGAGATGGACTAGTGCGTTACTGATTATGGTCTTTTCTTGGGATTTATTGATCATAAGATAACCACTCTTATTCCTTAATTTGTGGTGCTCACAGCATTCAATAAGTACATTGACAAACTTGATCAGCAATATGTCTTACAAACAACGTTCCCGTTATTCTGGACAATCCACAGAGCAAACTGTCGGAAGGTTTCTCAGGGGCTGTTTCTTTGATAGAAAGTATTTTCTTTGAAAATCTGGCACAGCAAGTTCTTTGGGTACAAAGAGTAACAAGGCCAATGATTCTGAAAAGAAACGTTGCGATTCGTGAATGCAGTTTCTCACTGTTGCCAGCTCCATTAAACAAATTCAGTTGCCATACGTTTGTATTGGTGTGGCAGCAGAACCTCAGAGACAGATATCACAAAACCTGGGCAAAGAAACCAAAGATGTCTGCATGGCTGCATATCACAATACATTTAATAATTTAATGAACTGACCGCTTAATTAAGATTATAACTCAAGGGCAATTACTGGCTTTGGTTGGTCCAAAAAGGGATATAAAGAGGAGAAAGACATATTTTAATGTCCCAAATATAGCACAACATACAGCTCATAGCAGTGATGCATGCACAGTGCACAAAAAGGCAGTCATTTCGGGATGATATACTCTACAGTGGGACTGAATAAAACACTACAGAAACGATTTTACTTTCTCAGATTAGAAGCAGGGCTCAGGGTTCCTTGCTTCATATGGTGACAGTCTTAATGCACTATTCAAATAAACATTTCTCAGAAAACTGTGAAATCCCATTAATCATTAATTAACTCTAACGTTCATTCAGACATTCATAATCGGCTGCGGAGCTGTTGTGAGAGGCGATGTGGGAGGATATAAGGCACACAGGCCTGGTGCCTCTGAAATATTGATCACACCTAAAAGAACCCGGAGGTCTAACATTGGCTGTATTTCACACCTGAGAGAGCCGGGAACAGCTTCATCGGATGGACAGGAACAAAATGGCTTCCACCTCGCTTTACTTAGTGCTACTGTAGGTAATTGCTAGGGTAATACTGGCGAGTCCATTAGCCAGTTGGTTAATGCATAGGAGTGCCAGCTAATGTTAGCCCACACTGAAGAGGAAGAGTCATTGCATTTTTAATATAAACACAAGCAGCAGCGTTGCCGGGGAAGGTAATGGCTTTGACTCCTGTGCTCGGGCTCAATGTCAAACTCTGAGCCTCGCTCTTTGATCCTCTGCCGCAGAATATGAATCGCGCAGGGTCAGCCTTATCAATTATTTACACCCACTCTTTCTCTATTTCCTGTTTGTCCGCTCTTGTGGCTGTAACTTGCCCTGACACTAATGGCGGACGGCTTGGTGAAAACATTTATCAATGTTACCGCAGAGTCCTCTCCAGCTCTATACTATCACTTTCAGGCTTTTGGAACTTAGAGTACTGACACTGCACTGATCCTAATCATCACTACTATACTTTACTGCATGTGTCTCGGCTGCATTGTCTCAGGAAAGTCACTGTCCCTGAAATAACCTTTGGATGCTGCATCCTGCGCTGTCGCTGAATCGGTACCTGATTTCAAGGACTACAGAACAATGTTTAATACATTTTTACTTTAATATATTTGACTCAGAAAAAGCTTCTTCAGTTAGTCGTCTAACCTGGCCTTGTCAAGCACTTGTCCTCTGTGAATCATTTGCACTGAACTGCTGTACAATAGTTAATTGCATAGATTGCTTAATAACTGCATTTTACATATTTATATACTGAAAACCCACAGCCCACCTACATATTTCAGCAGCTTAATACTTTCATGACATATATTTATTACATTTCTTTTATTAATGTCTTTTTTTGTACTCTTACTTGAATTTGTTATTTATTTCCCACTTGCCGTTTTAGCAATGCCTCAAGAGGACAGCACTTTGCATTTCACTGCACATACCTGTGCTGTCTGCTTGTATGAAAAATACACCCTTGAATTTTAAAGGTCTCATATTGTAGTTAGTCAGATTTCCATGTCTTTCTTTATTAAAGCAGGTATATGTCCTATACGAAACGCTCAATCCACAGAGAAATGCACACAGTCCGTACTCTGAAACTGGGCTTTTAAACGAGCCGTCAGGACTTCTGTAAAGTTGTGATGTCACAACTATACTATAAAAAATGTGGGAAACAGCTGCTACTGTGCAATTACACTCATCCCCTGGCCTCAGTGATGATGCAGAGACGCAGAGAGCGCAGATGTGGAAGACCTGGAAACACTGACACTTAAAGAGACAGGCGCTAAAACGGAGCGTTTCAGACAGAGGGTGAACGCAGATAAATCCAGGCAGACAGTCTGAGGAAAATAATGTGTTCTAGTAGAAAACTAAAATACAACTAGAACCTGGAAATGAGCGTAATGTGGGATCTTTAAATCTTCCAATTCGAATATTGCCTTGTTTTTTAGAAATCTAGGTTGTTAATTTTCTATTTTGTTTTATATTGAAGCAGTAAATTTGGTTTGCTAAAACAACAGAGAAGCAATTCATCAGTCCAAACATTCAAGCTATTCACTCACTTTTTTGTAAGTTTTGACAATACACTCTATAAAATATTGGAAGTAGCTATTGTGACATCACCCACTGGTTTGTGGACTGCTGTTTTGAAGCCTTTTTTGGAGCCAAGGGAGACCATATCTGGATGAGAAGGTGGAGCTGTGGATGAGTGAGGGGTGGATCTGACTCATAGACTGTAGCGACACCTCACAGACAGCCTATCACTCAAAGTGGCCTCATGCTTAACTTTAAGCCTTAATAAAACATAAATGGGTGAGTTATATAAAATAAATCCCTCATACAGTTTTCATGAATGTTGAAATTAGCAACAGGGGACCCAAACTGTCTTTTGTACCAGGCTGTAAACTGCTTTATGTCTGCTGTGAAGTTGGGGGTCTATCAAGATTGACTCTGTTTTGTAGCCAGCCTCAAGTGGCCATTAGAGGAACTGCAGTTTTTGGCACTCTGCGCACTGGTTTAATGTGTCAGCCCCAGAGGCTGTTGCTTGTTTTTGACACTAACAACACAGCTGATGAATAATACTACAACCAGCACTTACCTATTTTTCACCTTCCATATAATTACAAACCTTCATTATATACATAAGCAGATGTTACAGCATGTTATTAGATTGCCAACAGGGACGAAAAAAAAAAAAATTTCTAGGGAGCAAATCCATTCAAAGGTGTTGAGTGCAGCTTCATCCCTGTTTACGGTCAGAATACTACACAGCTGAAGTAATTATAATGCATACTGCATAATTACAAGCTCGCTAAATCACAGAAGCGTGGCAAAACTTCAGCCATGAATTTTCATCTGCCTGACCTGCTCCTACACTAATCCATCTGCACCATTACAACGCAGTGCGCACCGGCCAGCGACAACATGTAATCAGGCCCTATGCAAAAGCAAAGAGCATCAGTCGACACACACACTCACATACACACTCAACGTTGCCATTACTGTATTAATACCCCACTTGGACTGATGTTTTGCAACAGCTGTTCAGAAGGTGCTGGGAATAAATCTTTAGTCTGATTGCATTTACTCAGTGTGAATTCAGATGTGATTTCATTTACTCTCTGTAGCTCTACACTCGCGTCCGTTAAAGAAAAAGCAGCTTCTGCGTGACCTCACACTACAGCGCGTTGGGCCACATGGTCCCCGTGCGCCAGGGGGCTCATTTAGTGGAGAAAAAAAAGAACCAATGAACGGGATTTGTGCTAGATGGAATAATATGCTGTGAAAGTCCATTAGGGACTAGGCTAATGAAATTGAAACAGCTTGGTGATCAAATTAGAATCTGTTCGGCAGATATTTAATTTAATGTGCTGCTGAATTCGAGCACTTTCTATTTGGTAGCCCCAGAATGAAACCAGTGCACAATAAATCAAGCGGGGACACAATTCATTCTGCGTTCTCTCCTCTCCTCATCTTTCTGAAATGAACAACTTTCTAATGTCTGTATTTGCACACAGCATACATGCTGTTCCCGAAACAAAACAGACTCAAGTGTTTAAGTAAAAATAGATGAATAAAAGTACAGACATGCAGCACCAGTGTAGCACACGCACACACAAAAACTAAATCACAAAGAGACTTTATCGGTGACCTTTTGGTGTGTTTTCCCACAGAGAATACCTTCAGTCACAATCACATGCATCGCTGCAGCTGCACGGTAAAGAGTCACGGGGTGAAATTATTTGAATAGACACACAAAAGATTTCAGTTTGTTTGAAGAGCTGCCCTCTGTATTCTGCACGCTCTCCTTACCATGTCTGGGGTAATATGCAAAGCCAAACCACACTGAGAGAATAGGAAGCAGGGAAGGAAAAAAACTTCAACAGTAGCTATTTCAGATAGCTGCACATCATCCCAATTAACTAAATGGATGGCAATTATTGAAAGAAGAGATGCAAATTCTACATAGGGAGGAGGGGGGGAAGCAGACACAGACTCTTTCTAATAAAATGGGATGGACGGAGTGGCTCTCTTGTCTTGTCTTTGAGCATCGAGCAAAGCTTGGACCACAGTTCATTGAGTGGGAAAAAAGACAGACAAAGAGACGCAGCTTCTCATCCATCTGTTTATGTACACATACTATTCTGGGCACGCACTTCCAGGCACTAACACAGGCTGATGGATGTAAACACACAAGTGTGCACATGAAACACACAGACACAGACGTTTTCTTTTTTTTTTTTTTTCTCACAGCCCGTGTTTGTCCAATGTTGTCTCTGCACGCTGCGTTATTTTAGAAGTGTTAACACCCACACGCCCGGGAACAGGTGTTAAAATGCTAACGCTAATGGCTTGCCATCTACAGTAGACAGCGTATGGATCCTCTGACGGCGATGTCAGGTTGTTATTGTGAAGGCCGAGGTGAAGTACAAAAGGGGAGGGGTGCTTGTTCCTCAATCGCAGGAGATGATGAGGCTGAAAAAGGGCATCCTCTGTTCTCTGCTTTGGCGCCAAAGCTGCTCTGATAGCCCCAAAATTCGATGGCAGGGGAGGGGTCTGTTGCTAAGGGTAACCTGCCTGGGATCAAGACTCTACCCACCACCTTGCCCGCTGAGGTGTCAGGGATGAAGGTAGAGGGGAAGGAATGAAAAGAGAGAGATGAAAGGATGAAAGTGGACGTGTGAAAAAAGAATATAGGAGGAGAGCAGCTATGAGGTGAAGTGGAGAGGGTGAGACCTGCAGAAAAATGATTAAGTGAGAATAGAGTGCATTAGGCACCCCGGTCCCAACCACACTCCCTTTTCTTCATCCCATTTCTCTCTGTCTTTGATAGTCTACTCAAGAGGAGATTCATTTTATTTTGATTTGGAGATTCATTTAGTTTCAAATCCACCAAGTCTCTCTGTGATAATATCAATTCGTGGGTCGCTCCCTCCCACTAAGCGCTGAAGACACAGATTGCTGCTGTTTAAATTCGCACCATTTGTGGTGTAATTGCTTCAACTAGGAGAGATTATGATTTGGTAAAAAGATAGAGTGAACCTCCAGTTGCTATAAACACAGTTATAATGGAGATATACTGTATCAGTGTGGCTTGTGAAATTTGTGCAAAACAATACCCGTCCGACTGTTAGAAACCAGACAGATCATGTTTACATTAGTGGTGAAAAGCAACTATGTACATTACTCAAGTACTGTCTTAAGTACAAGCTAGAGGTCCCTACTCTCATTGAGTACCTTTATACTTTTATTCCACTACATTTCAACGGGATATACTGTACTTTTAAAGGTCCAGTGTGTACGATTCACGTGAAAACAAGAGGTGTTGTGTTTTCATTACCTCAGAATGAGCCATTTATATCTGCAAAGGGAGCAGGTCCTCAGCCACGGACATCGCCATGTAGCACCGCCACGTTCCTACAGTAGCCCAGAACAACCCAAACCAAACCCCCAGACAACCTAAACACTGGCTCTAGATAGGGTCATTTGTGTTTTTGCAGTGGCCACTTTACTTAGAAGCCCCGCTGTGACAAGCAGTGTTGGAAAACACTGATGTTCTAAATATTAAACTGCTTTACTGACAGTTCAAATAACCGGGTCGCTTTGTTTTGGAGAAGAGGAGACCTCTGAGGATATTTCAGCTCCTGGTAAAAACCTCCTGAACATCTAGATATTAAAGGGAAATTTCGGTTTATTTCAACCAGTCTCCTATCGTCCTAAATTTGTTTCAAGTGATTAGTGACATAAAAATAATAGTTAGCTAACGATATGAGGCGGTCTTTATGGAAAAAAAGCTTGTTTAGTGGACTAACTTTGCACTTGAAGGTTGCCCGTTCACTTACGTTTTAACAGGTCTGAGGCTACTATGCGCCCCGGCTGTATCTAGGCTAACGGCTAATATGCTAACTATTATTTTTATGTCACTAGTCACTTGAAACACATTTAGGACGACAGGAGACAGGTTGAAATAAACCGAAATTTCCCTTTAAGTTATCAGAGAAAAAAGGACAGCAGATATGAGAAGATGCTAGGCTAGTGGTCCATCTCCAACATGCCAAACAGCATCAGAGAATCACTGATTTGTGGCCTAAAATGCTTTATTCAATGTTTTTACCTGTTCAAATCACTGGGTCTACTTGTTTTGGAGAGGAAGAGACCTCTGCAGATAATTCGGTTCACACTAAAAACCTCCTTAACATCTAGATATTAAGTTATCGGACAGTAAAGGTGAGCACAGATTAGCAGGTGCTGGGCTGGTAGCCCACCTCTGACATGCCAAACAGCATAGGAGTAACACTGATTTGTAACGTTAAACTGCTTTATTCAGTGTTTATACCTGTTTAAATCACTGAGTCTGTTTGTTTTGTAGCGTAAGAGACCTCTGTGGATAATTCTGCTCCTGATAAAAACCTCCTGAATGTGTTGATCTTAAATTATCAAAGGAAAAAGGTAAGCACAGATTAGCAGGTGTTGGGCTACTGTAACTACCCGCTGCCAAACAGCATTGAAGAAACACAGATTTGTAATGGTACACCACTTTATTCAGTGTTTGTACTGGTTTAAATCACCAGGTCTGTTTATTTTAGAGAGAAAGAGACCGCTGCAGATAATTCAGCTCCCAGTAAAAACCTCCTGAACAATGAACACATGAGGGAATTCTAACCAGGAGAAGTTTCAGCTGGTTAAAATCTGCAGTCCTCACCGCTTGATGCCACTTAATCGCCACAAATCATCCACACTGGACCTTTAATTCCACTACAAGTATCTGACAGATGTAGTTACTCTTTTGATTAAGATTTTCCATAAACACATATAGGCTTATAAAGTACTCTGCATTATTAAAGATTACACCAGTGGTTTCCAGCCTTTATGGCTTGTGACCTATTATAAGAAAAGCAGTGTCTATTCTGAGCCCTTTGTCATGTTTCAGATGCTGAGTTATTAGTAGTTCCACCACAGAGACACTCCCCTGCTGAATTACTCAAATGGTTTCATTTAATTATCTATTCAGGGCGCAAAGAGGTCAAATTATCCAATATTTTACAAAAAGCAAAAATTAGAGGAAAGTCTAAAAAGATGAATACAAATTTTCTTAACTGAACATGTTATTTTTTTTTCTTTTTTGATCACTTAGTCATATCACAACCCCCCAGATTTTATCTTATGACCCTCTGAGGGTGTGCAGCCCCTACGTAAGGCACCCCTTGCATACTGAAGTGTACATGTTGTGAACACTACCTCCACTCTGACAAGCTTTATTTTCATACTTTCAGTGCTAATACTTCTGTACTTTTACTTTAGAAACCCCTGTTTCAATTAAAACAGTATTGGAACTTTTAGTTAGAGGAATAATTCGGGTCTTTTTAAATGGGGTTTTATGAGGCAGTTATCCATAGTTTGTGTATTACCTACAGTAGATGGTGGTCTATGTGCCCCCAGTTTGGAGAAGCAGGCTGGAGTACCGATATGGAAGCTAAGCAATGTACAGCTGTGGATGTCAGACATCAACAAAACCAATTTTAGCCACCTAAAAAAATCAGTATCAGTTTAAGTGTATGCTATTTTGAGAGTATTTTCTTTGCTTTACCTTGCTGCCAGACAGCCCTTTCCAACAGGGAACTAAAGTTGTGGGATTGTTCTCTTCAAAAACCACCAGGCTCCATTGACTCCACTGCTGCCTTGATGGGTGAGTTTGTTTGTGTTGTTGAGTGCTAAGCAATGGAGGCAGCTCCTGTGTTTAGTGAGGTAAAATTAGTGTTTATATTAATGAAGTCTGGTGGCTTTTAAGAGAGCATGGATTGGGAACTGAAGCCGTTATATTGCTCTCATCAAAGCCACCACACTGCATTAAAAAACAATAATTTTGCCCCAGTGAACACAGGAGTTGCTTGTATACCATGGCCTCCATCAGCTAGTTGTGTTATTGTGCAACTTTGGTGAATTGGACCCAACTCTTTAAAACTCAAAAGTCACACAATTACCCACACAAACAGATTGAAGCAGCAGTAGACCTGCAGCTCCTGTATTCAGCAAGGTAAAATCGCTGTTTTTAGCCCTTTTTAAACAGGAATTGTGCAAATTAGCAGGAAAGCCCAATCAGTCTTTTTTCAGCACTGGCAGTATAAAAACAAAATCAAGGAGTGCAGCAAAATGCCGCCTGCCTACTTTTGTTTGTACAGAATGTGCCTTTTTCGGGGCAATGGGGGGGCGTGAGCAAGTAACAAAACGTGTAGCTCAGCGTGTGACGTAAACAGTGACGTGGGAGGGAAGCCGCGGCTAGTCAGGCGGTGATTCTCTCGTAATCGGCCCATTCTTTACCGTCTCCGTCATCTGACGGTTAATGGCCTCTTTGTTTGCGCTTCCCTCTTGCTACTAGCTGCTTGCTAATTCCTGCTATCAGCTGTTTCCTGTTTATCCACCGCCAGTGGCTCACACGTGTGATGTCATCAACAGCTCCTCCCACAAGTCTTCAACAGCCCCTCCCGTTGCGGAAGGCTGCCTCGGTCTGTTTAAACTTAAAGGGTTCCGCCAATATGACAACCCTACGAAGCGGAAAATTGGGTGCCTCAGATCAACTCACCAATCCGGCTCTTTGTGTATACACGCTCGCAGCTGGCCGGCAAATTGGCCCAACATTTGCGGAAAATCTGGCAGTGTAAAAGGGGCTTATGTCACTGGCTTTTAAGAGTGCACAGATATGTTTTCAGACACTGATATTGATATTTTTAAGTGGGCTTTTATTAAGTTGGCTAAAACAGGTTTTGTTGCTGCCCCCGTCGAAAGCATTGCTTAGCTTCGACGTCAGTACTCCAGCCTGCTTCTCCAAACTTTGGGCAAACAAACTGACAACTACTGTTTGTAATACACTGACTATGGTAAAAAAAAAAAGTATCTCACTCAACCAGGAAAAAATCCAAGCTACCTCTTTAACAATAGGATCTGAATACTTCCTCCACTGCTGCCTTTCAATGAGAAGCATGAATCTTTACCTGGAGGCCTTTTTCCCCACACCGCACTGTGACCTGGGGCAGATATAATGTAATGTATGAATGAATACCTGAATGGGCATAATGCAGCAGCAAAGTCAGAGCTCTCCTGCAGCGATGGCTCAGAAGCCACACTGGGCAACATATGCCATCTCTGTGTGCGTGGCTGTCATGTCAGCTTGATACTGGTCAACAGTCCAAGTCTCACTTTGCATTTATTCATTTCCAATTCATGCCCACATCCGGTGCATTAGAGCTATATTAAATCAACCGGAACCGCACCAAACTCCCTGGAATACATAAAACGATGATGAGCTCTGATGATTGATTAAAGATGTTTTTGAAGCAATTGTTTGACTGCTGGTTAGGCTTTACCCTACATTCTGGAGTGATGCTGTATTGAAATCTTCAGCGGGGGATGAATACCGGATTGTATAAATGAGATAAGATGATTGTTTTCAGGGAAAAGTAAATTTTGGGAGTGGGTTACAACAGGGTTTTTTGAGATAAGTCAAGCTATCAGACCCCTGCTGCTGAGCAGTGTGGGGTGTCTCAGCAGCTGTCTAAATGTGTCACTGCCATTTAGCGTTACTTTCATGTGTGTTCTGAGACTGAGAGGTGATACGGACAGGGGGCACAGGGGAGGAAGAATGAAGGAAACAAACTAAACAATGGTGGCCGCGTTCAGGAGCAGAAAACACGGAGACAAAGGAAGGGGAGCACTGAAATGGAGACATGAATAGCCAGCACCTAAAATGGCTGAATAAACAGGAGGAAATCTAGGTCGGTCTGTCTCTCCCACTTCAAGGAACGTTGAGGCAAGTGCCCTACTTCCTGAACGCTTTGGACACTTTCAGGGCAAGCTGTCGTCAGACTCAGTCTCCCCTATACATCTGGATATTTTAAAACCATTTGGCCTGTCTGAAAAAAAAAAAAAAAAAATCATGAAGTATTATTTATGAACACAAAATACAAAATATAAGTAAATTTGCATTCACGTCTACTTAACATCCTTCCTTCCTCGTCAATTATTCTGCATAATAATTTTTCCCCGCTAGTTCAAAAAGGCATTATTTTTCATTAAATTAATTGGCCCAAAAGTAATAAAGCACCAGTCATTTTTTTAAAAGGCAATTTTCTTTTCCATAATATGAAACTGCTAAAAGATTAGTGCATATCAAAGGCTCAGTAGATAGCACTCATTGCTGCTCTCCTCTCTCCTGATCAACAGGGCTGCCTGCAGAGAGGAGGCATGAAATCTAGGTGATTGGAATGCAAGGAGATGCCAATGTAATTCTGAGAAAAGCCATTAATGTTAATCAGGGGCTCCAGATGATTGACTGTGCCGACGCCTCTTTGCATGTAAGGCGCCGCACATGCATGCTGATATGTGTCGCCTGTTGTAGGCATGTCAGAGTTCACGATCAAAGGGGCTGATAACGCATCAGCGCACTTTTATCTGGCTTTTTCGTTCCTAATTGCACGGGTGGGAAGATTGTGATGGTTGCCGGCAAATGTAAGAGTGGCGTGCGCGCAAATGTGAGTGATATGGTGCCAAATCCCATGTGTGCTCGCATGCATTTTCCCATGTGGTAACAGCACAGAGGAGAAATATGGATCTAGATAGGTGTGTTGCCACATATATGCCTTTATCCTTTCTATTCTGTGATAACTACAGCGAGGTTCACAAAGGGCAGGGAACAGGGAGCCGGAGAAAGTGACAAATATATTGTCTATCTTGCAAGACAGTGGGAGGTTGTTTTTAAATGTCACAGCGACTCGAGAGGTCTGTCCCAGGTCAGCGTGTGTTTCTGCTCCTGAACGAGACTGCAGGAGACTCATTGCTGCGTCACACACACACACATGCACACACACACAAGCAAACACAAGCCCACATAATCAGCATCTGCCACCTTGACTGCTCGAAAGTTTTCAGAAGCACTGGCTTCACACTGAAGGCAGTGTCTAGAAGGGGTGGAGACGAGCACACGCACACTGAGATGTGTGTGAGAAAAAGGAGGGGGCTATGCTGATCTGGAACAGGCTTCTTTTTAAATACAAAGTCTAATTTTCTTGAGGCCTTCCTTCAAGCGTTTGACCAATGTTTGCTTCTTTTTTTTTTTTAAACTAAGCTGCAGAAAGAGACAAAGAGCAGTGCAGCCTGACAAAAACACATATTCCTGCAGAGGCTTTCAAAGGCAATTTTCCCTTCGTTAATGTCGAGCGAGCAAGTCGTCCTCTGAAGGAATTAGGGAGATAGAAAGCTTGTTCATGCATGGACTGTGGTGTGCATAATCTCAATCAAAAGCCCAAAAAAAACGAACCACTGACGAATAGTTCAGATGGCTCGTCCGGCCGTCCTTTAAAGGATAACTTCGGTATTCTTCAACCTGGGCCCTATTTCCCCATGTGCATGTGTGCGTGTGATTCATAGGTACAACTCGTTCTAAAATTGGTTCAGTATTGAGGGAGGTGGATGCAGCCAGCAGCCGCAAAACGAGCTAAAATGGTAACGGGGTCAAATGCGACACGTATAAGTTTGCGCATTAAAAGTGCTTTTTTTCACCAGTGACCGGTTCAGATCGCCAGTGCTATCTCTGTAAATAGCATACTAAGCGTTTCGAACATTGTTTATATAACATTACCTCCACTGTGTCTGTAGCTCTCGCTACTCGTGGGACAGCCGTTTTCTTGAGGAAGAGGTGTTTCGGGATTGGATGTCTTCTCTTCTTCAGCTGGCAGCAGTCATCTTGGGAGAAGTGAGCACTGCAGACCCGGTGGTCTGCAAGGCACAGTGTCTGGAGAGGAGTGTTAGCATCCATTTGTAGCACAACTAGCCACAACTTCAGCATCTCGCCGTCCGACAAAGGCAGCCTATGAAAGCTGTACGGGGTGTTGCGCAACATCCTGTTCTTACAATTCGGATAAGCACAAACACGAACCATTGTTTTCAATCGATGCAGTAAAACTCTCAACTGTACTCCGGGACAACTAGCGCCACTCTGAGCGGCGCTCTGCATGTCCCCTCTGTTTTCTTGCGGCAACAAGCAAAGCTCTCACGAGATGACGTCACACAGCCCAGGGGAAGTGAAGGGTAAGGGAAATGCTTACTATGCTATTTACAGAGACAGCACTGGCGATCTGAACCAGTCAGTGGTGAAAAAAAAGCACTTTCAATGCGCAAACTTATACGGGACGCATTTGCCCTTGTTACCGTTTTAGTTGTACCTATGAATCATACGCACACATATACATGGGGAAATAGGGCCCAGGTTGAAAAATACCGAAGTTATCCTTTAAGAGCTAAACAATCTTCAGCAGTGTGAAAGACAGAGAGATTGAGGAAAGAGGATAAAAACAACACCTCCTGCTGCTTCCTTCCCCATCTGTGTTCACCACAGTAGAGCAAACATTACTCTACTGACTCTTTTCACCTCCCAGCTCCCCTGCCCCCTAACAACACCACCCACCCGCCTCCATCTTCTTCTGTCACCGAAGCTGTATGGAAACGAGGTGCTGCCTCTGTCTTCCAGATGCTGCGGAGACTCTGGGTCAAGTGGTGGAGGCAGTGTAAAGCAGCATAAAATGGAATTCCTGGAGTAAATGTACTTAATTACTTGCCACCGCTGGTGGGTGTCTGTCATTTCAGGCTCCCTGTCGGGTGAGTTTATCTGTCATAGGAGGCGTCCTCACACCGCCGCCCCTGAAGGGAGATTAGACACACTGCGCTGACTCTCTCTACCTCTATCTATCTCTGTTTTTCCTCTCTCTCCATATCTCAAGCCCTTGTCTGTTGCTCCCTCTCCCCCATCAACATTCCCTCTCTCAAGCCGTCACTGTCTCTGTCCTCTGTCTCACTCTCCCTACCTCTCCCTCCCCTTCCCTCCCGCTATTTGCCAGTGCGCGCTCCACTGAGCCAGGACTGTGAACAGGTTACAGTAGTCGAGAGGGGAGGTCCACCCGGATCAGCCATGCGAGGCACAGATGGGTCTCCTTGTCCATTCAGCAAGATTGTTGACACAGGTTGTAGCATAAAAATGCATGATGTACTCGATTCCCCTGTTTCCGCTCAAGTTGACAGCTAAGCTAGTGAAATAATGTCAGATGATGCTTTGTATAATGTCAAAAACACACGGCTGTCACTGTCAAAATCAATCATTTTTCCTCAGTCGCTGCTATGACTTTTTTTTTTTTTTTTTTTTAAGCTCACTGCCAATATCACTCCTCTGCAAGAGCTTTGCTAATAAATAGCCAAATTTAAAAACTTGCACTCTGGGCAGTTAGACAATAATTGCACAAATGGCAAAACCCCACAGTATCCATACAATAACTATAGAGTCTGTGAGCACAAGGAGCTCAAATAAACTAAAGCCAGAACAAGGTTTAATCTTGTCCCTGCCAGCTCTGCAGAAGACATTTTTCATAGTGAATTTTATAATTAGAGTATTATCCAACTCGTGCCATCCCCCGAGTGGCAGCATTGGCACACAAGAGGAGAAGGTCCCTTAGAGGCTTTTCCGAGCAAAAGGCATATGTAATGAGTCACGAGGTCCCTCTTCGCTTCAAATGACATTAATTGCTGTCCAGGCAGAAGCCTGCTGGAATGCGGCCAACACATGCGCAGGTTAGGGCGGCTCTACTCTGTGAAAACAGCAACGTCTCATTCTTCTACAAACGTGTGCAGTTGCATCATGTGCATGTCAAGAATGGTCACTTATCAAAGAACATGTGAGTCTCAGGAGGAAGAGAGAAAATATGACGAGCAGTGTAATTGTAAGTGAACCTTTGAAGTGAATGAGCTGGTTTAAGCATGAAAGAAGGAAGACTGCCTGTTCTTTTCTCTTCTCTGGTCAGTCTGGCATGTTCCAGCAAGATGTGAATAAATTAAAGATAATGTGGGAAGAATGAATTAACCATGTTCCTTCAGCCTTCAAACCAACTTAATCAAAGGGGGTCTTGTGAAATTCAGAGTGGGAGAAGGGACAGCGGGTTCCAGTGGGTCAAGAGAGCTGTGCTTTCACCCATGTCCATCGTCTTAACATGTGTCACCTTTGTGCTGAGTCATGCTGTCATGGCCGTGGGCTTAGATCTTCCAGAGGGCAGGACGGAGGGGTGGTTATCGGCCAAGGACTCATTTCACACACAGCTAAAACTGACTATATTCACTTGATGAACCCTGACCCTAATTTTACTCCTTATCTGCATAACCCACATTGAACATTCTCATAACCTTAAAAGAAAATATGACCTTTGAGCTATGATGTATTTTTTGGAAGTACTCTGCAGCACTGCGGTGATTTAGTATCCGACTTCCATAAAGTTTAAAGTCAGTTTAAAAAAGGAAAGGTTTAAAATCCATGCAGCAGAGGCTGAGATAGTCTGACTTTTAGCTTCTCGTATGGGTCAAGCACTAAAACCCCTGAATCCCACATTTCCCATAATGCAACCAATAAGATATTTTCATTTAGATCCCACTGCCCTTGTAGACACTCACTCCAACTCCACACCCTCGCTGTGTAACAGCAGCATGTCTGTTCTAAATTTGAGATAACACGGATGATGTCTGAAAAAGACCCCTTAAATCGATAACTTTTACATATCTGGGGTGAAATGTTATTTTCAAAAGATTTATATGTATGAAAGAAATATGATTTATAAAATATTTTGACTGTAACTTCTAACCGGCAGAAACTACAAGCAAGTAAATTCTAAGCGCCTCAAACTTGTGCTTAAGTGCAGTACTTGAGTGAATGTACCTACTTACTGTCCATCACTGCATACATATATTAAGTGACTTATAGCAGACTATATATATTCATGTATTTGTGCAAAACATTGTCCCTCACATTTGTTGAGTTGTTTGCTTGCCTGCAATTAAAACTGTACATAGACACATATTACCTGACCTGCTGTGCCCTGACCAGTTGAACACTGTGTCCATTTTTCCATGAATTAGTATGAAAATACACAGTCCTTTTTAAAGAACTAAGAAATAACAGTTGCGTATTAGTTCCTTTCTGATTGGAAGGAAACTTTGGGTTCTGCAGAATAAAGGATCTGTTTTCTGCTGAAAAGGAATTCAAGTCCAGCAACTCGATGTCACTTTAGCCAAACTCACCAACATCTGGCTTGTGTCTTAAGTGGGAAAGGGGTTACAATCTGCTTTAATTCTCTGGGAAAACGATGCTGCAGTTGTCACGGTACGTATCAGTTCCAGCTCCGATTGGCAGTATTGGAAACATGACACCCAGGTGCAAATTTGTGTTTCCAAGGATAGCGAACACTTTGCTCTGCCTCTAACTGGCTTACCCTGACACTCTTATCCGAACTCTACGCAGCTCACTTCTCTTGCCTGAATCGAACCAACTCAACCGTGTACAAGCCAACCATTGACATGGCACTCTGGAACATCAACAACAGATGCAGGAGGATACCTAGCACGTAATATGTAGGCATAAATGGTATTGACAAAGTGGCGATATTTGATGAGTTCGGATGAGAACGCACTGAAATTTAGGGTGAACCCAGACCAGAAATTAATCACCAGAATGCAGTGAGGATCATGTGTTGAATAACTATGATAGTTCATAGTAAAGAAGTAGATTCCTCCTTACGTTACCCTTTGCTTTAACCACCGATCTCTGACCTTAAAACGACCCCTTGCAAAAACTATGAACGAGACAGAAATCAACTCGATACACATGCATACACTTCTCAGAGTGCCACAAAGTATGCCATCAGGATAAAAAGGTCATATCTCAAGTGGTTGACTTGGGCGCCCAATCAGAGTGGATTCTATTGGGGGTCATGACCTCTTTGGAGCCAGCTTTGACCTGACAGGAAATGTGCGCTGTCTGTGTGTGACTATGCGTGTGTATGCCGGGGCACGGAGGGAGTGCTCTGCAGAACTGGAGCTCCCACTAAAAATAGAAAATATGTTGTTTCTATTCCACACCAGAGAGACAGAGGAAATGGCTGAGGGCAAAGGAGGAGTAGAACAAGAGATGTGGAGATGGAAGACTTGGCTGTCATGTCCTTGGCCATCTGCCCCGCTGCCTGCCCAGAACGTTTGAGGATCAATAAAACTCCAAGATACACTCTATAACCTTCAGTGATTCAGTGCTTTTAATAATTCTATATAAGAGCCATCCAGTAGGAAATGTCTTTTATCCCCGTAGATTGGTTTTCTGATGATCCAAGCTTCATAAAAAAGTGATATATATAGTCTTCTTTGTCTCCTTGTCAATAGAGCTTTGTCATGGTGAGAGTCAATAATGGGAGGATTAAATAAATACAAACTCACACTCGGTAAAATGCACAGGTACTCACTTTCACATTTTCATTCCATCTGTGAAGGAGCTTCGCACTCAAATTTGATCCCTCTCTTTTTTTTATCGGTGAGGGAGAGAGAGAGAAAAAAACAACTTCTTGCTGGCGCTTAATCCTCCATGAATACATTTGCAGTGTGTACATATGTGTATGTGCATGTGTGTTTGTGAGCGAGCCAATCTGCCACACCGTTATTGAAGGCAGAAGATTTTTTTTTTGCCTTCTTTCCGCTAGATTTATTTTCTAATGTTGACGTTTATCACTTGAGCAGGCCCGCAATTCATCATCCCCCCCTTCTTGTCGATAATCCGAAAGGGAGTCAATTTGCTAAAAATGTGAATCTCTTTCTTTTATTTGGTTTTACTCCCCCCCTCCCCCCTCCGTCCCTCCCTCCCTCTCTCTCCATCTCTGTCTTCCTATCTGTCTCTTTGTCCTGTGGCGGCTCAGGTGAGAGACGGCGGGGGAGCGCAGAGTGGCTGTAACAGGGTAACTCCGAGCCTTGCGGGAGGATTTAGGAGTGTCTCTGGAGCCGAGATGGCACCTAGCCTTGTGTGTGAGATACACCTCAATCGATTCCAAATCCCTCTGATCTTTCATTAGGTGCTCGTCACAAGCTGTCCCGCTCATCACTCAAGCACACACAGCATCGCATCTGCAGCTGGGTAAATAGAGGAAATTATAAAATGACGCCACTGCTGACTGAAGTGAGATGCTTTGATCTCAGAGAGCATCTGTCGCCATCTAAGAGAATGCAGCTACTTAAAAACAGATTATGTGTTGTTAGCATCGGTGTTGGGCAGCGCTGCCTCTCCGATGATTCATGAACTTGACAGATCTAACCGACATGTGGTCCCGCCTTAAACCACAACTTGTTTTTATTCCACAGATTTAACAAATGAGACGTTTATTAGTGAGATGCTGGTGTACATGGATTTTGTAAGGCTAGCTGTTTCCCCCCATTTCCAGTCTTTATGCTAAGCTAAGCTAACCAGCTGCTGGCTTTATCCTTATATTCAGTTGAGGGCAGACTCGATCTTTTCAAATAACCATGTGAATGTTTTTCCAAATGTCAAACTATTGCCTATACAATGATTTAATTAGCATACAAACATAGAGCTATCGTGAAAAATCTCCAGTGTGTATATGCAGAATAGGTTTCTTCTACATCCACGATATCCACTGATGCTCTCCAAAATTTCTCAGTTACACTGATTTCACTTCTGCTCTCCATTTGTCTTCCAGTAACTCCAAGTGTCAGACTTCAAAGTTAGCTTTATGGGGACCAGACATCCCTGTTTGTCCAGGCCTTTCCCGGATTTAAGCTGGGTGTCCCAAGTCCTGACAAGTTTTTGTTTTGACACTGATTTACTGCATTCCGGTGAGTTTCTATGCACCAATTTGTAGCTTTTCTACATCAATTTATTGTGTAAATGTCTTTGGTTTTGTTAAAATAAAAGTCCTCTGCTACTTTCACATTTTTGTTGGAAGGGACAAATACATATGTTCTTTATACTGAGGGGGACGTACCTCACGCAGCGCCCTCAATTTCAAATCTATGTCAGTAAATGTCTGTTTAACACTAAAATGTCCACGTTTTTAACATTTACTACCAAATTGTCTCGATTCCCCCCCTCATTCAAAATAATAATGATGGTATACTTGTTTTCAGTGCTTACACAGACGGACATGTTCTCACTTATTACCTAACCCAATATAAAAACATAAACAATGCACCATGAGTCTGACTTCATCACTGACTTGTCTATACGAGTCAATTAATGTGTCGTTGTCAAGCCTCTTCCTTTGATGCTTGTGGCTCTGTCTGAAAGAACTTGTCAGTACGCTAACGATTGTCATGTCAAAGAGAAAGGTCACTCTTTCCTTCCTTAAAATACCAAGCAACAAAAATGCTGCATTCTGCCTTCACTGTACAGTACATTTTTTGGTGGCACCCAGGGCAAACGCCGTGGACAGTCCTCTGAAACTGGAAGCTGGTCATGTGTGTTATAATGTTATTACACAGTTTTCAAATAAACTATGATTTGGTGAATTTGGGAAGACAAAGCATAGTTTTTTGACTGCTAAAGCACTATCTATGGTCTGTAAGAATTACCTTATACCAGGAGGTGAAATTGTGGAACTGTGTACTTGGTAGAAGAGCTGAAATAATTGTCTCCCATCCTGATGAAAATGTTTATGGTGCATGCATAAGCTCATACATGTGTGCATGCAAGAACACACCCAAGGGTCCTGGTTGTGGAAGTTGAAAGCTAGCTAGCAACTGGCAGGGCCAATATCTAGAATTGCTCAGAGTTGAAGGGTGTGTAGACCCAACAGCGTTACCATGGGGACTCGAGGGCCTGGTCTCACAGATGTGTGAATATGTGACACACACTTTTAACAACAAACCGCGTGGTGGAGGGCACAAAATGTGTTAAAATTACATGCTGGCAACATGAAAACAATGTCAATGCAAAGTCTATAAGAATCTTTCGTCACTAGGTGGACACCTAAACTAGTACAAAGAGCAGGAGAGTCCAAATTTGGCTGGTTGGGTGATGTATGGGTCAAACAAACATGGACTTTCAACCAGCAGATGGTGTTCATGTTCCGTGTGAACCAAAAGTCAATGTAGTTTCATGACTTTATGAACTTAACATAACGTCGCAAAGTACTTTATTTTGGTATTTTGGATAATTACGCAAAGTACGTAATTTATAGGGCTGTAGTCAACCAAAGAAAATCTTGGTCGACTAAAGTCGTACATAATCTTCAACTAATCGATTAGTCGCGGGAAAAAAAATCTGCACGTTATTTTTACTTCTGCGATGGTGAGTCTGTGTCACTCTGCAGTTACACCTCCAAAACTCCAAAAGCTAGTCGGTGGTGGAGGACTGTGTTAAGTGCTGTAAGGTTTAGTTGATTCAAAACACACATTAAACATGGCTTAATAGAGACAACTTCAAACACAAGTACGCACATCAGCTTCACTATAAATCGCAGAATTGACAGACAAACACTTGTCTTTATCTGGACACATTTTCCTCACAAATACAACATGCTAACGTTATTAGCACAAGTCTATAGCACTTTACATTATATAAATTAGCCGGGTGCCTAGCGATCTTTTCCTCTTCTCATATAAAACCAGGGGCAACAGCAACACTTAACAAAGGTAATGGCACACAGTTTGGCTCCATCACAACTCACAAGATTCACCAACAAACAACTGTCTTATACTAAACAAGTTTTCCAAGAAAATACAACATGCTAACGATATTAGCGCCAGCCTATGGCATTTTACATTGTATACATTAGCCTAGCGACAAGCGTAGATTTCCTCTGCTCATATGAAGCCAGGATAAATCCTGAAGTATAAATCCCTAAAGGATAAATCACACACACGACTTAAAATGCTGTTTTAGTGGAGGCTTTACTGTCTTCACAATTTATTGTTTCTTATCTGTGAAATACCAGTAAATACAAGCTTCGTTTCCACTGAGGGAATTGGCTTCAGCTTACAGAAACAAACAGGAGGTCTGCGTTACCGCGACGCCGAGCGTGAGGGTGGGCGAGTTTAACTTTGTCAACAACGGGGGTGTTTTGAAAACACCCCCATTTTCACAGGTAACTTAGCCTGTCCCCCCGCCGCAGGAAATAATAGATTAATCCTGGAAGGCTGTTGATGTAGCACTTTCCTCCTTATGACAGTAACACGGCGATTATTCAACCAATGAGAATTTGGTCGGACGAGAGCATAGTGACCAAATAATCGAATAGTTGACCAGGAGACTACAGCCCTAGTACTTTAATGTCACTCAGGTCCTGAAAGGGTTAGGGTTATTTTGTTTTCCTGTTTTTTTTGGATTCCCAATAAACCTCTTTGAAACTTAAACTTTTTCCCCTGCCTCATGTGACTGTGGATCTCCAGAAAAGGAACAGAAACAAGAGTCAAAACCGAGACACCTCACAAACTAAGTGGCCAAAGAACCGTGGTGTGTTGAAACGGCCACTACAAATGTGATTGCTTGTTTAATGTGTAATAAAGAATGACAGATTGATACCATTTCTCCATTAACTTGCCAAACACTGAAAATGTTCTGGTGACATAACAAATAAATGGTTTAGTGAAAGAGCAGACTCCTGAATTTAAAATGGCCACCACTAAAAAGACCCCACTGTGTCCACACCTCTGTGAGTATAACCTTGGCCTCCACCAGGAGCTTTAGCAGAGATGTTTTTCGCACTGCAGCTGAATTCAAACCGACTGACCGATCAGCTACCAGCGCCCAATCCAGCAGTTAGTATGAAAACAATAGTGCTGAGGCAGTGTAGCAGAGAGAGGGAGGGAGAGATAAGAAGGAGTGAGAGATAAGAGGGGGAAAGCTGGTAGCGGGTGGAGGGTAGCGGGTAGCAGGGGGTGGGGGGGGTGGGTGGCATCAGAGTGAGACAGAAAGGCAACACATAATTTGGAATTCACAGCCAATGTGCTGAGACCTATCTGAGCCAAGTTTGTCTCTGATCCTGCTCTGAATTCTAAAATACCCACATCTCTCTATCTCCCCCCCTTTCCTCCCACCTCTTCTTATTCTCCCCCCTCCATCCACCCCTTTTTTTCATTCAGCCTCTTGTATTTGTTCTAGTTTTGGATGTACACGATGCTCCACTCTCTGTCTCTTTCATCTTCTCCTTCTGTCTCTTCATCACTGCGAGAATGGGATTCATGTCCTACCATGAAGCTGGGAAAACACGAGCATCCCCCAGAGGGGCGGCTGTCAGAGAGCAAAGTACGGAGAGGGAGGCACACTGTTTGTTGTTCCTCATTGAATTTTTCATCTTAATCCATGAAATATACATTGCACAGGCCGGGGCTAAGGCCAGGAACCACATGGGTACATTGTAATAATGTCGCTGTGTTTGTCCAACTTGAGCGGTTATTACTTGCTGTTGGGAGGATGTGTGTGTAAGAGGGTCTGCTTCATAAACTGTTGCCCCCAAAGGCCCTTTGTCTGACACGGTTGACTGACAGGCAGATGTCCCTGAAGAGCCCCGGTATCATGTTTGGAGTGTCAGTGCCAGCTTACTGTGGTGTGAGAATTTGTTGAAGGTGCCTGTGGAAGTGTGTGTGTGTTTATATATGTACGTGGCAGAAAGAGTGAGAGAATAAGTGAGAGTGAGAGTGTGGGCGGGTGTTTTGGAGCCAGAGAGGGAGAACTAAAGAGTGCGAGGACTTGTGTTACATATGTTTTTGTGTATCCATGCATGCTCTGTTTGAGACAATACAAGAGGCAAAGAGGCTTTTGTTGTAATGTGCATTTAAGTGTGTCTGCAGATCTTTTTCTTCTGTGTTTTCAGTTAAAGCGAAGGTGCCAGTGGAAGTTGTTAATTTTTGATGAGCGCATGCACCAAACACTCAACCTCCATCCTTGATTATTCCGTGTCAACTCATGAACGTCAGCGACTATACTTAAAGTCGCACAAACACCTTTCTCTCTGTCACATACTCTTAGGGCTAAAAGGTGTGATTTCACTCAGTTAGTGAGAACAGAGATTTAACTAAAGGGTGACTTTACGACAAAGATTAAATGGAACAAGATCTTACAACACTGTCAAACTGTCAAAAACTCCCTCGGAATGAGTGAGAGGGTTACAAAAACTTCTATCATTGCAATCCAGCCATATTCTTACATCAGAGCCATCAAGGTACTGGAAAAGGTCCACTTCTGAAAAAATGACAACACCAAAGAGATTTTCAGTCAAGTTCACCTTTAAAGGCAAGTGAAACTTAAATGCATGTTGTTTTCCACTAGTTGGCACTACACACGTTTGGACTACAATCAGGCAAGTCACCCTGCTGCCTCTTTAAGTCCAAATTTCATTGCATGTCACTTTGTTTAGTAATTAATAAATCAATTGAATATTGGTTCTGCAATTCAAGCATCAACTCGGGTAGGTCCTGCATCATTATCTAATCCTGTGACCTGTCTTGTTGAGGGGCAGAATCTCTTGTAGGCCCAGTTCAGACCAAAGATTTGCGACAAGAGTCCAGTCGAAACAGGCAACTACTTGCAATACGCCGTTCTGCAACGTGGTGCAGGTTCACACCAAGTGACCGCGATGGGACGGTGTAGCATCTCTAGTCAACAACTCTCTCTACTTCTGATCTGTAACGTTGACAGGAAGTGACCATGATGAGACGGTGTATCATCTCTAGTCAACAACTCTCTGTACTTCTGATCTGTAACGCTGACAGGAAGTGACCACCATGAGACGGTGTATCATCTCTAGTCAACAACTCTCTGTACTTCGTTCTGATTTGCAGCTTTTCAGACTTATTTTGTGGCTGAATATAATTTGTAGCTTCTTAAAATCTGAATGAGGATAGTGATAGTGAGATACTGGCTACAGTGATGAAACAAAACCAGCATCAGATGGACTGTATTCATAATCAATATGCTGCAATAATATAAATAACCAGCGCCAATTCATCAGTCAATGAGAATGTGTGTGTGTGTGGGCGGGGCATAAACACATACAGCCAGCAGCAGCAGCAGCAGCAGCAGCGACACTGGCACACCGTGAGGACGGAAACAGAGGGCTCAGCGGGGACGGAGCACCTGCCGCAACAAGTCAACACGCCGTCTGCAGCCATTTTGACTTGACCAGCAGATTCACTACGGGCTGATTGGCTGTTGAAACAGGCGAGGTGCTTTAAAACCAGCCGCCGGCCATTTGACTGAGTTGCAGGTGACATTATCAGCCGGCTTGAGTCGAGCTCAGACCAGCCACTTCACACCGCTGCTACTTTTCTCTGCAACGTTCTAAAACAGTTGAATCTCGTTACGAACAGAGAAAAAGCGCAACTCTTTTTCAGAACAAGGTTGATTTTTTGAAGCGTTCTCATGGCGAATAAAAGCATCAACTGCTCATGTTGCGAAGGATGGACATCAAGTCACAACGCCATCACAATGGCAGAACTGTTGCACACAACACAGAACTCATTTTAGATACATAACACTTATTCCAACACGTATTTGCTAAAGCAGACATTTTGACTTGAGTTGTCATAGTAGGAAAATCAGGCGCTACTAATGGAATTAACAATCACTCTCTTCTATTCGAGTGCCCAAATAAGCCAGTGACAGTGTACCAGCATGTGCAACACCACTGAAGCAGACATATGGAATTTATCCATCATTAATTTCATCATTAACACCTGTGATTTTCCTGCTGTGGCATGTCAAAATGTCCTCTATGAAAAAGGCCTATCAGATTTTAAATTTGATAAAACAGAGCTGTGGCGGAACAGATTAGTGCTTGGAATCGATACCCAGAGTTAATGTAATCAGTATCGGGAGAGTAAAAGTTGGATCGGTGCATCTCTAACAGGAGTACTGTGTGGGTCTCTGGACGTTAATTATAAAGTGTTAGTTGAGGGGGAGTGGGATGTCAAACAGCAACCTAACAGGTTAATGTGGCCATGACCACAAACATTTTGCCACCGCTGACTGAGAGCAGAGAATCTAGTTTTAAAGGTTTCGAAATTTGCCACAGCTGCCTTAAAATCTGTCAAGCTAATTCTGTACTGTCCGTAATGATCACATAGTTTTTCATAACTTCTCATGAAAGTACCTACAGTAGTATGTAAAGGTGTACCTCACCCACACATGTCCACTCACCATCTGGCAGCTAGTATGCCAGTTCGGCCCAGCCTGCTGTGAAATGTCATTATGTCAACAGTGTCGCCCCCCGGGATGTTATAGTGCTGATATTCTGGTATTATATATTGACCTCATGAGAAGCAACATGTGCTGGAGCCAATAATAATCTTGTAATGATTATTATAAGTTTAAGTAACAGCCATACGGTGAAATAACACAGTCTGCTGTGTCACCTGGAAAATCTGGATAATAAAGCAGTGGAGATAAAAATAACTCTCAGCTTCAGAGAAACACTTATTTATCAACAAAGTTATAATAATGCTGACTGCGTGTACTGCATGCAACTAGTAGTGAAAACAGCTGCGAGGTATATTTTCCCAGGTCTTTATTTCCGAGGGGGGAATCAAATGTGGGAGGTAAGGAAATACAAACTCAAATAAGAAGCTGTAATGTTATCAGAGGCCATGAGCCATAACCGCGATAATATCTATCTTTCCCTGCCGAGGTAGGGTAACTCGATAGAGGCAATACATTGCCGGCCATATACGCGCTGATGCACACAGGTACACATCAAACATCTTATATTAGGTCTGTCAGAGGGAGAGGGAGAGGGAGAGGGAGAGGGTGAGGGTGAGAAAGGAAGGAAGGAATGGAGGTAGATGTGGAAGCAGACAAACACATTCAGACACAGACAAAGCTGATGGATAGATGGAGGAAGACGGGAATGAGTGAAGGACTAAATGATTCATGCATCTCACACTCCTACATCAATACATTAAAAACATACATGCATTAGTGTGCGTGTAATGTATGTACGTGCGATGAAAAAATGGATACAGCGTCGTCTGCACCATATAGCATTTACCGTCCACAGCCATTCATCTCATCCCACATCTTGTGTCTGAGTGTCTGCACTTGGGTTTTCAATTATCCAGCAGCCGCACCTTTTCTCCCCGTGAATTAGCATGAGGGGAAAACTCAAGTGGGTAATGGAATTCCGTGGGCCGTCGCTCCATTACAAAAATATGAGGCTGATTGGTTGTCAATATATGTTTGAACGATTTAGCATATCTCCAGGGATGAAGAGGAAAGTGTGAATGTGTGTGTGTTTGGCACGTGCTGGATGAGATCAGATGAAAAATGCCCGTGCGTGTTGAGACATCTGGAGCAGCTGTGCACCCATTTGGAGAAGTTTATGAAGGCTATTACTATTATCACCAGAAAGGGTTTTTTTTATTTCGCAAACTATAAAGATGTGACCGCTTATGTGATTTCTGAGGGAAATTTAAAGCTCTTTAACACCTTTCTGACAACTTCAGATTCATATTAAATAATCCCTATTAATACTGAAATGTTAAAAGCTCACAATTAAGCAATAAACCAGCCATCACAACAAAAGGCTTTATGGTTCAAACAAAAGCAGCTCAGTTTTTAGGAGCTTAAATGTCAGGTTATCCATAAACTGGAAACTGGAGTTTTAGTTGTGATGACTTTGTTCTGAGAGTGGCGTGCATTCAAAGGAGCTCCATGTGATATTCAAAGCATCAATGTGGTGGCAAACAGTCATTTGCTCTGTAAATATAAATTGGAGTAATAGTGCATGTCCACTATACGCAACCAGGATTTTGCTCCCATTCATTGTGTGTTGGACAAGATATGCTAAAGTGAAACTAGTGATAAATGTGCCGTAGTTTATAATCTATAATGTAAAATGACATGTTTTACAGTGAATGTCTAGGCTAAGAAAAATATTGTTCATGTAAATCAGCCATTTACAGTTGAACTTATAAAATATGACAGAAAACGAGCTGGTAGAGATGGAGGCGGGGGGATTGAGGATGGACACAAGTGACCAGTGGGCAAGGGTGGATGCAATTTTATGAAAATTGGTTGCATATACTGGGCATGCACCATAATGGAGTCTTGGGAAGAGACTTAAGTCACACTTCTTCTTTGTGCGTTGTAATCTGAGCTTATTTGTTTTTTGTTGTGGTGGAACACACTGGCAATGCGAGCATGCGAGTACCTGTGTTCGTGTCATACTAGCGTGCTAATTTCCGCCACTACTATGGCAGCTACCGCTAATATCGGCATAGCGCCCACTCTCCTGTTCCCCCCTGGTTAATACTGTTAGCTTTATCAGCACTGTTGCCGTTGTAAGCACTTTTTGCACTGTTAGCACCATTAGCCTCTAGCGTCCAGCTCAGCCACTCCATGTTGAGAGCCGTGTGCAGTCAACCTCTGAGTCGCAGCTTCGGGCGGAGTATCAAATAGAGCTTATTTAAAGGGAGCCTATTGTCCGTCCCTCCAGAAAAACGCGATTATGCAATCGCATAATTCAACGCATAATTGGCCAAAGTACGCATATTTATGCAGGGGCTGCATTTTTTCAAAGACGCCGCACTTTCGCCGCATAAATCACCGATTTCCACGCAAAATGTGGGAAATATGCGGGGCTTGCATGATTTCATAATCCCCGCATTTTCGTTGCAAAAAAGTCAAATATATCTTAGCAGAACGTTGAAAAATGTTGCGTTTACTTCACACAAGAGCAGCCATTTTCATTCTGTTGCCTTGGGAATGTTATAAAGTGACGTAATTACGCGATGTGAACGTCATCGGATGGGTGCATAAAAATAAAAAATAAAATGTGTGCAGGAAGCACACATTTTATTTTTTTTAGATTTCATTTATTCATTTTTACAGAAGTTGTAGCATATTCCTTTTGTAAAGCTACAGAACTTCATTTTATTTTTTAAGTTTGAGCCATGTGTTTATTAAGGTCTGAAATAAAACAAGATGAGAACTTAAATATTCCCTGCACTTTCTGTGATGTACTGTAGTAGGCCTATGCTTGCATATCATAGGAAGTAATTAGAAATGACTCTTTAAATTAAGGTAGTAGCCTAGTGAGAACAGGGTGTTGGGGGAAATCACTTTTTTTCTCTTTTTCAGCAATTTTTGAAAGTTACCACAATTTTTACAAGTTCCTGCAATGTCATCGCATAAAATTGCTTAAATATCCTGCATATTCCATCGCATTTTTTAAGAAAACGTGCCGCATAATCAAGGATTTTTGCCCACAACAATCACAAAAAAACTATTTTACAATATCGGATATTCATATTAAATGTGGCCAGAGTTTCAAATAATGGGGGACACATTACATTACAAACAGGTAAAGGTTTGCCTATAACAGGAAGCTGTCTGTTTAATTTTACTCAATAGCTTTTGGAGAAAGGGTGGGATTTAATAAGTTTATACTTCCTCCCACTCCTTTTTGAATGTGTTAATCAAAATAACTATACGTTTACAATTGCTTTTCATTATGCTTTTTGTTGATATTACTTCCGGTCTGTCTGTCCGCTTGTTTTATGTTCATGTCTTTTTTTTTACATGTTCAAAATAAATATCAAAAATCAAACATGTGAAAGTAATTCCCTTGAGCTAAAATTTCAGGTGTCAGACCATTCTGAATACTCGCACTACTGTTTCCAATGTTTTTCTACTTTTGAGACAAGCTGACGTCAGCCCAGGCACATTACGTACACTGACTACATGTAGCTACATGCTAACATCAGGGAAACATGTAATTTTGCTTATAGATATTGTTGAATTTTCTCTGATTTCGGGTCTTATTCCTGCTGGAACATTTCTGAATGGGAAGATTTTGGTTTAGATCATCATCCTGTTCAGTCCTATTTTAACACAGCTGGTTTATTTTCCTTTCTACCTGCTGCTACATAGCCCTCCAAAAGGTAAAACCTACACAGAACTGTGTAAAAAAAACCTGTACAATCAGTTTAATAATGATTAATATGAATACCTCACCGTACCAGAGGCAATGCAACACAGCAGAGCAGCCTTGCAGGTGTTATAACATTTAACATTAAGTAAATCCATAAAATCACTTCATCCTGTAGTTAAACGATCCAGTTAATTAATTTAGTACCAGTTAATATAGCTGATGCTTCCAAAGTCTGCATAACCAACTGCATTACCACTTGACAAAACCCAATGTGCACACAGTGAAGCTGGCAGCAATCAGTCTGTGTGGCAGGTAAAAAACCCTGCCCCACCCTGCCTATGAGCCACGTATCATCCATGACACATATATTTCAACCATTACAGTGACTTGCCAGCTGCAAGTACACTGCTACATATGGCTACAAGCTAACGTCAGTGAAACATGTAATCTTGACTGCTGTTGTTGTAGATTTCTGTCATGTTTTGGATCATATTCCTGTTGGAATATGTCTGGTTGACTTTGCTTTTACTGGTGATTTTTCACAGTATAAAGTGTCGCTATTGTCTATTACAGTCATCCCCCCGCTGCAATGACCGTGCAGAGACACTGAGATGTTGGCCGAATGCACAGATGCAGACAACCCACAAAAGCTGACCGACCAGAGCAGACTGTGCTTTCTTTGGAGTGTCTCAGACAGAAGGTGAATATAGGTGTTACAGCACAGACAGAACAAAGAAAAAAGGATTTTCTGAACATTAAAGCATGTGAACATGTTCCAGTACAAACCTAAAATACAAGTATGAAACTGAGAATGAGCATCAGTGCTCCCCTCAAGTTACCTGTTCCAGAGAATGTGGTGCAATACCTGCAGAGTCTTTATCTTGTCAGGTGTCTTGCTGCGATTTTTCTCCCTTAATTGGAAACCAAAAGAGCTGCCAGACATGAAACTTGATGGAGCGTTCTCGACTTCAACTTCGCCTGACTCTGACTTGTCACCTACGACATCTTCCACAGAAGTGGGTTCGTCTGGGCTCACCGGAGCTGTGATGAAGCAGGCGTCAGCTCGCCCTCGCCTCACACTACTCTACTGCAGAGTTCAAACAATGTAAAAGAGAAAAGATTGGGTCTTTGTGGTGGCTTAGGTACGTAAAGTGTTACTGTCAGGTCCTGTGATCAAACACAGACTCCTCCCTGTCTCTCTGTGTCATTCCTGACTCCGTATTTGAAGACTACTCTGGATTTCACCTCTTAGATAGCAGACTTTCAAGTACAGGATGCATATTGGCTAATGTTTACGTCTGCGGCATCCATAATATTTAGCTTTTATTTACCCTCACATATTCCCAGCCACGGGTGATTAAAATTGATGACACCCCAGTCACAAGGCTGTGTCATCAAAGAAATAGAAGTGCTGATTTTTCTTTAATACCCAGACCGTTTTGAAAAATCATCCTCTAATAAAATAAACTACCACCAGCAGATTTATCACGGTAATAAAGTTACGTCAATGTCTTTTAAAGAGAACAGTTTCTTTACATTAACTGTCCCATCTTGTCTGTTTGTGGCAACTTGTAAATACAAGAAAAAGGAGTTTTTCCACTTAAATGATGTCGTATAGATGAAATACTGAAGGATCTGTGTGTGTGTGTGTGCGTGTGTGTGTGTGTGTCTGCATGTGTGTGTCTTGGGTAATCTTCACCTGCAGTCATGTGCAGTCCCTGGTGAGAGACTGTGTGAGTCACAACCGGCACATCTAGCCCACGGCTTAGAGTCTTTCTGTCATGAATTTAAGCTTTTACACACACTCACTCACACACACACACACACACACACACACACACACACACACACACTCAAAAATGTACATATGCCACATGAACACATTTCTACTAATCACTGCGGTATTGCGACACCCCGGTTTGACTCATCCTACCCTATGAAGTCACCTGTGATGCAAACGTCTTTGATATTTGTTTTCCACGCAGGTTAAGTTGTTGTCTCAGCATTACACACAGATTACCTTAAACTACGCGTGACACGAGACGCGAGATGTCCCGGTCTATTTTTTACGTGTGCCGTTAGAACTCGGGAATCAAATGAACTCATAAACGAAATGCCAGCAATGGCGAAATGTCGCGCTCCCCTCCGCAAATTACCCCAAATTGCCCCTCAGATTTCAAACCAAGCATGCAGTTGTTCTTAGCAGTTAAAATGTAAACACTACAATCAGCATTTTAATTCATGATTGCCAAACAAGCCGTGAGCTAATCACGGAGAGGAGGGAGAGGAGATAATGAAGAAAGCAAAGAGAGGGGAGACCGAGGAGGGAGTCAGTGATTAGGCCTTGCCTCAAAATGTCTGTTTTGCCTCTGCGCTCTGGGCTCTGCGTGTTGAAGAAAATGCCATGTATGCCCTTTTTTTCTGTCAGAATAAACTGCAAGCATGAGATATTTGAGTCAAAGTCAAGGTCAGTCAAAGACATCCACGATCTCTTGGTGAAGTTTCTGTGTGCAAGTATAAATCTGCAGAATATCCTCCTTGTTGTTGACATCACCACGTCACACACTCAGCTATCAAAATGTTAAAGTGTGCCGAGTGTATTTAGACTTCAGCGACGCTGATTCTCATGAAGTGAGTGACCTAATAATTGCAAAGGCTAAGGTAATGGCCCTGGGCCTGAGAAGACCTTTGGTTAGACATATATCCAGAATTGACAGGCGTAACGCATTTAACCTTTTCTTCTAGATTCATTACTTAATGCAAAACGCTGACAGCGAAGACCTGACGTCTGTCATTAGGAGTTATTATCTAATGACATTTCAGCAAAGTCTGGAATATCTGCTAATTTTACACACATAAAACTTGTAGAGACAGCAAAGTTGTTCTAGCTGCAAATACAACACTCGTATTGTGGTAACCTTCCCAGAGATTCAATATTCCCACGACTGCAGAGCTGGAGAATAACACAGTCTAATGTGGGGCAAATGATAATGTATTATCCAGATAACAACAACAAACATTCGAAGTGAGGTCAAGCAGTGGTTTATTTTCCTGGAGATGTAACCAAATCCACCAGTCTCACAGCTAAATATTCACTCAAGGTCTAATTAATTATTTACTGTTCACCTGTGGCAAAAAAAAAAAAAAAAACTAGAGCCTTCTTCATTTGGTTTCTGTTCAATAGTGTAATTGTGGGAAAAAGGGAGCATTGGAGTGTTGTGATTTCTGCCAAGTATTTTATAGTTTAAGGGTACAATCACTGTTAATATTAAATGAAACCCACTTTGTTTGCACACCCTCGGCTGCCAATAAATCATCTGAAATATTAGCAGTGCCTATGCAGCATAAAAAAACACAGTGTTCAGAACACGCTGCTTCTCTGAATGAATTGGCGACATCTCCAGTTGCTTTTTTCTATTAGTAAATTCATTAGCGCCGTGAGGCTGGACGAATGAAGGCATTCGCTGCCCGACGACTTGCGGCCAAATTTTAAGAGATACCCTGCTTGGCTAGCTGTGCTGTGATATCTAAAAAATTAAAAATGCATTCCTTTTCCTTCCTTTAGGGGCTCCTGCAATTACTCAGTTGGTTAGGGACGCAGAGAAGCATTTCCCACATGTTGCTACTGTACATCTTTATCATTTTGGCTCTATCTGAGCCATTCCTCTTTCACCTATGCACACACACAAACGCACACACACACACACACTCACTTTATCTCTCTATACTGCAAAGGCAGCTCCAAACTGCTTGCTGTTGGCCCTCATCTTTGCAGAGCAGATGGCTGCTTTTCTGCACCACATGGCCAGCACTCAGGAGATGAGGGGAGCTCTTTAAGAAGAAAAAGACTTTCAATCTGCTTTAGCAACTGTAGCTCCTCCTCATCATCACATCTTTTTTCGCATGCCATCAGCAGGAACTCTCCCACATCCCCCCCCCTCAACCCGCCGCTGCCTCTGCATCCCCCCACCGCTCTGATTTGACGCTCTGCATTCATCTGGCTGCTGTTAATGATTATTTAAATACTTAATGCTTATGTAAACGAGTCAAACACAAGGTCGCAAAGTGGGATTATTAAGATGCTGAATGGATGCACAGTCGACTGGCCAAGAATTCCAACTCGCAGCCCCCCCTGTTTTCTATCATGTTCCTCCAACATGTGGCAACACACTGCATATGTATGGAGAGCCGCATTCATTATTCATGCTGGGAGCCAGTTCGAATGTGGTGGAGAAGTAGGGTTATTCTGGAAGAGGATGGCGAGCACAGACTCAGAGCAGAGGAGTAACTTATTTGTTTTTTTGTTTTTTCTTTTATGGATCTGCACCGTTTCTATAATTCTGTTAGGGCATGATGGGCTGGAATTTGGCCCGTAGCCTGCGATACATAAACCTTGAGGAATGATTCACAGGTTTGTTTGGAGTCATCATCCTGCTTGTGGTTGTAGAAACATATGAGTGCTTATAAAAGTCGAATTACCGCCTCATGGTTGTTTGGCTTAGTGAAGCAGTCAAGATGCAGTTACAGTTTAAATCTATGTCTGTCCAGATTCTTGTGTTGCCATGACAGTTGAAAATATGGATGTTGTTGCAAAGAAGCTCCATATTCTAAGACACTTATGTTTCACGCACAACATCAGAAGATACATACAATCAGCACAGTTTCAAGGAGGACACCAGAGATTAGTATCTGACCAAATGTCTCCCCCTCTTTTCCTCTGAATGTCACAGTGAAGCTGACCTTTGACCTGTTGGATATAAATTCCCTTCACTTCATCATTGTATCCTGTTTGAAACACCCTCATCATTATGGTATGAATTCTTTGACCACCAAAATCTGATCAGTTCATTCTTGCCTCAAGTGGACGTTTGTGCCAAATCAGGAAATCCCCTCCAGGCCTTCAACCTACCATTTGCATATCAGTTACTGAACACATGTTACCTTGAATTCGTGAAAAAAACCCTCATTGTTATCCTCTCATGCCTCTATGGTGAGCGGAGATTCCAAAAAAGGTGCACATTTTTCATGAATTGAGGTAAACGAGGACCGTGTTTAACAGCAATAGTCTCACTTATCTGCTTGTTTGCTCAGTACTTTGCAAGTGCATACATTTTCACTAAAAAGTTGTTATTCAAAACAGGTCAGTATAAACACTCCATGCGCATGGTGGAGCTCATACACACCCACGTGCTCAGGCATGCTCAGGGTGTGCATCTTGTGGGTGGAAGTGATTTAAAATGTAAAGTTTGTATTGTAATGAAAATGCTTGTGTTTGGAGAACTTGAGCACACAGCTGGATAAATGAGACATGAGTTATGTAAGAGTGTGTTTTCATAGTTTTGCTGTTGATAAATGTGGACCCCAGTGGCATCAATTCATGAAGAAAATCCGCGTCTTTTGGATTCTGGAGGCAAAGTTTTCGCCCCAAATTTGAGGTAACACCAGCTGAGTAATTGGTATCCAAGTATTCCTTTAATTTATTGTCATTTATAGGAGCTAGTTCTGAACTAGCTTAATGTTTAGCCTCAATCTAAATTAAAAACTTCAGCAGAGTGAGTGTGGTGTTAACATGTTTATCATTAGCACTTACGATGTGGAGCATGATGTAGTCACCAAGACGTGGGGCGCTGTCGATGCGGACGAGGATGCCGTCTTTGATGGTAGTGCTAAAGCCCACTGCCAGCCTGTCCGTCCGTGTGCTCGGCCTCTCATTATTGGGCCATGTGTACGTGATCAGACCGCCTCCTTTCCCAAAGATGTAGGTGGTGCCAGCTGTGGAAACACAAGAAGCAAAAAAAAGTGGCAGGAATTAGATTTATTCAGGAGAAACAGGGGCAGATGAAAGGAGAAAAGGGAAAAATCCAATTCTGTGATGTATAAACACACTGTAACTAGACACTGGGGAGCAGAGTGCGGTCACCAACGAGACACGTTCTGACAAAACTAGATCCAAACCTCCATTTAGGGCTAAATCTGCTCTAATTCCTTTACAGCTACTTTGCCACTGCTCCAGTGTAATTGTGTCGAGTTCTATTTTAGGTTTTTAATGGAATTCAGCCACCACCACCTTTTGGGTAGAAGTCAGCAGCTCCCCTGGCGCCATCTATGACCTATCCAGCTCTTAAATATAGCACCTTTCCAGGGAATAACAGCCAGTATGACCAGAACTGGATAAGTCTCCCAATCCTCATGTATTATATATGAGACCTGCAACCAAAGAACAAAGGCTGGCACAAGAAAGAAGAGAAGGGGTGGGGGGAAAAAAATCGAAGAACCTTTGTCTGGTTTAATTTGACAAATGCAGGGTAGAAAAAAGAGGCCTCAGTACCAGTGAGGGTAGTGAAGCTCACCAGAATGAAAATTTTTGTTATTACATCAGCCGCTATGCAGATTTGTGTCAGATTAGAGGCTCTGATTGGATCAAGCTCGGCCCTGAGCCACAGAATCTGTGAAAGTTGTTTGTGGATTTCCTTTTTCTATCATCACGTGGAACAGGAGGAAGAAAAAAAAAAGGAAAAAAGTTTCATTATTTGGTTGCAGGGTCGGATTCAATTCCAACTTCTGAATGTTCCCTAAGGTGCGCCAGAATTAAAGCACTGAATCCTTGAGCCGCTTAGCCATCTCGTCCACATTTAGGCAAAGATAATCAAGAGATCAAAGGCATTAGACCTACAGCAGATAGACTAGTGGGTGAATCAATATGGGAGACGAAACAGACTCCGGTGGCCTAAGGATAGTGGAAAGCATTGGGCCCACCTCAGAGGCTGACAGGGGATTGCTAATGAAGTCTCTGAGCTCTTGCATCAATGTATAAATTCATTTTTTCCTGCCTCCACCATCCCTCCGTATCCCTCTCTTCCACATCACCTCTCTCTCTGTCTCCCCTCCCTGTCATTCCTCTCTATTCCATTCACTTCCTCTCCAAGTCACCTGAACATCTGTTTGGCCTTGTGATGGGTGCCCAGCTGTCTCACTGTTTCCCCTACGAAGCGGCCAACAATCTGCTCTGTGGTCCATAATACCCTCGAGACTGCAAGAACATATGGATGAGAGGGAGTAAGAGAGAGGGAGAGACTCTATCCAGCAGATGAGTGTCTCTATTTGCCTTCAGGCGCACAAACAGGTCTGCATTTTACACACCTCAGGTGCTGGCAATGCAAACCACCAGCTAAGGTCGTCTATGTGACATGAAAAATACCCAAACAAGTGAAGCATCCTGAGCCTCAAACAACTGCCTCACTTCTTGTAACTAATAACCCTACATGGCTGGTTTAGCACAGACGCCTTCCTTTGAGACTTTTTTTTTTTTTTTCCTGAAGAGAAACAATAACACCTCTCAATGGTTCTCAATGACATCGCAGCAATTGAAGCTGATGTTTGTGTTGTGAATCACCTGCCTCAAATAGCTCATTTCCTCTATGGCATCGCGTCTGGCTGAAAAACACACCCTGATGCCACAAAGGCAGCAGATAGCAGCCTGCAGCCAGGTTGCACCGGATCTGGCCCCGCTGTCTCGTTGCCTCAAAGTTTCTTCTTGCCAAAAGAGTTCAGGCAGACTTGGGATCTGTTTCCCCGGCAAACGAGCAAACTTCGCCTATCTCATCTAACACACACTCTTTTTTTCCGGAGGGGATGACGATGATGAGCAGCAAAGATACAAGCACCCCGGGGAGCCAATTATCACATTGAGGAGATTTGCTTAGTGTTTCAAGAAGACAATGTTTCGGCATGAAACACACACGGGCAGCCACACACGCACCGACAGACGCACACACAGGCAAGCTGACGGAGGCACAAATGCACATCGTGGGGATTTAAAGCGTGCGAACATGTGTGCAGACGCACAAACACTCAGAACAGGATGCCTTCTCACATACGATCGCACGAGTGGGTGATTATTTACACAAGTACAGAGAAGAGAGAGAACCCGAGATGGCCGAAATGTAGCACATTCCCCTGAAAACCTGCTGGGCCCAGACTGCACCGGCTGCATTTCCACACAGAGAGGAAGTCTACTGCATATCAATTCATGCATTCATTGTGTGCAAAGCTCTCAAAGTGTGGCGTCATTTCTGATACTTATCTGAAAATTTCAACAGAGAAATAAAACTGTGTAACTCTGAGGAAACGCAGACTTGTGGCAGAGAGGCTGAACTCCCAAGGTCAAGAGTTTCATTTGAATAACTCTGCTTCAGAGCAAAAGGGCTTTTTCCAGGCGCGAGGGCTTTTCCACTCAAGTGTGGATGTAAGTAGCGCCAATGTAATTGAATTTCAGCGATTTTGCAAAGAGACTAATTAGATGAAAGAGGGTAAGCAGTGGCATATTTTAAATTTTCTAGCATATTTTAGCATGCCTACTCTCAATTACTTCAACCAACACCTCCTTGGGCGCTAACCTGCCCTGAAACTATTCACAAACAATAGTCTCATCAAGGTTTTTTTCCTTCCCTACCCCATATTAAAATTTGTTACACTGAAAACAGAATGCAGAAAAGAGAAAAATGAAGCTTTTCTTCATTAAAAAAAAAAAGAATCAACACGTATTGCTTTCGCTGTGTTGAAGCGGTGTGTACTCTACATTAGCAAGACGATCTCACATTAGTACTTTGGCAAAAACCTTTTAAAATGTGCATGTAATTAGAAGTGCAAGAGTGCAACAAAAAAGACTGTCATTCAGCGTCGGGAAAATAACAGTTCTTTAGTGAGTCAAGCGTTAAAGAAGAAGGAGCTCTGTAACAGATTTTTTTTCACCTTGATTTCCTTAATAGCACTTTAACAAAGACTTTGAAACAACACTTGGGATGTTTATCCAGTCAGCTGTTAAAGACATGAGGTTAAAACTTATGGTTAAAGCAGCAGTCCAGTTTGTTTGCTGAAAACCCTCCTCAGAGTTCCATGCTTTACTTTGTGCGTCCCTTTCTTTTCTTTCTTTCTTGTTACCACTGAAGACTTTCAATCCACCACATCGTGGTCATTCATGGCATTCTTTCAGAGATGGACACTTAGAGGCATCATGCCAGTAAACACAAATGAAGCATCCAACATGTATGCCTTTCACAGTGATGAGTCTCTGGTGAAAAGCCAACTACAGGGGAAATATCATCAAAGGAATCAAATCTACAAACAGATTACTGCACAAGATGTTATTTTGGTGGATCAGAGGGGACTTTCATCTCCATATTTGAATAATGCAATCTTGCCATGGCCAGTGGGTATTGGAGGGAGGCCATTTGAAATCTAATTGTGGCATATGGGTGCTCTATTGATTCCTGAGTGAAGTGACGGCAGATAGGAAGCCCTCGGAAAGAAATTAAGAGCAGCGCTGATTTTTTTGATTGATGGTTGACAATAAAACAAAATACCCCCCTATGAGCTCTAAACATGTCTGACGTTAGCTTTTAAAGAACGGCATTGCACTAATGCATTACTCTCCAGCGTTGTGATTCATTGCATCTGCAGAGTGCCTCCGTTTAGAGACAAACTGTAGATGAGAGACTAGGTCAAAGCCTTGGCCTCTATTTCGCAGAGTTCCCTTGAGGCGTGGGAGTGCAGACAGAAGGTCAGGACACCTGTCTGCAGAACAGAACTATGTCCTGTCCTTCAGGCGCCCATGTGACTTTACCCAACGAGAGGAGAGAGAGAAAAAAGGAGGATGTGGTATTTTCACACAAAGACAGAAATGATGGAAGGTCACCAGTTTCAACACGCTACAGTCGCCAGTCAAAAATGCTGGCACTGTGCGTTTCTGCAAATCACACATTTGTTACATTTGGAAGTTTCATATGTATCATAGCAACAAACCGCACCAAAGTTCGTTTGTAACCGGACCGAGACCACCTCTTCAAGAAGGTCTCAGTCCGGTTGTGTGATTGCTGTGTTCACACCTGCCCAAACAAACTTCAGTTAGGGGGCAAACTAACTTGAGTTCGATGAAACCGAACCAAACAGGGCAGGTGTGAAAGCACCCTAACAAACAAGACAAAAAGGTTGTTTTTAAGTGTGACATCACTGCATTCCCAGTGGCTTTTTTGTCTCCAAACGTGGGTGTTTTTTAGAGACCCGCTGCTGTTTTTTCACAGGAGACAGTGCCACGAAAAGCAGATGGTTTTTGTTGAGACATCACTCTTTCTTTTGTCGGGGTAGTGCCACGAAAAGCGGTTCTTTTTTAAATGAGACATACCTGTGTTTCTTGCCAGAATAATGCCATGAAAAGCAGTTGTTTTCTGCTAGGGGTGTAACGATACATCGATTCACATCGATACATCGATTCATTGATTAACGATCTGATTATATCGATGCAAAATGAAAACATCGATCCATATCGTCATCTTAAAGATACACATTTATTTTGAAATTCACATAGCACGTCTGTGTCACCATTTCTGGGCAAGCGCGCCTCCGCTCAAACAACAAACAGAAATAAAATGGTCAAATCATATTCTAGTTGTTTTTTGAGAGGATGTAAATGATTGTGTTAGATGGGCATATGATATTGCGTCATATCGATTGCAGGCTCCTGAATCGAATCAAATCAAAATCGTATCGTGACAGACTTTGTGATAGCGGCAAACATCATACTGTCATCCAAACAAATTGATGTAATATCATATCGTGATGAAGCTGGTGATTTACACCCCTATTTTCTACCAAGACATCATTGCATCTAGTTTGGATTGTGCCATGAAAAATGACCTTTTTTTTAACCTATAAACAAACGGCTTGTGTGCCTAAAGCTAACCACATATTAATCAACATAAAGTTGATTAAGTTGATCAGCTTAATACCAACGTACAATCATGGTTTGCTGAAACATACAATGCCATCATTTTTTCTATATTTGAGTTGTTTGATCAGCAGGAGAAATGTGAGTGGAACAAACATGATCCACTGTCAAGCCTCTGCTCCAGCTCAGCGTATGGCGATTAAACAAATTACAACAATTTTAAACATACTGTATTTACAGGCATGTTTGCGTGCTGTCCTCCCTCATCTTTCACATGCACATTTAAACTGCACGAGGCAACAATGCTATCTGTAAAAGACCAAAAGGAGCAGAGCAGCTGCCAGGGCGCACGTCTGTTATAACTGGGTAATTGGTTGTAGTCGGGCTTCACACCATGCTGTGATAAAACCCTCTGTTTAGAGGCAGCTGGTAGAGGACCTACAGTAAAAGGCTGTAACTGTCTGTCCAACTGCACAGGCTGCAGGGAGGGGCGGTCAAGAGTTTTTTCATTCTAGTGGAAGTTGTAGAGGGTGGTGTGTGTGTGCAGGTACCTGTGTGTGTGCATGTGTGTATGGGCAGCCACAAAGAAACAGGTGCCACAGCCAGCTACCCACAAGGCACAGAACTGCAGTGGGTAAATGCTCCAAACTCCTGGTGTAAGTATGCATGCACACATGCTCAAAGTCATCTGCATAGACACATATGAGTCTGAACTCACACACATCCACGAGCGCACACACACACACACACACACACACACACTCTCCTCTCTTCTCTCCTTGGTGTGTGTTGTTTATGTGCTTTTATGTCTTTCCCCTTGTTATCTCTTGGGCTTTCTGCAGCGCTGGCACCCCAGGGGATGGAAAAAGAAGACAAACACGGTTTGATGTGGTCGAATTCTCTGCCATCGGAGAATGAGGGAAAGAAAGAGGAGCCTTAAAAAAAAAATCCTGAAAGTGAGATGCAAAATGTAATTGCCTCCTCAATCACGTTCAAAAGAACTCTATCATCACAATGCTTTCCCCTGCCGTGCTTCATACATGGGGGATTATTAGGCTTGCTGTCCTTCACACAACTACAATAAAGAATCATTGACAGAGGAATCGAATTGTGAGATACTGAGCTGTGTAATCACCGGGATTTATCTCCATTTTACAACCTCTTATCATTTCATAATTCATATTTCCAACTGTTGCCTCTCCCCTCTGGGATAGAGTGAGGGACGACACTCATGATTGAATGCCTTCTCTGCCTGTCTCTGTCTCTCTATCTTCAATCGGCTGCCAGAACCAAGTTTACAGCAAACTGCAAAAATACTAGAGCTGTCTGTGTGTGTGCATGTGTGCTGTCGCTGCATTGTCAAAACACATGGTGTCCATGTGTCCCATCTCTCATCAGCGACGCCGAACAAAATGCAGAACATGATTGATGAAGGGCAGCGTGTTGTGAAGAATGGCTATGTAAAGAAAACAGCCAGCCTTGAATGATTTACACTGTCTGTTTCCCTGTTATAATAAGCTGTAGCATCACTACACTACATGGGTTCACGCGCCAAAACCCAGGGGTAATAGAAGAGGAAGGAAAACAGAGGCAGAATGGACAGAGCATACATAGCGAGAAGTGAAAGAAGCCAGAGCTGTATTATGATATATGTGCAGGCAACATGCCGTAAAATACATACAGGGATGATATTAAGATACATTAGTTTATGGTTTCTCACGATTTGCCCTTGGCGAAGTTGCCATGTTAAATACTATTATTTTCAGCCTAATTAAACCTTATGGAATTATTTTGTCTCAGGTATAATCGCTGTAGGGGCAACTTTTATATGTAAACTTAAATTAGTGTCAAAAGGTGGCAGAAAACTGGCTGATAATAACACAACACAGTCTGCGATTATAGCTCGGAAAGTTATTTCCCAGTCTACACAGTGCGTACAGAGGATTGTATGGATTACTCTACATTGTATAACATTTTGTCAGAGTCGTATTCTAACTTTATGAGCCAGAACCCACTAGCAAATGCAACAAAGCGAGGCAGAGGCTCAGGCAGCTTCTGCCCGGGCTGCAAAGCAGCACCAGTAGCCAGGATGATAAAGTCTGAGCCGCTGGGCAGCAGCTCCACTCCCTGGGATTGAGCAGTCAAATACTACAGTGGTTGTATTTGTGCTACAGTTGCGCAACAATGCCAAGAGAAGCTCAGGCCTCTCCGCTGCAGCAACACTTAGCGCTGACAGTTGTGTTGGAGTCACGTGTTGGTGCCAGTGCAGAGGGACTGCAGGTGACGGGAAACATGACAAGAACATATCGATTCATCTGCAAAATGAACAATTAATCAATAAAACTGACACGAACAGTCGTATGTTAAATGTCAAAAAAGTGCCAGCAAATATCTTTTTTTTGGTTTGAAAAATGACTGAAAAGAATCTAAATATTATTTACCTGAACAAAAATGCAACAATTTTTGTTAAAGCTGTTTAAATCAGTGTTGTTAAGAGATACTTGTAGTGTTTTGTCCGCCACATTTACATCAGTGGGGGTAGAGACCTCTCAGTGTTATGGGAAAATACATATGTTTGTTATATTTGACTTATACACAAATATAAGAAGAAATAATCTTGCTATGTGTTTAACCAAGTAAGATGAGTTATTAAAAAAAAACTTGTGACATGAATGTGATTCTTTTTCTATTTTTAATTAAGTTATTATTTTTGTATTTATTCTTTTTCATATTATTATTATTTTAATTTTTACAATTATCATTATTATTATTATTTTTTTTTTTTTTTTGAGGTCCTATGTTAGGAAATTTTTCTGTTCCTTTAAAACTGGAAAAAAAAAATGTTTGAGCAACTCAGCTCTCTTCAGGTTAAATAACAGTGATGGATTAACTGTGTATTCAAATTAATCAGATATGGTATTCTTTAATTAAAATGGAGCATTTTAATATTCCATCTGTCATTCATGTGGTAAGTTTGGAAAACCCTCATTTCAGCACCAGGAGCTGTCCATACAGCAGCGAGTGCAGCACTGTGTTTAGTGAGACATATCACAGACCTGCACACCCACACAGGTGTTTTATTTATTCTGATTAATTACAGCTCAGCTCAGGTTGAAAATTGATAATTATGTGAGGTCATCAAACTGCAATCCGTGGCCCAAGGGACACTATTTGCCAACACTGTTCCATGGGTTGTACCAAACTACCACGACTCCTGCTGGGAACATAGAAAGAATCACTTGTTTTATTTGTTGGTCTCCAACAGTGGTCTGCAGCTGGGCAGGCATCTCGCCCGTCTTTCAAGCAGCTGACCATGGTTTTGGGGGGCACAATCGCCACTGAAAATACCCGCCTATGGTGACACAACCATGGCTGGGGAAGCGGGTCATGTCTTGGTAAAAAACAACCTCTTTCGTGACATTATCCCGGCAGGAAATGCGGCGATGTCTCTGTAAAATCAACCCCTTTTTTGAGCACTATCCCCAGGGGAAACACAGTGGCCGGTTGCTAAAAGCTACCACAATTGGTGGCTAAAAAGTCGCTGAAAAAATAACAGGTATTTCTGTTTGTTGGTCTCGAACAGTGGTCTGCAGCTGGGCAGGCATCTCGCCCGTCTTTCAAACTGCAGACCATGGTTTTGGGGGCACAATCGCCACTGAAAATACCCACCTTTGGTGACACAATCACAGCTGAAGAAGCTGTTCGAGTCATCGACACAGTGGCAGGTCGCTAAAAAATAACCACAATTACTGCATAAGAAGTTGCTCAAAGTGCAGCAATAAATTACTAAAAAAAACAAGTTTTTCTTGTTTGTTGGTCTCAAACAGAGGTCTGCAGCTTGACAGGCGACCATACTTTTGGGGCCCAATCCCCATCAAAAATACCCGCTTTTAGTGACACAATCATGTCTGAAGAAGTCGTTCATGTCTTGGTAAAGAACAATCGTGTTTTGTGGCATTATCTGGGCAGGAAATGATGTGGTGTCTTGGTAAAATAAACAGAGAAACAAAAAAAAAACCACAGCAACAGGTCGCTAGAAAACAACCTGTTGTGTTGTTTTGTTGGTCTTGAACAGTGGACTGCAGCTTGGCAGGCTTCTCGCCTGGGTGAAACAACATCCACCATCCCCTCCACCTCCAGATGACACGAGCTCATACACTACATCACTTCATCAACGTTGATATGATAAGAGTGAAACGTGAGAGTGTAAAGTTTCCGTGGTTTGCAGAAACATACAATCCCGACACTTTCCTCAAGCGGCTGGGCTGATTATTGTATGTCTTCCAAAACTGTTCTACCTCATAGCTTGAAATTAAAGTGTAATGTATGTAATTGGATTGTGCTCAAAAACCCTGGAGGTACAATGACTTCCATGGAGGCAACACACGGTGAGATGGCTCAATCAAAAAGTTCTTATCCTTTTTGTCACCCTTCACTGGCAGGGGACATACTTGACATATTTCCATGATGAACAGCTTGATTTGCCATCTGTATCATGTTGCTGAGGCAGAAGTGGGGAGATGCGCAGAGGGAGAGCAGGGGAGAGTGGTGGGAGAGTCACTTTGTGCAGGAGGAAGGAGGGAAGACACGGAGAACAGAGACACGCAGATGGAGAAAGAGAGAGTCAAGTGGCGTCGATGTGAGCCTGAGATATTCAACCCCCACACCCCGCCCCCTGCCTCGTCCTCTCGGAGCAACAGGAAAAGGTACTGGCTCCTCACTCTCAGGCATGTCAAGTCATCCTCAGATTGCTACAGTGCAACAAGAAGATGGACTCACAGACACTCATTATCCAAGCAGTCATGTATCCTCACTTCAGCTTCATGTAACACTGCAAAGTCACAAATGTGAGTATACAAGTGAAAATACTCGCACATGCACACACACAGACTAGAACAGCAGAAGGTGAGCCATAACAACTCTCCCCTCATTACTGCGAAACTCGGATAGCCAGTCTCACCCTCACCCTCTCCCTCCCTCTCTGTCTCCCCTCCTGCTGCATTACTGACACTCTTCTCTGTTGTAGCAGCGAGCGGACAGAGAGGAAGGGCTTTAAATGATTTTTTTCTCGGTTCTCTGGAGATGTCAGCTCCTATTCTCTCTGGTTGGAAAAGGAAGAGGGAAGGGGGTCTGAAGAGGATTTCAGAGGCTGGCGGAGGGAGGGGGGCTTGCAGCTGAGATCCACGCAGCACTCTAGGTTACAAAGAAGACCTGTCTGCTGACTTTAATGCTGCACGCTGCCACCAGTAGAATTTTTAGAAAGGGGAGAGAGACGTCGCAGAGAGATGAAAGAAAAAAGGTACGAGGCAGCAGAGGCGAAGAGGGATGCAGGGTAAAAGAGGAAGAGACAGACAGACAAAGATGGGCAGCATAGGTGGGGAAAAGTCAGCTTTCCTCCACGTTAACAGAAACAAATATTTGGGACACTAAAGCTCCGTAAAACCTGACTCAATCCAGCTCGCCTTCTATGGCGAAAATTAGCATTCTGTCAGCTCTAGTGTTGATGTTCACATCGCTCTCAGCGAAATTAGGACATGAGTGTCTCCTTCCCATCATTCATAATGCATGACACACAATGTGTGTGAGGCGTATCACTTGAGAGGCAGGCCACACCAAACCCTGCTGAGGATTAGGTGAAGACGATCTCCTAAAGAATAAGGGATTCCAAGATGGGTCCGAGTGGAAGCATCATTTATAATTGAATCTTCCCCAGAGGATAGTGCAGCCTGTCTGCCTTTGCCAAGGCTTCGAGGAGAGCCCAGAACTCCTCTCCCCCTCACTCTCTCCCAGTCTGTCTCTACCTCTCTGTCTCTCTGCAATAACTGACATACACAAATACAACACAGCAACCTCAACTACTGATCTTATCCGAGGCCTTTATGACTCAAACCCCAGTTGGTCACATTTACTCATTCTAAACTTTCTACAAACTTGCCTTTTTTGGTGGAAGGAGCGGGGAAAGTTTAGATGTACACACACCGTGTTACAACATTGGTGATGTCAGCGGAAATTGCGTCAGCTGCAAAATCACAAGGGAAATCAGAGGCTTTACTCATCAAATCGTGGGTGAGACTGAAAGTTATCCAAAAGATAGGATCGCAGAAGACGAGAGATTGATTCAACGGGAAGATGGTGCAGGAGGCACTCGGTGTCCACACATTTCTGGAGGTCAAACATTTAATGATGAATGTGACTTTCATTGGTTTTGGGCTTCAGAAGCATGTTGTAAAATTCCTGAAGAAATGGAAAGAGGCTTTATGAATTTGTTCGTGAAGATTCTCAGTCATCCAAGTCATGGTGGTTCTGCAGAAGCCATCTACGTCAAACTGGACTGACCATCGTTACACAGAGGAGGTGGCCTATGACACCACTTATCCTCCACCTACAATGCAATCCTGAGTTCCCTCCCCAGACAGCTTGACACCCAGTAACACCTGGACCCATCCAACCCTGACAACCCACATGATTACCGGATGGGTCAACGACTCACATGTCACCTCAACCATTCTGTAAGGGTTCACACCTACACAGGGTTTAAAGCCTGCGACTCCTCACTTATCCATTAGAACTGAAGAAGCCTCTTGGATGAGAGGTGAAATGTCTTCAATGAACTCAAGCAAGGCCAGCTGCCTACGATATGGCACTGAATGTATTTATTATGAATATATATTCAATAAAACCTGTCATATTTTGCACTTTATCAGATGCTTTTCAAGACACCATGTGGAGTTTTTGAACATGAGGGGTGTAAATCATAAGGTACATCACAATCTGATATTACATTGATTCTTTGGACAACAGTAGGATATTTGTCGTTATCACAAAGTCTGCCAGAGTGTGATTTTGGTTCGATTTAATTCAGGGGCCTGTGATTAATTTGAGACACATATGTCCATTTAAAAAAGTTTGAGGATATCAGTTTTGGTTAGTTTTGCTTTCTTTTCTTTTTTAGCCCGTCACCCATTAACCATTAATCTAAGCGGTTAATTTTTTAAGGAAAAAAAAACGCAAAGCGACGTGAAATACAAGAGTCTGACATTCAACTGTTTCAGTAGCTTTAGCACTGCATTCTAGTGGTGGTAAAATGTTGATGTTTTGTGACGTAAATGTCTTTTATTTTACTTTCTGTTTGTTGACAGACAGCCGGCTAGCTGTGTTAACATGCCGAAACAGGGTACCCACTGCCCAGCAACCAGTCTCCACTTAGCCCCCAGTAAGTATGCTGGGCTTCTGAAGCTAATTTTACGTAGTCAAAAGTGGAACTTAACCGTCAAGGTCTGTCACATGCTGCCATGAGGCCCAAAGAGACATCTGTAAATCAGTGGATGCTTATTTTGAGCATCATAACCCCCGCAAAATGGTGGCCACCTTTCGGTCTCCCCTCAGGTATTCTTGGTGAGTAAGCAGCTTCATTTTGAGCCACAAAACCCCGTCAGCAGTATTCACTACATTAGCACCACTAGCCTTGCTGACACTGCTAACAGTGCTAACGAAGCTAAAAGTGATAACACAGTTAACAATGCTAAAGGGGGTTTAAGTCACTGCATCTCCTGACAGAACAACACGGCTGAATTTTAGCCTCAATGCTTTTCTTTTTCGCCTCACATTGTTAAAACAGAGCAGCTAACATTGCCTAGCAAGAGCAACAAGCTAGCTGGTTGAGGTGCCCAGCCAGGTTTGACTGATGGATTGTTACACCCCAAACTCTGTAGAGTCTAACCCCAGAGCAATGTTTTTACAAGTGGGTTCCTGTTTTGTTTGCATTGTGCATCCACACATGGACGTGGGCTATAACTTCCTGCCGCTGGTATTATGCTAATCCACAGGTGCACAAGCAAGGAAACATGCATATAAACATTTCACAAATTTGGTGAGTAATGCTAAATGTAAATGCAACTTAATTTACAACAAAACTCCACCTTACCACTTATTCCTATGATCTGTGTGATACTTTAGACTGTTCTTGTTCTTTAAAAAGCTGACTATTTTTGTGTTTATTTTTCATTAGATCACCGAAGATTCAGCCATCTTGTAGTGAACAGGAATATAAAGGCTGTTTTTTTACCCGCTCTATAGAATGGATGAAGGTCCTGTGTTGAAATGTGCTGGCTGAATAAAGAGCATGCTCTTCCAGTGAGGCTGATAGTGCTGCAGGGATATTTTTCACAAGATGTCAACAACCCGCAGCAGCAAATGGATTTTGCTAGTTCGGTTTGTTTGCCTCAGACTAGTTGTGTACAGAATGTAATAAGTCAAGATGGATTGACTATCTGTCAAACGGGCTTCCACCTTTGCCACACCAACAACCAGCTCCGATATCTGCCTGATGGTAGCTAGCGCGGTGTTAATTTCAAGCATGGATGATAGAGACAGCTGCGTAACTTCTTTGCTTCTCTCCTCCTCTGCTGGCTTCAACATAAACTCTGAAAATGTGGGAAGTGATAATTAAGGCGGCACTTCTGCATATAGTCTTCCCTCACATACAGAAATCGCAGCTTTTTAAATGGAAGCTGACAGATATAAACACAGCGTTACAAGCTGAAGGAGAGAGCGAGCCTTACTTTTCCACGCCGGCCCTGTCAAATCATTCTTTCTTCTGACATGCCAGCTGTGTATTTCAATTACAGGTAGACTATTTATAAAACAACTTGAGAACCACTCTCAGATGCCCACCTGCTTTTGAAGAATATGGATTAGAGAGTTGGATGGACGGATGCTAAAAGGAATCAGCGTCTTGTATGAAGCGGGGCTAATCTTCCCTTTGATATCGACAACATCAAATAGAACAGTACTTGAACCTAATATGCTATACGCAGTAATGGCTCTTTCTTGCAGAGGGAAGACAAACAAAGCAATCAAGCTGATAATACAGATGTCTGTTTTTCAGATCAAAATCAAACTGTGAGCAAACATGCCATGATGACCTTTTTTTGTTTGCTCGGTGCCTTCCTTGTGTCTGAATTTGATGATTGCCCGCTGAAACACAGCTTCATTGTCGTCTCCAAAGCTAGACCAGCTGTGCCTGCGGTTGGCATAGCAACCCCACATCCTAGCCACCAATGTCTGTGACAACCTGACATCGTCTCCAAACCTACCTACATCAAGCATCATTATATTTCATTGATTAACTCAGAAGCAGTTCCTCCTCTCTAATGATGAGCAGACTTAAATGTGGATTGCAATGCAACTCCCACACCTCCTGTACTCTCGCCATCACACACACACACATAAAAAACACACACATACAGAAAGCAGGCTGGAGTGTGAGATCGAAAAAAAAAAAAAAAATTCAATCAAGTTTGTACTTTTCAGAAGTTTACTCAGCCGCCTCCCTCTGAGCCAAGGACTGCAATTGCACAGTAACATTTAAGGCAGTGCTCAGTGTGACCCTGCTTCTCTCTCTAAACAACTCTCCAATTTAAGCTGAGGCCTGCCATCGATAGCAACCCTGATGAAGTGATTGGTGTTGACGAGGTAGTTCATATTTCAGTGTGACACAGATTACAACCTGTAAGGTACACGGGGTTCCCAAATAAGTGCACCACTCTGCCACTCTTTTATGGACGCAATCAGCACATGGTAATGGTCATTCATCACATTGGATCAGAATGTATTCCTCTGTGGGGCTTCACTGGTGTGCACCACAGAGCGTTGGGCTAACCTTGATGGTGCGCCGGCTGTATCATTTTAGGCAGCGGGAGGTGGGAGTTTTCATGTAATGGCTAGTTCACACTACACAACTTTAGCCCTGATTCTCCACTCGCTGACAGCTTTTGGAGCTTCCTGATAAAAGCCTCAGATCAGAAGCAAATCGGTGTTGGCTTGGCGCTTGCAAATTGGCGCTCGAGCGCTGTGTGTGAAGTGTTCAAAGATGCAAGCTAAGAGATATCTAGCAAGCTAAGTACCTGGGGCCTGTTGCACAAAGCACCTCAAGTTTGCTCCTTAAGTATGACACTTAAGGTTTAGTTTTTCCTTAGCTGAGGAAATTACTAAAAGGTGTTGCACAGAATCGCTTAAAAGGTTTCCTTGGTCAAGGAAAGATGTTAAGGCATTTACTGCACTACTTTTACAACACTAACTATCACCATCTCATCCTTCTCTTGCTGGGACAGGAACTTGACTATGGTGAATGATGTGGCACACCATTGTTTTGTGTACATAAAACGCATCACCAATAAGATTGGAAAGATCCCGTTGCACAGAACCACAGAGCAATCTTTAATTGTAAAGGGGCTGGAAGAGCGCAGCTTCAGTGATCCAACTTCAGATGTTGAGACAAATTGTAAATTGACCTCCAGTCAAATTATAGTGCATAATCAGTTGCTCATCATTAAAGGTGTCCATCGGGTTTTCCTAGTTGTGAAACACTTCTCTCGGGATGCCGTCATTTTCCTCATATATTGCCATAAACTCAGCCATGTTGCGGTTAAGATGCAGTCAGAGGTACTTTATGTTTTCTTTCCTTACTTTAGCACCTTAAGCTATTGCTTGAGTAAAAGACCAAGATAAGGAGATGAACATATGGAGACCTTAAGGGGAAGACTTAAGGATGTTTTGTGCAACTGATTTTTAAAGACGACCTTAATTCAGATGTAAAGGGAACTCTCAACTTAAAGCGCTTTATGCAACCGGCCCCTGGACCTGCTGGTGAGCTACAGCCAATGAGAGTGCAAGAAATAGATTGATGAGAAAGACAAGGACTGACTACTGCACCATAAGAGTGTGAGAGCATTGTTAGGTTTTAGGAGTTAGTTAGTTGTAAGTTACTGTAAGTTATTAATAACCAACTCAGAACACTGTTTTCTTGCTTTCTGACCCTCTTGCTTGAACCCAAGATATTTTTCTAGTAAGCTTACTCAAACCCACCTGACGGGACAGGCATCATCTGGAGTGTGTGAACCCCTGTCACCAGTCAGTCATGTAACATTAGTGTTACATGATGAGCATATGACAAACAAGCTGTTCGGCAACTTCAGCTTATTCAGAATGCTGCTGCTGGGGTCCTGACAAAAACTACAAAATCTGACCACATCACTCCAGTTTTAAAACCTGTACACTGGTTACCTGTCACTAAGAGAGTTTATTTAAAAATCTTGCTGCTTGTGTATAAATCATCCTGTGGATCAGCGCCCAAATATATCTCCAACATGCTTGTGAGATGTGAATTTTCCTAGGACCCTGAGGACATCTGGGGTTGGCCTACTAACCATCCCAAGGGTTAGAACAATATATGGTGAAGCAGTGTTTTGTAATCATGCAGCAGAAACCTGCAATGACCTACCAGAACTTATTTCTAAACTCAATTTTAAATACTTTTCAATAATGTTTTTATCTTTGCATCTCTTGTTAATGTTGATCTTTTTAAAATTGTAAATACTTTAATAATTCATTTTACCTTTTATATCTTTTTTTTTCTATTTACTCTTTCAGTATACATCTGAATCCTTTATTATGTTTTACTTATGAATGCCCTGGTGTATGAAATGTGCTAAACAAATAAAGCTGCCTTGTCTGGCTTTGCCTTGAAAACCACAACAACTTCAAGACTCCCGGTTACAAGACAGGAAGTTGTGTATTGTAAAGAACATATGGGTCTGACAGCTTTGAATGTTGTGTAGTGTGAACTTGACCTACAGATCTTTGACAAGTTGACTTTGAGTGACAACGCTGAGGTTGGGTGCTTGTAACAATGGTTGAGACGGAGGACTCATGAAAGTAAACGTTGGTGCGGATCTGATAAATTCTGCAAAGACATTGTTCGATCAGGTAATGTAGAGTATAATTACTTGAGCACACATACTATGCAAACAGATCAATGACAAATTAAAGGAAAAAACTCGCTAAATGACTGAGGAAACACAACAAATACAGATGCTTCCATGCAGGGCAAGAGGTGCCACATATGAAAATGATGTCAATTTTAGCTTTTGGCCTGCACAGTCACCAGATCTGAACCCAACCGAACAACTCTGGACTAAGCTCTCTTCCACTTTCATCCAAGTGCCAAATGAGGGAATATCTTTTTGGAATAATGGTGTTCATCCATCCGGTAGAGCTCCAGAGATGTGTCAAATCTATGCCAAGGAGCATTAAAGCCTTTCTGGCAGTTAGTGGTGGCTGCATGCACAATTTCATACATTGTTGGATTAATGGAGACCAGAGGTCATTAATTTTAATGGAGGGTCAGTGACAGACAATAATGGACTAGTGCCCCCTTGTGGCTGCTAGATCTGCTGGCCACAGATATGCTGGATTAAAAAAAAAAAAAAAAATGCCCCTTGAAACAGGACACCCTGAAATAAGTGGTGGGTAATGGGAAGTTAATATTGTAGGGTTTATTTTCTTACAACAAAAGCTTTAATTATGGTTTGTTAATCATGATTATAGTGTAACATGTAATCTGGTCACATTAAATTTTACAGCAAGGACGAAACTGTCCTCCATGTAGTTTGGCAGTTCCATTCAATTCTGCAAAAAATACATCGTTTTTGAGGTGGGGATTGTGTCCACCAAGATAGTGAATTAAGTTCTGCATGTGGCATAGGACTCTTCAGCCTTGTTCAGTCTGCTAACCCAAATCCTTGTTTTTGGCATATCAAGATTGATTTTAGAAAGTCTGGAAAGCAAAGAAAAAACACATGAAATGCGTTTTTTGCAAATCAGATCTTAACCACATTGGGGGTGGTTTGAAATGTGTTACCAGTTGGATTTCTACAGATACGTCTCAGTCTCGACACTCTGGATGTTTAAATCGGATTTCAAAGTGTCTGTCGCCTCACTACCCAGCCAACATTTGTATGTGGGGCCCACGTGGGTAGTAAATGGGTTGAAAAATGGGCCCCATATGGGATTGTCCATGGGTTCCATATTAGCCCCATGCCAATAGCCCACATTAATGGCTTTACTCAAGTGGGCTCCACCTGGTTTATGCTGGGGCTCCTTGGGCACCAGTTGGGTATGCGCCCAAAATGAGCTTCTAATCTGGGGCTCACTTGGGTAAACCCACACATGTGGGCAATTTGAATGGGGCCAATATGGAACCCATGAACAATCCCATATGGGACCCTTTTTTCATGGGCCCCTCATACAAATGTCGGCTGTGTAGCAACGCGACACATGACAACGATGTCAAATCCAGAGTGACAGAAGTGCTGAGCAGAATCCATGCTGCCGACAAGTCCAAACAACTACACTTGGGTGAAATCACTGACCTCCATTTTTCATGCTTCTCTGTTAAACGCCCCCCCCCCCGGACATCACTAGGGTAGCTATGTAATTGCTGACACATAAGGCATTACCACAGCAACCCATACATACAGTGACGTCAGGACACTCAAATCTGATCTGATCACTTGCAATCAAGAGTGTGATCAGTTTGTCTTAGAGATCAGATTTGAGAAGCACGCTGAACACAGCCTTAATGTTCGATTAACCTTAATCTAATCTGTACATACCTATCATGCATGAATACTATTTAGACTCACATGCACAATTAACTCTTTCTTTCACTCTCTTGTGGTCTCAAAACACACACTCACAAACGACTGGAGAGATAACACACTCTCTGACTCAGACAGTCTTTATCACTGCAGTAGGGTTTCGATATTGGAATGGTATCCTGTAGTTGCTGTTTTCCAATTCCCTCCGGCAGGTGGTTTAACTTCAGCCCTCTATTGAATGTGTCAACCTTATAATTAATGCCCTCCCTCTGTCCAATTCACCTCCACTCCCTGCTCCCCATTCTTCTCCTCCTGCTCTACCATTGACCAGATACCTTGACCGAGTCTTGCCTGTAGTTCTAACCCCTCCTCCAAGGACACTGAGCCTGAGACAAAACACAGCAGTGACTCAAGCCATGGGAGGAAAAATTGGCGGTGGAGCCACAATCCATCTCCTTTCAGTCATTTAGCCACAAAGCCGTAGAGAGGTCAGTCCTGCACCACCTCCTCTGTTATCTGTTTCCAATCCTTTATCAAGAGGGGGAGAGTGGGCTTAGTAGGAGGACGAGGAGGAGGAGAGGGGAGGGAGCAATGGAGATAGATTCTTAAAAGGCCACTGCCACGCAGCCTATCTACAAATAAACAAGAGGAGTTGCAATCGATGAGAGGGGGGAGGAATGGACGGATGAGGGGGTAAAGGGTTCTTCTTGAAAGCTGTAATTAACGGAATACTTAAGCGGGAGTTATGGATTGGCGATAGGCAGGAGGGCGTGTGCCAGTCTCGCTGAGGACAAGACAAAGACACAGAGTGAGCACATGTTCGAGGAGATTGCGTACATCTGCATGTGGGAATATGAAGCAAGCTTGTGTGTAAAAGTGTGTGTGGATGTGTATGCTGATCAGCAGCCAAGGCTTAGCTGAGTTTGCCTGGGGTGAGGTTGAGAGGGCCCAAGGGAGTTTGGAGGGCAGCGGGATGGAACATGCTGGCCTCTCAGTGTGTCTTAGTGTCGGCCTAATTAAAGGCTAAGCCAAAAAGCTCTCCATGTTGTTGTTGCTGCTGCTGGTGGATGTGCTAGCGACTGCAAGTGTGTCTGTAGACGTTCAAGGGTTTTAAAACCCATGCTAATATTTTTTTGTGTCCCTAAATACTCTATGCTGAGTTTTCCCATCCTCGTGTGGCCTATGACCCCAATTTTATCTTTCAAAACACTCATGATGCCAGATAACAGAGTTGTTAAGTTGTCATGTGAATTTGGGTACAGCCTACTTTGTTTTCAAGAACAGCTTCAAATTGATTAAATAGAAATCATGCCCTGAGGAAGGAGATGGCTCCCTGGAACGTGTTAGCACAACAAAATGTATTGGAGGAAATCAAGTTGTCTTCCTGGGCTTTCAGTAGAGTGTCACATTTCCAAGGACTGAGCACTCCTGCAGTGATCTGAATAAGACAGCCTTGTCTAACTGAAGCTCTGGCATGCAATTAAAAGAACAATGTGCTTTTGTCAAGTCTGTTTCTTTAGCCTCCCGTGACTCTTCATCCTCATATTAGGGCATAACATTTTGGATTTGTTGTACCTTATACTTCATTTTGCCCAACATAGACCTGTTATCCTCTTTCAGGACACTTTGATGTGCCATCTAGTGCTAGCAAAAGCTCAATAAACTAATCCGTGTAAAAACAAGATGGCAGCCATCTCTGGCAAGTCAGTCTGCAGCCAATCCCCACACAAAAGTAGAAAGAGTACAAAACCTGATCACATTTTATCTTTGAAACATGTTAATTTATGTGTAGTAACGTGTAGTTTGATATGGCATACAAATTCTACTTCATTATTAATTTTAGCAACAGTAACAAGCTAAGACGCTGTTGATTAAGAAGTACTCGTTTGAGAACACTGGGTCTTTATGATTGTTTTATCGCAGCATTTCCACAAGTTCCAATTAGGTGTGACAGACTGTTCCTACAGACAAAAAAGACATTTCTGGTTTGGACTACAGAGCAAGGAAAATTCATACTGAGTTACAAAATTAGAATTACAGCCCTTTGGTTGTATGCCTCTGCACACTAGTTCAATTTCTCTTCCAATTTACATCCATATCTTTTAAAATATTGATGCTTCACACACATTTTCCCCCAAACAGCACAGAAGGTCTATACAATCAGCACAGTTTCAAGATTAGTGTCACCAATTCAGTATCTGACCAAATGTTTCCCCTTCTGTTCCTGAGATATGATGTTAAGTAATAGCCAGGAAAGTGTTAAATGCAGAATATCATGATGTCACAGTGAAGCTGACCTTTGACCTTTTGTATATAAAATGTCATCACTTCATCATCATGTCCTATCAGACATTTGTATGAAGTTTGTCATAATTAGTGTAAGAATTCTTGAATTATGGACACAAACATGTTTTGTGAGGTCACTGTGACCTCCGACTACGTATCCTGGACGCAGAGTGGATGTTTGTGCCAAATTTGACAAAGATTCCCCTGAGGCATTGTCAACATATCATCTTCACAATAATGAGACAGACAAGATCACCTTGGCCTTTGACCTATGACCACCAAAATCAAATCAGTTCATCACTAGGTCCAAGTGGACGTTTGTGCCAATTCCCCCAAGGCATTCTTGAGATATCACATTCACGAGAATGAGACTAATGGATGGACAGACAACCTGAAAACATAATGCTTCCGGCTACGGCTATTGCAGGCGCTGAGGCATACCAAACAAATCAGAAGGTTTTTAGATATGTTGCATTTTGTTTCACAACCATGTTCAGGTGTTGAAATGAACAGTTTCGGACTTGAACAGGGACCCCTAGCCCACAGAGTTGTAAAACACTGAACACATTTTGCATCGTTTGCAATTTTGTTTTTGCGCAACAATGTTCAGGCACTAAAATAAACTGTACTATACTTTATTAACCTTTATTACACACTTGTGACTGTTAAGAATAAACCCATCGTCCTCATATGTGGACATTGTGCACAAATACAATGCTTAATTTTTATACTCATCAGGTCCTACTGATCCTTAATAGCTCAGAGTAATTAAAATGCATACCAAACAAAGGTCAGGTCTCAAGAGGCTTAACATAACATTCACAAAGCAATGGTACCAGTTCTAGAAATGACTTAATCATATGCACTTATCAAGTGACCACAGTTGGGGTCCTGACCCCAAAGTTGAGAAAGCTCTGTGTATGTGTGTGTGTGTGTGTGGATTAAAGTAAGTGTCTGCCTATTTAACTGGTGTTCAGATTCCAATGTAAGTGAGTGCCTCCAAGCTAAGCTGCCAAGTGTTTCTATCCTCTCTTTCTCTCTTTCTTTTTCCACCCTCTCCCTCTTTCTTCTTCTTCCATCAATCTTTCATTCATATACCTCAACCCCACCCATACCAGGCGGCCCCAGTTGCTGCCTTTGAAGATGTACTTAGCTGAACTGACGAGAAATTTAAAGCAAGCGACGGCAGCTTTCAACAGCTCATGAAAGGCAAAAGAAATCTGCCACTCTGTGTGAGTCAAATGGATGGGGGAATTGTTGCAGTGGCATGGGTAGCGGGGACGGGGACTATAGGCAAAACCTCTGTACAAAGCTTACTTCAATCCCTCAGCCCAGGCTCGCGCACATCTTGGCTCATATGGCACGCATGAAAATGAGCACAGGAAAGACAAAGGAAGCCGGCGAAAAACCCCTGAGCTACCGTTGACAAAACAGAACCAAAAAAATGCATCATTCAAATATTTTTTGGCATGTCTTCATTCAACAGGTTTTTTCCTCTCCTTGCCCTGGGACAATACATTGGCACAAAGCACAGGCTCTCAATATTTTTTTTTTTCCTCAGTCCGACACCAAATTGAGAAATTTATTCCCCTGCCCTGGAGATGCAAGCTCATTAAAACATATTACTGCTGCTGTCATATGGAGACCTACCTATAGGCACGCAATCCATTACTGTTAAAAAGGAAGTATAAAAAACAGTAGATGCTCAGTGACCTACACACTTTAAATATGTTGCAGTAGAAAGGCAAGGTGACAGGGCCCATTGTATAGTCTAGACATGAGCTCTTGTTTCATCAAAGGGAAGACATCAATCCGCGGGCTGAGCCAATAGGGCAACAGGTGCCACAGTCGCACAGAGCCTATCACGATCTGACTTCATTTTACTGCGGCGTTGGATATGAATACTGATGGGGATGTGTTTGACTGTGCCATCGGAGGCATAAATAACAGCACAGACCATGCGAGGACAGCTGTATGAACTTTCATTGTGTAGCTTTGCGCATTTATTTACACATATGACATTTCTTGCATTGCTTTGTATGTGAACAGACGAGGCAGTACAGTAATAGCTTCCTGTGTGGTGTTATGGACAAAAGGCATATGTTCTGTATTACATACAGTGGTAAGGCTCACCTTGAGGTAACACAGCGGGCTGCAGGAGTTGAATATTAAGACACTGAATGTGATCTGCAACCAAACCATTCACTTACAATATGGGGAAAAAAGCAAGAAAAATATACTGCAGCTCTTTCAAGTCCATCATTTGTCCCCACCGGAACCCAGAGCACCTTGTACCAACACAGTACGATATGAAACACGAATCCCCTCTTCTTCAAATATCTCACTCTACAGCTTTACCGCCTGCATTCTTGTTCACATTTCAAAAATCACCTCTTATCAAAGCCTTTTCTTATCTTGTGCACAACCTGGCTACCCCCAATTCCATCGCAGCACTTGACCCTGAGCTCCATCGAGGAGGTGGCAGATCCTCGGTGAGAGGCTGATTCAAGGTATGACGAGCAGAATGAAAGAGAAGCAGCCTGAGGTGATTGCCAGACTGTAATAGGCAGTTCAAGGTACGGCACTGTGGTCAGGCCAGCGGTGCACCGGGCAAAGGAGAAGGTCAACAGAGCACCTATGGCAGGTGACTAGTTTGTGATGCTTTTGTTCAACTTAAATTTGTACTTGTACATTTTTGTTACTAATTATAGATGTAGTAGTAAGAGGATGAGAAGTAGGCCACTGAACAGATTGACCGAAATAGTGGAACTCTTGCAATGCACAACACTCAAATTCTACAGATTTCAAAACATCCATGCAAAAACATGGATTACGCATTTTGTTGGAAAAACCAGGATACGACAATAATGGAATTTTAAATGAAAGAAATGTCAAGGAAGTGAGCTGGGATGAAAGATAGGACTTGGAGGCATCTTTCTGCCATAACAGAGCATGTATACATCGACTCAACAAGCAATCCTGACATCAAACATTGAAAGAAAGTGAAAACATCAAAGCTGTCTCAGGGAGAACGTTTTGCTCTGTCAAATTTCACATTACCTTGATCAATTTAAACTTTTATTTTGTTCCATCAAGTGCACCACAAGCACCCTGCCAGCGAGTACAATAGAAGTTCTTCAGACTGATGGCATTTCTATCGAGGCAGAGAGGCATTCACTGTTGCGAAAAAGGGAACTGTTGTTGAGATAGAGGGAGAAAAGGCTTGAGTGGGTGAGCGCTAGTGACTTAGCACAATGTGTGCGGCTGTGCATGGATAGACAGGTGCACGTTTGCATATGCAGGCTGCAAGTATGAATTTCATCAGAAGACTCTCATGCTTATTCAGTTGGCTGTGGGTCCTTATAAAATCGCCTCAGGCAAATATTTACATTACAGTATGCTGATTGCTTCGCTAATGGTTGGTGCGGAGTGCTCTATTGTGGCGAGATGAAGGGGCCGCCGAGGCGAGATACAGGGTTCCAGCATAGTAACTAAGGGTGGCAAGAGTGAGAGGGGTAGTGTTTGGAAATAAACTGTTAATGTGCCTGGCTGACAGGGGGAAAAAAAAACACAGAGAAATGGGAATATATGAAGCCTCACATCCCATTACCCATCACAATATTCTCTCACACAAATGTTCCCCACACAGGCCTCCTCTGACTAACTGTCCTGCTCATTCCGGCCAGCTGCGTTTGTATGTAAAAATGGGCAAAAAAAGCACTATTACTCATGGGGAGTAATTTGCACCGACATTACTGGTACAAAAAAACATCAGTTGAATGCTAAATATCCCCATTTTATCCCATCAAGATTGCAGTTGTTCGAGCCTCTTCAGAATCTAATAAAAGATTTAGACAGTTATCTGAGCTTGCAAAACCAAGCGGGAGAGATTAGACTAACAAACAAACTCCCTTTATGTCGGTTTGTTTTTTAGCATCTTTGCAAAGAACGTGATGGTAATCAGGCTTCAGTGGAAATGAAGGACGCCACGGTGCTTCTAAATATTTCTCTCTCTCCCTCAGACACGCTGATTGTGCTATCAGATGGCTCTCACGTGCGTGTATGGTCAGGGAGCTCCGGCAGCAGGAGCCGGAGTGAGTGGCTGTAGCCCTGTGTAGCACTAAGGGTCCTTTCTCATTATGTGCTATCAGCGCTATCAGGTTTGGCTGCAAGGTATTTCACTTATCTGAGAGGAGCGCCCAACAGGCTCCGGAGCTCCTCTATCACCAAACGCTTTAATTGGATCTTTTAGCACTAATCTGCTGCCCCCAAAACACTGCCTGGGTTTTAATTAAACAAACGCCATATTAGATTTCACTTAGGGCTCCTTGAAATGCCACATTTAACTCATCCTCAACCACCCCGCCACGGGGAGGTGACGCAACCTCCCGCCCCCCAAAAATCATTTTATATTGCTCAATAATTACAAACCGCATAAAGAAATCCTCTAAAGCACTGGAATCTATTTAAAGCTTAGAGGCTACAAACTGATGTTTTCACTCTGCCCAGGCTGTCCCACTGTGATGAATCGCGGCTTCTGTGCTAAGCCCGTGAGTGGCCTCATTCGGACGCCGTTTCTACTAGAGACCTCAAACAGCCCAATCGCCTCATCTTGACACTCCTTGGCTTCGATTAATACCAGGATTATTCAGCCAGAACGCGTCAACAACACTCATATTTCTCTCGGAGACAGGGATAAATGGATCATTCTCATGCTGCTGATAAATCAATAAAACATTACGCTGATGCAAAAAGAGTTCCCACGAGAAAGGTGGCTCGCCAATGCCGCTGTCTTGCTCTGCCTATCTGTCTTTTTCATCTTTCACCAGGAGAAGAAGCGTCTGACAGGGGACGGGACAGAACAAAAACATGAAAAGGAGGAAAGACGTTTGCTTTTCCGTAGCTTTGTTCTGTCTATATGATGGAGGATTTCATCTCAACCAAAGTGTGAAATCATTAGTTACACCCAGAAACGCTGAGCATCGTGAGGAGCAATTAAAACTTTGAGTGGCCGATCGAATGCTGAACAATGAACGAAGACTCGTCAGACCTGGAGGAAAGAAAAAAAGCTCACTGTCGCCATTATCCAGGCTGCATCACACAAGGAAGGAGGAGGGACCCACTAATGCACCCTTGGGTGCAGAAATGAACCTGTGCTGAGCCCAAGTGCTGACAGTGTATCAACTAGTGCAAGCCTAAGAGAGCTATCTCCAAGTCCTGGCCAATGAGAGTTTGACTATTTCCTCACTTACAACCACTTATAGCAGTCACATTGAATCAATGCCTGTGGATAGTTTGATTGGGCCAGCCACCCCTCCCTCCCCCCAGCACAGCCTGTCTCCTAGTATATTTCAGGGCACACTTTTTTCCTTTGCGTTGCCATCTACCCAACCACTTCTACTCTTTACCGCCCAAGGGTGCTTTTTACTTCTATTACAAGATTTTAATTCTCTTTGATGATAGGCATCTAACACAGTGCCCTTAACCCAAATCTCTCTATCTCTGCCTCCTCCTTTTCTCTTTGCTGTGGCATTGAGGTGATCATTATTATGCATGACATGATGGGAGGCTGTGGTCGAGTAGGTGTGCTCCCACTGTATGTGATCATCTCTATGCATGTGCAAGAGAGATGTGAAGGTGTGCCCCTGAAGCTACGAAAGCCATTAGTTTGCAACACACCTGAGAGAGGAGGTCGCTGGCGGTGGTGGCAGTCATGGTTTTGGTCGCATAACTCCCCATCCAGCTTTTATTACAGCTCATTGTCAATGCAAATGAGCGCAGCTAAAGCTATCAATGCCACCTGAGCAGCGCCAGAAGCGACAGCAGGCGGCAACGCATTCCTGCAAGTCCTTGATAAAACAATTATGTAATGTATGAAAAAGAATAATTCCGTTAATGATGAATTACCCCCCCGCCCTTTTTGGAGCACTTTTATGATTCTTTATGAACGTGTGCACACACACACACTGCAGATGAGGGTTTAGCTGGGCGGTTATTGCACCATTCGAGAGCATTGATATTCTGTTGGAACTGACTTTCTGGATATCTGCGGCCACTCCAGAGAAGAGGAGGCGAGAGAAAGAAAGAGAAAGGGAGAAGAGAGTCAACTGCATTAAAGTTCCGATGACGACAGTGAAATATTGCTGAGGGAAATTGATTTGGATATGAAAAGCAGTGGCGAGTACGGGTAGGGAGAGAGATGAGACAAAGAAAGAAAGAGGCTTGCAGAGAGGATCTCCAGGAGTAAAAAAAAAAAACAAAAAAAAAAAACAGGAGAAAACAAGGGTGACGGATAAAAAACCAAACAATCTTTGTCAAGACTTTTACACAATTCTCTCCAGTGGCTCCAATTCCCTCAGTAGGCTCCGATTCCCCCTCTAGCTACAACAGGCCACTATCTCCTACCTTTGTGTGTGTTGGGCTGGCTCTCTGCCTAACCAATTATGTCCTTGTGCTAGAGCCATCTCCCCATCCCTGACCTTTACCGCCCAGCTCCCAACAGACCGCCCTCCACTCCACCACTTTCTCTGAATGTCCGTCCCACTATCGCTCTTCACTGGCCCACTAAAAAAGCCGAGAGGAGAAATGTGCTTTCTTTTTCCTTCATTTCATGGGAAAGCCTACGAGCCACCATCACTACACCTTTTCTCAGTCTTCCTGTGATTCGCTGAGGTTTAGAATTATTTGTCGCATCAACGCGCTCTTGTTCGTACATGCTTCGTCTGCACTACCATTTTGTCGCTGTGATCGCGGCTATTAACAGTCGTGGATGTATTCCAGTTTTGTAGGCGAATTTCTATCTAGGGCGAAGACCAAATCAAAATGAAATAATAATACAACTAGATCTGCCCATTACTTCCTGATGGCGTACCTCAGCAGGGCTCCACAATCCAATCAAACAGCAGATAATGAAAGCAAGGAAGCAATTTAAAACCTTGAGGGTCCTTCGAAAGCAAAAAGGCAGCGAATCAAGCAGATCAGCCAATATTATGGCAGATAATCCATACACCTTGCATTTCTTTTTTACCCCCCTCTTTCCTCGTCTTTCTCTCTCTGTCTGTATATATTCCTATTTTTTTTACTGCCTCAGTTCCATCACTTTGTCTCCCTCACTGCGGGGCAGGATAATTAAAGTTCTTTGATGCTCTACCTCCCCAACTACTTCACAGGGATAGAGTTAATGGAAGTCACTGGCTTCTACCAGACCTTAGACCTTAAATTGAATGTCTCCACTCCATTTGAGAGCTGTAGGAAGATAAAAGGGCAAAGTGATAGGTTCTTTGCTTCCTGTTCATAGAGCTCCAACTAGACAACTTGAGACGCTTTAATGGTCACTGCTCTGCGTCATATTCATGACAAATGAATACCAGTTCATTGTGGCTGCCAATGACATGGGTGATTGTCTGGAGCACGGCTACACGTGTGTGCATTGATGTGTGGGCACTGGTACACAGATGAGCACCGAGAATGAAATGGCTCCTTTGAGATTTCGGTCTGATGGTTTTGGCAGGAAAAACCGTCTGTCCGCTTTTCTCTTTTCTCTGGCTCATATCTCATCCAAACATTTCTGAAGATACAAGGCTGCCAACAGGAAATCCAAAAAAAAAAAGGAACGAGGATGTCCCGGTGGCTCAAAGAATGGTGCACTTTGTGAGTTCCGCACTGTGCCAAACATGTTTTTGTGCTTTGTTACTTCCCATTTAGCTGTCTCCCTTCGCTATGTGCTGTTATCAAAAGCTGAGGAGGGTTAAAGCAACAAACTGTTGGAAGCTTTGTTGCTGTCTACTACAGTACACGCTCAATTCTCAGGAAGAATTGGGCATGAATCCTGGGCACAAGTATCTTTACGGCGCATATGGTACATAAACTACCCGTGTAGCAGGACTCTGAAAGGTTTATTTTGTGTCACGATTGGAAACCAAAGAGGCTTGGCAGTAGTAAAGCATGTGGCTTTGATCCTTCAGCTTGGGGTGGAAACGCAGACACATACAGTACCTCCCCGCACATATAAACTCATCAGTTTATTCACCCACGCACTTCAGTTATGTGCAACATCAAAGTGGCAGGCTGCACAGTACTGACGCCTCACAGCTGATCAGTAAAGCTTGCTTCTATTAGTGTCCAGTGTATAAAATGTACATACATATTTACCTTGAGAGAGCTGAATGACAGCTCTAATCAGTAGCCTTTTTCTGCAATTGTATTTTTATCTGCCTGTGATGTTATAGATCAGAATAAATATGTGCCCTCGTGCCCTGGCTGTCAGTGTATAAAGGCTTGTTCTGCTGAAAATTCCTACTTCACAACAGACTTTGTGACTTGTTTGCACTAATTTTCCAAATCAATGTCACTAAAAAGACGTGGGTTAAGACCTCCATTTGCTTTGGCAAATTATAATGAATGCATCAAGGTCCATCTTTCTTTTGATGCGTGTGCATGTGCTCAACAACTTCTGAACTGCATTGGAGAGGTGCATATGGATGTGTCAGATTGTGTTTTATATATATATATATATATATATATATTTTATGGGTGCATCCATACCGCCCGAGTCCATGTGCGTCTAGGAGGATGTGTACGTGCAGAGGCTTTGAAGTGGATCCATGCGGGGTGCATTCCGCATGGCAGGAGAATTGCTCCTGGCGATACCACGGCTAGGCAGTGCAATGAAAACATACACACGTAGGAAGCACACATACAGCGCACACACGTGAACACACACAGTTGGAGGCAGTCTGAGACAAAGGAGCGATGGTATTTCATGAGACAGGAGAGTGGGCTGAAAAGCACCGTACCTGCCAACTCCTATCTAGTCTGCAGCATCCTGGAAACCAGAACTAACCAGACTCTCCAAGTTTGGTCTGGTAAATAAAAAATCAATGGGTTTTTTAACTGGGCACGCGAAAGCACATGTCTCTGCTTTGACTTTTCTTTTAAATTTTTAAATATTGTAGCCATCAGTACTGGCATTATGGGCTTGTTTCATCATCTGTCACCATAACTACTTTTGTTGGACCTTATTGTCAGAAATAAGAAATAATTGTGATAAATGATATTATTATCATTTTGAGACCATTTAACGCGAATACACAATTTCAAGGTGCAATAAGCCTTTGACTCTTTAGAATCTGGGTCTTCAACAGGTGGTCCGCAACCCTTAGGGAGTCCTCAGAGTAACTGCAGGGGGGGTCACCAAAATACTACTTGATAATCTAAATTCTTTTTAATTTACACATCTATTTTTTCAATGGATCATCTTGCAACTTTTTGAGCAACAAACTCTGACATACAGTCCACCTCCAACCATAAGTGCAAAGGGTGAGGCTAACGCACCTAACCATGCTACAACTGTTGCTGATTTAGCAGCTACAGGCAAATGCAAACAAGAGAGGACCTGAAAATATTCAGAAAATTACCTCTACTGCAACTTAATATTATACAATATATGTAGTAGGGGGGTTCCTGCTCTGTCTCTCTGACTTTGTAATTGGTATATGAAAAAAAAACCTTTAATCTTTTTAAAAAGTAATTAATACCTCTTAACATATACAATAAAGTACATTGAAAATTATAGTAGCTTTCCAGGAGTAGCCTTAAAATACTCAGTTTGACACTTAATACAAAATTTAGCCAACAAAACCAAAACCAAGTGATGCCTCTATTGAGTAATCAATCTCAGTGAAGTTCCAGAAAAACCACAGTTACCTTTATAATCTGGCCGGGGTGCTGCAGTCGGCTCCTGCAGATGGACGGCCTGGGAGCCAGATGGTTTGCGCTTAGATTTACGGAGTGGAGGATGAAGTTGTTGGAGGGTAAAACTACAAACGACTGACTTTTTGGCTCATTGCGAGGTGTTGGCAAGCTAAGGACTATCAGGACTGTTCCTCTTCTGCTCCAAAAGTGCAGCTGCAGGCTACCGGTAAGCTACGCTGTGTCGTCTGTAAAGTGTTGTTTTATATATCTTCCAACCCTTCTAAGTAGGTTGGAGAGGGAAAAAAGGGTCTCACTATGGTCATGAAAACCCTGCTGTTTATTCTGTCATCACACTGACTGAAATGTTGGTGACATTTATGTGTACACAAACATGCAGCCTACACACAACAGGTCAGATCCATATATGGTATGATGAGTCAATACTGTAATTACCATTACAGGCCTAATCATCTGCACCATCAATCACATGCTTTCAGTTTGTAAGAAGCTACAGCAACACCTATATGCAAAAAAGTCTCAGTGTGATTCATCAGGTTCAGACAGGTGTTCAAAGAACAAGGGTCACACCACAAGAAGACCTGACAAATTAGACACACAGTACATGCACACACACTCACACAAAGGTCAATACCATCATACCAGGCAGGGATGTTGAGCCAGATCAACACCTAAGGTCGGAACTTTCACAAAGCCTGCTGGACAACAGCCTTAACCCCTCAATAAAAACCCATCTGCTCACTGAATCATAGTCCTGCGCTCGTCTGCCGATTGGCACAACGAGCCTCTTCACTTCATCAACAGCCGCCATATGGATCAATACAGCACTTCAGTATTGATTCTGCATTCTGTGGTCAATGCCAGCTCCAATAATCACCTCTGTTCGCTCATCAATTACGCCTGTTCCACTGCTAAAGGTTAGATAAGATGCTGTTTTTTCACCAAGAATCACTACCGAGCACCAGTTCCAATAAGCAAATGGATCCTAAAGAGGAAGACAATGAAGTTAGAGCATGTGGCGTCATCTTTAATCATCTCTGCATCCTTGTGATTGGAGTTTTCAAAGAAGTCCTGATGGGTGATGCTGAATGGCTAAAACTGATAGATGGAATGTTAAAGGGACAGTCGACCCTGAAATAAAAAATACATATTTTCCTTTTACCTGTAGAGCAATTTCTTTAGTCTAGACTGTTTTAGTTTGAGTTGCCAAGTGCTGAATATCAGCTGTAGAGATGCCTGCCAGTATAATAATCTCCAGTATAATCAACTGTATTGCCCTACAAAAGGAAGCGTGCATCTGTAACCAGTGGACTCTAGTGATGTCTGTGTTGTGTTGATATAAAGAGGCCCAGGCTGTGGATATCATCGGAGGCGATCTCTGTTTAGTCCTGACAGCAAGTGGCAAAAACAAAATCCTCCATCAAACACAACCATATGAACTCAAGCCCCTACACAAATTAAGCGATACGTAGCTTAAATGCTAACATAATGCTAATGCTAAACTTATAAAAATAGCTAAACACATACGAGAGCAATGTCGCTTACCTCTCCCACGGAGAACAACAGCAAAATGACAGAAACAAGGCAGGAGACATCCCCAAAGGTGAACGTAGGGGTACAGAAACTGCGTATCAAACGTTCCTCATATTGACTATGAAGCCTAAGCTTGTCAGGTAATAACAACCGAAACTAATTTTGTGTAAATATAATACTTAACACTACAATTGTACATTTGACCTTGCTTCACACAGTACTGCTGCACAATTGACCCTGTTACACATCTACTCATGAACGAGAGGCTCGTGCTCGTGACAGTGTGAGATATAAACATTGTAATGTTGTAATGTTACCTAGCTGAGTGGAGCTAGATGAGCTAGCAGAAGATGCACACTTCCTGCACAGTGATACGGTTTGCAGGTGTAGTTTGATAGAAAGAAAATAGTGCCTACATAAAATGGCTCACAGACGGGTTTCTGGATCATCTTGAGTAACCAGGTCCTGATTTCTGGAAAGAGACATTGCTGTTGAGTTTTTCAAATGTATTCTTCTGGCACTTTCAGCACCACAAGTCGAGTGCCATCTAGTTCCATTACGGATGCATTCTGAATCACATACTTTTTTCTTTTTACTTTTAGTAGGTACTTTTAGTGCCCTTAAAAAGTACGTACTGTTGTTTGCAGTATGCACACAATCAGGACATACTACTGTCTCATAACTTCACACCCGAACTTTGACCCTCTTGCTTTTATAACGGTTACCCTGGAGAGAAAACAAACACCACTCACCTGGAGACCGACCTGCAGAGCTCTGCTGTTGTTACTTTGCAATGTATGTAGTTCAACATTAAATCTATAACTGCACAGATTGTGGGGTCTAACATTATATTTGCGATAGTGAAATCACATCTGCAGTTCTCTGTTGTCGTTACTTTCATAGTCATGTCCTTTTATTTGTAATATTTATGATTATTTTGTTCACTTAAACAATCAATATTCCTATTACTATTAATCGACTGGTCATCAGTTACTTGAATACGCTGTTATCTGTGATTGCAACTGCTGACAGCTGTCAATGAGCAGCTCAGTCAATGTGAAGTATCGTCCACTGTGCAGAGGATTGTGGGTCAGAATAGCCAGAAAAGCATGCTCGCTTCCATACTGCACAATCAGACTGAATGTAGGAGAACATCTTTTTGGCATACTGCTTTCCACCTACTATGTACTGAGACATACTAAATCTCTTTCTGGCATACTATACAGAATGGCAGTATTGGTACTGGAACGCACAGTGTATTGGAGAGAAGGCAGACAACTCTACAGCTGATATCTCCAACATTCGGCAACTCACACCAAAACAATGTAGATTGATAAACAGCACTACAGGGAAGAGGAAAATATGCATTTTTGATTTTGGGGTGAACTGTTGCTTTAAAGTGCACATTTGGGAAAAAGGTGAAAATGTCCTGTCAAAGAGAAATACTGTTTCAAGCGAGCGCCGCAAAGGACCATATATCACCATCGGTAATTGTGTTGGAGGTAAGAAAGTTTCCATAGTTTGTTCTGGCATTAAAGAAGACATATTTTACTTCCTGTAAGGTCTGTAAGTCGGTGAGGCAGAGCAGCCTTCTACACTGGGAACATTAAGGTCAGCTGAAACATTAATTCACTCTACAGTATAAGTTATTCGAGCTTTGTACTTGTACACACATACACACACACACACATACATAAGCATTTGACATTTGAAAACTGCGACTGTTTTGCCTGGACTGGCACTGATATGTACACTATGGCATTGCAGTGGGGTGGATATCCGCTTCTCTTTCCTTTCCTCTAGTACAGCCCGATAAGCTCTGCTCCGGCTTGGCCAGATAGACAGAACGGGGGCTGAGGTTTTTTTTTTACTCTCTTTTCTTTTTTTTCTCTGCTGTGTGTCCTAGATGTCTGCACACAGTGGCAGCGCTGCGTTAATTCGCTCAGACGCTGTCACGAATGCGGCTCAACGTAGCCCGAGCCTGCGACTTGGCATGAGGGTAAAAGGGAGAGAGAGAGCGGGAGCGCTTGGACGCAGGGCCGGATAGAGAGGAAAGCAGAGATAAGAGAGAGAATTAGACAAGAGATAAAGGAGGAAAAACAACACGATGGATAGACAAGGGATGGAGATAAAAACCGAACAGGGGCTATTTATGAAAATGAATGGCTCGGGATGTTGGTTTGTAGAATTAACGGTGACAAATCATGCGTGGGCATCAGTGTTGAATTCCATTCAGGCGACACGTGGCCGCATGCTCATGCCTATGGATCCTGGGAGAGTGACGCCGTATCAGGATAAGCCCCGTCTCTCTCTGCTGCATTCAAAGATGTAATCTGCACTGTATGCTGCCTATTCTAAGGCCAGGTCCTTTTCATGTTCGTCACTTCAATGGAGGAAAAGAAAGTGAAATAAACACTCCTCTCCTTGAATTACAGAAACACAATGCAGTATTGTCACTTGCTTGCTAAGGAGAGACAGCTCGTTAGCATGATTGCTAGACATTTAGGCGCTAGGTAGCAGACAGCCAGGTAGCTACAGATATCTTTATTTTAGGTAGAGAGCCAGGTAGAAGCTTGATATTATGAAACTCCGTACAGCTGTTCAGCATGGATTGCCGTAACTTCCATAAAAGCATAAATACTTCAACCTTCATTTGAAACAAGCATGTATTTATAAATGCCCTGCCCTATGTGTATCTTTTAGAATATTTTAGTAAGATGTATCCCTGTTTTCTGATTTGCTTCAGTTTTAAAGGCTCAGATCTTTGAAATGGGATAATATATGTTTCAATAGTGTTTTACTTAGAATAGATGTTGGTCGGCATGCGCCTAGTTTGTACTGCTGTGGACAGGGGCAGCAGCAAATCTATGTTAGCCACCTAAAAACTCATTTTCAGTTTAAGTGTATGCTATATTTTGAATAACTTAACCGCTTTACTATAACAAAGACATCCCTTTTCGACAGTGAAACCTTTAGCGGCTTCAGTTCGCCACCCATGCTCTTGTCAGAGCCACCAGACTCCATTGACAAAAACAGCCATTCTAGCTCGCTGAACATGGGAGCTGCTGGTCTACCGCTGCTGAGATCAGTTAGCTGTTTTTTTGTGTGACTTTGGTGAATCCAAACCAACCCTTTTAAAAGCCAAAGTCTCAAAGGGTTGGTTTGGATTCAAACTGACGAACTGCTACGTCTGAGCTACGTCAATTTACTTTTTTCTCGATAGAGTTTGGATTTAAAGACAGCGATAGAACGTCTTTGGTTTCCTGGCAGAAATCGCCGCAAAATACAATGTTCACTTGAACTGATTTTAGGTAGCTGAAAGACACTTTGCTGCTGACACCCACAGCAGTACATTGCTTAGCTTCCATGTCAGTACCCTACCTGCTTCTCCAACCTATGGGGGAGGTGCCCACCATCTACTGTAGGTAATACTATGGTTAAGTGCCTCACACAACTCCACTTCAAAATATCTAAACTATCCCTCTAATTTGCTGGTTGCTGTTATTGCAAACTCTAAACTTCCTCCATGTTTACCCATTGCCATAAGAAATTCACATATTTCCCCAGCACTAATGAGTACAACACGTCATGTCATAATCACCTGTCAGTGACTCAGTTTCTTTGCTCAAACACAAATACTATTTTCATTCATTAATAATTTCAAACTAACATATTTTTGACTGTCGTTAAGCTACAGCCAAATGACCTCAGCACTTCCTGTAGAGATGTTTCACATTGACCTCCAGATGATCCTTTGTCTCTCAATTACTCAACTTGAGTTAAGTTAAATTTGGGAAGGAAAGTGTTTGTAAACAGATGTTGTGATATAGTTTTGCTGTTGTTGATCGCAGACCTCTAGAATTAATTCACCAACAATGGTTCCCTTTTTGGATTCTTCGTTTTACCGTGAAGGCATGCAAGAAAAAAAAAATCTTCACAAATTTAACTTTACATGGGGTGAGTTATTGATTTAAAACTGGTAATTTGGGGGGTTAGTATCCCTTTAAAGGACACAAATATCTTCCTTTCCTGGTGGGCTTTTAATGCACATCATGAAGTGTTGAGTTTCACTGACTGTAGCTTGATGGTGACTGAAAAAGTGGTAAAGTAGAAGCGAATGAAAATATCTGAAAATATCATAAAAAAATATTTCTGAACTGACAAGCAGATTTGCTAGTATGACATGTTATTGCTCTTGCACTGATGAAATTAGGGAGTGGACGTCATAACAAAATTACCATGTTCTATAAAAACACAGGTAATTTCACCCCTGGTCAGTATTTTTACCTGGCCTTTATCAAATTTGTTTGTGCCAACCAATTATCATCATGATTAGAGCCTGAGCCATCATTCAAATACCAGCTTCTCTCATGAGAATTGATGGTAGACAGAAAGCTGGAGAGATGGCTGAATAGATAGATGGAGATAGAAAAACAGATGGATTGATTTTGCAATGCAGAAAGAAAGGACGAGCCGGGCTTTCTGTTGGAAAACAAAATCTGCTTAGTTTAACAGTCAGCACTGATAAGGGCAGGCAGAGGTAAGAGTGGAATAAGGATCAAATGTGGTGGCTAGAGGACAGCCATAGAGAGGAGAAAATCAATTAGAGGAAGAGGGGGAGGGAGGGAGGAGAGGAGAGAGGGGAGAGGGAGGTTCTGCATGTGTGTGTGATAGTATCATCAAGTTCACAGCACCGAGTGCGGAGTGGAGTGATTTTATGTGAGTGATGGACAAGAGAGGTGGAAGGTGGAGGAGGGGTGACTCATACCCGGGTGCAGATACAGTAGCACCAGCAGGAGGGTGCTTGTTTGCATCCAGTGAGTGCATCCAAAGACCTTTTTTTTTCTTGGCTGCACTTGAATCAAGCTGCATCTCGTAAGTAGATTACAAGCGGAAATGTACCATATATTAGGAAAACAATCTGCTCTTTGCCAGGAAGGTAGCACAGGCACATCAGACACATGCAAACACAATATATGGACTACAATAATCTCTTCAATTCAAAACCGCTTCTTGCGCACAAAGATAGAGTCTCACACACACACACACACACACACTCATACACACAGTCGGTATCAAGTCAGAGTCAGCATCTTCAGATAAAGCAATGTAGATAATAGCTTGGCATAGTATCATTGCTGTGATTAATCCCTCGGCCTGCTTTTGAGCACTTGATAAATCAAATCAAGGAAACACCCACTCCCACCCACACATACACTGATGCAGGCATGCATGGAGTAATGAGCGTCTAATCAATCTTACTCAGGCGGGGCAGTTGCAGTTTCATCCTGCTAGCGAGGCTGAATTGCTCCTTGCACTCTTCATTCTGACAAATATGGGACATATATTGTTTACATCTACAGCGCCCTGGGGGGCTTTTGGGATCCATATGAATTATCCATATCCACTAAGTGCCCTGTAAAACAGGATAAATCACAGGTTAAGGCTTTGCTTTAAAGTTGCAACCTCTTATGTAAGACTTGAGTGAGTAAGAGGTCTGCTCTCCCTCTCGTATCCTCTCATGTTAATTTCACCAGTTTATTTTACACTGAGGATTTCAGCCAAATAAAAACATATATTGCTTTCAGTGAAAGTACAGCATTGCTTAAGATTCTGAGCTGTGAGCATAGTTAGAGAGGCAGCCTGAAGTTGTTCCAAAAAGTCAGTTCTCTGTACAATAAACACGAGGTCAAGGAGTGGGCAGACAAACACTCCTGCCCTCTGACCCGCTCTTAAACCTGTGACCAACCGTGGCACAATATTGCCCTTCAGAGAGCGCAAACGAATCCCAGGGGAGAGCTGGTGTTGTGCGTGGGGATGTGTGCAGTGCAGAGTGCAGTGTGTCAGGAAGTGCAGCTGGGTGACAAAGATTTGTAGCATGTGCCGACACATGTGCTCGTCCTCCCTGATGGTCTCAGTGTAACACATATCTATTTGTAAATGGGCGAGTTTTAAGCTAATTTTAAAAAATGTTGGCACAAAGAAATGTAAATCAGTGCCATCAAATACTTTAATGTGAAAAAAAAATATTAATTACGAGGACCTGACAAGGTCACATAATTAATTGAGCATCAGTAACTGGTGTTTTTAATCAGTTGGTATGGTGATTAAAGAGGGGTGACATGCAACAAGGGTCTCCATCTGGACCCAGCACAGGGAGATGGTGGTTATGTGCTGCCCCTCCAACACCTCCGCTCTTTTTATTCTTAAGAGGACACACTACTGGTGAACAGACAAAAAAATCTGACTACCAGATATCACCATGAAAGTTTGCCAGTTCATTACTTACATTTAAAAATATTATTTTTTGTATTACAAAATGTTGTGTTTCAATACGCCAATGAGTTACTATCTAATTAAATATGCACTTTTTGAATACATTTCCAGAACAGGATTATGAACTAAAATTAATTTCCAAATGTGCATTTTGGATATTTTCTCTCCACTAGTCTGAGAGAAGCGAAATAGCCCAAAATCTCAAAACTGACCAGTGCATGAAAACCTTATGATTTCACCCTTAGTGTCTCATCTCAATTTTTGAGCTTGCAGGTGGAGTGGAGACAAGTAACACTGAGTGGTCAAGGTGATCTTATCCCTACTTGTTATATTTCGTGCGTCAGAAAGAAGCCTTGAGCATCACTAAAATGACGCCAGGGGCAGCTTTTTGCATTGTATCTTGATACAGAAGGGGTCAGTGGTTAGGTTAAGGCAACGAAACTACTTGGATATGGTTAGGAAAAAACTAGGGATGATGCACTCAGCTCTGAGTGGCAAAAATGAGTCAGTGAAAAGTGGTGGTAGTAGTTAGATTTAGGCAACAAAACTACTTTGGTACAGTCAGGAAAATATGGATGTCACTAAAAGAATACCTGGATTTGAGTGGCACAAACACTATGGTATGAAGAGGGTCTGCGGTTATTTTTAGGCAACAAAACTACTTGGGTATGGTTAGGAAATGATCAAAGATGACGCTAAAATCATTCAGCTTTTAAATCAGCTTTTAGTGGTACAAATGCCTGGGTAGGAAAGGGTCGGCAGTTCAGCTTAGGCAACAAAATTACTTGGGTATAAATGCTGCTACACCCTGCATTAAGTGGCACAAACACATCGGTAAGATGGAGTAGGCGCTAAGGTTTTGGCAACAAAACTACTTTGATAGGGAAAAGATTGCGACTGACGCTAAAAGCACACCTGGCTTTCAGCGGCAAAAATGCGTCAGTAGTTTAGGCATTAAAAAAACTACTTAGATATGCTCAGGAAATGATTGCAGATGTTGCTAAAAAACACCCAGCCTTGAGTGGTAAAAACATGGTGATAAGAAGGGGGTCAGTGGTTAGGTTTAGGCAACAAAAGGACTATGGTATGGTCAGAAAAAAAGATCACTGATGTTGCTATAAAACACCTGACTCTGAGTAGCACAAACGTGGTGATAAGAACGGGTCGGTCGTTAGGTTTAGGCTTTAAAACTACTTAGGTATGCTCAGGAAAATATTGCTGATATTGCTAAAAAAAACACCCTTTTCAAGTGGCAAGGGTCAGTGGTTAGGTTTAGGCTTTAAAACTACTTGGGTATGGTCAGGAAAAGTTCGTTCGTAGATGTTGCTTTAAAACACCCGACTTCGAGTGGCACGAACGCGGCAACAAGTATTGCTGTTTGTTGGTCTTGAACACCCCTCGTCCAAGTCAAAGTCCCCAAACAGACTTTCACACTCTTTATACTATGTCTGTTGCTATGAGCGTCTAATAATAATGTAGATAGGTTTACACTGGTGTTGGTGGAAAGCAAGGTGCATCTCACACACACTAAATTGTGCCCCTCCTCTGAGACCAGGCTGGAGGAGCAGCAGTGAATGCTTGTCTTGTCTTATCTACAATAAAGAAGCAGAGGAGTGTATTCCAATGCCATGGTGTATTTAATGAAATCTTCTGATATACTCTTTCCAGCAGTAAAAATTGTTAAGTGATATTCAAGGTTTTTTTCCCTTACACATATCCTGAAGTACCAATCAGCAACAGTTGGCTCTATCAGAATAGATTGGTCTAAAAGTTTGCCTCAATATGCTCAATGATAAGTAGAAGAACAAAAACAAAAATGTAGGTTTGGGCATAGCAGTGAGGATCCTCTCAGCTGTCTGTCCTTGACCATGAATCCAATGTTCTCCACAGCAGCGCACTCTGTGTGACACTCATTCTAAAAAAGGCATGAAGTATTTCAGAATGGGAATCAGCATGTTCGGTATGTTCCCCATGAGATGTGCGATCACATAAGAGTGTCTTCTCCTGTGTTTGTCATCCTTCAGACATGAGTCGATTCTCCAACAAGTTTAATAGAAGCTGTGCGTGTCGGGCACAACACGTGCATGTCGGAGCGCCTTCTTTGACCCGTCAGCCTGGCCAATCAATTCTCCCTACAGGTGTTCCTTTGCAGACTGTCAGAATCGGGTTCACGCTGCCTCAGCCTGCTTGCCAGCTTGCCTGCCTGTGTCTCTCTTTCTTTCTGGCTGGCCATGTGTCCACATTAGTGGTGCTAGCAAGATGATATCATGTTTCCTATCTGGCCAGCGAGCCTCTTAGCCAGCCCTGGCTGTCTGTTTGTTAAGGGACTGCAGGAAGTCCCAGCGCAATATCCACTCAGTGCGTCTGGGCAAGCCCATTAGCTACTTTAGCCTGGACTGGAGTGGGTTGAAGAGGCTATCCCAATTTCTCTTTCTCTGTCTGCACCTCTGCCTCTGTCACGTGCGCACTCTCTCCATCTTCTTCTCACTTTGTCTGCCACCTTTCCGGCTATCTCTCTTTCTCTCTACACAGCCCTCTATCTATCTCTTGCTTATTCACTCTTTACATCCCTCAGCTTCGGTCTCCCTCCTGCAATTTTTTTTCAATCCCTTTCGCCGTGATAAACCACAGCGAAAGAGAAATAGTGCATTGAAAACATGGCAGAGCAAGAGATATTTATCCGGTCCTTGCAGGGCGAGATGGAGAGGATTACAAATGTTATATTTGCTTGGCTGTAAACATATTTATCAGGGGATGAATTATCTGTTAGTTGTGTATGTGTCTGCAAAAACATGTTTGTCTAGACGCCCGGTCCCAGCTCTGGAGTGCTGAGCAATAACAAAAACCACCTCTGACATGGTACTGGTGTCTAAACTTGCAAAAGTGCTTTTACTACCATCTAATGCTTTACCCATACAAGAAAACATAGGTTAATCACTACTTAAGTGCACTTGCTTTGAGAGGAGGTCATTAATTTTGTTTCTTTTAAAATAATTCATTTTTACTGTGGCAAACTATGCCAATAAACTATTAAGACAGCCCATTAACCCTAAGGTGAATACGAAAATAGCTGACATTACGAATAATTGTCTATAAAAGTGCTCCATCTTTCTGCCAATTGCACCAACAGCCTCTCTCAGAGAATCAAGAATCAATCACTGAAGTGCTAATTACTGCCACGAGACACATCCTGGAGAGAGGTGTGAGCGTGAGGGAGGGTGGTCCTTTACATACTGTATATGAATCATTCAGCTGGTCTCAAGGTCGCAGTCTTCAGTGCAAACATGTCTTTTAATATCCCAGCGGCTTCAATGAAGTGATTGACTGAGTCCCACATCTGAATGAGAAATCGGAGCACGTGAAAGGTGCTCTCACGTCTCCTCACCTGTTGTGATGGAGAGCGTAATGAGCTCAGAGGGGAAGTCACTAACCAACCTTATGATGTCACAGCAGGTCACACATCTAACACAATCCATGACCTCCGCGTGGAAATCTCCGTTCTGTCTAATCTCCGGAGGTTCTGTCTCCATGGAGACAGACGTGACACGAGAGGCGCAGCCGTTCAGACTAATTGGCTGTGGGATCAACACTAGAAAGAGGTAACTATTCTTCTACATTCACATTTGTGGAATAATAAAAAGAAACCCTTAGAAAAAAAAGGAGAAACGGGGGATTTTTAAAAATGGCTGAATATTAAGAAAAAGGAATTAAATATCAATTCAATTCCGGCTCATCGGATTATTCATTTGCATCAAGTATGGGGCTACAATCAGTGGGGGTTTGTTCAAATGAATAATCATTTGATGGATAATTATGAGATGTGTTCAACTACTTCCTGTTGGAGCCATAGCCATAATTAGAAGAGCTAGAGAGCATAAATATAATTAATAAGCCAAGGCTGGAATGACCGAGTAGGGGAGAAAAAGCAAGCTCTGAGTTTCTGGAGGATGAGTTTGCGAGGACACTTTCCTGGTTAATTTGCAGAGCAAGCAGATTTTGGGGGAGGAAAAAAAAACAGTGAAGCAAAAGGAGGAAAAAAAGATGTTTATCTATATGTTGTGAAAGAAAAGAAATATGAGCAAAGAGAGAAAGTCAGGGAAGGAGAGGGGAGAGGAAGGTAAAAAGTGAGGCTGTGAGCTGAGCAGGCATAAAAGAGAGATAAAGGTCAGGAGGAGAGGGAAATGGAGGAGCGGCGGCATGGTGATGTCACTGTCGCCTCATTAACGTTTTCAACTTTTGTTTTTTCACTTTTGTTTTATTTAATTCTCTCTCTGCCTCCAGTCTTTTCTCCTCTCCTCGCCTCCTGCTTCCTCACCCCCTGTTTCCTCCCTCTCTGGCAGCCTGAAAAATGGCTCTGTCTCCTCCAAGATAAAATGCTTAAGCTTGTGAGGGCAAAAACAGGGGCAGAGAAGGCAAAAACCTCAAATAACCACATAATTAAGCCCCCAAAACAGCTCCTCCTATTGATTTGCTATCCAGAGCATAAACAGGGAGCAGCAGGAGAAGTAAAAAGAGGGCGAGAAGTCGAACAAGGAGGAGCAAGATGAAGAGAAGAAAGACGAGCGAGGAAATGTTTTCAAATGAGAGCCCAGCTTGCCGTCTCTTTTTCTGAGACACGGAGAAAAACACAAAGTCTACAGGAATCTCCTCTCCTCTATCGCTCAACCATCTCACTCCCTCGTTCCTCACTCTATTTTTTTCATTTAATTCTGCACCCATTATGAATAGCCAGAGGGCAATATCATTTAAGTCTACCAGTGTGCTGCATAATGCCTGCACGCACACACACAGACACAGACACACACACACACCTCGTCAAGGTAGACAGCATCACAAAGAGTACAATGCTCCTGGTTCATTGGAATAATTCATATATGTGCTACATGTGGGACGAGTTATTATGCAGCCGCAGCACCTGGACCAATACATTTTACAGGAGACTGAGGGGTCAAATACATTTTTCACAACTTCAGCTGTGACAACACAACCCGTTCCACTGTGTTGCCATGCCATCTCCACAAGCTACTGAACCCACTGAGAGAGAAAACGAATACTTTGGCATTTTGAATTTGCAGTTATTTCCTTGCCCTTGCACTTTGTATACTCTGGGGTAATAGTGACAATGTCACAGTTTGCATTTTTCAATGGAAACATGTTCCACTGGTAGCCACGGAGGTTTAGTGCAGTCACTTGTGGCTAATACTTTATATTTTTTTTCCTCTTTGGTTTCAATGGGAATATTTTCACCGAGGTCAAATTAGTAGAAAAATACAAGGACAGGAAACTAATACGTGAATTAAATTAAATTCGTTGTGCAAAAGAGTCGCACTGATAACAAGACTAAGGGCCCTGTGTTGATCAGGCAAGCGCAACGACAAATGCAAAGTTGTGGGCGCACAAACGTTGTCGGCTTCTCCAAGCGTACCTACTATTTGGGTTCATTTATCAGTAGCAGTGCAAAGTGCAAAGGGCTGACTGATGTGGAATATAAATCGGAGGGTGTGGTAGTAAATATGCTCTCAGCCACTCACATCACTGGTCCCATCGCTGTGGAACAGTTGAGCCAATCACAGAGACGCCTCATGACAGCAGCTTAACAAATGAGTCGTCTTCTCCAGTGAATCATGCTGTCTGGATGGTGCACAGACGCATGATGTGAACACACAGCACCACAAAGCTGCAGCAAAAGGCAGATTTTTTTTAAAACAGTTACAATTAGTGCAGTAATGATGATAATTTAGTTGATCTCATGGTAGCAGATTGACGTTGCAGCAGAAACAGATGTGGCTCTCTGACGTCTCAGCCAGCCAACCTCTCATGTGCTCTGTGCTGGGCACTAAAATAACACACAGACGGACAGAGCACATTTCAAAGTCAGAAAGACTGTCGACTTTGAGAGTCTACAGCCATGCTAACAGCTCTGTGAGCCTGCACTCGGGCAAGGTGGTGCTTTAGCTAAATGCTAATGGAAGCATGCTAACGTGCTTACAAGTGAAGATCAGCAGGTATAATGGTTACCAGGTTACCATGTCCTCATTGTGACGTCAGACTAGTCTCGCATAGCCAGACATATCTCCACACTTCATTTTAGCGTTGTGTGTGAAATAACAGCAACTATTTTTTAGGGACCTAGCTCACACCAGGGGCAAAGCTGCACACAGCGCAGTACAACTGTCATTGCTAGTTTCAGATTGATGTGGTTGTCATTTTCATGGCCAGTATCAAGTGTACTTGCGCCCATCTGTGTGCCCATGGGCGTGTAGGTGCTGAAATGAGGTGTGGTCAGGCGCACTGTTTGCACATCACTATTTTGATGCAGGAAAATATTAATGACATTCTGTAAAATGTGAACATAGCAGAGAGCAGAGCAGAGCCGCAGCTACATAGCTATGCACCACACATGGGCACAACTGGCTCATAAAGGGAATGGGAGAATATCCTCTCATGGTTTACATTCATATTACTCCCAGAATACACCTATTAAGAGGCTATATACAATCCCTGTATCCTTTACAGCTTACTTTGCGCTCACATGATGCGCTGTTCAACTAGCAAAAGTAGTTGGACATGCCGTAACTGCACTGGCGTCACGCACTGTAGACCATGGGCTATAGAAAGTTCAGAGAGGGTTCTTGTAGACATGGATAGGACTCGCCTCACCACTGAAGAAGTTCCCACCTGACACTATTTTGCAAGGGCACCGTCATTGCATCCTGGGCTTAGCTTCATCCAAGACGACTGACGGTTTAAAGAAATACAAACACTCCAGAGCACTTTTTCTCAGTGCTGAGTTGTGATGTGTTCAAGCAGACCTTTCTCCAGTGCTGAGATAAGTCTGGCTATGTGGGAATATTTCTTTATAGTATTACAGTTAATATATGTCTGATCTGTATTCATGACAATCCATTATATAGCTGTTGAGATATTTCAGTGTGGACCAAAGCGGCGGACTGACTGACAGACTAACGTTAACATCCATACAGCGCGGCGAGCTAATGGGACAGAGAACATGGCTACAACATCAATAAGTCAACATGTTTCCAGTGCACATTACTGATGGTGAAGTAGTGCTTCCATCCAACATGAGATACCTGGAGTGAGCACATAATATATTTATAGAAATATTTACTACACCAGAGTCTTTGAATACACTTTGATCCAAACGCTTCAATAGATTCTTTTTTCCATCAGAATTTGTTCGCCTTCTTTTCAATTATTCTTCCCGCAGTGAGAAGAAGCCATTCTTCAGTTAAACTAAGCGCCAGTGCTGCCACTCTTCCCTCACACTGTGTCAAGGGCCTGAGGAAGAAAAACAGCAGACTCAAACTCAAAATGTCAATCCTTTGATAATTTGTGGAGAGAAAAGAAGGATTTGATGCAGCCTGTATTCAAATCACAGAGCCGAAGCTTACCTCAGAGAAAAATACCACACTGTCTTTGCCTCCCTTCCTTCCTCCCTCCATTTTAACCTTCTCAAGACTTACAGTACGGCGCGGGTCCATTCTATGAGGAAGACGGCGTTGCCAAAGCCACTCTCTTCAAGGTGATCCTGCATCAAACGGCTGCCACACACGTACACGCGTGAGCAAACGGCACACACACTCTCTCTCTTTTATTCTGCTTAAGTGCTAAGGGCAAAGCTTCAAAACAGGTCAAACCACTCTCGCAGTTGTTATTCAGTTGACTCATTCACTTTTAAACAATGTCTGCTCAATTTATAGCGGAGCGATGATGCTTTTACTATCACTTGTAGTGCACCTTCTGTCAATACATTCCAGGCACGGTAAAGCCTGGCCAAATTAGACATTTATGATTCCACACATACATATGTCTCTGATATATTAAGTACATACTCCTCTGTGGGCGCTTTAAATGATTCCATATTACTGGCAATATACAGCAGCAAGTTTTTTTTTTCTGAACTTAAATACTGAATAATTGATACATATAACAGTTCAGTTGTGAGCATTGTAACTTGACTGCGAGCTGCTGCAGGGAACATGCAATATACTGAATATTGTTTATGTCAATTTTTAAACACACAACCAAAAGTACACACCCCTGAGCATATGCACTGATGCTGACTCTCGTGTTAAAATGGTGAAATCACCAGAGGATTTGGTTTGTGTTGCAAAAAAACACGAAAGCTTCAAACATCTAGGGAATTCTGGAACAAGTTAAAAAAAGTATAAAACATACGTTGCTGTTAGGAACTTATCGCTGTTTCTGAAACTTTCTTAGAACAACTAATGAAATACTGCCTATTGAGAGAGTGTTTTTTCTTCTGTTTAGTGATAAATTAATAATGAAATGACAAAAATAAATTGTTATTGGATATTCATGCCTATGGCGGCCTGAACACATTCTCTTATTTATGAATACCTCCGCTCTGTTTTGCCCTAACAGAAAGGATCATTCCCAGTCACTGCCTCTAATTAAGAGTTTACATACACAGGGGGTGTAAGTCCCGAGTGTGTGTGTCTGTTAAGGTGTGTGAATTTATACATAAAGCATGTATAGTGCATCCATGTGTTGAGGTGTGTGTGCAAATACTGTAGGAGCATCTATCAGTTGTGCCTGTATGTTTGCCTCCAAGGTCTCCTCTGAATCTGTGATTACACTCAGGCCAAAAACCAGGGTCAGTCCATCGCTGCTGAATTGTTAATAGGCTACACACACATGCACACACACGTGTATACACAATAACAAGCCTTCTAATCTCCTGATTTTTACCCTCGCTCTTATCTCGCTCTGTACTGAGTCACCACATTCTGCATGCAAATTTAGACAAAAGTCAACCTGAACCAACTAATATAGTTCTAAAACTCCGTGACTCATGAGTCATACAGCAACGGAGCGTATCGTACATTAATAGAGTTTTGAGCACACAGTGTAAATTAATCATATAGGAAAAAGTCTAGATGTGTAACACGCAGGATAAACACATTGAGTTCTTGTTTTTGCAGCATCAAAAATAAACACAGGAAATGAGAATCAGTCACTAACAGCACATCTGAGAACCCCGCAACAGCATAAATCAATCAGCATATTGCTTTCTGACACACAGGAGCATGCATCATACCTACGGCTTTTTAAATGGCTGCCACCCAGCCCCTGCCCAGACTCCCCGCACTTTGTATGGTTTGCACATTCCACATTAGTAATGCAGATCCTCTCTCTCCCTCTCCCTCTCTGCCTGTCAGGCTCATCTGCTCCAATAGCCCTCAACGTGCTAAAAATGAGCCCTCGATGTGTTAAAAGGAGTCAAGCATAGACCTGGCTCAAATTTATTTTTCAAACAGATTCGATCCCCCCGCAGGGATTGATTGATCCGGGGCGACACAAAGGCGCAGGCTGGATTGTCCCAAATGCTGCAAAGGCAGAATAAAGCGAAGGCTCCTTGAATGTGGCCTGTTATTTTCTTCTTCCCCAGGCGTCTTTTGCATTATGGTAAAAAATTCCTCAGCTGTATTTCATTTATACATTATAACCGGGGAGTATTGCAGCGATATGATAAGCCAGCCTCGGGAATTTCTGACCGTTACTGTTGGTTTGCACACGATATTTTCCTGATCATTTTCTTTCAAATGCTTTTGCTGTCAGTTTTCATTTTAGTATCATATCTAAAAATAAATCTGCTTTGTGTTAATCACCGTCATTTAATCTGATTTTAAAGACATATATTGACATTTATTATAGAGGCCAGCAAGTGAGAGATGCTCCTGTATTAACTACATGCTTTTCTAACTGTCTACTGTGTATTTACAGTCATTTATTGAAGTACAAGTAATCACACAGCAGCAGCAAAGATGCTTATAATAAAACAAAGCCTATAAGATGTATAAATTCTTAAAATAACAGCCACTTAATGATGCCATGGTGATATAAAGCTGTGAAAATCATCTACTTTGTACTGTTAGAGAAATTAAAGATCCCTCTCCTGATGTCTGTGTAGCAGATAATGGTGCAGATAGATCACATTAAGTACCTATAAAACAAAAGTCAATATTGGAAAGGCATTTGACCACCAGTGCTAATTCCCCCTCCTGGATATGTACATTCAGTTGCTGAGAAGAAAAGCTTGCGCTGCTGTTAGAGGAGATAACAGATGCATGAAATGCTTCGTGGACATTTAAAAAGGGGAGTTAAAATTTAAATTCAACTTCAAAAAGCCAGATGCCATAGTGCACGTTATCTGACAGAGCCCTAACACGTATGAGGACAAACCCCTTGATAAAAGAGGGGATTTGGTGACACGCTTATTAAAGATGAGGAAACCCATCGTCCAGTCCGTCACTCTCTCATCAATCATCAATTACAAGAACATTAAACCAGGTGGGATCGTGCTGATTCAGAGTCGCCGCTTGCTCCTCAGCTGATAGAGTCACTGTGGGTGTTTTGCTTGTCAGTGCCTTTCACTGACAATTAAACCTATAATCTCATAAACGACATACAGCTCCATGATGCAGAGCTGCTGTCAACTATCGTTATCTCGTCGTGCTGTGGTGGAAGGAAGAGTGAGAGGGGGAGCGAGAAGGAAAGACAAAGACAGAGGGACAGTGGGAGGGAGGAAATGAGCGAGTCAGTTATAGAGAGAAACAAATGATAGAGAGGTGGCTACAGATGGCTCCTTTTCACTCTGATCATTCATGATGATGAATGGACAGAGTGAGAGGGAAGCCAGAGAGGAGGGTGAGAAAAGGTGGTGACAGGACTCACCGTGGCCGGCTCGTAGTGAGGCCGGGGAGCGGTATATGGACACAGGTGGCTGGTGGTGCCTGGGCCCCTGAGGGCCCTGTGGGTGATCGGGCCGGGGCAAGGCATGGGGCAGGGGGGCTCCGGGGGTAGGGGACAGGAGATGGAGGTCTGAGGATGAGGAGGAGCCCCAGGCAGAGCCCAGCACCATCCATCCCACTGCCAGAAGCAACATCCAGAACAGCTGGCCCTCCTGGGGCTTTCCTTTGGGGAGCATGGCTCACGCCCCCCACCCTACTGGATATTTAAAAGAGAGTAAAGCAGATGTGCAAGGATCTCAGAAAAAGTGACCTTCCCGTAGCCAGGATACAGCGGCAAACTCCATAGCAGGGAGAAATCAACACAAGCTCCTTATTAAGGTAGGATCCGGCAGGTCCCTCCAAACAGAACGCAGCTCAGGCTTGTCTCTTGGACTCCACTCGTCAAGACAGCAGCAGATCTCCCGCTGTTCTTCGTTTGCTTGCTGGCTCTTTGAACCAGAATCCAATATGTCTTTACTTTCTGTTCTCGGCAGGATCACCCCGTGGCTGCTCCTTTGATGACCATGTAGCGTGCTTGTGTGTGTGAGCACCTAGAGAGATTGTGCATGCACGCTTTCGCAGGCGACACCTGGAATGTGTCCCTGTGCGCCCTTCTTCACCTGCAGGCGCAGAGTGAGTGACAGGAGGGGGAACTACCTGTGCTGCAGCCTTCTGCCTGCTCGCTCCGCTTCGCTCTGCTCTGCACAAGCACCGCTCTGTCAAGCCACAGATAATACACAGCCTCGGCTATGAGACCGAGGAGGAGGGAGAGACGGAGGGAGGGAACGACAGAGAGACGAGGAGCTCCACTCACTCCGGCACGGGCAAACTGTCAGCTTTCTGTCTCTCTATCGTCTCGGCAGAAACACACTCCCTTCTCCCTCACAGTTCGACTACACAATCTCAACGCAAGGTGAAGATCCCGACTCGTGCTTTATCTCCGTCTTTAAGTTTGGATCCAATTTTTGTCTGACTTTTTTCCTCCCCTCTTTCTCCAGCTCTTTCTTCTTTTCTTTTTTTTATGTCCCTGGAGAAGTGAAGTGTTCTGGCTTGTTAACCCAGGGAGACCCAGACTGATAGCTCTTTGTATTACTCCACAGGAGAAAGAGACAGATTTGCAGACAGATAAAGAAAGAGAAAAGCCAGGGAGAAAGAAGAGGATGAGAAAATGAGAAACTGCTGGGAGGGAGCGAGATGGAGGGGTGGAGGGGGGGGGGTAGAGAGAGGGTGTGAGCAAGGAGGAGAGAGCGGGAGAAAGAGAAAAGAGAGGAGAGAGAAAGAAGAGAGAAAGAAGAGAGGATGAGAGCGGGGCTCAGGTGAAACTAAGCGAAGATGATGGGACGGAGGAAAGGAGGTAGAGGAGGGGAGGGGAAGAGGGAGGGGAGAAGCGGCAAGTGGGCCAGCCTATGCAAATCCTCCCTGAGCAGCGAGCAAATCAGGGAGGCAGGCAGCCACTGCAGAGGAGTGGGCTGCCTTTAGTCACAGGGAGAAGAGATGTGAGGGAGGTAAGAGAGGAGAGAGTGAGGCAATGAACAGCAGAGAAGTATGGGGGGAGAAAAATGACAGAGTGGGGGTAAAAATTGAAAGGGATGTATAATAGTGGTGCTACAACAGTGTCTGGTATTCCTAGAATGACATTTTCGAAAGCCAGCTCGGGGGTAACGTGGTGTCACTTTCCCTGCAACAGCATGTGACCTCCTCTCCCTCGATGTTTTGATGCTTCTGAAAGCCCATTGAAGCCAAACCACTGAACTAAAATAAAAAAATTAAATAAATAAAAATCCATGCATTATGCACACGGCAACAGATTTAGTGAATTTCAAAAGGGTGAAATCGCTCCCCACTCAAGTAGAAACGACAGAGAAGAAAGGCTTCCAGTCCCTGTTCTGTCAATCTTTGACTTGTCTGAAGGGGGAGTCGTCTGCAGGCCTTGGGAGAAATAAACACTCAAAGTCAAATTGCAGTTTAATCATGTTGCTTCTCAGAACCTAATTTGATTTGACACGAGCGTTCAGTGTTTGGCTGCTGACCTTCTGGATCAACACTGAGATATTCCGAAATGACAAGAAGAATTCATGTACACAGAGTGGTCGTAACACCACCGCGCTGTTTGTAAGTGAGGCAAAACTTCTCAAATTCATGACTCACTGGCTTCGAGGAGCCACTGTGCGCAGCCACTTCACAGCTCCGGCTTTACTCTGTTTCTTTGCATTTGTCAAGATGTCCCTTCCTGTTTTTCATTTAGGAGGAGTCCTTATCTGAGACACCCGAGGGCGCAATTATTGCACTGCTTGTTGTGAGCACCGAACACACAGATAATGTTTCATGGGCAAATGAATGACACAGGAGAGAGGACGGTCTGACAACCATTGATCCACGTATAATAAGGAAGCAGCGGTTGGGACCAGAGTATGTTTACACAATACAATAAATATAAACACAATAAAGAAGTGTGGTGTAAATATCTATATTACTACTGTAGTCGATGTATTAAAAACAAACAAAAACAAATCACACTTTCCTCTACAGTATCTAGACAAACAGACAGTGTTAGTTTTATTATTTCCAATTTCAGCCTCCATTCCAATATAATGGAGGTGAATGGACAGATAACCCACAGATCTTGTTGTCAACAGTTTCATAGGGACTATTTCTTTAGCAGAAAGTTAGCCTAGCATTGCCAGACCAATTTGCAAATGTTCTCAATTCATTTTCGATTTCATATCAATGGTCAGAAAAGAAAAAAAGTCCCTGGTTGTATTTGATAGACAATCAATAAGAGCAACAAAACACTGGTTTTACACTGTGTTCCATCTTTCTGGCGACCAGTGAGGCGAGTTCATAAATTCAACTTTTATCAAATCTTGTTGGAAGTTTGGCAAATGCATCTTTCTTATCAACAAAAGCTTCAAAGGGAAAATCTGCCGATTGTCAAACCAGAACATACTGTTCTGTGTAATCTTGCAGTGACAGATTTCATAACTGATGCCACTGAATAAAGTGTTTACCAATAACATTAAATATTCATGACCAAATATGCCGTTTTCAAAGTTTAAATACTAAGTAGTTATTATTTATTGAGAGTTTTAACATTCAAAACTCAACTAATCTGCTTCATCAAGGGTGGAATCATTTATTTTTGATTCAGCTGGTGCTAAATCTTAATTGGTGCAGGGAAGCTCAACCAGATCTGTGTCATTACAGCATGTGCAGATTAACAGTGTTTGGCTTCCCTCTGTGTTGCAAGCAGAGAAGAGTCAGCCAGGTGACCCCGCTGGTGGATGAGCGGGGAAGCTGTGGGCGCTGGAGGGAGGTTATTCATTTCCATGTACGGCCCCACGTTGCAGCGACACAGAGCTGGTTGAAAATCGGCAAAGTTTCCTTTAAAGTGCAGTTGAAAATGCCTCTAGGGCCCCCATCAGTCGACCGGAATTCTGTTTAAATGGGAAGGGTATCAGAGACTTCTGCCAGAGCAAATAAAACATAAGCTCACAGATACGCCTGGCTCCCAGGCTAGCAGAAAGTAGTTTCCCTATGTACAAACTAGCTGCATGGCTACACACCATGAGCATTTAGTGAGAAAATTTGCTTTAAGTTTGAAAGGTTTTTTTTGGTAGCTCTTTGATTAGCTCCTTTTTTACTTTAAATATTTTAGGAAAAGTATCGTAGTTAACATGCTGATCTGTGTAATCTTGTGGTTCCAGACTTAATAGTGACAGATTTCATAACTGATGCCACTGAATAAAGTATTTACAAATAACATTAAATATTTATGACCAAATATGCAATTTTAAAAGTTTAAATACTAAGTAGTTATTATTTACTGAGAGTTTTAACATTCAAAACACAACTAATTTGCTTCATCAGTGGTGGAATCATGTTTGATTCAGTTGGTGCTAAATCCTAATTGGTGAAGGGAAGCTCTGTGGGAACCTCAACCAGCTCTGTGTCAACACTGTGTGCGGATGAACAATTTTTGGCTTCCCTGTGTTTGCAAGTAGACAAGAATCTGCCAGGTGACCCCACTTGGATGAGCGGGGAAGCTCTGAACACTGGAAGCATGGAGGGAGGCTGTTCATTTGCATGTACTGCCCCACATTGCAGCGACACAGAGCTGGTTGAACATTGGCAAAGTTTCCTTTTAAGTGCAGTTGTTTGTTGTTTTTTCAGCATTAATAAACCATAATACTGACAAAATAGTGGATTTAATAGTACATTCCACATCAGGGGCAGCCAACTTGGTTGTTTGGGAAAATACCTCAGTGGTGCTCTTTTGTCAGACATAATATCAAACCTGCCCCATATTAGAGTTAGAGTTGTGACTGGCCTGACAAGGGCCAGGTCAGCTGGGATTTTGTTCAAACGGAAAGGATATCAGACACTCCTGCCAGAGCAAATAAAACATGAGCTCGCAGATACGTCTGGCTCCCAGGCTATGAGCGTTTCATGAGAAAATTTGCTTTAAATTTTAATAGTTTTTTCAGTAGCTCCAGTAGTAGTAGTTTTTTTAACTTTGAATTAACATACTGATCTGTGTAATCTTGTAGTTCGAGACTTAACAGTGACAGACTTCATAATTGATGCCACTGAATAAAGTATTTACCAATAACATTAAATACTTAATGCAATTATGCAATTTAAAAGTTTAAAAACATAAGTAGTTATTATTTATTGAGAGTTGTAACATTCAAAACACAACTAATCTGCTTCATCAAGGGTGGAATCATTAATTTTTGATTCAGTTGGTGCTAGATCTTAATCGGTGCAGGGAAGCATGTGACATTATATTTTTCCAACTGACCTCCACTCGCTTCAAACCACTGGGAAAAAAAAAAAAAAAACACGAATGCAAAAAGCTCTAATGTGAAACAAACTGTTCCAGCCTTGGAAGAAGACAGTGTCGTCATGAACTGCAGGACCTTATCGCTTAAAGTAAGAAGCTGAGAAAATCAGTTTTCAGGGTCTTTAACATGATGTGACATGGCAGATGAACAGCGGGTTTAATCGTCTTTTACAAAATAATTTCTGCTTATTTTTTTCTTTGCATCTTCAGTTATCAGAGCTATATTTTTCTTGACTTTTGGTTGTGAACTATTGGTCACTATTGGTGCAGAGCAGATTGAGATTCAACAGACTACAGCCTTTGTTAAATACTGTATATCACCATGAGAGCACTGTCTGGGCTAAATATATCATCACAATGAAAATTGAATTTGCATGCAATTTTACTGAGGATCATCAACTTACTACTCTTCTGTGAGCAGATTCGCTCATTTTAGTCTGAAGACGCCGCTCGAGTTAAAGCTCTGCAGCAGCTCCGTTTGCATGTCTGCTCTCAGGGCAGGCTGACTGTCATCCTCATGCTGAGAGTCTGATCTTTTATGAAGAGAACATAACAAAAGCTGACAAGCCAACAAAGAGACACGTCACCTCTTACATTTCATCCAAATTACCTGCTCACGTCAATCTGTTTTGGAAGTGTGATGAAAGGTGTCTAAACATTTCATCAACTCCTAATTTTTTTTTTATATTTAACTGTTATGTCCTCACAGACCTTGTTAAGTGTCTCAACATCTTCAATGTCTTACTTGAGATCTTGTTAATTTCAGAACGTATGCAAATCATCCTCTCCCAGTTCCAATTAATACCTGGTGACGACTCCCTCATCTCATGGACTGTAGTCTTACAGGTTTGCTGACAGAAAACACACTGCTAAAACAATACTGATATATTTTTAAAGTTTAAATGCACTTCATCGAGAACACTTCATCTCAGTGACATTATGACATGATTTATTCATTTGATTTTTGTCTTTGCTTAGTGCAGCCTGTGTAAGTTTATTTCACAAACACCCTCTGGGCTTAATGTTGGGTAATAAGCTGCCCTACCGTCTAAAAGAATCAGACTTGTGTTTCTCTCTAGTGAGAACTGCAGTCAGCAGCAAATAGCTCACTACCTATAGACAGTATCTTACTATAGAGCAAGGAATCTCTACCTGTCCTTCACTTATCTCGAGAACTTGGCGTTTGTATTGCAGGGGACCCAAGGACGTGCAGTGTCAAATTTGGTGCAACAAACAATAGCGTGCTCAATATTAATAAACTGTGACAAAACAGGTGAACAGTAATCGGTGGCTCTATGCAGCAGCAGGGGCGGGACTTCATCGCTATCAGAGAGTTGAGCAAGTAAAGTCTCGCTAAGGGCCAGTTCATAGTTTCCATGTCCATGAGTTCATGACGATCCGCATGGACCTCTGTGCCGATGTCTGCATGCAGCCATTTTTTCGTGACTGCGCGGACTGTACGCACAGCAAGCCCACCAACTGTGCATGCTCCAATCTTTTGTTCCAAACTCCAGTCCGGTCCAAAACACTGCAGTCAAGCCGCAGCCGCCTCACCACGGAGAAGTTCGTTTTAAGTGAGATATTCAACAGACATTCACTTTAGACCCAGTAGCATCTTCTTAGTTTCACCTTCACCCTAAGTCAGTAGTAGGAGTAGAGCAAGCTCACCTCCCAGCCCTCCTGTTTACTGCTGGGGGGCTGACCCTGACCCTTGGGTGCGTCTGCGTGACCACAGCTGTCCGTGGATGTTCAATGCAGAAAGTATGTCTGTCAGTTTTCAAGTCCTTGTGTCTGCAAAGGTTCAATTTAGTCTGTGGGACCTAAACCTCGTCATCCACTTATGTCGGCGAGGGTCTGCACTGAACCCTCTGTGGATGTCTGCATGCAGACAATTTTTTGTGGCCGTGCAGACTGTGTGCATAGCAAATGCACGGACTGTGCATGCTACAGTCTCTTGTTCCACAATCTGGTCCAGTCCAAAATACTGCCATCAAGCCAGCTGCATCGCGGAGTTAGTTTTAAGTTGGCTATTTGTGTCAGACTTACACTCCAGACTTAGTCGGAGGAGCAGAAGGAGGACAGCAAGCTCATCTCCATGCCCTCCCATTTACTGCTGGGGGCTGACGTGGACCCTCATGTGTGTCTGCGTGACCACAGCTGTGTGCAGACGGCAGTGAGGAATGTACATCTGAGCCTTAAGTGGAGCTCACCGATGTTTCTGACCGCTGATAGCCTCGATCTTGGATGTGTTTTTCTTCGCCATACTAACTAATAACAATAATAACATTACCACCAGCAAAATACCTCAGCTAATTAAATCCATGCTCTGTTTTATAACCCCTATGATTATATTAAAACAAGCGACTAAAAGACTATTCAGAAATTAATATATCCGGTTGAGTTAATTCAACTGTGTTTCTGACCTTGAAAAGCCGCGACTTCAGTGTGTTTTGTCTGTGGATTGGAGATCTGGAGGCGTCTGCTTTAATTTCACGCCTTCTCCTTCTAGGAATGTTGGTATTTGCAGCTGTAGGAGTACTCAAGAGTACTGCATTCCAATTTGTATTGTTAAGTGGTTTAATAAATAATAATGAACCATATTTTATTATATTTTTGGGTAAAATCTGAATCTGCAACGTAACCTGTACATTGTCTCCGTCATGTAAATGTACTGGTAAAATATTTTCCTCTCAAGTACAAGCAGAAGTGTGCAGTGAGGAAGTAGTATACTGCTGAGTTTCATATTAGCAACATGATTCAAAATGTTTTATTTCTTCCCCTTTGTTTGGAGCTCAGGCTTAATGGGTCAGGACTCATGAAAGTGGAGGGTGAAGGGTGAAGTTGCTTGTATGAGCGGTTCTCTGAAAAGCTGCATGCAGCAACACCACAGGTCAAGTGATCAGCTCTTTCTGAGCAGGCATGTTTTAAACGAGCACTGCAGAAGTTCCCGTGAAGAAAATTAGCTGTAATTACATGAGCAACGCCAAAGGCTGTCAGGTTCATGAATAAAATATGTCTAAAATATAGCTATGAAAGACATTCACACTTCTACATGCATGTCTTATGTTGGCATATGGAGAAAGCAATATGTCACCTTGATCATTACTCCCCCCACCCCTCCCCCCCACAGCTAAAGTGCACCATCCAGGAAACAGTTATTCTCTTTATAGCGTAGTACAAGAAAGCACGCATTTGGTCCGCAATCTTGTTGAATCGACCCATCGGGGTGCCTGGCCTTTCAACAGGGAATCAGAGGCATATACGCTGCAGATGGAGGCACTCGCTGGTGTGCACGCCAGCCACAACGGCTGCTCAGGAAACCAGGCTTCTTCTTCCTCATTTACATACATACACTCACGCATAAGCAAACAAGCCACCTGTACAGTACACACAGACGCACAACCTGATCCTCTGTCGCGGAGCCACACCCGACGCACAAGCCTGAAACGCTGCATCTTTTGCTCCAAACTAGTCAACCAATAAGAATCCTGGGAGCGTGCAGTCTCACGCTGACTTGGTAATGAACCCTCATCAGGATCAGGGCTAATTAGTGTTTTACATTCTGATTTCTCTGTGGTGTCTCTCTGTGACAAATGAAGTCTGTTCTGCCTGCCCTACACACAGGCAAATGGAGCGCAAAACATCTTAATGTCACACAAGAGTGGGGACACAGAGGAAAGGAGGATAAAAACTCTTAACTCTATTAACCTCAACTCCTGATTCATAGCTAAAAACTATCAGTCCAAAACAAGACATTCACCTTTTTATCCATGATGAATGGAAACCTTACCTGACACAATGATGGCTGCGCTGAATGCAAAGCTCAAAGATTCAATTCAATTTGATTTTATTTATAAAGCCCAACACTACAAATCAAGATTTGCCTCAGAGTGGTTTATAACACACAACATCCTCTGTCCTTGGATCCTCACAGCAGGTAAGGAAAAACTGCCACTCCCCAAAAGCCCCCCTTTATGAGGTAGAAACCTCAGGAGGGGCAACTGAGGAGGGGTCCCTCTCCCAGATCACTGGTAGTGCTGCAACTAACAAAAAACAAACTTAAATTAATTTGTCCTTTTTTAAAAAAAAAAAAAAAAAATCAGCAAAGTCGCCAAAAAGAAAGAAAGAAAAAAAAAAAGCTCGCATTTTACGTTTCCACAAACCACCTGGCCATTTTTCACCGCAGTATTTACCAGCGCCAGTGGTGTTTGAGCTGCAGAACCTGGGCAATTTTCGTTGATACATCACAGCATTTCCCAGCAGCGTTTGAGCAACCACACCTGGGTGTTTTGGACCAACCCGTCCCTGGTTTTCCAGCGGCTTTTGTGCCACCAATCATGGGTGTTTTAAGCTTTTTCATAACCATAACCAAGAGGTGTTTGTGCCCTAAACCTAACCACACCTTTGTTTTGTTGTTGAGAAGCATAAAGTTTCAATGTATCTGCTACAGAAATAATATACAAATGTAACATATCTGTGGTTTGCAGAAATGTACAACACGAACATTTATGTCTGGTGATTGGGTTGCAAAAAAATAATTAACAAATTGCCCAGAGACCAATGTAACACGGACTCTCCTTTACACCTTGCATGTGTGTTGTATTCAGATTGTGTAAATATAATTCAACCTGATTACATCAAATAACACCTGGTATTAATATGATCCACTTGAGATCTGATCACTCTGTCCAGCTCAAACAACCAAACGGTTGTGGCCGTTCTCTACCATTTGCTCAGCCATAGCTTCATAAGTGGTTCAGTTATGATATGAATTACTAAGTTAACTAAATTCTGTACTTTTTTTTAACAAACAAAGCAGAGACTTGGTTTAACTCAAGACTGTCCATGAGTGTTTTAAATATCACAAAGCTGTCTTGCTGCTTACCTTCTTATTAGCTTAGCTGGCTAACCAGCTAAGAGCTGCGTGAAGGCCCATTTATGCTCAACGTTAAATACGGATCCGGATATGGACAGCGCCTTCTGTCCGTGCTCCGCGTTCATTTCGTCCGTATTTCTGCACGTTTCCATCAAGCTTACGGAGCAGTACCACAGGAACCCGTTGGGGCAGTGTTGCTGTCACTACCCAATACGTAGTAGCTCTAGTGAGACACGAAGAAGAAATAACAATGGCTTGAAACTTGCTGCCAAAGCTTGCTGGCTGACAGCTAGTCGCTCTGCCTCACTCACAGGTGCGCTGTGCGACTTGTCATGCTGGATGTGGGGGGGCCACCCGGCGAAGCAAGTTATCGAATGCTCCTGCGGACATCCTAAAGTACTGGAAATGACGCTTGTCGTCAATTTCTCTCTTCGGCAGTACTAGAAAAAAGAATTCTCCATCCTCCAGTCACGATGTATTTAACGGCCTCACCAACCACCGCCTCCTACAATGCTGCCTCTGTTTTTGTCTTTTATGCAAGAGGTCCATTATCAATATCTCCTCCACAGTCGCCATGTTTGTTTTTGAGTTTGTTGTTGTCATAAACTTTTGACTCTGGGCTGCCCCCTGGTGGATATATTGGTTAACATCCATGCCAACGTAAAGGGGGCATGGAAGTATGTGGGCAGTGACGGTAACATCGTTTGAAACCGACATATACATTTTTGTACGTAAAGCGAGCATAAATGGGCCTTGAGACTACATATATCCGCCCATGTATTTGCTGTATGTAGACCAATGTGTTCAATGGGATCACAATGCGTCCCTGTCCACCTAATCTGTCCTCAGTATGTTTTAGGTGCATTTACGCCTGAACTTTCATTTGGTCAAGCACTATTAAATTACAATCCCATCACCCAAAATACATTTTAATGCAAGGTGTTGCCTGTTTTATCTAACCAATGGTTCAAAAACCCGATGATACTCAATTTGCATTGTTATACAACAGAGGAAAACATGTAAATCCTCCTGTAATAGAAGCTGGATCAAAGCAAATATTTGACTTTTTTGTTTGGTAAAACACATTAATTAGGCAATCATCAAATCTGCAGTTTAATCTTCTGTCTGTTGACAAAATGGCAACTAAATATTTCAGTATTCATTGTTGTTTTTACATTTAGTAACATAATTAGCATTGTGTAGGAATAGTCTCATATTTGCATACAATATCACAGAGTAAGAGTGCATATGTTTATGAAACACACAGTTTAAAGTCAATGATATATAAATTTGACTTTCTTAAGAGTTCTCCATTAAAGTCAGATAAAAGCTTGTTTCGTTGTTGTGGTACCTGAATTATGATTGTCAAGAGGAAGGCAAATCCATTGGGCTGCTTCCAAGGTTAATCCAATGTGTTCCAGGTTTGTTTCTTTAGTTTCCTCCATTAAGTCTAAAATAACTGCTGGCGAGTGGTGTTTCAACATCCATGCACCCACATGCAAACAGCTCCAAACTTCTGCTCGTTTGAAGTGACTGGCTTTAAAGGGGGGATTGGCAGAGGACAAAGACTGTTGCCGGGTATTTGGAGCATCACAGCCTGGCGCAGGAGACACATGACGCACTCCCAAGTGCAAAAAAAAAAAAAAAAGAGTCAGCGACAATATCGTCAGCAATACAGCAAACAGCATTTGAAGCCGTCTTTCAAATCAGCTTCACTTCTCCTCACCAAACTGCATACCCGTTGTGTGTGTGTGTTTGTCTGTGTATTTGGAGAGCTGTTGTTTCATCTGCTACTCAGCAGTTCACGTGGGCCACTGCTGTTAATCCTTTGTAGAGGCACTGAGCGGCATCATTTCTAACACAGCCATCAACCCTTTTTATTTTTAAAAATATCCCTAACTCACATAAATACTTTGGTACAGACTAATAGAGTAACAGTAGAAATCTAAAGCCACAGCAGCAGCCCCTAGAGGCTGCAGTGTTTGTTACAACCAACAACACAAATTTGTTAGATGAAGCAAACAAAACACGTTGCTTCTCTTACAGCCTTATTATTAATGAGTGGGATAAATATGCACAGTTTGTCATGAGGATAGAGACGGAGGAAAGGCAGTGGGGTCATTCATATAGCCTTGGTAATACAAATTTCAGTGCAATTTTCATGTTATATTATCAGATATACATCAGCAACAGAGACCTTTTCAGCCTTACAGAGGCATCAGACAACAAGTCATAGCATGTCATAAGTGGTATGGATATTTTCATAATAAGACTGTATCAATTAAGGATGTGAAAACAGTGTAACAATGTGAAAGTGGTTGTTTGTAGTAGGCGTTTCTCACCCTAATTGAATTGGGGTTTTTCAGCGGGGAAAGGGCTTTAGAGACTAGCTGGTGAACATATTGGAGCACTTAGCAGCTAAAGAGACAGATAGTTACTTCAGGAGTCGGCTAGGTAGAGACCAAAGCAGAGCTTAAAGAGAGTAGATATGGGACTTGCATTTTGGTGGCCAAAAATATGACTCCAAATAAATGCTAATGTTGCTCTGTAACTGCTGGATGTGTAACGAAGAAACTGTTTGTCTCATCTAAAGGTGATAATAGTTTAGTTTTGTGTTCAGGACTTGTTTCCGCTGCCTACAATTTGTATACTTAATAAAAAATAATTTTCTTGTGTTCTCACCAAAATATTACCTTGATGGTGGTGCTATAGGAATAGTCATGAGGTCACTAAAAACATCAGGCGATATCAGTGAGGTAGTTGTTGAACTGATTTATCTATTTTTATTTATTTTTTTCGTTAAAAGTTTTTTAGGGGGGAGTTTTTCCTTATCCACTGCAAGGGTCCAAAGAACAGAGGGATGTCGTATGCTGTAAAGCCCTCTGAGGCAAATTGTTATTTGCGATATTGGGCTTTATAAATAAATTGATTGATTGATTGATTGATTGATGCCACCTTAAAATGGAACTCATGAACTCGTGGTTACAACTTGGGAAGTTGTGTTCATGATATGCTTGGCGTTCAAGTGGTTACCTCATAAGAAAGCCGCAGTTAGGCAACACAACATGGATGCTACTGTTGGCATCTAGGAGCCACCCAGGCTAACAATTTAGCCAAGCAAGTGAGCGGGTAACATAATGCAGGAAATACGAAGGCGTGATGACAGAGGAATAAGATGAGGTTGTAATTGTTGTAAAATTACAAAGAAAAACTTCATACAACTGAAATTACAATATACTAACTTCGCATCCGCCGAAAAATGAACTTCCATAGCCTCCGCAATTTCTGAAAAAGTCAGCGAACAGCTTTCAGAAAATTTCCACTTCCGAGGTCGTGAATCCAACAAGAATGGGGTGGAGAAATCTTCTTGTGAACCTGGTAAACATGACCCCATTTGAGGGCAGCATAAATTATTGGCCAGGGGTAAACTTGTAGTTGTTGAGACAGCTTGCTCTGGATAAAAATGGCCAACAGATATTTCAACTGATAGTATAAAAGGAATCAACAGAATACTGGAAACATAAATGACATGTTGACTTTGAAGTTTCTTTTTTGATGTTGAAATAATAGACAAAAAAATTTAACTCAAGGTCTGGAAGAAATCTAATAAATGCACCTCGAGTTAAATCAAATATTTAGTTTGGATATTTGGAATGGTTCAATCCCCTAATCAGAGGTAAGAAGAGCGAGATCATCAAGCAGACAACTTAAATGCTTCACAACATACAAATTTTATGCAGTCTAACTTGGACCATTGTGTTTTGGGACACTTCACATCTGCTTGAGACAAACTTGAAAGCCATCCATGGCAAACGCAAACATGCACACGCATGTAAGCACGCCCCCCAACATACACATACAGCAGACTCAAACCCTGCCCATGGCTAAAGTGCAGTAATCCATCCGTTGCACTGCACTGCAGCCGAGCACGCTTAATAATGAATGAATCATAAAATCAAAACTGACAAGCAGCAATTGAAACGTGGCCGTTTGTTTGAAAGATTAAAAATGCAGTAACACTCGTATAACTTATGAATGAGGCCTGAAACCTAAATTAGAGGGCAACAGCTCGGGTGAGCTGAGCTGAAGTGAGCCGAACAAAACCAAAACATAGAGGCGCACAAAATGCCAACAAAGACATCTGCACAAGAATAAACACATGAAGATGCACACAATGGGAACATTTCTATAGGAAATTAAAATAGGCAGCCGTCCACTTTCATCGTCTAAGCATTTATGTACTTGACCATTGTGAAGATATTTCACAAATGTGCTGCTTACATCTATTAAAAATGAATGACAAAGCTGCATAAATCTCATCTCTGTTTTTGTTTTCATATACGATGTGAATGAAGATAAGATCCACATCACGGTGTGTTCCCCTGGGTGCGGCACTGGGAACAATACAATCCCCAAAGACCTAGTTTCTACACAACAGACAATTATTTCGCACACAGGAATCCCGCCTCACCTTTTATTTGTCACAAATAAAGATCTGTGTAAGGGATTAGGCTTTTATTGGAAAAGAGTTGTGCGTGGGAACATTCATCAGGTATTGAAGTAACAGCCTACATTTTTAGAGCGCCTTTGGAGAGGAGATTCAGATAGTTTACTGTGCCACCTGAAGTCTTTAAAAAGAAATGAAGACAATGAAAAGATACAGAACAAAATAAATGACGGTTGATGCTGGTGGCTTCTTAAACCACTGACAAAAAGCAGTAACATTCGGGTGTGTCAGAGCCTGCTCGCAATGTTATCCTAAGTCCGTGGAAACTGGATCCATCTCGTGTCAAACCACCAATAAATGACGGCTACAAACCAGAGGAAAAATGAGGCACAACATAAAGTACACAAGTATTAAAGGTACATCTATACATCTGTCTTTTGGTTAAAATAACCCTTCAACCACAATTAAACTCACATGTTGAACACATTCCCACTCCAAACTTGTCAAATAAGGCAGCTTGGTCAAATGCTAGCAGCAGCTTTGTATGTGTCTGTTTCCATTAGAGATAAAACAGTTACCGGTTTCACAATAAAACACGGCAAAATTCCTGATGCTTAGTATTACTGTTTCAATTTTTAGACTGTAGACTGAGACCACTGAGGAGCACTACAGAACGCCACAGGAGATCTTTTATACCTTTGGCCATCAAACTGTATAGAGCTGAAACAAAGGACACTGACAGCAATATTTACCTGTCTTCGGTGCACTATTACTAAATATGATGCACAAAACTACTTTTCAATATCTTGTGCAATATTGTGCTTCAATATCATGTTCACTTGCCAATGTGGTCCAATATCATTTTCTCAGTCATGTATAATACTACTTCTCATTGTTATATCATATTCAATACAACTGTAGCCCCTTTTACACTGCCAGATTTTCAGCGAATGTTGGACCGTTTTGCCGGCAAGCTGCGAGCGTTTAGACACACAGAGCTGGATTGGCGAGTTGATCCGAGGCGCCCAATTTTCCGCCGCGTGGGGGTAAACATATTGGCGGAACCCTTTTGGTTTAAAAAGAATGAGGCACCCTTCCGCCACGGGAGGGGCTGTTGATGACTTGTGGGAGGAGCTGTTGATGACGCCGTACGTGCGAGCCACTGGTGGTGGACTAACAGGAAACAGCCAGTAGCAGGAATTAGCGAGCAGCTAGTAGCAAGAGGGAAACACAAACAGACACTGTAAAGATGAGCAACTGGGGAGACAAGGAATTGCGCGTCCTCCTTGTCCTCACAAACGAAGAGGCCATTAACCGTCAAATGACGGGGACGGTGAAGGACGGGTCGACTCACGAGAGAATCGCCAAAGGACTGACCAGCCGCGGCTTCCCTCGGACACATCACTGTTTATGTCACACGCTGAGCCACATGTTTTGTTACTTGCTCACGCCCCCCATTGCCCCGAAAAAGGCACATTCTGTATAAACAAAAGTAGGCAGGCGCCATTTCGCCGCACTCCCCGATTTTGTTTTTATACTGCCAATGCTGAAAGAAGACTGATTGGGCTTTCCTGCTAATTTGCACAGTTCCTATTTAAAAAGGGCTAGTGAGGTAGTCAGGTTTTTTCCACCATTTTAGTTCATTTTAAGTAACTCTTATACTTATTGTACTCCTATTGTTACTCAATTAGGCACTAGCTTTTGCTTCTGCTCCTTGAATACACTTCTATCTTGTATATTTTGCCAGATATTTAATACTCTATTGTTCTAAACCGGGCCCTGTGAGTGACCCTGACCAGGGGAACCCCCTGGTCAGGGTCAGGACTTTTAAACACTGGACATACGCAATGCCACATATGTCAGGTGATGTTACACTATGTAACGTAGTTTAAAAAAATACATGGGACACTAACAGTGGTCTCCTGGTTTTAACCCCTCCCTTCCACCCTACTCTGACTTTTTTATACTACATCTTTGCTGTAGATGGGTTTACACTGAGGGCCGAATTCACAAAAGGATTGCATGGCTTTTGCGGCCGCTAAACCGGTAAAAATAGAGCAAACAGATACCGTCTAATTCACAAAGCACGCGCAGAGGCTGAAATGCTCCACTAACTGCACTGCCAAGCAGATTGTGTCTTGGTGCTCCGGTGTTATTTGCACGTATTTAAATGAGGTAATATGCATATATTTGGTGGAAAAATTGCCCCTTTCTATGCAAATGAGCCTCATTGACAAACAACATCTAATTCACTAACACCAGCGCTAATAGCCACACGCAGTTTGAGTGAAGTAAATAATGTCTTTAGAAAGCTGATGCAAACTGGGCGCTCCTCTGTGGAAGCCTCTCGCTCAGACTTTCCAGTGATCGTGGCAGCAGTGATCATCTGTTAAATCAGTCTGTAAATAATATTTTGACATTATTATTATAATCATTATTACTTTAATGGCATCCCAAAACGCACTTCTGTTCAAAAGCAACTTTCGATAATTTATTTTACGAAATGGGGGAAACAAACGTGAACAAAAACGGTTTCATAATTCATATTAAATTCAAAAGATAAGGAAAAAACAGCTACAAGTGAGAGGGAATGGTGATTAAGTGGTCAAACTTGATCAAATCCACAGCCTCAACCCATCCGACACTGTTAGACTGACTCACCAGCAGACATCACTACATGAGGGTATACAGTATTCAGTACTTTGCCAAACACAGTCTGCCATTGTTCTGCCATGGTGTTCTTGGCACAAAGCCAGCATTTATACTTTGCCATGTGTGGCTAATTGCAATCAGGGGCAAATCAGGGGCAAACTGCACTCAGCTGCCAAACTTTGTGGGCGTGTTTGCGCTGGTATATCATTAGCGCAATATCCTTTGTGAATAGGACGTTAAGACGAAGCAAACTGTGGGTGCAAATGTGCAATTCAAGGTGCTATCAGCAGCCGCAGTTCATTCTTTGTGAATTCGGCCCTGAGTTGGTTGAAAGCCTGGTGCACTTCATACAGATGCTACAGGGTGCTTTTGCATTGGTAGTAAACACTGAGTGCCACTGACCAAGCTGCCATATTTGACACCAGTAGGAATGAGATGGGGTTGGTTGGAGAGCACCAACTTTGCTGAAGTATCCTTGAGCAATTAAGATTCTGAATCCATACCAGCTCTGGGAAACCTTTCCTCACCGGATGGGAGAAAGTGAAAAGAGATTTCCCCTCAGGGACCAATGAACTTACTACTCACACAAAATCCTTCCTCGGTGGGGAAACAGCTGCAGCCTCCAGGATCAGCGGCATGTGACATATGCCAGCCACACAGCAAGCGACCACTGAGTGCTGCACAGTCGTACGGTGAGCTTTAAGAATCGTAGAATTGGATGTAATACAACAGTTCTTTTGATATTTTGCTTTTATAATAGCTGTCTGGTGTTAAGTTTCCACACAGGCCTCCTGCACAAGTAAGCAGTGGACACACAGGCCAACCTCAGCACAAAGCCTAGCCTTGCCTATAGATATTACTTTGAAAAATAGATGTAAATTGATTTGGTCTGCCTTGGCAAAAAAAGGAATAAACTACCTCAAGAGGGCGGCTATCTCCATTTTTCTGCATCAAAGCTATCAAACAGAGCACTAAGTGTACCCTTGTGAAAATGAAGCCCCCCTCCCAAAAGTGTAGATAACTGCTCTCAATGGAGTTGCACCAATTTGGCCCAGTCTTAGCTGCAGCACAATCTCTCATCCAACACTCTGTGTATGAACAGAAAAACGCAGAAGAACAAATCTGCTTTACTCTAATCCCTCACTGTAATATTTCACGAGACAATCCATGTTACTGTCTTAAAATGAACATGTGCTAGATTTAGAGCTGGAAAACTGTTGTTGACAAAAACTATTCTTGAGTGAAACCTTTGAAAATACTGCTGGCTCTGTTGTTATTTCACCGGCAAACACAGATCTCATGACATCACACCCTGTACCTACACCCTGTCATGCATTTGCTCGACACAGAGATAAGTGACAAGGTGATATTATCATGTGGCATTTTGTGTGATGGGATGTCTCCGAAGGTACCCCACTAAAGGTCCCAGAGATAAATTTAAACTCTGAAAAAACATACAGGCATTGGAAACAAAAGAGTCAGCACATCTCCACAAATTGTGGCCTCGTGAATTACCAGACAGTTGAACCAACAGTTTTCTGACACATAAAACCAACACTGTAACTTTCACCCAGGTAGTATTTATTGCAGAATTACTGTGTTGGATTGCGTTATAGAGTGCAGTATTTGTGTTTTTGCAGATTTGAAGATTAAGACCACTCTCAAATGGGTCTATTTAATATGTAGCTATAGAGCCAGCAGCCTGTTAGCTTATCTAAGCATAAGGACTGCAACTAGGTGGAAAAAGGTAGTCTGAATGTTTAAAAATCTATCAGCAAGTCTAAATTTCACAAATTAACACCTTATATCTTTTTATATAATAAGCATGAATTCCCTGTTTTGAACGTTGCTGGATTATTTCCTAAGGATTTGTTGTGTTTGGAGTGAACCAGGCTAGCTGAGTCCCTCGGGTTCCATAATTTATGCTAAGCTAAGCAGCTGCTGGCTCCAGCTACATAATGAACGGACAGATATGAGGAGTGGTATCGATCTTCTCATCTAACTCTCAGCATATATTTTCCTTTAAAGGAATACTTTACTGATTTTCAACCAGCTTTATATCATAACTGTGTGGGTAGTATGTGTAAACAAACCATGATAAAGCAGTGCATTCCAACTGGTCAAATACCGCTGCTTTGTCAGTGAATCTAAACATCATCAGGTAGCCAGGTAGATTTTGGACGTTCACAGACAACATCTCAATCGACACTTATTACATGCATTGCGTCTTTTCAAAATAAACTTACTACGCAGATGAAACACTTTAACATTTATTACCGTAACTTTAGGCAACAAAAGCCTTTGGTGGGTTTCGAAAATACCATCATGGTTTAGCTTAAAATAAGTTTGGTCCTTACTAACGTGACGTCACGTCATGGGACATACTTTACAACTATAACATGCTACACATACTAGCACACTATGTTGCTACTAAAATAACACCACTGACTGTTGGTTTCACACAGGAAATGAACAGTGGGCTCTCTGGTGAAAGTCAGGTGTTTGTTTGTCCCATCCACATCCCATCCCACCCACCCCATAAAGACTTTCTCACTCTTTACACTACAGTATTTGCCGATAGCCGCCACTCATTGTATATCAAACAGCCGCAAAGGGCCTCTGTACGTTGGTATCTGATGCCAAAGTCAGTGACAAAACCGCGACCAGTTGGGAGTGAGAATAGGTTGGGTAAACTTTCCTCCATCTAGCCAGTGCCCAGATGTCCCTGACCAAAATCCACCAGATGACGTGTTTCTCTAACGCTGGCTGTTAGGGTGTTGCTTGAACTACAGATTGTGCGGTATAGAATTGTACTGTACAGAAGTGGATTGAGAGAGAGGCCCGCCCCAAACTCTCTCTCTCAGATCCAAACTCTGATCAAACGGTAAAATAAGGCAGTGCTGATCTAATATGAACCAAGATTCTGTCACTTTATTGCCTATTTCTTCCACAAACTACAAAGTATATGGTACAGAACTGTACTGTATGGAAGCGGATTGAGTGAGAGACCCGCCCCGCTCTCTCTCAAACTCCAACCAAGCTCAGTTAAAACAGTAAAATAAACCAAGATTCTGTTATTGTATTACCTATTTCTTACTTGACCTACAGAGTCACTAACCCAAGGAACTGTATTGTATAGAAGTGGACTGAGAGAGAGAGCCACCCCTCTCTAGCTTTCTCAAACTCAGACCTAACCAAAAAACAAGGCAGTGCTAATCAAATATAAACCAAAATGATCTTACTCTATTGCCTATTTCTTGCCTAAAATGACTTCAGAAACATGTTTCACTGCACTTTTTAGCTGTAATTGGAAGGTTTGTGAACAGGAAGTGGTGTCATACTGTTTCCTGTATTGTGAAAATGGAGGCTGAAATACTCAGATCAAATGTAAAACTTTGATGCAGATTTCTCCCCTAAAATATATTCAGAAACATATTTATTGTTTCTGTTCAACTGTAAATCTAGATTTGTTACCAGCCACCATATTGTTTTCAGACGAACCAGCTAAAAATCAACTCACATTACGTCACCCACCAGCAGGAGTATTTATTGTTGTTTATTATTGTTTATTGTTTTATTATTATTTCTACCTCTTGGACAAAAGCAAACGCCACAGCCTTTTTCTATGTTTTCTCTGGTCATGTGGCACCAGTCTCAAAAGTCTTTGTGTCTTTCTCCTGCACAGACAGCCCAGTTTTGTGAAAAGACAATCTCACCAGCAGTGAAATACTTTCTAACTGAGTCCATCTTCTGAATGTTGTAATAAATTTATCTTGGTCTTGAAAATTTTGCCCTTCACACAGTAAAATTCTCTTTGAAAATCCCATGTGCAACGACGTACAAATACAAGCAGACACACACAACAAACCTCTCACGCACTCTATCTCCTGCTCCCTCGACATAAACCTTCTGCAGGAATTTCAGGGTAGAGTACACATCTATTTTGTCTCCTGCACGGCATTGCTTGAGCCACTGTCCTCAAGGTGATGCAGGATCAAAGGATCAGCACATATAAACACACCAGGTCACATAAGGCTCTCACATGCACAAACACACAGCCAAGTCCCTCCGTCAAAGGAGGAGGAGTGATAAACTTTGACACCAAGGGATCAAACTATAACACTTGGGGAGCTCAGACGACTCAGACGACTTGACACAATGGCTTTGCATTTTAAAAATCGTGTAGTGTGCAGACATACTACACAGATTCAGTTTTAGCGTCACTTTATAAACCCTTACTCTCACAGAGGCTGCAGTATTTGATGTAAGACAGAGGGAGGAGAGGGCTTGTGGAATTGGCACTACTTTACAGCAGAATGGGAGTTTGATTGCTCTATTTCACGAAGCCTGATGATGCCTTTTTCCATTTCTCAACATTTTAATCCCTGTCTTAATGCACTCTGGCAAATTGGTTCCAATGAATACACACCGGTTTGCCAGGATGACGATAAACTGGTACAACCACACTAGATTGCTAAGAAATGGTAATAGAGAGCACTTCAACCTTGAAAACCGACACTAAAAATACCCATATACAGCATTTTACAGTTTCTGTGCGAGGCTTGTTTGTATTCTGGGTACAGTAAGAGTCAGGCACAGAGCCAATCTGCCCCCTGCCACTTCCAGGGCTTCGTCAAAACAGTTCTGGCCAAGCGATTTACAGGCAATATATGAAATATGGATCATACCTCGTTGAGGGACAAAGTGCCCGGGGATTTTGTGCTGTGTGTGTGTGATACATGTGACACCTGAGTGGGTGAGAGACAGAAATGATTGCTTATAGGATGGTGTAGGAATGAGACACCATCGCAACAGTAATGTGTTCATGCTGCCTGTGCTCATCCACGCACTCAAATGCTCGAGTATGGACAGTATATGTATGTGCACACACTGATGCATGCACAAGCACATAACAAGGGTATGGGTTTAATATTTTGTTCAGACAGACAAAAGCACTGCATCCAAAAAGTGTTCATGCCTAGACAAAAAAATAGGCTGTCTGTCGGTACCTTCACAAAATGAGCATGGCTGCTATAAAACTGACTCATATGAGCTTTATCTGATTTGCCATCTTTATGGTTGGGCTCTGGTTAAAGGTGCTGTTTGCAACTTCGGAGAAATGTAGTTGACACTTGAATCCCAAGTTGTCAAATATCAAGGCTTTGGTTTGTTGGTTCAGTCCGGCTACTATCCCAAACCGTTGGTACTTGACGACCCGTGAATGAGACTCAATAATCAAATATTTTATGTAAAGTCATTTAAAACTACTTCATTATGGTATGGTAAGAACATATTCATGGTTAAAACAAACTAATGTTGACTGCAGGATTGAGACAATCTCCTGTATCTAAGTTTGTTGACTCAACCATAATGGCCGTTTTATTCTTATCCCATGAATCTGCTATCTACACATCTACGCATTGCCTCAGCCTACACTGTAACGTGACATGCACCCCCCAGAAATACAAATACACATCCTGGTTAATTGAGGAAGTCCCTAAATATGTACATTTGAACAACTTGACTTTGCCGGACGTCAGCAAATTCAAGGAAGGAGACTTCTAGAAATGTCCATGTGGACTTCACGTACAAAGAGATTGAAGAACTTGAGGAACAAGTATGTTCGCCTCAGAAAAAGCAACTATTGCTCTACATTCATTGGCTCTAACTCCAACATGATCAGCTCATTTAAATTCAGTACTGTTTGAAGTATACAAAGAACATCAATCGCCAAGTAGTGTTTTGGCGATGTAACTGCTGAGAGACCTGGACATATGGCGCCCAAGTATAAATGCTAATAACAGCTGAGGCCTCATGTGTAGGCTGTGCATCGACTAGGGCTGTCCCAAATACCATTTTCTTAACATTTGGACCTTCAGCAGAATTTCCGGGGGTTTTTCGGACCTAATTGTATTGCGGAGTTTTGCTGTTGGCACAACAGCCTCCTTCAATACATTATTCTATGCTTTCTTTTGATTTTCACATTGGCTAGTCATCCTGTTTAATTTGTCTTCTGATTAAATTGGAACCGTTGAAACAAGTTGTAGGAAGCCTCTGCAAGTAACTGGTTGCTGGCAGACACTCTGTGCTGCAATAAAATGGTTAATCAGCAGTGCCGTGCACTGTAGAGCCGATGCGCTGCTGGTTCTGCTGGCCTGAATAGAATATAATGTCTATAGCCTTACTGTTGTGTGTACAGCCTTATAGACTGAGCTGAGTAGTGATGCGCGGGTCGACCCGTAACCCACGGGACCTGCAAATGGACCTGCGGGTCGGGCAGCAGTGATCGTCTGTTAAATCGGTCTGCAAATGATATTTTGACATTATTATTATAATCTATTAATCTATAATCTATTACTGTCATGGCATCCGAAGGTACTGATGCGTTGAGCAGGTGACAGTCCGCGGTCGTTTTCAAAACACACTTGTGTCACGCACTCCAAAAGAAACTTGTTGAAACTTTAAACAATAATTTATTGTACAAAACGGGGGAAACAAACGTTGACAAAAACGGTTCCATAATTCATATTAAATTCAAAAGGTAGCGAAAAAACAGCTACAAGTTAGAGGGAATAGTGATAAAGTGGTAAAACTTGGCACTGAGCCACAGCCTCAGACGGATGCGCTCAAGCGTGCCGTGCGCACAAGCTCAGTTGGTAGGCTATACTATATTTTCACATTTTTAACAATGCAATTTAAAAGTTTTGATTTTTATTGATAACCTACATTTACCAACAACAAAAAGACTAAAACAAACAAAAAAAAAAGTAAATAAAAAAACGAATATTGAATACCAAATTTTCATAACGAATACCTACCCATAGAAACGAATACTCGAATATCCGAATATTTGGGTACAGCCCTAGCATCGACCCTACATACAGCTTTAAATCAGCCTTAACATGTACTGCTGCAGTATAACAACACCACGCTACAGCATTTGCTACTTATACAGGACACTAAAGACATTCACAACCAGAAGGAGTCACTTGTCAGGAGACTGTAAAGATAGGCTGTAGTAAATGCTTAAACAGACCCTTCATGCTTTTCTCATTTTTCTGGTGAGCACAGTTTCCAAAGAACACAAGGGACTGCGCTGCTACAGGTGCCTGGGAGAGGATGAAAAACCAACCATAAAGTCTACTTAAAAGACATATAACATGCCAAGACACTGCACAGCAGTTAATATTCTCTGCAGCAGGATTATAAGACTCTGGGAAGCTCTCTAAGCAGCAGAAACATGCTCCTTTTTGTCAACGCCTGTGAGGTAAGCGGTGGAGTTAGTGCAGAGCTACAAGATAATCTGCCTGTTACAGAATATGACCGGACCATGGAGCAAACAATAGCTGTGGTTACACAGACTGTATTTCTTCAACCCGATTAAAGTCATTCTGAATAGAGATCCAAACTTAACTAATTATATGAATGCTAAATAAAGTGATCCAATAAGATTTTGTTTGCATGCCCCAAATCATTTAATAACAATATAACTTTTTTTCCAACCCTGTTAAGAAAAAGATGGAGAAGTAGCAGCTCTGCATATTAATACTATTTAGTATAAAGTAACTCAAGTGAAACCAAAGTTATTTTCTGTAGCTCCAAACTACAGATGTCCCCTGAACACCTCACACGCAGACTATCAGTGGACATTACAAGTCACCAGTGTTCCCTAAACATGTCATATTCAGGCAGCCTCTACTGGTAGCAAGTGACGACTTCAGCTACACATGTAAACTGTTTTTATTTTACTTTTTGCTCTGTTCTTTATATGTAAATGTGCAAATGACTTGCAATTTAGCGTGCAGCAACATTACATAATGCTACTGTTTAAAAATCAAAGAATAGATTTATCAATCAGAGCACTCACATAAGAACGAGTAGAGCGAAAAATACTTTCTGAATCTATGAACAATTCTCAAATTCAGCAGACAGAGGCTCGTAGAAACAGCTCTTGTGACATGTAGGCACACGCACCCTGTACCTCACCTAATGTTGACCCCTTGTGGGGCAAATGTGCAGATGGAATATATTTATATTTACTCAAACCAGAGAGAAACTATCTGATTAACTCTTAACATAGTTATGAGGTGCTAATATTTTCCCATTTAACAGATTATCAAAGGTTTACATCACCCCTCTTACACCAGATCAGGCCAGTCTCTTCTGATTGAGATAGTTTCATTAGGCATTTTTATTCTAATTTGGATATTATTCTGATTGTTAGTGGAGTATCACAGTCCATGTAAACACACCTATTGAGTCTGGATGAAGTTTTGTTGCCACATGACACCTCTGTTTTTATGCTGGAGCCCTCTAAGCTGGCGCCCCATGGACATCAAAATGGAGACCCAGTTCTTTGATGCTCAGCTATAATCAATTGAAAAGTAGCCTAACAGTTGACTGTGTGACTAAAATGCTGGTTTCAAAGAGCGAGAGAATAAAGACAGCCCAACGGCTGCATAACACTCAACGAGTCAGAAATTCAATTCAACACCTCCTCTTACAGCCATCATGATCTTGTCCAAGACTTCGCACATGCTCAACTCTACTTGTGAGGGAACAACAATACAGAGCAGTCTAGTTTGAAAGCAGCATTATTGTGCGTTCAAGTGCGGCGCAGAGTGACTATTCAAAAGCAGCCCCCACGCCTCTGCTAATGTTCAAAACCTCAATTTTACTTGTTTTTGACAAAAGCAACATGGAACAGCTACAAAGCTCTTGAATCGCTCGCACCTGCCACTCAGCCCACGTGTGTCACCCACAGGCCAGCTGGAGGTTCACTGTCTGCTAATTTGTAGAACAATAGACAATCACCTGCTACCCTCGCTCCTACACACACACACACGTACCTCAGCTCTCTCCTTTCCCTCGTTCCCTGCATCACTTCACTTACCAAAGTGACAGGCACGGCGATGCTCAGCTGCCGAGCTGTCTCTATGCTCTGTTAGTGCGTGTGTGTGCGATGGCATCATCGCTTTTGCATCAAAACACACTTAATCGGGCCCGTATAACAGATGCTAGTGTACAGCAGGTATGCAAAAGCTCTTCACCAGGTGTGGCTCCTCAACACTGCTGTCACTGCAAAATTGTCAGCGCCCTGGAACTTATGATGTGTAGCGATGTTTTGGGTCATATCCCAGGGGGCGGTGGGAGGATGACATAATGCACAGAGGACTGCTGCACCTTCTCTTTTGGCTGGAATAAACCAGTGTTTAGTATCACAGCACTCTAATAGGTTTTCACCATCTTATGAATGTCTGCTCTAAAAACACAGCAGACCCATAATAACCTTGAATTATAATGCATTCCAATAATGATATCATGCTTCACCAGCCGGGTGTACATTAAACGGAGGACATTTTTAATTACCCCAGGGTAGCTGAATATTGGCCATCCTGCCCTGGTGAGGCTCTGTGCTGATACTGTGGTGGGGTGATAAAATTCAACCACAGGCCCCTTTGACCACAATCCAGGCTGGCTTCCATCTTTCCCTTCGCTTAGGCTACCTGTGCCGGTCCAATTAGAGTTGGCTGAGGATAGGACAAAGCATGGTGGGAAACACTGACATTTCACACTGGGCGCTCTCGCTCTCTCATGAATATGGAGCAGAGTAATTATGGCTGTAAAGCAGTAGCTCCTTTTCCCACGTGTGGATGCACAGATTCTAGGTCACTTTCGAGAGAGGTGAATGATATGACAGTAGGCAGGAGGTACATTGGAGACGACTTGTAATGACACAGCTCATCAGTTACAACTGGATGTATAATTAGGTTATGTGTAATGGATATGGAAAATAAAGCATTAACAAGCCTGGGGAGTGAAATGTTTGTTCCATTTAAATGGGATCAGACAAGTAGCTACATAATGCTGAATGTTGCTCTGCGGAGAACTATCGGGAGTAAGTCAATAGTCCACTCATTTCGAATGTGTTCACTCTAATACATAGGTGCTAATGCTTATCAGTGTTACAGGTTTCTGTTAGAAGAATGTTCAGAATGCCTTGATTAAATGTCTGTCACCAAAACTTAATGTTTCCTTATATTTTAACTTAATCTGTGATTATGTTTAGACAAAAACCACTTGGACATGATCATGTTTTGGCTTAAAGTACCCCTGTTTGGTGGCACAAAAGCCGCTGGAAACACAGTGATGGGTCGCCGAATAAAACAAATTTGGGGGCACAAACTCTGCTGGAAACAGAGCACTGGGTGGCTACAAAAAGCACTCATATTAGGGGCAGAAATATCACTGGAAATGGAGTGGAAATGGAGTGACAGGTAGCTGAAAAACACTCATGTTTGGGGGAAGAAGCATTCCTGGAGTCGCAGTGATGGCTCACTAAAAAACTCAAACAATGCGACAGGTCGCAAAAAGAACATCCATGTTTGGGGGCAGAAACATTGATGGAAACGCAGTGACAGGTTGCTAAAAACAACCATGTTTGGTGGCACAACTGCCGTTGTTAATACAGTGACGAGTTGCTAAGAAACACCAAAGTTTGAGGGCACAAACCTCACTGGAAACAGCGATGGGTCACTAAAATCACCCATGATAGGGGGTACAAGCTCCGCTAGAAACACAGCAGTTAGTTGCTAAAAAATCACCAATGTTTTGGGGCAGAAACATCGCTGGAAAAGCAGTAACCAGTTGCTAAAAAACACCCACGCATGGGGCAAAAATGCCTCTGGAAACAACGCAAAGGGTCGCGAAAAAACACCCATGTTTGGGGGCGGAAACATCACAGGAAACACAGTGACAGGTTGCTAAAAAACATCCATGTTTGTGGAGAGAGACAGAAACTCTGCTGGAAACACAACAGTGGGTCACTAAAAAAGACCCATATTTGGGGGCAGAAACATTACTTGAGATGGAGTGACAGGTTGCTGGAAAACACCTATGTATGGGGCAAAAACAGCTCTGGAAATAAGGCAATGGGTTGCTAAAAAACACCCATATTTGGGGGCAGAAACATTGCTGGAGTCACAGTGATGGGTCACTAGAAAACATCCACGTTTGGGTGCAGAAACATCACTAAAAACACAGTGACAGGTTGCTGATAAAAAACCCATTTTGGGGCAGAAACACGTGTTGCTAATGAACAACCGGTGTTTGTTGGTTTCCAACAGTTATCTCAAGTGGTCTGCAGCTTGGCAGCCGTCTCGCCTACATGTCACGTCGTCCGCCATTCCCTCCACCTCTAAATGACAAAGTCAACCCCTGTACATGTTACAGCATAACAACAAACATGGCTGTGTAATACCTGACGCCAGCATTCTAAACATGCTAGTTGGTGTAGCAGGAGCTTTCTCACCTATATCTTTAAAGCCGACAGTAACAACTATTTATCAGAGTGAAAACATTTAAACCAGGTGAATGATACCAAAAAACAGCCAGCAGTTACTCTGCCAGCACAAATAAAGTCAAGTCCCTAATACACCCTCCCACCGCAAACTGCTCAGGAATGAGGCAAATGATTTGTACTATAATGTTTCAGATTGTAAATTCAGCAATTCCAATCGGTTCTAGTGTGCCATTCGTTCTGTGTTATGTTCCTGTCAAACGTAACACCACCTGCAGATGTTTCACATTACTCCTGTCCTGTTAGGAAATGTGAGGATTATGCCATTTGAGCTGCTGGAAGACTTTTAATGTGAAACATCTCTGCAGGAAGTGTAGAGTTTTATTGAAAGTGGAACTGATTGGAATTAGTTAGTGAGTCATAACAGTATTTCTGTTAAAGGAAAGGGAATTAACAGTGAGTATGACATGACTCTGTTGTATAATAGTGTGATAATGTTCATTATTCTGAAACAGGTAACCACAGGAGTTTGTGAAGAGCAAATTAAAATGTGAGCAGATAGAAAAGGCAGAATTTTTGCTAAGATATGAAACAGGGAATAAGAAACAAAGGCCACTCTCTATATAAAACAGACCTATATTTAATGTTTTTGTGTCTAAGTGACTAATGGGAACAAGTATTTTTAAAACTGGTGCAGTATTGAGCAACAGAGCTGCAGTTGGTGGGAGCGAAACAGGCTGCAATGTAACCACTACGGGCAACAATGCAGCATCAACACTAAAAGTGATTTTAGTGTTTTTGCCACTGACAGGTTCAGATTGTTGTTATAAGTGTCTGACAAAGACATTTCTTTACCTTTGGTTTGATCTAGTCAGTTTGTTATTGTGGCTAACCAAGTTCGGAAGTCCTGCACGTTGAATTGTTGCAGGAAGACAGTAACAGACTGAATCAAGCTAAATTTAAAGAAATGTTCGGGGGCAGACACAACAACTGAAACACAGTGACAGGTTGCTAAAAAATATCCATGTATGGGGCAAAAACGCCTCTGGAAACAAAGCCACAGTTCGCAAAAAAACCCAAACCCATGTTTGGGAGCAGAAACATTGCTGGAAACGCAGTGATGGGTCACTAAAAAACACCCAAGTTTGGTTGCACAAAAGCCGCTGGAAAAACAGTGACAGGTTTTTAAGAAACACCAAAGTTTGGGGGCACAAACTCTGCTGGAAACCTAACAGTGCGTCACTAAAAAGCACCCATGTTTGGGGGCAGAAACATTGCTGGAGTACCAGTGACGGACCACTGAAGATCTCCCACATCTGGGGGCAGACGCATCGTTGGAAACGCAGTGACAGGTCGCTTAAAAACACCCACGTATGGGGCAAAAATGCCTCTGGAAACAACGCAACGGGTCACTAAAATAACACAGAAATGATCTCTTTGTCCTTTCCGACACTTATACAAACAATCTGAGCCTGTCAGAGGCAAAAACAAGCACTCTAAGAGGATTTACACTGACACATAAACATGGGAAAAAGGGTCCGGGTTGAGAAATACAAATGTTTCCCTTTATAGACCATATTCTCTCTGCATTTGAGCTAAGCAATAAAAGTGTTAGAAATACAAGGCGATAACAAAATCTGTTTTTGCAGGAAAAAGGCTTTGGCTTTTCTTCAACCAAGATCAAGTATAACCAATGTGGTATAACCTTTGCCTCCTATCGTAGCGCACACCTGTTGAATGTTAACATGTATTATTATGTTTAACGTCTGAAATATAAAGATAAGGCCACTGTTTCCTCACTCTTAACCTCTGAGGCATGCAGCACGTTAGCTTCCCAGAAGGCAGGTGACTAGGCATGCGATATGAGCAGATAAAAAGACGTGTGCACCCGCCTTTGTTGATAGGCAGATAAACAAGATAGGAGCATACACACAAATACACACAAACACCTCGGGCTGAATCATCTGAGGTAGAGAGAAATAATTCTGATGAAGTTCAACCCACTCATTTCTTCCCTCACAGGAGTTATTGTTTGCACAAAGATCAGATGATTCAGGTCAGGTACTTTCCATATGCTGCTATTCAGAAAACATACAGTATGTTTTCTGTTTGTTTTGTTCTTGTGAGTTTTGCTAATCCTTTATAAATGCTCATTCTACATGATTGTTAACTGTGTAAAAACATCCAATTATAAAAGAATTTTGAGGATCTTAACAAACACAAAAAAGGCTTTGTAAGCAGATGAAACTATTGTTTTTTCTTTTTAGATGCACACAACATTCTCTCAGTTACTTCCTCAGCTTAATGTACTGAACAATCCTCTGGAAGTGCTTCATTAAAGCTACTGTATACGACACTTACATTAAGTGAAACATTAAATGCAAGACACTAAAGACACTATGTTTATGTCTGCATCGTTACAAGGGAAAATTCTGGATATCTTTCCTAAACTGAGTTCTGCAGGTTTAATGGGTTTTCTTTTGGCCCTGCATGCGTTTATACTGATGGAGCAGCCAAAGTGTGAAATTGAAGAGGTTAAACTAAATGTGGAAGCGAACACAGATATCTTCTGGGACCGGAAACAAAAAGCGTACGGCAGTCAAAACACAGGAATCAATCAGGCAATGCCAAATTTGTGACTCAGAGCAGAGGCAGACAAAAGCTATTATTGGCTAACAGAGAAATCTAGTCCCACTAATTCTCGACCTTAGGTTTGCTGGATACACAGAGGAAAGCGGTGAAAAAAGCAGGCAGCGTCAATATTTCAGCTGTGCCTAATGGAGGAACTGAGCATGGCGAAAAATAACTCGGGACTCTGTGTCTTTTTTTGCCAGCTTTAGCTAGGCTAAGTGCAATCCCTGATGGGCCTTGGCGAAGGCAATCAAGCCTGAGCAGGAACATCTGCCTGAATGTCTCTGAACATTGTGCATGCTGACGACAGCTTTAGGCTTTTAAAAGACACCGGCTGCCATATACTCGCATGTTACCTTACTAACGCCTAGGTTATGCAGCATCCTGCGAGTCAGAGGAGAGCTGCCTGCATTTATGTAAATGCAGATGAGTTTTCAAAACCTGTGACGGGGGGACAAGCCTCTCTCTTTGGGAAGTAAAAAGTTCAAAATGTTTTAAATGAGGACTTCTCCCTCTTTTTATTTTCAGCAACTTGTGTAAATTGTGATTAGTATCTCGCAAATTAGCACAGCATGTCCTCATCAAAGGATGACTTACTGGAAATTTAAAAAAAAAATCCATTTTGTTAGGACAAAAATGGCATGAATTATTAAAAGTGAAACTAAATCAACACATGTTAGACGATGCCCCTAAAAGAAAAAAAAAAAGAATGCCTGAATAAAAGTAGTCCCACGCCATGAATTGCTTTCATTAACCTAAATTCTAAAGTTAGCTTTGAAAAAGATTAAAAGTATTTTGCATTTTTTTTTTTCCAAGTTGGGCTGGATGAATGTTCAAAGAATATTTATCTTGGAAACTGATATCACTTGATCTCATCTCATCTAACACTACCTTCATGCCTCTTTAGATCGCTAACAGGATTCCACTGCATGTTTAGACACCATATTCACTGGCTTCCTAATCTCCAATAATCCCCAATGGAATAGCACCCTTGTGCTAAAATAAGAGGGTTTATTTGGATTTCACACCAATTGTGAGAGTTTCCTCAAATGTATTTACATTTTTACCACTTTCCCCTGCTGATTTGCAACTACCTCTGAAAATGGAAACCCTGGTACCCATCTGTGAAAGTGTCACCCATTGTGACCAGCTGAGAATTACACTGTCAAATTAACATCATCAAATTGATATTTCTTCTCAAGGGCATAGCACAGATGTCTTTTGCTTTTATTCAGCGACGACAAATACCTAAATCCACAACTGCGGCTTTTTCTTCACACCAAGGTGCAATAAAACCTGGAGCCCTCAACATGTGATGTAAGAAGCAACTATTTTATACCTGATGGGCTTGTTAGTCCAAGAGAAAGAGAGTGGGATGATAAGAGAGAAAGGCAGGGAAACACACACTAAAGAAATTACAGATGGCTCCACTAATCAGGAGATTTTCAAGCAAGGTAGCATCTATTTTACCCCATCCCAGCCCCCATTTACTTCCGTATAAAAGAGCAATGAGACGAGTGCCGGTTTCCTACTTAATTATCTCTCTAATGGAGGAAGAGAATGGCATTTAATTACTCGGCCCCAGATTTAGACTCATGGCATGCAAGAGGTAAATGGATTTAATGTTGCGAGGATAAATGGAGCTACGGCGATGATATGCAGATGTTTGCACATGTGCAGCAGGCGTAACAAACTACCACACAGCAGCACTTGATACGCCATTACAGCCTCCCGTCTAAATCTGCTCTGTGCTATAAGAGCCGTACGGAGTAATCACATGGCATTTAAAGCCCCAGCACACACCGTAAAGGATGATGCCCGTGTGTGTTATTGAGTGATTATCTGTTCGAAAGTCTGTTAAAAATATACCCGTGCAGAGGGGAACCGGGGTCGATGCCCAGAGAGTTCAGACTAACATTTCCGTGTGCCAACTTTCAGGAACAGCTGCCAGTTAAGATTTGTTCAAATTCTGCAACATGGGATGAGGCTCGACACAAATGTTACGCACTGAGTCATACACTTACTCATCAACATGATAGCAACTATAATGGATATTTTTTAGATGATAGAACACCCATCAGTTTCACTAAAGGAAAAAAGTCCCAATTGCACAGTTAAATGAATTCATATCGGGATTTTAACACATTCTCTCTCCAGTATTTCCATTCTTCCCCTAATGTTGTCGATTCACTGAGGAAAATGAGCTTTTTTTTGTCCTCCAATTATATGGAGCCTTGAGAAAAGAGTCACAGCAACTGTCGTCTTTGAAAACTTTTCTCATTTTTGCACAAAATAGTTCTTATCATCACTTCTCGCGTATGAGCCACACATCTGATGCTGCCAGAGGAAAGCCATGGTTCACTGTGCTATCTACATATATCCACATAATTGGACAGAAGATGCAGCAACTGGAGGAGCTAGGCAGGCTAATAAACAGTATCTGTATGTGACTCTAACTGCTGCTTCGGGCTCTGCAACATGTGGTTTCCCATTGGTGTGCAAATTGGAGTACTAAATGGATTTAGAGAATCAGCAGACTGAACCAAAGATGAATGTGGACTCAGAAATCATCAGTAAGTGGAAATCATCACTCCAACGCTGACATGTTCATCTGTATGTGTAAACAAATCCATTTGGCTAAAACAACAGCTGAAGTTGAGCCTTACACGAGCGTAACTTTACGCTAAATTCATAGAAAAAAGCCTGATTCATTTATGTATATATTTATGTAGAAAACAAAACAAATATTTAACTCAAACTTCAAATCTTAAAACAGAAAATCTTAGAAAAAAGGATACTTGTATAGTTGCATAATTTATCTTGTATAAAAGACTCATAATGTCTCAACTAATTCAACTTTAAGTGTTTTTGTCTCCAGTATTCCACTGTTAAAGGGTACATTTGGTATCTTTCAACCTGGACCTTTTCACATGTTTTTGTATCTAAATGATGAATAGGAACATCAAATTAGCTAAATTGGTCCGGTATTAGGAGAGGTGTAACAGGGTGCGATGTAACCGCTCAGGGCATGTGCAGACCGTCAATGACTATCCACTGAAAGAGCTTGTTTTGCCTCTGACAGACTTCTATTCTCTGGATGTGCTGCACATGCTGGCAGTGTGGCTGTTTAAACCTGTTAACATGGATTCCCAGAAAAATTACAGGAGGTTCCACGATGCACACGCGCTGCTCATGCAAGCCTGTCTGACAATACTTTGGAAAGGATCCCTGCAGAGATGGACCTTTTTGTAAGAGTACTACCCTTTTTGTTTGACCAGAAACAGCCCCAAAATTGTGATTGACAAATTCACCAGACTCCATTTAAATATGAAGTAATTTTAGAGTGTATGGAGCAAAAACATTTACCTATCTAACTGGGTGAATTGAGGTTTATTTCAAGCAAACCCAAGTTCTAAATTGTGGGAAAAGCAGAAAGATGAACCAAGATGATGGTTTTGTCATACGTTTAATTTTGTTTTACGATGATAAAATTACTCTTAAGAGTCTGATGGGTTTGGTGATAGCTATTTCTAGGCTGTTTCTGGTCTTACTCTTTAAAATAAAGGTCTACCTCCCATAATGTTTTTAGACACTATATTATTTTAACCATGTCAGTGGCAAAAACAAGCACTAATAGTGGACATAAATTGAAGGTGCACAAATGTACGTGGTTACATTGCAGCCGGCTTCACTGCTGCTGTCTGCAGCCCTCTCACTTAATACTGGACCAGTTTCAGAAAACACATGGGAAATAGGGTCCAGTTTGAAAAATACTCAACTTACCCTTTAATTTAGATGCCGTATTTACTTTTGCATCTTTAAAATTCAATTTGATAATTCTAATGAATCTAACTCCGCAAAAGATAGCTCAAAAATGAAGGTGTCAATATCATCAGACCATTTAATCCTACATGCCAAAGATACCATGGTGCTTCTCATCGCATGTGTTTTCATTCCAGACATCTCTGTTTAAAGCGTGACTTGTTGAACTCAATCCCAGGACGCCCCCTGTATAATCAATGTGACTTGCCATACACCCACATCACCTCAAGTGCATTTTGCCCCCTTTTTGTCAGCGGGCACCGTCATAGCCTTTAAGTCTGCCGACTGCATTAATCCACAATAATCTGTCTTCAAAGTGAGGCTGCAAAACTATGGGGAACACAGCGCTGTCAACAGCAGTTAGCTGGCTAGTCACCAATCCCTACTCCTCTATTTAAATCTTGTTCCACTATTCCCTTTTGCAGACTCAATGAGAGGTAGAGCTTTTGTGCTTTGGCTACGATTTCTTCTGGATTAGAACTCGTCGTTTATAATCTGCCCGACTGGCTGCTGCAGACCGCTTCAATTGGTCAAACCAAACACATACAAAATGTCAGTGTGCAGACATAGTATATAATTCTCCTTACAGTAAGTGAAGTCATGCACGCGCTCATACACAGTAGCATGGGGATAGTGCATGTCAGCAGAAACGGAGACCAACAGCTTCTAAATAGCCCACACTGTACCTTCAAGCAGCTGTAGCATCAGGCTACTGAAGTGTAATCAAAAGCCTCGGTCTGCCTCAAGGTCAATTCATCAGAGAAGTTATCACGCCTGAATTATACATGACAGCCTCTGTAAACCATAAATGTTGAATATTCCGTTTGCACACAAGAAATGACAGAGAAAAGATGGAAAATGAGACAGAAAGGGAGAGACGGAGAAGAGGAGGGAAGGATTACAGTGAATAGTGGCTGAGCAACCAGTCGCTTAACATAAAATGTCAGTGAGGTGAAACCATCTTTTTTTTTTTTTAGATGGATTTAAGACAAACATAAATAAAAAGGACAGTTCATGCTCAAATGCACTGCACACATCCACATCCAGAGAAAGAACAACTGCACAGTAATCATAAATTATGTACAATAAAAACAAACATCAAAAAATGTTGGCTTGAGTACAATCAGATTGCAGTAATATGTTTCACTGCTACATGCTAACAGCTCAATAACAAACTCCTCTCTGAAGGCTTTTTTTTGGGACGCCACAGAGAAAATCAGATGATTGCAGTTGATCTTATTCACATCTGCTGCTCAAGATGGAGCCTTCAGCTGTTAAGTTCCAGTGTCAGACTCTTGCTGTGAACCCAAACGAGCAAATCAATAGCGTATCGAGTGAGGTCAGCCTCCTTGAACTCTCTCGCTCTCCGCTTCACTTGCTCGCTGCCTCTCTCCCTGACTCACCCTCCCTCGCACGGGCTTTTAATCTTGCCAGAGAAAAAATAAAAATGTGAGAGGCTGATAACTTGTTAAAGTGGGAGGCAGCGATTCTGGAGAAAGATTGTTGATATTTGAACTCAACACCCAAACAAATACACCCCACCCCATCTGCGCTCCCTCAGAAGCTCCGGGAATATCTCTGATGTTATTTACGTTTCACTACTATCACGGTGTAGCTCCGTTCCTCGTGGGCAAGGACGTGGAAGAGTAGCCGGCACAGTGTTGTATAGCTCTGTCCGAGCCACTTTGTTTGTTTCCCATTTACAGAGCCGGGGCTGTGTATGAACACCAGATTTTTTTTAAGCACACACACACAGAACGGACAGCCAGTGGACCGTGAGGAGATATTCGCTGAATTTTAAAAAAAGGGGTATTAGATTAGAATAGCTGACTGCACCTTAAAGCAAAGGCTACCAGAAGTGTGTCACAGCCTGTAAACACACACTAGCTACTGTACAGTGATATACTCAACACTATATATTCTGTCACAGTGATATTCAAGCACAGCTGGGCAGGATCAGAAGGCGAAATCCAGGGCTGAAAATGAAGTCGCTGTGGAAGTGGCAAAAACTGCTGTTCCTCTAATGGCCACATGAGGCTGGCTCCAAAAGCAAGTCAATCCCCACATAATAGACAAAATGGACAAAACTGTTCCATGACTTTTCAAGAATTAGATTCAACCGACACATCGACACATATTAGAGCTACATTTCGAGCTACATAACATTTCCCAGAAGGTCATCCACAGTTGATTACCCTAACAATTTAATTACACATACACACACACACACACACACACACACACACACACACACAAATTCCATGACTTCAAAACTCTCTATGATTTTTACTACTTCCATTGACATTTCCAAGCCTGGAAAATATGACTGTGAAATTCCATGACTTTTCCATGACCACGGGAACCTTGTACAGCAGAAATAAACAGAAGTGGCTTTGGTCTCTTCAGCTAATTTTCCTGTTCATGACAACTGTACGTGAGGTGACTTTTTTTTCATAACTCACTTGTTTAAATTTCACCAAGACTTCATCAAGTTATGCATAATTAAGGGCGTGACTGCTTTGAGTGACAAGTTGGTGCCACCTGTTGACAAGTCACTACCACGGCAATAATGTTGGTGAGGTAAGAGGTTCTCAACCAGGGGTCCTTGAAGGGGTTCCCAGAAAAATGAGGAATAGTTTATTTTCACTATTTAATTCATTACAGAAGTGACCCAGCGTGAGTCGGAGTCAAATGAATGACCCTTCTGATCATAGGTTTTACTTCATCCATGCTGATCTCCATAACTGTAGTTACGTGCTATAGAATTTTGATCTTAATCATATCCAACAACCAACATCTTTTCAAATGGAGGTCCCTGAATGAAATCTTATCAACTGGGTATCTGTGACACAATAAAGGTTGGGAACCAGTGGGTTAGGTAGGTAATGTAACCACAGATTCACACAGTTTAGGCGTAGCTGTAGCTGTCACTAATTCAGTGTGTTTGTGAGTAAGTGAGTTCATGAAAGTGAACTTTATTTTTTTGTTCAGTCTTTGGTTGTACTAAAAGACCCTGTAGGGAGTCAGATGTTGCTTTAATGGTTTTGAGCCTATTTTTCACTAGAGAAATCAGCATTAGCAATTTGCTAAGCAAGCTAGCAGCTAGCATTAGGGTTGGCTCCACCCTCTTGTTAAAATCTGGTCACTTCTAGCCCCGGAAAACCAATATGGCAATGGTGGGAATGCCTGGTCCCTAGACACGCTGCTACGCCTTTTGGCCAATATCTCCCAGTGGCCACTCACGGTACTGCAGTGAAAAAAAGTGAAAAAAAAAAATCCCCTGTGGTTTTTCACCATTGGCAACCATTATAAAAGCAATGTCTGTAAAATTGTTGACAGGACACCTCTTACTGTAAACATGGTCAACTGTGAATCTTTCTATTATGAATTTTTTTATATTTGAAGCCTTTCCTGGAGCCAGAAACAGTGATTTTGGAACTCATGGGTACAACTCATGGGCGTGGCCAGCAGGAGAAACACTACTGCAAATATTCAGCGGGCTGCACAGAAGTAAACTCAGGAGCTAAAGACTTTTTTGGCATGCACCATTATGCACCAAGCAAGCAACTCCACTGGAATGAATAGGCGCCATCTTGTATCTTGGTATAATTAACATCTATTGGAAATGCTGAACTCGAGGCTTTGGAAATGGGAACCCACAAACCACTGAGTGACGTCACAGTTGCTACATCCATTATTGTTATATAGTCCATTAGCAGGAAACTGGTTTAATATTGTTTCAGTGGAGAGGATTAAAAGATAAGTGACCTAATACCAGAAATTTAAGCATTAGACATTGAGCCAATATTGTAGGTGCATGAAAAGATAAATCAAATACTCATTCAAGTATTCAGGACTCGAGAGCTTTACAATGCGCCTGGTGGCATTCACAAGCAAAGAATTATAGAAAAATGAACTGACTGTACTTCAGAGAAAAAAATCTATTTAATTCTTATCTGAGGAGTTAACTCTTTTATTTCTCCATACCTCTTTCAGGTATAGTATTCTCATTATTTCATTCCTATGGGCCATGAGTCATAACACTAGACCAGAGCCACATTGGAGAAGATTAAAAAGAAAAGCGCCGCCATCGAGGTTGCCACCCCCAGTAGCCGATCGACTATCGATTTTCGCTTGAGGGGGGGTGTGAAGCTCTGTAGTGCAGAGTGATGGCAGAGGGGACGCTGGGTGACAGCAAGCGAGGCTCAAATTAAAGATTTCCCGTCCATGAAATGAAAAAAGGCCAACAGGGCCAATAAAGTGGCTCCTGTCGAGTGGACGCACACAAACCCACATCGCTCCACATCGTACACTGCTCTCACACACACGTGAGTACACACCCTTCACAAACACTCCAGCCTCCATCAGCGCACAGCCTTCCGTCTTCTCACGGTATATCCTTGTGCCGTTGACAGCAGGAGTTATGGTGCTCTGTGCAGGGGAAGGTATAACACTGACAGTGATGACATTATCCCTGGCCCTCTTTTGTTAGGAAACCAAGTCGTATTGTCTCATAAATAAAGGCGAGGCTCCATTAAGACCAATGACTGTATCCATCCTCCCCTGTCTCTCATTATAAGGCCATCTGCATCCATCGACACACACATCCCTCCTGGCAAGGCCACGCAGGGCCCATCAGAGACAGGAGAGCCGGCAACGCTTCATCGCCGGAGCCCGCCAATACAGCCTGTCTCGCCTTGATGAGGTCATAAAGATAGCAATAGCATGTGCGTTGACACAGAGGTTGATGGAGACGGACACACACCTTTGGGATCCTGTGATATTTTATACTGGATAACAGCGGGACTCAACTGAAGAGCACACACACACCTCCATTTCTGTTTACCCTCTTTTCTGTCCAGTGTCTGTGGTCAAAACTTAAACCAGTGTCTTTTCAGCTGGAAAATGGCCTCTGTTCCGCCCACACACACACACACACACACACACACACACACAGTGTTACTGAGAATAAAACCAGCCTTCCTGCCCTGCTCCCAGCCTGTCGGCTTGCTGCTCGTCTTTCTGTGCAAGCCCGTGCTCAATCATTGATGAGGCCAGGTCCTCTGGTACGAATGAAAGGACTTGGCAAAGGAGTGCAATCACCATTAGACTGCAGAAGAAGCATTAGTGAGAACCACATATTAAAAATCCCCCCCCATCCTCAGGCAGATACTAATGGTGCAGAGAAAACACACACACACACACACACAGCTGTGAGAACACACAAGAAACTTAAGGTGATCGAGGGAAACTGACATGCGAGGCTGTCTGTACAGTGTGTTTGAAATTTTAAGCCGTGAACATGCTTGCTCTGAAATTATAATCCACAGCGGTGTTGTGTCTGTGCGTGCAGACAAACAAGTGACAAGGTATAGCTGTAGCCGAGTGTGTTGCCATCCATCCCTCCTCTGCACTGTCTGGATCTCCTGCCATTACCATTTATTAATATTATTTTCTTTTTCGAACAATGCGTCCCCTCTTACTCACTCCTCAGCCTCTCTGTCTGTCTCTCCCTCCCACAGTTTTCTCCATGCAGTCAGATCTCTGTGTCTCTCCTGCCTGTTCTCTCTCATTCACACCAGGCTCCAGGCACTTAGGGACAATAACGCCAAAGCACTGCCAGAGGCGACCACGAAATGAGAGCTCATTTTCTCTCCATTTCAGCGAGACCTCTGTCGCTCCTCTAACAGTTATAACATTGAGAAAAAAATGTAGGAAAACAACAGAAAGGACAAAAAAATATTTGTTTAGCTTTTATATTTATGCCATGCTGCAAAGGCTGCTGAGCTGTGTGTGTAAACTAATGTATAGAACACTCAGAAGACTGGAACACCTGCCATCGAATAAAGATGTGAGGACACACATGCATCCCCAGTCTGAGCAGGTATAAATAATTAACCCCCACCTCAACTTCTAACTCTGCTCATCTCCACCGATTTCATGCCTCAACTTTTTTCCCCTTGCGAGCACAGAGCAGAGGAGTAAACAGAGTGCAGAATATCTTTATTATAGATGTGTGTTTGTGTGCAGCAGGGAGCGAATAAGGTGACGGGGGGAGTGTTACACAGGGAGCTGGGCTCAGCACTGTTCGTTGCTGAGCTCTCGGTAGGCCTGCCTGGGGTTGACTCTCCATATTACTGGATCAGAGGCAACTCTCAGCCCGCTGGGTGAACTCTTCAACTCCATGCTGAGTGAGCGCGCGAGAAGGGGCGGGCAGGCGTAGCCCTCCTGAGCTCGAGCTGTAGCCCTGAGATAGGCCCCCTTTTCCCCTGCATGTAAACACACGAGGCCAAATCTAGCGGAGGGAAGCTGCACTTGGCTGATAAAGTGCTACCCTGAGTGAACCTCCAACCTCTACATCTTCTCGCTCTTGTTTCTTTCCCTCACTCTCCACCTCCCACTCGTGCTTCATTTGGCCCTCTCTTTACCTCGCGGATACATGAGGTGTTAAGAGGCGGGTGCCATGTTGGTCACAGTTCAGCTTAATGGAGTCAAGGTTTAGAAAGCGCGGACCGTAAGTACACGTGTAAATACGTGTGAGCGCGGAGAACAACAGGCTCAAATGGCAACAAATCAAAACACCATTTCAGCATCTCAGCTGAGGCTTTTGCCTGAAATCATTTTGGATATTTGTTTCTTATCCAAACAGCCATTTAGCGACTCAAATTGATTTCAGCTCCCCTTCTACTTAGCCTCCATTTTTGTGTTTTTGGTGTTTTTTTCCCGTGTTGTCATCTTCAGGTTGCTTTTAAGCAGGGCTTTGCGGAGGCTTATTAGGCTGTGATGGAATAGACACATCTGGATGCAGGAGAATCACGCCGTCATGAGAGCACCCAGATGGATTGAAATACAATTATATGTGCTGGATTAATTATGAGTTCTTGCACTGTTGCTACACCGCTGCGGTGTAGGAACACAAGTGAAAGGATAGAGAACATGAACACGCACAAAACAGGAAAAAAAACCTGTTTAAATGTAGAAACAGATGTCCCTGGCATATTGATAACAGTTATTTCAACACCAACGTTGGCTTGCTTTGAAGACTAAATAACAGGGCTCTGGCAGAAGGCAGAGGAGATACATGTTGTTTGAGGGTGAGAAAGGACCGCCTTGTATAGTGCCACTTCAAGCAGAAATGAGAGGCTGCACTGTCCCCAGAAATGAGAAAACACCTTAGTATCAACAGATATTTTTTTTCCTTTTAATATGGAAATCACACGCATATACCTTCAGAGTGATTGCGTGATGGCCAAGTACCATACTGTAGGACCAACACAGAGAGGATGCATTCAGAGACACTCGTCCACCACACCTCCAGGAAGAAATCAAGCTGTCAAAGCTGCCAGGATTAGGACCAAAATGCTGCAGCGAATGAGCCCCTGTGTGCAAAGTGCCACTCAGGTAGTGAGCTGTAAAGGCACCACACTCACAGACTGGCCCTTCAGCTGAAGCCTTTTCATCCAGCCTGAAAGAAACCAGAGGTTTTGTAGTGGAAACCGCAAGTGAAAAGTGGCGATGACTTACAGTGGGCTGGGTTGAAATGTCCAAATCTGGTATGATCGCACAGGAAAAGTGGAGCGTTTGCACCAAAAGCAAAGTGCCGCATTTGGCTTTGAGTGCATCAAAACTTTTGCACGGCGTAATTTGCTGTTCTCTGATACACTTTCTCCAGTGGTGGAACATGTCATGTCATTGTGTATAAGTCCTCTAGGCTGCTGATTCAAGCTTCACGTCAAAAATGTTTCCCTCGGAAAAAAAACCCCGACATCACTTGACTTTTCTTTCTCAACAGCAACAAAAAGAGTAAGAGAGTTGTGTGCCTGTCTCTGGGGAGCTGTCTCTGACTGCAATCTCCTCCAACCGCAACTCGCAAGCTCCATCTGGTGTGGATGTCATTAATGAACAGACCTCGAGTTGCATCGAGTATACTGGCATTTGCTCGCTGAGCCGTATTAGACAGCAGTTCGACAGCCTCTGAGAGGACGCCAAATTCGATTGTGTTTGGGGTAAACTGACAGCCTGAAGGATCTCTGACATACAGGAGCAACCCCAACCACAGCAGATTGTTATGTATCTTGTGTGAATGTATGGTTCATACTTTAATAAATTCAGCTTGTCACTGTTGCACAGTACAGTAAATTCTCTGCACTGGACTACTATATATATATTGATTGTAACTACAAAGCAATGTGCCATTGTATCTTTAGGGCCTTACAGAACTATCCATACCAAGATCTTATGAATACACTACATGGGTCAATAGTGCCAACTAGTCATTTTGCAACTAGGGGTGTTGCCGTGTTTTGTGGTATTGTGTCAATACAATTTCTATTTTCTTACGCTGTGTTCACACTATGAGCAACACAGCAACAGACTACAATTAATTTTCAATGGAAGCAAGTGGCATGACTAAATACAAACTTTAGATGATGTCCAGTTGAGTTGCTTTGTGGCAAGTGGCAGACACACACACACTCATTGACATATTGTAGTGTATTCTAGAGCAGCAGTTCTACGATATATTAAAAAAACAAAAACAAAAACAAAACATTTAAATATATATAATGCAATAAAAAATGCTACATTTTAAATGAAAATACTTAGCTATAGCCCTGTTTCCACCAAGTAGCACGGTACGGTTCAGTTCAGTTCGGCATGCTTTTTAATCGTTTCCACTGTGAAAAGTTGTGGATGGTACCAGTGGAACCGTTCCTAACTGTCCCCATGTTTGGTCCCCCCTCTGTTGGGGTACCTAGCACACAGATCTGGTACTAAAAGGTGGAGCTGTGAACACTGCAGTCTGATTGGTCAGTAGAGGATGGTCACTCTGCTCAGGGCTGAGTTGTGTCTGGTTTTGAGGCTCATGTAACCACTGTTCATACTGTGGAGAGTTTTATTAGTAAACTGTAACTATAAAATGAAAGGATGTTTTGCTGCCTCTCACAGCAGCTAGAGTCTGAGAAAAAAATAATTTAATTCACAGGGCCGACTGCCAGCAACTTTTAAGGTGGAACATTAACTTGTAATGTTCCTCAATGCATGAGTTGATGTCAACACACCTTAAATTTCTCTGTGACAACTTTGACCATTACTTTAGTTTTTATATGACATACACTTTTAGTAATGAGTGGATCTCCAAGCGTTCAAATATATACATTCATTTCGACTGGGTTATGTGAACTGCATATATTCTAATCCTCACTCAGAGAAAAAAATGTAATGAGGAAATACAGTGACTGCTGGACGGAGCAGTGAGTGACAACAACCCCGCCCACATTTTAAAGTAATGTTTGCGGTAAAACACTAGGGTGTAGACTGGATTTTCTGTGATTGAAACATAATTTAAAATAAGTTTTGCCACTACTGTCAATTTTTTTTTTTTAGATATGAGCTTTCTAGGTGATCACATTTATTAATGTGGCGCCTGCATACATCCATAATTACTGACGAGATGAACTGTGATGGCAGGATAGTTGACTTTAAGTGAATTGGTTTAAAAACACTGCAATTGTGGGTCCAAACTATTAGAAAGAGAAGTGCCGATCAGAAGAATCAGTAGAATATTTTGAGCAGCACTGTTGAAACTGAAGTGGATGACAATCAACCAAGTGCAAGTGCCAGTGGCTGCTTAAGCAGCGCCAGTTAAGTCTCCACAGCCTGATGAAGGGCTGGAACTTGTGATGTTTGAGGGTTGTGTGGAAGAGTTTAAGTTGTAGTGTTACCCCTTTGTAAAGCGTGGCTGTGGCTGACAACAGTCAACAATAACAAAATCTTTGTGATAGGAATAAACCTGCTTCCTGCGTGGACTATCCATAGCTGAATAAGGTGGATGTACACAAATGTATTTTGACGTCGGTCACAGTGGTGTTATTTGGGGAGCCTAATATTTTCTGAGGGGGTACGCAGTGTGAAAAGCTTGAGAACCATTGACTTAAAGAATCCTGCAGGTACTTTTATTTTAATTTTTTACTGATACAGGCAAATGTTAATTTCTTTGCTCAGGTAAAACATTAAGTATTGCTGTGATGTTGTTGTAGAGGGACTGTGAATACAAATGCAGATCCCACTGCTCTGACTGAATTAGAATAATAAACTTCTATTGCAAATGGTGGTGTGTTCTTTACACTGTAATGGTTTTCCTAAAATTAGATTTTAAAAATCACAATATGTCACCTTGCTTTGCAATATATCACAGTCTATTTTATCAAAACCCCTATATCACATATCACATACGTCAAATTCTTGACCACACAGTCATGACTGCAGCTAGTTCAGCTTTAACGAACTGGTTGAGTGCTTATATTTGCTTCAGCCACTTTGACAAAAATGTGCCCAAATGCAGAAATTCTGCCTCTTCAGCGCTTATCTTGCTGCTGGGAAATAAATGTTTATCTGAAAATTAAACATGTTTATTAAGGGCAGTGGAGAGGGGACAGGAGATGAGCAGAATGGAGGTGAGGAGACTTTAAAAGTTGTTAAAGTTTGGCTGAAGCGTGCATTGTAATCACAGCCTTCCTTTTTACTGTGGCTGAGCAAAATCAATCCCTGCGATTTGTGTGCCCGGCACACTTCTAACAAGTGCAGCCAGCTGGAAAATAGGTCCATCGTCACCTCCACAACACCTGGCCGGCCCAGACACTGCATGGGTGCTTCCTTTGGAAAGCCGCACGTACACACACAAGCACACAGACAAAACACAAATACCTGTATAAGCCAGCGAGGGCAGCCTTCGGCTTTGTAATCTCAATGTCGATGATGTGGTGGCTGAAGGAGTTGTGATAGTCACAGATAGCACAAAGCGCACCAAAGCAGGTTTTGCATGGCTGTGATCTCTATAAAACTGGAGACGAATAAGACACAAGCTGAACATAGTTGGCGACTGGCAGTACAATTATATCCTGTTGAACTGCACAGAAAAGTAGGACAGACATAAGTCAGGCAGATCAGCGTGTTCAATCTTTGAACATTTCTCCTCGCTGTTTCTTTGAGTGGAATTTAGATGTATTATTGCCGCTTGGGGAGAAAGGAGGGTAATGTAACAACTTAAAGAATTTATAATCCTCATTTTGCATGTAAGTGATGAACTCTTTGAATCACAGCAGTAGTGGAGGTCTGGAACCGCACGATCAAATCTTTTCAAAATAAACTCTCACATTCACAGGAAATGTACAGTTTCTGTTTGTTTAATGCATACAGTACAGCTGCCCCCTAATAGGCAACCAGACGTTATTCAACCAAAAAGGTCATTAGTCTGCAATATTTCATTGGTCGCTTTGTCAAAATAAATCCAAACCTATATAACTGGACCATGTGTAACTTTAATTTGAAAGGACAGACACAGGAAGTGTCCTCGTCAGGTTAATTTCCAGGGCTGGTACCTGCGGTTATTCCACAGGCTAGTTAATAACATGTCGGGCAGGAAATCCAAAGTGTGGGATCATTTTGAGAAGGTGAAGGACGAACCCAAGGTGATATGTAAACTCATCTTCATTGGTCGACTACAAACATGAGGTATCATCTGAAACATGGAAGTAGCTACATGCCCATTAGCCCACAGCGTCATTAACAGGCGGCTCGCTCAGTGTGTGACGTGCACTTGGAGATAAAATATAGGTCTATATTAATGAAGGTTCATTAGTACGGTTTTGTATTTCTCTGTAATGTAGCACACTGTTAACAATGTTACTGATACTACACTTCGGGACACAAACAGCAGTTTCCTGTGTGAAAGTCTTGGGTTTGTTTGACCCGTACACCATCTCTCCCTCCAGCTCTATATGGACTTCCTTGCTCCTTATATTACAGCAGATGCTCAGAGCTTCAAACAATGACCAGGCCTGGTGCGTCTCTAACAGATGCTTAAGGGCACCTTGGTGCATTGATATCAGACGCTGGGGGCCACTAAACAAGCATCAATATTTAATGAATTTGGAGAGAGGACAAGGTGAGCAAAAATGTAACGCACAAATGCTAACACTCAGACGTTCCTGCAGATATTTTTATCAGCAAAGGGAGTTAATTTTGCCAAGAATTCCCAGTACATACCAGTATCCCACTTCCTGGTATTTAGCCACTGATGCAACACATACTATACACATCTATTACCTTGATTCCTGCTGTTTTACTTCATATTCCATTATGCTGTTTTAGGCAAAAAATGGGAAATATATCATACTGTAGATCTTTTTGTAACGTCACCATTTCACAACAATGGTATGCCTGAGACAGCAACTCGTTTGTACAGCACCTCTTATTATCTAACCTCAAACTGAGAATATCTGCGTGCTCAGCTGACTGCGTGTCTCTTTGTGTACCTCTGACCTAAATATGCACGAGGTGTTAAATAAGAAAGAAAAAAAAACCTGTGCTGCCCCGCCGCCACACTGGCTGGCTTTTGTCCATCCAAATCAAATTGTTTGTGCCAATGAGTGCAGACCTGCCGTCCAAACAACATGTCAGGCTCTTTGAAATGGAAACAAATGCCATTGATCAACACCGCCATCCACTTTCAAAGCCAGTCTAAGAGGCTGCCTTAGTCAAACAGCATATTAGATGACTGGCTACACCACAGAATGATTCGTGCAAACACATCTTTTCTGCATCAGAATGAGAGCTCGTGTGTGATTTTCCAGCTGGTTGGCTTCTGATGTCTTTTCTTCTTTCATTCAATCAGAATATCTTGTGTGATGATGATAATGATGATGATAATGATGATTATCATTGTTGTTCTTTTAATCTAAATTTGAGGAAAGTTAGTTGGTTTCAGGTGTTAAGTGTCAGGTACAATCACAGTGCTCTGGCTGATCCCTCATTCTGATGGTTTGTCTTTCTCTTTATCCCTGAGCAGGGTGCACAGCCAGCATCCATTTGCCCGTCCGACTGCAGCCAGGGTACGGCAATATCTGGCTCACAATATAATGCATCGCCAGTCCCATCAGAGCCCACAATGCAGAACGCTAACCATACCCCGAGCACCTGCCTCCCAGGATGGAACCGTGCAAGGAGGGAGGAGGGCTGAGGAAAGGACACACACACACGAGAGAAACAAACAATTATAAATCGTGAATCACGCGCTTGTCATCTTGGAGTGCAGCTTGAGGTGACTTTAGTTTCAAATTGTTAAAGCGAGATAGATAACAAATGAAAGAATTTATAAAGAAAACGTGGAATCCTGCCTCTTTCAAGCACATCAAAGAACACATTTTCTCTTGAGCAGCAGGAGGGTGCAATCACAAGGCAGACTCAGCTCTCCGGTTCCCTTACTCCCCTAACATTACAGATTTAATGAAGTCAAATTACAGTGGGGTTTCCAAGGGAGAACTGTGACTGAAACGTCATTTATTACTGAAGGAACAGGAGCCAGTGATCGAGGAATATGTTTATCACTAATGGCAGTTATTTTCCACGAAAGCTCTAAAAATCACATTACAAGACTATTAAGATGTAAAGAATACTACTTACTCCTCTTTTACAACTTCTGTAACTAGTTCTGTGGAAATTGAACATTTGTGGAGTCAAGGAAGCTCACTTTACAGTATGTGATTATTTTTTCAGTTTTATGAATTTAATTTGGGAGAAAGTATTAGACCACATTTAAGGTAGCTATGAAAATGTCTACTGCCTGCATATTTCCAGTGGTGGTGGAGAAGTTGGTGAAGCTACGAGCTGCTTCTCATAGAGAGAAGTTAATCTACAGCAACATTGTACTCTTTTGAAAGTATCTTCACAGTCAAGCCGCTAAAATATAATGTATGCATCGTATCCCTCTGCAAACCACGGATATGTTATATTGGTACATACATAGTTTCGATACACAGCTTCCATTTCCAGCCATGTTTGCAGCAACAAAAATAAATATATTTTTTCAAGGGTTTTCTGCACTTCCAGCTGTGTTTGTAGCAAGAAAAGCAAATAATTTTTTGTAATAGTTAGGGACATTTCCAGCCATGTTTGTAACAACAAAAACAGGTATATTTTAACAAGGGTCATGGGTATCTCTAGAAGTGTTTCTAGCAATAAAAAATGGGTATTTTTTATATAAATGTTTTGGACATTTCCAGCTGTGTTCGTACGACAAAAGCGGGTATTTTTTAAGGAGAGTCCAAGACATTTCCAGCCATGTTTGTAGTGAAAAAAAGATTGTTTTACTGCGAGTTTGGGAAATTTCCAGCTGTGATTGCAGTGACAAAAGCAGGTATTTCTAACGAGAGTCTAGGACATTTCCAGCCATGTTTGTTTTGAAAAAAAGTAGGTATATTTTAATGTGAGCTTAGGACATTTCCAGCCGTGTTTGTAGCAACAAAACCAGGTATATTTTTACAGGGTTCTGGGTATTTCTAGCAGTGTTTGTAGCTACAAAAATGGGTATTTCTTCATAAATGTTTGGGAAATTTCCAGCTGTGATTGCAGTGACAAAAGCAGGTATTTTTAATGAGAGTCTAGGACATTTCCAGCCATGTTTGTTTTGAAAAAAGTAGGTACATTTTAATGTGAGATTTGGACATTTTCAGCTGTGTTTGTAGTGTTTTTTTTACTTACATGAATTTGGGACATTTCCAGCTGTGTTTCTAGCAACAAAAGCGGCATTTTTTAACTAGAGTCTGTGACATTTCCTGCTGTATTTGTAGTGACAAAAGCAGGTACATTGCAACATGATTTCGGGACATTTCCAGCCATGTTTGTAGCAACAAAAGTGGGTATCTTTTAACAAGAGCTTGGGACACTTCCAGCTGTATTTGTAGCGATAAAACCGGGTATTTTTTAAGGAGGGTCCAAGACATTTCCAGCCATGTTTGTGGCGACAAAAGTGGGTATTTTTTAACAAAGGCATGGGACATTTTCAGCTGTGTTTATAGCAACAAAAGCATTATTTCTAAGCCCAAACATGGTGTTTTTGAACCCTAACCATGTGTTTTTTATGCCTGAAACTAGCCACACTTCAACCACAGCATTGTCACAACATAAAATTGAAAACTGAAATGTAAAGAAATGTAAAGTTTAAACATATATGCTTCATAAGTGGCTATTCTGGAGATTGGCTTGAGCTACACAACAAGCAACTTAGAAAGAGAAGCTTAACACATTCAAGCTATTTCAAAACAAACATCTACTTGTCAGAGAGCGTGCTTACGTGCACATCAGAATCCTGGGTTACAATACCCACGATTTGACATTTACAAGGTACATAAGAAATCTGGTTATTCATGTCACTGATTACATGATCATAACAGTATCTATGTGTCTCATCTTCTGGCAGCAGGTGTCATCTCACCTGTTTGTGTCTGAGAATAAACAGTTTGGTGTCAAGCGTAACAGCAGCCTGGATGAGGTGTGGTCATGGTACATGTTGTAACATGGTGGTTTCTATTGGACTACTCCGGCTAGAATATCAAGGTTTATGAACACAGGATATGGTGTTTACATGTACAGTGACAGATGTACTCAAAAAACTTCATTACTAAGGGTATACTTATGCTCATGTGAATGCACTCAGTGACTCCAGTCTGCAGTAGTACATTTCACTGAGGACTGAAAGCTTTATATTTGGTAACTGAGCCTGCGCAAGTCTTAGTTTTACAATGTTATGGGTCTCTCTAAATGGCATGACTATTTTTTCGTCTCTTTGGTGTCTGACTTGCCCCACCTACAGCTGCTTCTTTCAGGACAGGTCGGTCCCACTCTTTCTACCATCAAACGAACCCACTGCTTGATTTTCTCCAGAATCATAAGACGCGAGGGTGCAGGCGCGGAATCGGCGCAGGTGGTGGAGCAACATTTCAATCATTTCTGAGTTTTTTAATCTTCAAAAGAAAAAAAACTTGTGATGCAGTGTTTGGTCATGCTTCCCCACTGCTTGGTGGGAAAATAGTTCGCTACTGGAATGTTACATGATTTTGAAAATATCCATGTTGCACAACTGCTGCTAGGAAATGTGGTTAGACTAGTAGCCTTGCTACATACACCCCTACTGCCAACACTGATTTCCAGCTAAAGTCATGGTCTTTTAAAAAATAAAAACTATTTAAAATTATTATTTTTTGTAAAAACAGAGATTCCAGGCCGGGATGGGGAAATAAACTTGTTTAAAAATGACCACGGTGCACCTATGCAAATTCAAGCCAACCGTCAATATATATGTTCTGACATCTCCAGGGAGCATGTGTAGCCTAATTTGCAACACGGTGAGGTGACACATGGATGTGAGTGGGGAGGGAGAGCCGTTGTGGCCTGTGGCACACCTCCCTCCCTCTCTCTCTCAGCCTCTCCCTCCGCGTCTGTCTCTCGTGATCTCTCTCAAGCTCGATCCCATGTCCTCCCTTCCCCTTTAACTTTTCTCTGCCCTTGTCTCTGCCACTGTCCCCTCGACTCCCCCACGCCCCCTCTGCTTCCTGTCCTGCCTCCTTTCGTGAGTAAGGCAGGAGATGCTGTGAGGTGTACTGAAGAAGATGATGTGCTGTTGATGTGTTTGAGACAACGATGCATGGGAATGGAAAGTGAGCAAGCGGCTCCTCGGATAATGCTGCAGTTCCCTGCCATATGGCTGGCTTTCTAAACATTCATTAATGGAGGTGACTGACATTTTATTCTGATGCAATTTCTTTGAATTTGCATAAGAAGCAACCTTGGAAAAACAGTGAGAAGAAAAGAAGATTTAAATCACCACTAACATGTTGCTTTTGGCTCCAAATATTAGCATAAAATATCTTTAAACCAGAAGACAAACATAAAAAAAATGATGTTTACAGAGATTGATTGCCCAAAAATGTCTTTGGCGTCCTCTCAGCTATTTGATAAAATGTACCACACTGGATTCACTTTCAGTTTGAGCCTTTTTCTTTATTTAACGAGGCCTAAAAGCACAGACTTGAAATAAAAGCAAAGCCGCCTCCTGAGCAACCTACATAGCGTCTCCCACCTCTTTTCCTGTTTTTATCTCGCTCCAAATATGGCTTGGAGAGGGCAGCATTCATCACTTGCCAGTGGCACGTCCTAATGAAGCCGTCGTTTGTCTGCCTAATGGCACCTGGGCTCCATCTGTCATTGGCAAGCCAATGCAGAGACACGCGGCATTCACCTTGCCAGCTCTCGTTCGCCGACAGAGGGGATCACGTCCGACCTTACCCCGCGCGTGTGGCTCTTTTTGCATGCTGTGAAATCCCTGTAACAACACTACTGTGCAACATGGCCTCTTGCACTCGGCCGGCTGAGCATTTTTTGGCCAAGAGAAAGCGTGCCACTGCCTCCGTGCTGCAGCTCCCCAATGTGGCTCGGACAGGGAGTGTGACATATGTCTGTGTTGTCGGGAATGTGGGGTGGGTGTGCGTCTTTGCAAGCTCGACAGCTGGAGCTGGCCTCAGCAGCCTCTCTTAGGGGAGCACTTCATGGCTCTTGCGCCTACAACACTGCCATGGCCTGAAGGCTGGTTTGACAACAGTTAACCTTGGATTTATCTAGCCCACTGCCTAGCCCACAAGCACCAAAACACACACGTATATACACACGTACAAACGTACAGTGTATGTCATTTCAAAGCTCCACTGTGCAGTTGTGACACCCCTGTGGAGAAAGACGCATGCAACACACACTTGAAAGGATACGTGATGCAAAGATGTGTCCTACATACATACATGCAGCACATACACACCTACATACATATTTATCTTCTACCCACAATGAAGGCTGCCAATCATCACTTTTTAGGCTTCCAGTATTTACCAACTGAGTCATCTGAAAAAAGTGATCCTACTTAAGTATTTCCAGTGTTAAAATCCTCTTTCCCATTCATTCTCCAAGTTTGCCATTACTTAGCCGGGCTTATTCGCGTGCCTTCACGCCAGGGGGTGGGGGGGAAATCCATTACATTACTTTATGATGCTACATCTGTTTAGCCATCCCTGCAAATTAAAGCACCTCCAAGCAGGCTCATCGCTCAGCACACTCAATTAAAATGACTCTGGCTTATGCACAGATATGCTTCTTAGACCACATTTTTTTTTAGTCTGCTTTTGGGGCGCAGCGGAGAAGGACTGAGATGAAGTAAAACAGATAAGCGTGGAGAAGAGGGTGTTTGTCACGTTAGTGAGTAAATTACTGTTCCATTATTTTTTTTGCTTGGCTGCTGTGCATGTGCTGCAGCACAGGAATGTGGAAGTGCAGCAGCGGAAAGGGATGTGAATGTTATATATGTATGTATCTCTGAAAACATTACATATACATGTGGTCTGTATGTGCACTCCTGTGTATGATCATCTTGGAGTAGAGTCTGCATCAAAGAAGTGGTCCTCTGCCATGTTGTGGAGATCAGTCAGCATCAGTATGCACGAGGCAAATGAACAGCAAAAGTCATTTGGTTTTGTTTTCCTGCAGAAATTTGCTTTAAAAAAAAACAAAACCTGGTACAAATTCTGATGAGTTATGGCGCAGTTCTTGGAGCAACCTGATATTTTGGCTGCACTTGCTTAATTAGCTCAGTAAATGTAAACTGGTTTAATTAGTTTCACAAATCTTTCAGGAGATCAAGCTTTAGTTGTAGCCACTGGACATATCACTGAGTCCCACTGTGGCGTGAGGATTTGTAGCGAGGAGAGAGAAAAAAAGCACAGTGAGATATTTTTAAAGAAGAGGATTGTGTTTGGTTCTAATGTTTGGGGTAAAAAAGAAAGCCTCGCTCCACGGGCTACATCTCTGCCTCTGTCTCGTTTTCTCTTTCTCGCTTTCACAGACCTCCACCTTATTGAGGCTGACAATGGACAAGAGCGGCATGGTGAAAAGTAATTATGAGGAAAAACTGCATAGCTGCCCACGCAATCATCTGTGTCAGAGGCCACACAACGAAACACAGGGCCTGCTTAAATGAGCCTGACAAGCCCAGAGAATATTAATTTTCTCTCCCCTGATTTTATCTCCTCGCACATGTATTATTAAACCCTTTCTCATCAAGGCCACAATATGGAAATGATGAATGGTGGCTCTGATTGGCAATGTGGTTCATAGAGGTGTGTGTGACAGTGAGGGGAGAGAGGGGGAGGCAGCTAGAGGTCAGGCGCACACATACAAACAGCGAGAGCGCACACTCACGCGTGCACAGACGTGCCTCCTGGGTAGCTAACCCTGCGGGAGATGGCCTGAGCGGTCTGATTGGGGTGCTGACACAAAATGAGATGGTAGACGCCCCTCTGCCCTCAACAGTGAATGGCGGGGACACAGCCTGTAATAACCACCACTTATGTGCCCTCGCACAAATGCACACAGAATTGTTCTACATGCACCAAAGTCCAAAGAAGTCAGAAGTTAGAATTACAGGTTTGCCCTCCTGATTGCAGACCCCTGGCAGTGTTCAGCTCTGTCAGCATGCAGGTACACACGGCCTCGTTACACGCTGTTCAGGCCCAATCAGCACAACTCTGGGTTTGGATCATAGCAAATATATTTTTTCATCAGAGGCAGGTATATATTTTGAAAACGCTACTCTGCTTGCTTTCTACCTCAGATAGAAACCTGAAATATTATCGGCCACGTCAACCTGAGCATGCTCGGTTTTGTTCTGCAAAATGCTCTGTGACATCGTCAAGCTATAATGTATTAGCTGGAGTTATTACTCAAGGAACTGAAATGTTAAACATGCAAAATTTCTACAATGTGTGCCTGATTGTTGTGGAAGCAGAATGTCGTTTATAAGAGGCGTTATCAATCTCAGAGTCATTCCCAGGGTGCATAGTGTGCCACTCAATGCACAGCGCGTGAGATGTGATCTGAATGTACATTTTTCCACAGTATAAATAATTATTGTGAAAATATTAGCCGCTGTAGTTTACAGTAACCCGTTCTGAGACAAATGTATTGTGACTAATAGGATGGTACATGGGTGCTAATGTCAGGACTATCCATTTAAATTACAGAAAGCAAACGGCAGCTATATGGCGTGAGATCATAACGTATTCTGTTAGCATCATTATGCAGGGAGATAGAGATGGCAAATAATGTGTCTCCACGCTTTGAGTCTGTCAAATCTCCATGTATTAAACATATCATTTCCCTCCTTATGGCCCCACTCCGACTTGCATCCCTGTGCGATTATCTATCTCAGCTGTCAATCTTCACCGCTGGAGTTTACATGAGCGTGTAACGTTGCTGGAATGCTGAAGGCACACATGCATAAGTACACTCACACACAAATAAAGCAGATACGGTTTCACCAGAAAACTACATGATGATGAGAGGCTTCCAGAGAAGCAGCGGACATGAGAGGGAGAAAAAAAGGAGAATCGTTTCTTTCATCTGATATCACAACAGATCCCAGCGAGGGGGGAATGCGCTGTAGTAGATGCGGAATGGCTGAAAAGATACTGGAGGAACATGATGTAGCTAAAATTAATAGCAAGGCTGCCGTTTGAAAGGCTTCATTGAGTCTCTCTCTGCTGAATCCTTATTGACATCTCAAAAGTAACTCCAGAGTTCAGATTAGAAAAAACACATCAGGGCCTAGGTTAACATCTGTGAGTTATCATCTCTGTGGGAAAATAAGCTACATAAAGAAATCTAAAATGCATTCACCATCTGAAAAATTTTGCAACCTTCACCTCAGACCTCCCTATTTTTTGTAGCACAAATCTCAGCCTATACAAGCAATACTAATGACTCTGCGAGGCTGTAACATTTTCTAATTAGCACCAGACACAGAGAAGTGCTGAGGCTGAATGTCATAAGATTAGGTCAGTTATGACCTTATGGTGGCACTCCATGAAGAGACAGAAATTACATTTATATAACTGGAAGCACTGAATACATTTTGAAAGAACATAATGCAAAGTGAATGATCTTCTCTATTGACTTACTGAGGAAATGTTGTTAAATAATGTGTCTGGCACGGCGCCGCCCTGCAAAGCCTGCGCAGTGCATGAATGTAGTGTTTCGTCACCTGGAAGAAACGCAGCGATTACGTTGCCTCAAAGCAGTTTAAAAACTTACAAACGTAATATCTAGGAGATGGTGTTGGATCACTAACATTATTAGAATTCATCGTGTGGGGGGCATAAATTCTCTTAGCAAATTAAATCAGAGATCCATCCTGTAGTTGTAGAGATAATTCACTCACAACCTTAAAGTTCTACTGCCGGTGGCACTAGAAAAAAATTGTTAAGTCGTTGGGATTTATCATCTGGGGACTATGAACATCTGTATCTGTATCAAATGTCTTGGGTGTCAGCAGCAAAGAACTACTACTGTATATTTCCATGTGAAGATAGAGAGTCCCTTTTTGTGTGCTGTAATCTGAGTTTGTCTGTTTCATGCTGTGGTAAAATGGTCCAGCTACGTGTGCATGTTAGTGCATGTGACTCCCTGTGTGTGTGTGTGTATCCTACTGGCTAACTGACCGTCGCTGTTCTGCACTGTGCTCATACAGCTGTTACTGATATGCCACCTCACCCTGCTGTATAAAAGGTATGATTGTGAAATTGGGGGACAGAGCTATTTCGCCTTTAAGCTGGCATCAGATGTAGTTACAGCGCTGAAACAATGTCTGTATAAACGGGACCTGCAGGATAGGAGAACGGGATCGTGGTTGGCACGGATGTGACTTTTTGACGATGTATTATGCCTGCGACCCACCGAGGGAGATTTAAAAAGTAGCTGTTAGCAATTAGCAGCTAACTCAAAGATGAAGAACAGCGGCAAAAATGTCCGCAAACTGGCAAAACAATGAGGTCCAGGAGCTCCAGGAGCTACCCTCCAAGTAGAGGAGATCAGATGCCATACAACAGTCACAGCAAATGTTGTTATTGCCATGTTATGTCATTGATACTGTTTATAAAGTGCTGCCTACACATATGTTTTATGTCACACTAGAGGCTGATGCTGTTGTCATTCTTCACAAGGTGGCATATAACGGCTGTATAGCATGATAAGCATGATGTCTGCGTAAAAAGAGCTATACATATACTCTGGATGTTTCATACAGCTCCTCAAATCTATCACAGTGTAGAGAAAGAAAGGCAACATATGCCTTTACTATAAGACTGCCGGGGCACCCCATCAATATTTGTTGGAATATTGGCTTGGCTGGGTAGTCACAAATAGTGATGGGCCAACTGACAGACTTACAGTTCAACCAACCACAATGGGCATCCTCATAGCTACGCCACTAGTGAGAGTTAAAAAATATGCATGTATAATCTGTGACATCACTCATACTATAGATGTCTAAAGGGAGGTTTTAAAACCTGGATTTGAATTAAGCACTTGTTGCCTCGTTGACACCAAACTGGCACCACAAAATCAAGCTTGACAATTAGGACCATAGCTGAATGTGACAAGCCAAGTCTACTGTCATAACAGGAACATGCTCTTTTGAAGGCTAAATATCACACGCAGAAAAGACAGAAACCCTTTAAGGGAAAAATATCAGTGACTCGATGTGACTTCACAAAAGTTGTCCCTTTGTGACAAGATTTTTTAGCACTCCCACAATGGCTTTAGTGTTTAGCTATGATGCTGGACTGATTACACTGTTAAGAAATAAAAACATGTTCTTGACAACAAATAAACTATTTTGAGATATTGTTTTTATACGATTGAAATATTTCACTCTGTAATGTGAAAGCGTTCTCAACCCTAAAACTGTCTCAGCGGATGTTTATGTTCAACCATAACTGCATTTCCATTGTGGATTTATTCACTGCAAATTGGGTGGAAGGAAATGTGCTACAGTACATTACTGCTTTTGTTCTTTCCTATTACTATTACATAAACTGCCTGTGTTCACACAAACAGCCCACTTTATGTGACATATCAGTCGCTATCACAGAACAATCTCTTCCACAGCGTTATCTATCCCCTGGCTTCTTCACAGTCAATAAACCCGCGGATGAGTCTCAGCACTCCAAAGTAACTTTCTATCTTTTTACATAATATTTTCATTTCAGCGAGTTACAAGTAAAGCCCATTATTGTTTAAACATATTTTCAACCAGACCTAATGGGAGTGGTCTTATTGTTTCAATGCCTGTTCATACAGATGGAGAAACTGAGCAAGCTGATGTATTCAATTTCATTCAACTCAACATTTTACTGGGAGGAAAAATAGCATAAAAATTCCCATCTAGCCTTACTGAGTTGAACTTTTACACCCCAATAGTTTCACTGAATCCATCTACATCTCCATGAAATCCCCATAAGGGTTTGCACCTTTTCGCTTTTTTAAATTCATTCTTAGGAAAGCTGCACATCAGTATTTATTTCTGGGTAAAGAGGCCAGAAGCGTTCACTAATATAAATTGAACTATCCTGAAGCAATAGGAGAGACTTAACCTTTGGGTGCTGAAATTTAGCAGTAATTCACAGCAGCCCCCTCAACCACTTAATCCTCATACACAGAGATTTACATACCCCACTTGGATGCTTGCACAGACACACATCAAGCCTGTCTCTCTCTAGAATACACCGTGTGCAACATACACACTCATACACAGCCGCCACGTGCTGGGCTAACGTGTCCTGAGGATACAGAACATCCGAAGGATAGCAGCACTGCTGAGCCCAAACAAAATCATCCAGCCCATTAAATGAGGCGTGACTCAGGAATCGTGCGTAATTTCTCTTGATGGTGTCTCAACGTGTTTTAAAGTCATTTATATAACGACAGCGATGATTCACAGAGGAGGCAAGCCGAAATGGAGCAGAAAAAGAGCATATTGACTCTGTTGAGCGTCCCACGAATTATGTCCCCAAATGTACAGTGGGGCAGTTAGCAGAAGGTCAGAGTCATGATGTAAGCTCTGGAGGTCAGCGATGTGACACTGTGGCACCAACAAAGTGAAAGAATACAAGTGTTTCTCTTCGATTCAATTAGCTCTACATCAGCGGCGCACAGCTGTAAAAATGTAATTAGAATATTTATCCCTGTGCTGGCAACACTAAACGCCAACACTCATACTGTAGGCTACAGTATGAGTGTATATTACAACCCTGTAAAAAAACGCTCTCACTAAAATGTGCAAATAATGAACCATAAATGGAGGCTATACCACATAATTCTTAGACATTTGTGCACGTGCATTCGGGTGCATTTACAGCCAAGCAAAGTGAGAACCATCTGCTTATCTCGATGCAGCTCATGTGGCACCTTAAGGTGAAGGTGGGAGGACAAATATATACAGTGCAATCTCTGGTGTCTGCCGCTGTGAGGTGAAAATGAACAATGAAAACACAGTGGAAGAATATAAAAAAAAGGAGAGAAAAAGTACAAACGGAAAGAGAAGTTCCCTCAATAAAAGACCCTCGTCAGCTGCCACGGAGGAAACTTTCCCCTGCTTCTCGAGGAACTCTCCAAGCACGTGCTCGGAGAAGCCAGGTGGCTTTGCTCAAACCGTAGGATCACTGAGATGGAGATTAAGGAATCGCTGGAATACTCTACCAGCCAGGGATGTCCTGTGTGATTAGAGAGGATTAGATGGCAGCACTGCCACTGGAGATACCATATCATCACTTTCTATGCTGTTCACCGGGTGATTTTATTCAAAGTGACTTACAGTACCATGTAGAAATACAATTTTAGCACTGGTTGGCCCAGTGGGAATCAGACTCCTAACCATTAAAAAACTAGTCCCAGGTATCTGTGAATTTTTAGTCAGACACTTTTTGCTGATTATGCTAAATTGCTTAAAACTTGTCAAATGAAATGAATGGGTGGCAGAGAGGAGGGGAAGAATCCATTAGTTTACAAGGTATAAGGCCAAAATACCTTCACTGAGGAGGTTATTTTTTAACATGATTGCAGAGGTGGGTAATCACAATGTCAATCTTCAGGATTTAGAGGGAAATTAAAACCAAATCTTTCACCACTTTTGGAGCTTTAAATGCAGCGTTTTACATAAATGTGATCGAGAGCTGGGGTTTCATTGTTGGCAAAAAAAATACCATTCTGTCTGTGCGGCATTCACTTAAAGGGGGAGCTCACCCCAAAACTGAAAAAACATATTTTTACTCTTATCTGTGAAGCTATTTATCAATCTAGATTGTTTTTGTGTGAGTAGGCCAACGTATTCTCATAGAACAGTTTATACGATATCCTACAAATTTGCGGCCCCACTAATGACGTTACATCCTTGACGTACAGTTACATTATTAACGTAAAGTTACTGAGGTTAGGTTTAGGAAAAGAAACATGGTGAGGACGTACCTTAAAATGACTCAAGGTTTACTCAAAGTTCACCAAGATCCGAGAACTTGACTCCAGGGGAAGGTCCTGGGTGAAAGTCCGTTTTTTTATGACCCATCCACCACCCTAATCTTCCTCCCATTCTCAGAACCCATCGGCTGTATTCGGCGTCTGACTTCCGGCAGACAGCGATACAGCCTCTGGGGGCAGACCCCCGATTTTTTGGCATTCTGGTTTGATTTGGGTGGAGGAGGCGAATTTCCATTTCCGACTTCCGTTTATATATAAGTAAATATGCTGAACCATTGCGATGGATTCAGAGTTTGCAGTGACGCCAATTATGTTCCGTCTCGTTACTTCACCCCATGGACTGTTTAACCTGGCAACAACTGCAGCCGGATCAAACGTGATTGGTCAATATCACGCGGACTACAAACAGCCTACAACTGGAAACCAGGGCTCTTCCACTCTTCTTCCAGAGGCAAGATCTCTGGGGTTTGCCTACAGACTCTACATTCACTGCATGTAGAGTCTGTATATAGAGACTATCTTCCTCCTTACAAGCACTTAGGACTGCTTCCTTGTTTACTGCCATCAGTGCATTGGTCGCGTGATGACAGCCTTTTTAAAACACGTGGGATATGGATGAATTTGGGTGTATTGCTTTTTGTAGGAAAAGATACTAAAAATTTGTGAGAACTGGAGTTGGCGAGTGTTGGAGATATCGCCGGTAGATATGTCTGCCTTCTCTCCGATATAATGGACCTAGATGGCACTCAGCTTGTGTCTTGTGTCAGCAATGTCTCTTTCCAGAAATCCTGACTTTGATTACTGAAGATAATCCGCAGTTTCATGAAGGAACTATTTTCTTTCTGTCAAACTACACCCACCAACTGCATCACTGAGCAGAGGGAAGCACATAACACTAAGCTAGCTAACGTTACAGCTCAGCTGAAGAGGACGCCACTCCTCTCTGCACTGTGTATTGGCTGTTCTTGACCTTTTTGGCCTTAACACTTCACTACCTGTGTCTCTATTTCTGTGTGAAACAACAAGGCCATGTCTCAAGAAAACATGTTAGTGACTTGACTTGTGGGATTCGGCATTCTCTTTTTGCTTTCTTGTGAAAATGGACAGTAAACATAGACAGACTAGACAAAGGTCTGGAGGTAGAGACGAAATATTGTGTTTATGAAAAACAAAAAAAAAGAAAAAACAACTGCTAAAGATGAGAACTACGGATGTCTAGACACATGACTGCCTGCACCAGGGCTGGTAACTGAACTTCTTTTCTCTGTCTCTTTGCTGACCAGCTTGGGGATCCATTTGCAAACATTAACATGGATATTGCTATGAATTGACCTGCACTAGTATAGCACCTTTCTGGTCTTCTGACCGAGTCACAGTCACCCATTCACACACAAATTCACACACTGGTGGTCAAGGCTACCATACAAGGTGCCACCTGATCGCACTCCGATGGAAAAGTCATTGGGAGCAATATGGGGTTTAGTATCGTGCCCATGGATACTTCCAGACATGTGGACTGGTGGAGGGATTGAACTGTGATCTCCCGATTAGTGGATGACCAGCTCTACCACCTGAGCCACAGCCACCCCACGAAAAAATCGAAACTCTCAAAGACAAGTTCGCTCTTTGTGAACTCAGTTCCATTGTATTTACAAAGCACAGTATCACAAACCACACTTTGCCTCTGAGGGCTTTACAACATACGACATCCCTCTGTCCTTGGAACCTCACAATGGATAAACTGATCTCTAAACTGCCAACACTGTGGTGATACAAACACAGTGGTCATACAGTATGGATTATCCTGAGTAACCATGTCATGATTTCTGTAGAGAGACATTGCTGTTGAGTTTTTCAAATGAATGTTTTTGGCGCTTTGAGCACCACAAGCTGAGTGTCATCTACTTCCATTATATTGAAGAGAAGGCAGACATCTCTACGGCCGACACCTCCAACACTCACACCAAAACAATGTAGACTGACAAATAGCACTACAGGTAGAAGGAGAAATATGTACTTTCGATTTCAGGGTGAACTGTCCCTTTAAAGGAAAAGATTAGATCAGAGACACTGCAGCTACATAAATGACTTAAAAGAGCCACTTTTCACTGGATATATAGCTTTACCATTTCTTCTATTACCACAGCTGCTAAATCAGGACAAAACTATGATTAAGGTCACGTAACAAATCATCAGTGCTCAATATTTGATGCATTTTACGGTTACTTACACAGCAAAGATGACGCCACGTTGCCACGACCAGCCATGATGTCTGACTCCCTCTGACCTGTTGCACATTACCTTCATTATACCCTCAGTCCTGCTTTTTGATTTCTTACTTTCCTTATTATTTAAAGAGTCCAGTCGCAGCTAATGGTTGCCATCATCCTCCATCCTCCTTAGAGCCAGAGACGCACTAATCAATGCAACTCTGACAAACAACATTATCCGCAACATGCATCATGTTACTAATAGCAAGGGGCTAATAATATACAGGTGATAAAACATTGATCCACTGCAATGAATATGAGATTAAAAGTGTGTATGCACACAATTGCGCGCGCACACACACACACACACACACACACACACACACACACACACACACACACACACACACACACAGCGGATTTATGTTTAAGTCTGACAAAATATTCATATCATAATAATGACAAAACATGGCATGCTGTGTGAATAAATCCTGCAAATCTGGCATCTGTAGCATGTGATAATTGGCTACTGTACATTGAGTGCTATAATAAACTGAGTTAACAGCTATAAAAAGCTGTAACCCACCCCTAAATTATTCCTTCTCAGATTTGGAGGGTGCCAGTAGATGCAGATAGAAGTGGATGTTACAAAAGCAAGCAAAGAAACGCTGCAGGGTTTGTATTTTTGCAAATGAAAGAAGCAAAAAAAAAAAAAAAAAAGGTCTCCGGGGAAGTCTAATCACTTTCATTTTGCATCTCAGAGGAATCAGACCAAGTTAAACAGAGCAAAGCCGCCACCAAGGCAGCAGAAAGTGATGCCGAGCTGGAGATGTGATAATGGATGGCTTTCACCTTGAGGTCATTAAATAATTATCTTGTCGTAGGTTTAAGAGCTCATGTTTAAAATAGGACGTTCCATCATTCCAGTCTACAGCTGTTCATATAGAAAGGCCTTTGAAGAAGTATTCTCTTAAAATATGTACATTGTGGGATCAGTACGTGTGAGGGAATATCTTGCCACACTAAATCTATTATTCAAGTTTGTTTGTGTCTGCGACTTTGAAAGTGGGGTGAACTATATATTTATTATAGCACATGTTTCATGGAATATGAGGACGTTTAGAATGATGCGTTCTCAATCTCAACCTGATCTCAACGGAACCCAAAAAACCTGATGGATCAGACCAGGTTTGGGGCCAAAAATGTGCGCTGATTGGCCGGTTGAGGTAGGGCTCAGGCTGTTTACATAAATAAATAAAAAGTGAGCACTCTGTGTTCATTTGTTCCTTCTTTTTAGGTAAGTGCCGTCTGCACTCTGCGCTTAATCTAGTTAATTATTAAAATGTAAATCCAGCATATATTATATATTGATTGATTGACATCATCCCCCGTTTCTTTTGATGTAGCCTTGTGGCTTCTGACTGATGACCTGCCTGGTGAAACAACAGAGGGTGTGAGGTGAGGGAGCTGTTAGTGTCATTGTCACGGTCAACAAGGTCAAAGAAAAGAAAAGGTGAGAAGATGGAAGTGGTGATAGTTAAGTCGAAGGTAACCAAAGGTTAATATAAGGTGGTCTCTCGTGATGGGAAGTCAGGCGGGGAGAGAAGGAGAGGAAACAGCCAGGCTCTGTGCTGGGCTCTGGCCAGGGGAGGGAGCTTCTCTGGTGGGGAAATACAGTGTTGAAAGCTGGTGATCCACAGAGTTGGTCCATTTTCCGCTGGAGATGCGCGTTGCTTGTGCTGCCAAAGAGCCAGCAGATCCCGGGTGTTAGAAGGCGACTAGTGCTTTTTGGGAGGTCAGACTTGGTTGGGTCCGGGCTCAGCATTTTATGTGATGATCTCTAACGGGAAGGGTTCTGGCTACAACTCACAGGGGCCGATTCGGTAAGAGTTGTAATTTTTTTGGCCCGTTGAGACCTCTAAATAAAATCAGGTTAATGTGTCATGATTGTTTTCTAAATATCTAAATCAATATTTGAAGTAACAGGGGAGATACTCATTGTCATGTTGGACTTGTAGGACTCTGAGTCATTAAGCACTAACAAAACTGAACCTTCCAAGTATCTGCCTGTCTTTGTAATCCCTGAAAAGAGAGACCAAAAGAAAGAAAGCCATGTTTCCAATTTTGCTGTGAGAAAAGTCTTCCCTTCCATCCTCTTCTTCATTTTCCGGCTCTTGTGCCCTTTCCTGTTTTTTCCCTCTCACTGGGCTTTACTGGAACAAATCATTAGTAACACATACTGCTGTTTTTCTCTGGGTGAGCCAGGCTAATTTTGACACACTCATTATGCCTTCTCTCTCTCTCTTTTCTTCCCTTTCCTCTCCCTCACACAGACTTTCTCTCTCTTTAAGCCCTGACCTCCCTCCATCCCTAGCCGCCGCACACTGGGCTGTGCAATTTATCACTGTAAAAACTGCCTCTCTCTCTCGGGGGCGCCTGGGGTGAAGGCCCTGCTGGGCAGGGGTCGAACTGTGGCCACATGCCGATCTCTGTCCGAAGATGGCTAACTCTGAGCCTGATCAGAGGTCTGCTTTCCCGCCAGGACCCAGCTGAAACTGCCAGCTCGAGCTGGCTTGTTTGTTCCTCCTGCCTTCCATGTTCCAAAATTTGTGCTACTTGATGTCTTGTCTCTTTACGGGTTTTCCAATCTTTTCTCTCCCTCCCTGCTCCCTGTCGGACCAGTGCAGGGCATGCTTGGAGCTGACTGCAGCGCAGAACAGGAGGAGAAAAAGAAGGAGGGAGGGAAGCAGATGCTTGTGACAGTGTGGGGGCAGTAATGAGGGTCCCTACGACGGAGAAACAATCAGTAAGGCCTGAACACACAGCCCACTCGCACACACACGCACAAAACAGCGAGGGAGTAATGGGCTGGCAAAGGCCCGGGGCCAGTCTCACTTACGCACACATGTTCACCACACACTACATGGTGAATAATGAAGAAGGGAAACCACCACCATCACTGTCGACCATTCACTGAGCAAAGTAAAACCAGCCAAAAGTATATCACCCACACCATATGTGTAAAATATTCATTTTGAACAAACACCCGGCCTGGCTCAGGTGAGTCAGCTCAGAATGCAACTACAGTAAAAGGAAAAGGGAGGGGGAAGGATTTTCTGGCACTCTCAGCCATTCTGTCTCATGCCAGGATGGCACATATGACATCCCGGTGTGTTCCCCAAGCCTGCCTCTAATATGCACGCAAAGCCCTTCAAAAGCATTACCCCGCCGATGGAAGATACTTTTATTGCGGTAGACATTTCAGTGAGAAGGAGGTTCGATTCACCAAAGCGAGGGCGCGGAGGAGGGAAAACAAACGGTACTTGCCGAGTGTGGGGTTCACGTTGCAGCGCAGACATTTCAAGAAGTGGGGCAGAGGAGAGAGTGCGTGTTGAGGAGAACAAGGTTTGAAAATAGCCTGGGATAAAACAGAGACAGCACGGCTGCTTATGTGCGCACGCACACAGCAGTGCAAAAATGCACACGACAATGGGCGAAAAGAAAACACGCATTAACAGAGATGCATGCATAAATACACGGACGGCACACGCTTGCTGGCCCAAACAGAATCTAGAGTCTAAATCAGCAGCCTGCTGGACAGTTTCAGCTGAGGAAGATTGATTGCAATTGATTATGTCACCACAGGAAGTGGTGAGTCTTTATCTGTCTCCCCTTTTAAGGCCTACAGATCAATCCACTGAGCTTGATTCGGTTAAGATAGCTGTCAAGCAGAGGAAAGACTAACAGCAAGGGAAATGTTGAATAAAATGATATACACAAAAGACCTCTGCTGCGTAATGTTGTGTCTGATGTGATTCAGCACTCTACGCTGCAGCATCGTGACCTTTGGAAATTCCTCAGTATATTGAGGCTGTGCTTTTTAGCTACACTGATTAACATTTTAAATATTAGGCGTAACTTAAAGTAATAACCTGCCTCTTTTCTCATGTAAAGATAAACTCTGCTGAGGACACAGATAAGACGAGGTCTTGAACCCTTTTCTTGTTTTTATATTTCAAAAAGTTGTCAAGACGCTAACCGAGGCTGAGGGAGCACGCTGGCGCCGCAGTACCACCTTAAGTCTGTGTGTGTGTGTGTGTGTGTGTGTGTGTGTGTGTGTGTGTGTGTGTGTGTCAGCTTATGACTCATATCAGGGATCTCGAGACTGACAGCAGTCAGTTTGCATTACGTTTACAGTTACAGTGATGTATTTGACCCTGGTGTTTATCCTAGCCTCCCGCCCCGCAGACGCGAACAGACAGTGACACAGTTACAGCCCCATGCACAGACTCACACACACACACACACACAAAAACACACACAAACGCACACGTTCACTATTACACATTTTCCCGTTCCCTGCTTGACGCTTGGGAGAGAATTTGAAACGGTGGGTCCGTGGACGATCAGCCCTCTGCCGTAATTGGGTCCCTTGTCACCCAGCAAATTCATGTCAGCACTGGTCACATGGGATACTAATCTAAATGGCATCAGTGTCCTACTTTGTGTGTGTGTGTGTGTGTGTGTGTGTGTGTGTGTGTGAGAGAGAGAGAGAGAGAGCGAGACAGAGAGAGGGAACTATGGAGAGGAAAAAAAAAGGTGTGGTAACTTTGAGAGGCAAAGTGAGAGGATGCTTGTAAATTGTGTGCTGGGCTGTCACCGGGCTACGCTGCAACAGAGCTGTACTCCAGCTGTGAATATGACAACTGAACACGCTGTCTGGTTCAACTCCTTTCCTTTAGCTTCTACGAGGTAAGTATAGGAGGCGATCAATGTCTGGGCATAAAACAAACAACTTCCTGTGACTGATTTTCCTCACAAAATGTAACAACGAGGAAACATTTGAAACTTCAGATCAATGACAGGTTTTAAAAAAAGGAAACTTCGCACAGCCAAGAGGGAAAATGGGGACCATTAACATTTAATTAGGTGCAAGTATACTTCAATATAACCTGTGGCACTGCCAACGTGTGGTGAGAAGTAACTGCAAGCGAAAACTTACATAAAAACAGTCTCATTTTAAACTCAGTGTGGGTAATAAATGTGTTGTGTTGTGCCTTAAACTCACACATTTATCACTGTCATCTTTTTTAACCAGCTAATCGTTAGCTAAACATGCTGCGGCGGTGTATAAGGGGCTGTGTGTATCACTGTTTGTTCAGTTATTAGCTTCCAAAAAGTGCTTTAAATTCAAAGACATCAAATCTCAAAATCTGGGCAAGTTGGTGATTTACCAAACGATAGCAGCCAGTCCTAACCTTGCTGCTACAGTAGTGCTAAAACCCCCCAGCGTTAGCTTAAGCCCAAGTCCTCGTCCTACATTGCAACAGTTTTCTCCTGACTCTTTGTACATGATAATATCTTTCCAGAACGGCTGAACGAGGTGATGAACTCTGAGTACAGAGAGTTAAAAGGATAAGGACTTACTACAGTATGTCAGAGCGCTTTTATGTGAAATTAATCAACAACCCTTGAGCAAATCAGAATTACATATTCATCCAGGCCATTGTATAATGAATATAAATGATGACCTTTTGAGAGCCGGCGTTTTTTTTTTCTTTCTCATGTCATGTTTCCTCAAGTAGGCTGAAGATGAGCCACTTCGGTGGAAATACCACTAAAATATGAAACTAGTGACTTGTGTTTTTAAAAAGGTAATGTCCATTTATATCACAGGAAAGATGAGGGAAGCTTTAGAGAGACGGCAGAGAGGAGAAAGGCAGAGGCCATACATGCACATTTGCTAAAGACAATTTATCAGGTATGAGTCTATTATAACTACTTTTTGTTGATAGTTATTCTCTCAGAAAAAAATGCAATGGCATGATAATGGCATAATAATGCACTCATTCAGACAGCAATGAACTGGTAATTCTTACGAATATTCAGATAATGGAATTGAAATATGAAAATATATTTAACATATTTTTAAAAGAGTAATTATAACCTGTTTAAATATACAAGAAAATACATATAACATTATAAAACCTTTATAGGGGTAGTCCAAAATTACTCAATTTTAGATTTAGTACAAAACCTGGCCGACCACAACAAACCTAAATGATGCCTCTTGCGACTTCTAGACAAGTTTAGCAAAGCTCTGAGTACACCACCATTACCTCCATAATCCAGCTGCTGTGCTGCAGTTGGCTCCCGGGGATGGACGGCCTGGGAGCTGCACGGGTTGCTCGTGGATTGACGGAGTGTAGCATGGGAGGGTAAAACTACAAATGGCCGACTTTTGGGCTCATTACGAGGGGTTGGCAAGCTAACAATTATTAGGACTGTGTGCAGCTGCAGGCTACCAGTAAGCTACACTGTGTCATCACTAAAGTGTCATTTTGGTTTTCTTCAGACTTGCAAAAGTCGTCGAGGGTGGAGAGAATTTAAAAAAAAAGGAGAATTGCTGCACTCAAGTCTTATAATTTTGAGAAAACCCTGCTATTTAGTCTGGCATCATGTTGGCTAAAATGTTGTGACATTCTTTTATTAACAAACACGCATGTAAACACAACGGCAGCAAAATAATCAAGGGCATGTCCATATATCTTTTAAGTCAATAACGTTACTATGATAACAGACCCAATCAAGGATTTATGAAATTATTGGATTAGCTTGTATGATTGAGATGAACAAGTACAGACAGACATGTAGTGTCTTTGGAAAGGATCTATTCAGTGATACAGTCAATTGTCAAAATGTCTTCAACACCAGAGAGTTGTCATTGAGCATAAAACACCCTGCCAACACAAAGAAAGTCCCCATCTGTGATCCATAGTCGACAAAGATGAAGCAGCCTTGATTGTTTCTGACATGTGGCACCTGTCTGTACTTCAAACAGCAGTTACATGATCAGAGTGGCTGCCTTGATGGCTCCTATAGAGGCAGGTGGGAAAGCTGTAGGCTGTATGGCTGCAAACTCCAAGAGCAAGTCAGGACAATGTACCGTGAAACTCTGCGAGTCTACCATCTGTGGGGGGCTAAGTGATGAACTAGGAAGCTGCTGACACAATAATTGCAGGCATCTCGCAATGAGGCTGAGAAAAAGGAGTAAAAAAAGGCATGTGAAGCAAAAGTGGCGGAAGGACAGGATGGACAGAGAGAAAGAGAAGCAGAAACTTTGAATCAGAGGTTGATAATTATCAGGAGGAGAGAATTAAGCACTAAGCATGTACTCAGCTTTTAAACGCTGTGCTAACACAGTGTTTGGTCAGACGTCAGGATCACGACATGCGTCATTCCCAGTTTGTGTGTTTGAGCTATCATGATGGGGTAAACACCCTCAGTAATGTGAGTACCAGAAAATTATGCAATGACTGTACAGTCATGTCAAAGTAATTTGTTTACCTTCTAACAAAGACGACTCTCTCAGGCTGCTTTATCCTATTTCTGGAGGCAGGGCAAAGAGAAGGCATACTGAGGTACTGCAGCCTGCAGGATGCCGGACTCCATTTTCTAATCCCAGCTTTATCCCCTCTATGTTAATGACAAAAGGATACTGTGTGGTGGATGTTTAACAACCAACTCTGCTCTCTAAAGGAGTGGCTGTAAAACAATGAACACACCTGACTTAATATCATCAGAATTTGATCTATAGGGTCCTATAAAATTTTAATCATTTCAGTAAAAGTAAAATAGCTCAATGCCATTACTGTATGTGGGGACCAAGCAGGAAGTTGGCCTGACTTCATCAGCTGGAGGACGTCTCTATCAGCACTCTGGTGTGCACACTCTACAAAATGCTTAAAGCCCAGGAAAGCCCCAAAAACTTTTTCAGTGTATGCCCTCTGTAAGAAATTTACATGCGAATGAATGGAGCACCGTCTGGGAACACAGTATCCACTTCTAGTAACAGACCCAGGAGTCCTGCACATCCCTCAACGTGCGCTTAAAAGGTAAATGACCTGCACTTTTGTAAAGCTTCTCATCTTTAAGTGACAAGGGCCTTTAAATTCTCAAACACACACACACACACACACACACTGTCTTAACCATCACGAAGTTCAGAGTCTATTTTTAAGGACACCTATGGCAAAAGAGCAAGATGAGCCAGGGATCGAACTGCCAGCAATCAATGGACCAACCGCTCTACCTCCTGAGCCACAGCTCCCCAATTAGGACAACTGGGAATATAATTTGTAACACACATTGTCAAGGGCTAAATTAAAATTATTACAATTAAAAAGCAGAGGTTGTGGCAATATGACGGGGCTTCACTCCAAACAATCTGAGTGAACCAAACTGGCTAGAATACTCATTTCTTAAATCTTGTGAATATCTACTTTCCAGCCCACTTGCCAGAATATTACGTTCGCAACTATGGATGTGTTACATTTGTACATTTTGATATAATACAGACTAGATATATATGAGCTGAGTTTCTCATCAGGACGATGAAGGGATGGTGGATGGCCTGACACCTACATGTAGGCAAGTCGGCTGCCAAGTAGCAAACAGCAGCAGACCACTGTTCAAGACAGGGTTACGGCTAACTCTACACCTGAGCAGGTATTTTTAGCGAGAAGTTGGGACATTTCTAGCCATGCTTTTAGCCACCAAAGCAGGTATTCTGAGACAAAACAAGATCTCTTCCTAACCCTAACTAAAGCCATTTTTCCACTGCAAAAAACACCTGCGAACATCTGGCTGTTAAATGTAATTGGAAAGGTTACAATCAGCCACATCACAGCCAGGTCAAATGACTCTGCAGTAGTCATGGGTATTCATCAGCTCCGACCAGCATTGATGGAAATATAACACCCAAGTGAATACTCTAATTTTAGCCCCTCAACCAGTGAGATGCAACGACGTGCCATCACAAAATACCATCTGTCTGTGCCCAAGGAGTGCTGAGACACTGATCCAAATTAGTCTGAAGCAGCTCTATGAAGTTTTAGCTAGTCTCCATGTTGCTTTCTACTGTTTACTAACCTGTTTCCTGGCCTGTCCGTGACATTGAACAGGACACACCAAAAAAAGAAAACATACATACAAACACAGAAAGGCATACTCGTCTGCTTTAACACTTTAAAGCTTAAAAGCTCCCAAACAATGATTGTAATAAGATTGTTTCGTCAACTAATGTTACTAAGGTCATCGACGGATTTTCAATCTTAACTTTAAGCCAGCAGGAACAACAAGACCTTAAAGTGCCTCCTCTTTCTCAGAGTTAGACGCCTCTGAGCTCAGGTGCATCTCAGTATACCGAGTGGGAGTGGACTGCCTGTTCTCTTAGGTAATAAAAATGTCAGAGGTAATTGCCTTTGAAATGCCTTCACCTGATGAAAACCATCAGCTCCATCTGATGGAGGCTGCAGACATCTTGGCCCCCTGCATGGGAGCATATTCCCTATGTGAATGCCCTTCAGATGCAACACAGGATTCTTCTGCTGAGAGCCCCTTAATGGTAAAAATTAATGGCTGTAAGCTATCTAACAGTGCAATTTTCATTTCTGGCTCGAAGGGCCGGCCCACTTCATCCCGCAACCTTCCAATGAGTGACCTCGCTATGGCAACTGAACTCAATGAATGACGTGACTGCCCTCTGGGTAAAACTATACCCTCTAATTGTGAGACCAGATTCTTGAAATTACCAGAAAAGGGTCAGTGTGACCCATGTAAAAGCCTGGCTGTAAGGTAGAAGTGTCGAAAGGTGTCCATCATTAGGCATCGGACATGTGGTACTGCCTATTATCAAGTCTATCAAAGCCTGGCACTTGTTGAAATGCAGCCAGAGACACAGTGATCGATTCAAGATGAATACAAACAGGTGCTGGTAGATCCAATGCACCTTGTTTCTGATGAAGTACCCTCCTGTAAGTGCTGTACAGAGGAGAGCTTTATTCTTTGTAGTCTGCTTTGAGTGGTTTAGCTCCCTACTGGTGATGACTACCTATCGGCATCACTGCTGGGAGACAAAAGAGAGAAACAAGGAGGAGAAGGGGAGAGCAACAACAACAACAGACTGATAGAATGGGACCAACTCACCTTTCCTTTTGATCTGTGCACAGCGAAATTATTGCATTGTATGTACTCACTGGTGCAATTGAGTGCAGAGGATGCTGTCTGCCAATGACAAATTACTCGTGTGTGTATGGCCTTTCAAAACCAAACCATAGATTTAAACACAATGGCCTGACACTGTGTGGTTGTTTTCACACAGTGATAAAAAACAGTTACGATCATTTCATCTTCTTCACAAGAATATCAGATCAAAATCATGGTGACATGTAATAGAGATGATGAAAGAGACATGTACAAATGAAAGACCGGAGTAAAAAGAAATATTGCAGCAGCAAAGGAAAACATGCACGTGTGCTGCTGTTACTCAAGACATGCTCCCGCCCAAAACCCTGAAGTTCAGGGCGAGGCGTTGGAGGTATTGATTGGGTGATTTGTATGTGTTGCCGCGGCTGCTGAAATGTGTCTAGGAACATGTGTTGATGGATGTGTCTGTGGCTGGGCTCTTAGCCTGTGAGGGCCAGGGTAGATGCTGGGAACGCTCTGACAGCCTCAAGGTTACCCGCCTGGCACCAAAACAGATGGATGCCCCTCATCGTAACTGTCTGTAATGTGTTCAACTCAATCATTCCCTCCCTCTCCATACAATATCTCTCTCATTCCCTTGCCAAGGCAGTTTGCAGAAAGTCTGAGAGCTGGTGTATCCAGAGACAGTAGTGGAAGGTATAGTCTTGTTTATGACACCAGGAGAAGTTTCACGTTCCACATCTTCTTATAGGTACAACTACTATGATACAAGGTTGTTACTTATTATGTTCTTGGTCTGTATTACAGAAAGGTTTAACTTGATATCATTTTAATGTCTCTGTGCTGAGTAGGGCTAAGTATCGGGACTCGATACCTTTAAAATATCAATCAGTCAATTCAATTTTATTTATAAAGCCCAATATCACAAATCACAATTTGCCTCACAGGGCTTTACAGCGTACGACATCCCTCTGTCCTTTGGACCCTCACAGCTGATCAGGAAAAACTCCCCCCAAAAAAAACCCTTTAACGGGGGGAAAAAAACAGTAGAAACCTCAGGAAGAGCAACTGAGGAGGGATCCCTCTTCCAGGACGGACAGACGTGCAATAGATGTCATACAGAACAGATCAGCATAATAAATTAACAGTAATCCGTATGACACAATGAGACAGAAAAAGAGAGGGAGAGAGAGAGAGAGAGAGAGAGAGAGAGAGATGCAGGACAGACGGTATTGACAGTAGCTTACAACAACATTAATTAAAGTAAAAATATTATAATTATAGTTCTGGCTACTGTGATACAATATGTTATGTATATCGACCAAAATAACCTAGTCCCAAATACTTTCAAAAATATGTAGAGTCAAGTGACACTTGGATTTGATCCTTTTTGTGCCAGGGGCTGGATCCTGGACCTCCCCGCCGGATCAGCAAACTTTGTGCTGCTGCTTTCCCTGGTTAGCATGAGCTAACACAGCAACAGCACTAACATCCAACTCCGAGACAATAAAATGGTTCCAACAAACTTACATCAACGCAGAAACAGCTTGACTCTGACATTAAACCTGTTAATCACCAGTAATGTTAGCCATGGGTTGCTAACAGTTGGTACTGTCATCGTGTGTGTGTGTGTGTGTGTGTGTGTAGGCAGACTTTTACCAACCGTCCCCTGGCACGGAGCTCACACTCCTGCAGCAGCAGCTACAACCCATGCAGTTTGTGGTATGGTGAAGTCGTGCAGGGTGTTTTTGATGGAGTTGACAGTTTAGTGTACCAAGATGCAACCAAAACGTTTGAAATTGTGGCTACATTACACGCCACTCCATTTACATTATGGGTATTGAATTAAGAACTCTATTGGTATTTGAATGACTTTAAGGGTAGTGGTATTGGTACTGGGGTATAATTTTTTAAACAGCAGGGGAAAACAGTAGGCTTTGTTCGAAGTGACCAAAAAATGTGCCTACCTTCACCTAAGGCTCCCTAATTAATACAATGCACTTTATTTGTTTATCTACATTGAAAAAAATGAAATTTAAATGAAATGACAATTTGTGGTTTTATCCTGAGTTAGCTGCTGGAGCTGTTTTCCCCATGCCCCAGTGTTTATGCTAAGCTAGGCTAAATACATCCCATCCACACATATATACATCCAGCAGATACTTTTCAGCCTCTGGTTACATACAGTTCTGTTTATTGGCAGTCAGTGATGGTAATGCACCAAGAAACGTAGCAACAAAAGGAGTGAGGAGGAAGACTGCTTGTTTGTCAACATGGAAATAAACCAGGCTGCAACCTGGAGTGCTGAAAAAATAAGGCATTGTGGAAGTGTCAAAAACTGCAGTTCCTCTAATGTCCACTTGAGGCTGGCTCCAGAGGCGAGTCAATCTCCATAGCCGCTCAAGTTAAATGCCCAACTTCACAGAAGAAATTAACATGTTTATAGCCTGGTACAAAAAGTGGTTTTGGTTTCTATAGCTGAATTCCACATTCATTACAACTGTATGAAAACTGTAAATTATTCTTAAGACGCAGTTATGCTCCCTTTATGTACGAAAATGTATACGTCCGTTTCAAACGATGTTACCGTCACTGCCCACATACTTCCATGCGTCCTTTACGTTGACATGGATGTTAACCAATATATCCACCAGGGGGCAGCCCAGAGTCAAAAGTTTGACAACAACAAACTCAAAAACAAACATGGCGACTGTGGAGGAGATATTGATAATGGACCTCTTGCATAAAAGACAAAGTCTCTAGTACTGCCGATGGGAGAAATTGACGACGAGCATCATTTCCAGTACTTTAGGATGTCCGCCGGGGCATTCAATAACCGCCATTGTTATTTCTTCTTCGTGTCTCACTAGAGCTCCGTATCGGGTAGTGACAGCAACACTACCCCCACGGTTTCTGATGGTACTGCTCTGTTTGGCCTGTATCCGTAAGCTTTATGGAAACGTGCAGAAATACGGACGAAATGAACGCGGAGCACGGACAGAAGGCTCCGTCCGTATCCGGATCCATATTTAACGTTGAGCATAAATGGGTCTTTACTCCACAAACACCTATGATTAACAACACAACAACATGACACTTGTGGAAATACACCGCACAAAGATGACCCCTCGGCTGCCATGGAGAATGGCTGTAGCCCAAAAATTGCGACAAACACAAATCTGGATTTTAATTTTGGACAGCTGGCTACAAGTGGCAAAGAATTATGAATCTTTAGGCTCGTAATGTGGTAGTGGTCTCCCACACAGATCCTTGGAAAAATACTGGTCAAAGGCAACAGAAGTCCGCTAGCTTAAAAATAATTGCAAGCCATCTACCCTTAGCTGCACTTAACAGAGATTAGCCTGACATACACATTACATTTTTTTTGAGTAACAAGGCAAACACCAGGCAAATTTAATGAGAACAAAGTTGCAGGCCAGAAAACCAAAACAATGAACTGAAACAGCTACAAGGCTCAGTGGAGCTGAAGGAAGCTGCAGTCAGGTGATGATACTCTGTGGGTTTGTTGTAACAAGCAAAAATATTTCACACCGCATTCAGTCAAACAGTGCGGCTTTAAGTCAACTACCAAGAAATAATCCTGCGATAAGACTAATGGCTCAGAAATATAGCAATATATTCACGTAAGAAAATAAAAATAAATGATCCAACAATATTGAAAACTGCATTTCTTCAACACCCCCATTTATTGACACTCATGAGGAGTAACATCTCCCACTTTTCTCCTCCATCTTTTATTTTTTACCCATTTTACATTCTCTTTCTTGTGGCCCAGGGGCGTTTAGGCTCCACAGCACCGCGTATATCCAATTATACCGCGGCTCTGAGCACGGCGGTGACACATCGATTGACACAGGCGACATCCACTCTTATCACAGTGACATGATGCAGTGCTGGGCAAGCATCATTAGCCTGATCAGCCAATGGCGGGGCAGCTCGTTAGACCCCCAAGGGCTGGACATGCAGCTCTGGTTCGAATACAGATATCATAAGACAAGGAAGAGGAGTGATAAAGTGATGGAGAGAGGAAGAGAGATTATAAACCTTGGAGGGACAACTTTATGTCTGTGCACTCTTCTGTATGTATGTGTTTCGGGCAATTCCACCGGGTTGATGCTCGGCAATTACACTTCTCCCCCAGCTAAAGCCTCACAACAACAGGAGCAGCGTCCTCAAAGCAGCAAACCTCCATCATCCACAACATGTTCCTTTGTGATGATACTGCAGGCAGCTGTCATGTCTTTAAGTGGCTGTTTAAGCCACCTGATCATGTGATGCCTCAGTGACTTCTAGCCAACATATTAGCCTACAACAAAGAGAGTAAAATAATTTTGAAAAGTGTGCTTTTGGGATAGGTTGTGCCCTGAGGACAAACCATTCTCTATGGAACTCTTTTGGCCCATTTCTGATCTACCTGTGGTATTTATAGGCAAATGTTCTCATATTTCGATGCTCCACTTATAAGCCCTCTTTCACCAAAAGGTACTTTCACGTACTGTATGAGGACTTTGTATAAGCTCTTGAAAGAATGAAAGCATTTCATGTCTATTTCTCTCTGTTACTGCTCTCCACCGATTAATCTTCATATCAATAAGGGCTGTACCTAATGTCATGTTTTGCCACTGAAAGCTTGAGGTTTTTGAGTGAAGCTTTGAATGTCTGGCGCCATATTTTATGATGTCATCAACCTCCAAAAAATGTGAAAGTCTTCAACTTGAATAAAGTGATTTCTTGGATAAAATGAGTTATGCTGCACTGACATGGCATCAGGCAGGGGGCAAACCGAACGTCATTTTACTGCACAAGAGCAGGACGATAGTTCAAATAAACACAACAAGTTTGTACTCTAGAGAAAGGATCGGCACTCAGTGAATAACCTCCTAAGCCCTATGATAAGCTTTTATGGCAAGGCTTAACTATACAGACCAGTGAGCAGTGATAACTAACATGTCTTTGGTGGCAACCTCCTTTCAGGTGGGAACCTCCTTTCATCAGTGTTTCGTCTTGTTGGTCCCACGACACCTCCAGGAGGCTAGATAGTGATCTCTAGCGTCCCAGAGACACTCCCCTAATGCCAGAGAGCACTGCTCTCCACACCGACCCAACGACCTCCTTTACCACACCTTACACATGGCTTTCTCAGCCCAAACAGCACTGTCACCTTCAACAAACCCAGGCTCCGTTTATGCGAGCTCCAGGTAGAGACAGTGCCGATACTACCTTTCCTAGCACATTAACCATACCCTATAGCATATAACATTAGGCAAAGCCAGCAGAGAATATGGTAACGGTAGATGGTTGTTGGACCCTATCCCAGCTGACATTAGGCGAGAGGCGGGGTACACCCTGGATAGTTTTTTGACTACATTGAAAATGTTGTTTTTGAAAGGCTAAAAACTGACAAATATGGACGGAAGCAGGCTACTTCATTAGATAATAACATGTTGTGAGTTTTATAAATTATTACATCTATCTTCTTTTAATGCATTTTGACTTTTGACTTTACAACTCTCTGGAGTTAATGGCAACGTTTGGATCACATGAGTCAGAAACAATCCTCAGCAGCTACCACTGGACTCTAACTCTGCAAATAGTAGAATAGTAATAATTTTATCTGCAACTGTGCAGGAACAGCAGGAGTTAAACAGAATTAATAGACATGCAAAACAAAATTGCACAGAATTCAGAAAAATTCTTGGCTGAAAAAAGTTGTCCATGTATCATGATCTAAAGTTGCCACCATTGCATCTGTGCCCAGCTGAAACTTTGCCAAGCTCCATGGTTCCCAAGGTCTGCTTCATTGCCAAACAACCCCTGGTCAACACCTGTTGGCCGCTCCCAGCCAGCTCGAGCTACTTAATCCCATTTACAGAGACAGCAGGTTGAATTATTCAATGCTCCAATGAAAACTCCTTCTGTATTCATGAGGAGGTCTATAGATACCAGCATTGTGTGCATGTGTTTGTGTGTCTTTTCTCATTTGCTTGTTTATTCTAAAGCCTTCACTCGGCGCTGACGTCATGTCAAAATGAATAGCGCCATTGTGCGCCTACCTCCCCCCCCCCCGTGGGTTTAATACTGTCGAGCAGTCAATAGAGGAAAAATGCTGTTATTATTGTTGAATTTCCACTGAGTAGAACATTGTGGACCAGAGGAAACGCAGCTTCTTCCTCAACCCTGCACCTCTTTTGTCCATTTCGTTTTCTTTTCTCGCCGCTCACCCCAGCGCACCAAGGAAGAAATGACTACGAGGCGAATGCCGTGATTATTTTCATTTAAACAGTGAAGGAAGCAATGCAGCTGCTGTGTCATTTATGTAAGCAGTTAGCCAGATATGGTTACAGCCCTCTGAGCACGCCTTGAGAAGTGAATTAAGGACATTGGGCTGAGCAGGAGCAGAGGGTTGCTTGGGATCAATACACTGGCAGAGAAATTCATCACTAAATCTATCTAAGCAATTACTGATGTCAGTATGAAACTGACGAACAGTGTTCTGCTGCCTGTCTTAGCTTCCCTCTTTCTTTCTGTTTGTTTACCATGTTCCTGACTGTGGAACAATGCAGCGACCTTTGCAGAGATAATTCTATTACGTAAGTTGAGTAATTGCTCTGGATGTGGAAGAGGAGTGTCCGCCGCTCCTCTTGCTTGGCCCACAGCTCCTGTGTCCTTGGATTTAAATGAAAATATGCGGTATTCATAGAACCTGACAGGGAGAGGTCCCGCTCAGAAAACAGAGGGGAGAGGAGGGAGAGAGGAGGAGAAAAGACGGAGAGGAAAAGGGGGGGATGGATATGAGACGACAGGGAGATGGAGATGAGCATGACAAAAGCAGTGAGCCAGAACCAAGCAGGATGAAAATGCTATAAAAAGAGTTCATCCCTCCACCCCCAACCACAGCTCTTTTTGTAAGCAGTGCCGGGCACGACATGTACCTCCAGATTGTCCAAGAGGCTCTGAAAATGGCCTGTATGGTGCAAAGAGCTCTGCAAATTTCCTTTGTGTCTTGTTCCCATAAGCAAAGGTGTGCAGTGACAGAGTTCAGGCTGCAGGGGTACACAAGAATAAATGGAAGGAGTCTAGATAGTTTTTGCCTGCTGAGGTTTTATTCTTCTCCTCCTTCTCCTCGCCACCTAGAGCCCTGCTGGCTACAATGGAGACGAGCGGAGAGGGCACGGAGGCTCGACGCTAACAATCGGCGCAGATGAAACTGCGAGAGGCTCCACTGGCAGAAATGTTCACTTCACTTTGTTCAAGTTTCTTCATTTGGACAATGGGTAGAGACGGAGTCAGAGAAGCAGACAATTACTGATATTTGCTGCCAGCTATCAGAGAGGGAGAGACTGAGAGAAACGGAGGGAGAAGCTCCACTCCCACATTGTTAATTAAAAACTCTCTCTCAGCGCTGTGCTCACTGAATAAAAGGCAGTCACACAGTCGTACAAAAACACACAGGCGAACACGAGGCGGGGACTGTGCTCACCGTTTTCATTTTTATCAAGCTGCTTCAATCGAACAATAAAACTGTTGGCAATATGATTGCATTGTACTGCATTAGATTTTTTACATTGTTTAGGAGATCGCACAATATTCTCTCTATGATCCATAACTATAGAAATTGGATGGGCTGTGTGTTTGTAGTGGGGGATAGATAAAGAGAGAGAGAGAGAAGTACAAGAGGCAAAGCAGTAGAGGAAAATAACCGGAAAGCTGATTTCATGCTCGGGGGATTGCATCTCATTTTCTCCCAGCGTGTAGGGACAGTTTGCGGTCCTGCTTATGGATTTACTGCCACCTGGTGGCGTGTGACTGCACCGCTGAGCTCCTGAAGCTTCACAGGGACGCAATGCTGTCATCAGAGTCAACATCAGAAGATTGGGTCAATCCGAGAGAAGCAAACTAGACCCCTTATCTCAGGCAGACGGTGTCATGTAGACTTGTTTGTGCACTTTCTGAAATGTAAACTCCGGTGAACCAAACTGGTTGTTTGGCTGACTTTACCTCTTTATCCTTTTGCCTCCTCCGCCATGTTTATTTTCTCATTTCTGGCACAGGAAATGAAAAGGAATAGCTTTAAAGAGTACCAAAAGAAAAAGAGAATCAGCTACAAAATTCCCATTTAGGGCAATTCAGCTCTCTTAAGGATGCTATTATACACTTGGACAGTCCAGTCAATATTAGTGAACGTCTATCTCCAAAACCAGCAAAAATAGAACTGAGACTTAAACCTGTGCTGTCAAGAGATATTAAGTAAGTTACTATCTAATCTCTTGTGTTTCAAGAAGAAATATGTCTGCGGTGATGTGAAATCAATGAAACCTCCCTGTATGTCATCCCAGGCAGCATCATGAGGTGAATTAATGAGGGCTTCTCATCACTAATTAACACATAAACACACAGCGCCCATCACCAAGAGAGAGTTGGAGTCGATTACTCGCCCCGCATGGACACAATTGCATCAGATGATCTTTCGCAGACAGAGGAGAAAAAGAGGAGAGTGAGAAGGTGAAGTGAAAAAATAAAAAAAGAGTAAAAAGAAAATTGGGATTTGAGAGATATGAAGTCATACACAGCGGCCGGGTCTAACATCAGAAAGGTCTGGATGATTAGGGGATGCCAGCGCTCACAGAGAGCAGCTCTCCTAACAGCCTCCACCACCTCATTAGTCTGGCCCAGCAGCAGTATGCCCCGACTATTAACCGCTAAATGAAAGACCGCCAACCGTGATTACTGAGGGGAAGTCCCCTGTCGTCATGGGGATAAGAGATCCCTACACACACACACACAGACATGCATGCACACCCTCACACACAAACTCACACTTCGACTTCTATGATAGCTATTTGAAGGGCGTTTATGAAAAGGCGATTGAGGCAGAAGTGGATATTTTACACATCATCAGTCACAGCCATTCACTCCGAAGCCCAAAACGTGAAAGCTCGGGACATCAAGCATTTGTTACGACAAATTGCCTGCATTGCAGCAGCAAAAAAAAAAACAACACCCTCGACAATCGCTGGCATCTCTCTGTTGCTTCATTTAAAGATCACATGAAGCTCTCAGCTCCACTTTCATGCAGCAAATGTGACAAAGGCTTAATAAGCACAAGCGAAACAGCCTCGGAGTCCTTGAGTCAAGGATATGGTACTCAGTTTATGTGTGTGTGTGTGTGTGTGTTGGTAGCTTTTATGAGTGTGAAATGACTGCACGTTATCATGATAATGTGTGTTTTTATGCACTTCCATACATGGGATATGGTTATAAAATAAAAGTGAAATATGGCAGTTTTGGACAGTTGTGTGTGCCTGGTGTTGACTGAATGCAGATATATTCAAGGAGCACTCCTGCAATTTACTGTTTCATGTCCATACAGTTAAAGGGAGTCGCAAAAGACCAAACTGGTGCAGCAACCTGACTTTTACATCCTGATATGGGTAAGGATATGGTCCTGAAAAAATAAATACATAAATAAAAAAAATTGGTACAATACCTTTTGTAAGACCAGTAATGTCCACGTAGTTCAAACTGTATTCCCGACCCATTCCCCAGAAAAAAAGTTGGCACTGTACATCTCTGTAAACCATGGATGTGCGACATTTGCACATTATTATGTAATGCTGTGGTCAACGTTGTTAGATTTAGGCACAAAAATCATTTGGTTATGGTTATGCTTAAAATGTCTTGTTTTGGGGGCACAATACCAACAGTGGTTGGTAAAAAACAACCACTTTTCATGACACTATCTCCTCTGGCAAAATCGGACAGGTGGCTACAAAACACCCATGTTTGATGCCTGGAATGCTGCAAGAGAAAGAGCAACAGGTCGCTACAAAACATAAACATTTGGAACCTGGAAAGCTGCGAGAAAAAGAGCAACAGAAAGCTACAAAACACCCATGTTTGGTGCCCAGAATTCCACAAGAGAAACAGCAACAGGGTGCTACAAAACACCCACTTTTGGCACTGAAAAAGCTGCAAGAGAAACAGAAACACGTCGCTACAAAACGGCCACATGTAAAACCTAAAAAGCCACTGCAGAAACAGCGACAGGTAACTACAAAACACCCATGTTTGGTGCCTAGAATGCTGCAATAGAAATAGCGTGGTTCATTACAAAACACCCGCATTTGAAACTTAAAAAAATACATGAGAAGAACAGAGACAGGTTGCTACAAAACTACCATGTTTGGTGCGCAGAATGCCATAAGAGAAACAGCAACAGGTGGCTACAAAACACTCACATTTGGAACCTTGAAAGCCGCTAGGAAAACAGTGACAGGTTGCTACAAAACTATCATGTTTTTTGCACTGACAGCCACAAGACAAACAGTGACAGGTCACTACAAAATATCCACATTTGGTGCCACTAGAACCAAGAACCACCAGAACTGCTGATGTGATATTCATGAAATGTGCAAATGTAACTTATTCATGGTTTTCAAAAACATGCAATGCCAACATTTACTTCTGGTGACTGCGCTGCTATTCCCACATTTTGTAAAGCTCCCTTCAGAGCCACAGGATGCTTCATACAGCTATTTCCCATGCTGTAATTCCTCCTGTGCTTTGACTCTGCCATGTAAAATCAGTGGAGTGCTCCTTTAATTCACATGCAAGGCAAGAATGGGTAAATCTTAAGGCCAGCAGTACTCACGGTCGTTGCAGTGAGTCCCAGAGTAAGACGTCATCGAGCAGTCACAGGTGAAGTTCTCCCACTGCTGGATACACACACCCATGTTGGCACACGAGTCCTCCTGGCAGGTTGTACTTGGGCCTGAGAAAAAGGCGGGAGGGAGAAAGACAAAGATACCAAAGGAGCACAGTCAAGCAACAATAAGAGCTACTGCTGAGCCTTAACAATGCAGGACCCATGCAGAAGAAATGCACTCAAGAGAGATAGATATACAGCATGTGGGCCTAGAAGAAAGAACAAGGAGCAAACAGTGCCACCACAGGAAGCCTGACCTGGAGTACAACACGCTTCAAAACAGTCTGGGGAATCCCGTTTCATGCTGGGTAAAGCGGCATTCGTAGTGGCAAGCCGAAGCAGCGGCGCCACAGGATCAGCAGCACGCTTCTCAAGCAGTGGGAGCATCAGCATTTTCTCTGAGCTAATTGCTGTAAAAACTGCTGTACAGGATGCTACGCCAGTTTTCTTGTAATCTGCATTAACGACATGCTACGGCAAACGAATTGTACCACGACTGGGCTGATGTGATGACACTGTCTCTTCATTCCCTTCTTTCGGAGAGTGTGTGCAGGTGGACATGCATGCGATATTTCATCATTCCAACGAGTAATTTTACAAGAAGTTTTATCAGAGTAAAACTTAGAAATGCTGCATTCCCTCTGTGAACAAGCAAGACAAGACATGAAAAAATAACCTTTCAACAAATGACTCATGGATAAAAAACTCCATTAAAAAATACTCATTTAAAATAAATGGCATTAACCCGGCCCTGGCAATTTTCCTTCCTAACATCTCTTTCAGTGTGAGGATACACGGTGAACACTAGACACACTAGACAGACGGAATTCATGAAGAGCAGAGGAGAAAAGAAAGAAAAAGAGCACTTGAGAACACGTAGTGCATATCCTCGTGTATGCACTTCAGTCAGACAGGAGTTGAGGAGGGTATTCAAAGTCAAACTGGATGTGTGTTTGCTATCCGTCTACACCACACATAGCTCTTACCTTTGAATACTTATACTGAGAGGGAATGCAGATAAGGACAAGCGCACGGCATAGATAACGAGATAAACAATTCCCCCGTCGGAGTCTAGACAGACATGGGGGGGGGACCTTGACAGAAACCCCTCTGATAACGACATTGGATACAAACAAAAGTAAATAAAGTAAAATTAAATAAACAGTCCAGAAAAAAATGGCAGACAAATGCAAGTAAACGGTGTCAATTGTCTTGCGCAAGACAATGTGGAGAGAGTAAAGACATTTGAAGTGAACAGAGCAGAGTTTGCCAGCTGAAAGTGCATTTACTGTGTAATGTACGGTGATGGTAGTCAACCAGGCGTCCTCCACACTGGGTGCATACATGTACCTCCACATTGCGTCAGCGTGAATCTCTTGTTTGCATGCGCACGGTGGTGCTCGTTTGTCAGTGTGAGAAATGGAGGATTTGGCTGCGTTTGAGTGTTGCAGCAGGAGGTCGCTCGCTCTCTGAAAAACACTCTCAGCTGGGTAAAGTGGCAAACATGATCGGTTTTTGGAAAAAAGTGAGAGAGACAGAGAGAGGGGCCCTGATACATCAGCAGCACACTGACGGTGTTTAGATGTGCACTGACAGCCTCTTTCTGCTGTCGGTGCCAGCCTGTAATGTGTCACAACTGGCATTTTCATAGAACACACTACTCCCACAAATTGTCTGCCTCTGCTTTCAGACGCTGCTTTGAGACGATGTGACTGCCTTATATTTATACTGTATGAACATCACTTATCTAACCTGATCTGTTTACTCTTTAATTAAACTGTGTGCTCAAATTCTGTCTAACTTTTTTACCTAGCCGGGAGCCTGTACTTTGAAGCCAGTTCAACTTACCCAGGATATCTTTTCATTATCTGCTTGGATTAACCCTAACATTGGATGTCTGGATAAATGGTACTACAAAGCTGGTTATCAGCTAGTTCATTCAACTCTGGGTTTTTCTATCCAGCCACGAAGAGGTGGGGGTATTAATTACGAGCAACATCATCAGAACCATGAATGAAGTAGGTTTGTTCATATCATATGCGATGAAGCAGTAGGGCTCAGAGACAGTCAAATGTCTGTGGCATGGGATGTAAACGATATTCTGTAATCTTAGAACTCACGTCTGGAGCCTAAAAAGCTGCTAGAAAAAACAGCGAAAGGTCATAACAGAACACCCATGTTTGGAGCCTGGAAAGATAGTAAAAACATCAACACACACTCACTAAATCTCAACTGGTTTCGCTGTTTGTTTGCAGTCTTCAGCTTACCTAAATGTCCCACCATTATCCATCATCCCCCTCGCTAAACGATACTCTAATCTTATAACAGAAAATGTAGTAACATTGTAAATATTATCCTAAAATGCACTGTCAGACGGGTCTCGAATTACCTATAGGTATATATATATATATATATATATATATATATATATATATAAAAAACACTTTAAAGTGAAGCCAGACTGTTTCTGTTACTGGAGTAAAGGGAGGGGAAGTAGCCTAGATAATGTCTGAATGTTGCATTTACAATAACGGGAGCAAATTAACAGTGTGTGGATTATTATTCTAATAAATGATCTGTTTTATCCTAGTTCTCACTATCTCTGCTGACTAAAATAAAATGTGTATAAGTTAAAATCCTTCTACAATCATGTGTTTAGTGCCATAAATAATCTCTCTGTTTGTTAAAAGCTCTGTTTTAAAACCAGTGGAAATAGTAAAATGATTCTACTGATCTATAACAGCATATAGGCACCTCTTTTTTACACTACAGGCTGTTGTCCATGGACACATTTTCTTTGGTGATCTGATTGGTCAGATGTCGGCGTGTGACAGGCTGTGATCTTACATGCTGAACAGCTAACCTGCTGCATCAGTTATCACGAAAATTTATCCTGGTAAAAAGAGAACCAGCTTCATAGCACTGCAAACCCAAAGTTAACCCTGAAGTTACCTCGCTAACTCCTGCTAACAAATCCTGCTTCGTGGTACAGGTCTCTGGTGGTTAGCAGGGAAGGAAACATGCTATAAGACCATTTACACAACTGTTATATTTAGTAAAATGTTCTATAATCTGACATACGTGGCAAATTTCATGCTGCAGCAGTGCTGTCGTACGAACAAACAGTTACGCAATAATTACTTCATTTATTTTTCTCTGGCTGCTTAAGTGGTCGTTTTGCCTGCCAGTAGTCTCTGTCTCTCGCTCTCTTTGTATCTCCTTATCCAGTTTTCTTTTCAGAGAGCAAGTCACCTCTGTGGCATCTGGGGAACATTATTGCCATGGCGACACCCACAATGCATTGCACACAGCAGACTTTCAGGCGAGCAGGCCTCAGAGAGGCTGAGTTTAACCCTCTACCTTGCAGGTCGGCTTTGGTGAAACCAACTTTGTTAGCGCAGAAAGAAAATAACAAACAGAACAGAGCAGAGCGGAAAACAAGAGTAAAGGTTAGTGAGGGAGCAGCATTGTCAGTGTTCGTTAAACTTGTACAGAGTTTGCCACTTTGGCAGAGTGCTGTTAACTTGTTAGTGAGGGCTGAGCACCTGGAAAGGTCCTACACAGTGACACGGTGGCGGTTTCATTATAAAACAGGGTCTGTAAGTATGTTTTCAGCTTTGAAAACAATGACCAAATGTTCTCCTCTAAAAGGCCACTGCAGTAGTTTAAACTCTTAATCTTCTGCTGCCCTCTAGAGGTCATAAGCAGAGGCTCGCACCATGCACAAGGAACGCCATGAATTTGGGCAGCATGTAAGTTTAAATTGGAAAAGTAATGAAACAAAATATCTAATATAAATGGAAACAGCCTGGAGCCAAATCAGATTGACTTGTTATTACAATAACAACAATAAAGAGACATAAAATTAATTATTGTGTCGCTGTACAAATACCACATCACCAGCAACTTATTTGTATTCTGTAATAGTGAAAAGCTAGTTGCTGTTATGATGGAGGTTTTAGATGCTGCAGAGGGGAAAAAGGCAGATGAGTGAGTGTTTTAGAACAACCAACAACTTGCCATGTGAGGCATTTAAAATAAATTTACAATCTAAAAAAACACCTATACTTTTTGGTCCGTTTGAGTTTCTGAATGTGTTATTCAGGTTTTAGGACTTCCAGCTTTCTTAAAATATACTGATGCAACATAAAAAGTTAACAAGCCAAGAAATTGAAAGACAAATCTGATGGGGTTTTTTTCCCCCTATGATGTGACAAACGCCTGGCAAAGGAAAAGAAAATAGGTAGGATTAACGATGCCAGCGCGTGGCTTTAAGGGCTACTGAAGAGGCTTCTAATTAGACTGATAAATCTCACACGGCAGGTCATGATTCTTCTACGCTACAGGCCATCTGTACCTTCACAGCCACGCTCAATCTGCCCGCTGCGGAAAAGGGCGTCGTTGATGAGATCTGGCAGGCGGCCGTTGAGATCAACTGAGGCCAAGCAGCCCTGGAAGCCTTCCCGAGAAACCACCAGCTTCGGGAGGTTCTGGTACATGTTGGGTCCCAGACCTCCGACAAACAGGTCACCTGAAGGGACAAAAGAGAAGTTAGTGTTAGTGAGCTTAACTGTGTTAAACAAATAAACTACAAAGCATAAAAATATCTGTCAAAAGGAGGACTAGTTCTTCATTTTTAAACAAGCCTCAGTTAATTCTAACCTCTTTCTTGTGATGTAAATGACCAAACTTGATTGTTCACACACATCGAGCCTCATGCAGCAACATTCTCCTTAATTCTTCTTATATTTTCTCCTAATTTTCCATTTAAAGAAATATATGCACCAAATGTTCCTGCCATCCAAATCTGCTCTCACCCCAGTGTGCTCAGTGATGAATTCCACTTGATCATAAATTGCAGGCGCATGGCTGATTGTTTATTAGCACAGGTAACGGCCCCTAAACTTTATTTAAAGGCAGGTGATGTGCCGTGTGCAACTACTCTGGCACATGCCCAGGATTGAAGAGATGCCACAAACAAAAAAAGGCTGTATGAAGAAGAACTTCAGCAGCAGTGAAATCAATTTGTGATGCTGTAAATATTGTGTCAGCAGAGCATCGAAGAGCAGTATGTGCGCCATGCAGAAGCTGAGCACGTGCAACATCCTCCGCGGTTGGGATCAATGAATCAATAGTATTTTTTTAGTCCACGAATTTAATAATAAAATCATTATAATTACTGAACAACACAATAATCTATATTTGATTATACAATATTCATGCTTTTTTTTAGTTTAAATTGTGTTTCCTTGCACTGGACAACAATTTATGGACTGAGAAAAAACAAGGTGTTTTTGGTACAGGCAGGAAGTCTATTAGAGAGTTTCTCGTCAAAACGCTTGGTATATTAATAGTATTAATAAAAGATTTTTAACTCCAGTCAGAGTGCCTCGGATGCATTTTTGGACTACCTGCTTGTACCATGTACTTTTACATTGAGAGAGCTAGGCAGTCATTTTTCCCCAACAAGATGTTTTCTCTTATGTTGGTAAGAGAGCTCTCAACCACTTGAATATATTGTCTTACCGAAGAGAAGAGCAACACTAAGAAAACACTGGCGAGTCCCTGAAATCAATGGGTGCTGACAAAATAAGAACAAACTGTGGATACAAACAAAAACTGAAGAGGAAGTCTGTTGCATATCGCTGCCTGCATGAGGCCCATCGAGCGAATCATGGGCGAATGAATCTAACGCTCACATCAAATATCCTCTTGCTTTTGCACTTTAACAGACTTTTCAAAATACACACAAGAGACACAAACTGAATAACCTTGTCAACAAATAGCAAACACTCAGAAGCAGCGTATTGAAACAGCTCTCTCAAGCCACTAAATAACGTCAGTCTCTGTGCACAATTCATCAGTTCGTTGTCAACCTTTAAAAGAGGTCAGTAAATTGAAGATTACTGTACACTGGACCCCAGTAGATCAAGGTTTACTGTATATTCAGCCCTGTCACTTTATTTCTTACATGTGTATTCAGCAATACAAAAAGAGAACTATGATATTTCACTGTGTATGAAATTTATAGACATTTGTAATACTCTCTGACAGTATATTTCCTCGACATGTGTGCTCAGTACAAACCCAAAGTACAGTGCAGACGTCAGAGTCAATACTGAGAGGGTGGTTGCTGAGGTTGACAGTGATAGATGTGGTTTAAATTGTGTTTGTGTGTGTGATCTGTTGTTAAATAAATAAATAAATAAAAACACATACATTTTCAATTGGACACAAATTGTAGGTTTGGATGGAAAAGCTTGGTTTTGCTAAGATGGTGTCATTTTGCAAACAACATGCGGCTGTCATTCTGTCTTCTGTTTGTGGCTGTGTGTGAGCTGCTGAACTAAACGAAGGAAGGTGTCAAAGCAATCCAGACACATGTACTGACTGACATTATGATTTTTTTTTTTTTTCCTAAGGCTAGATACTGGACTTGTAGAATAAATCTTCAGTCTCTTAGGACCATGTTTCAGAGAGCAACTGGTATTCAAGTGTGGGACAAAGTTCAGTTATGAAGCTCAGTGGAAGGATGAGAGTCAGGATCAAACTCTGCCACGATCTCCTTCAGTCATTCATGTTACTGCTGCCAAACTTTAAATCTGTTCTCCTCTCTGCTCCTGTCAGCTGCTCTTCTGCACCCCGTTGACCTCCAGTCACCTTATCCCGAGCCCAGGATGAGCTCATCAAAAGCTCACTCCTCTTCACATCCAGATCCTCAGCTCCCTCTTCATCTTGTCTCATCACCACCAGGGTCTAGACTCAACAGGGGGCGTTACCTAATCTACTATGTCTTTACCACCCTCCTGGAATATATGACATCACACTGGGGTCTAATCGCCAAAGACTTTTTACATTTCTTACACTTATGTGCACATGTAAATAAATACTCTTTTCTCTCAGAATGAGTCACAAGTCGAGTTTCAAGGCAAATTCAAGTCCTAAACTTTGTGTTACTAGTCTTAAACAGGTCACCTTCCCATCACCAAGTTTAGTGCTCTTTTAAACGTATTAAGAGTAACAGTAAGTATCATTAATTTACAGAAACTATATTAGCTTTTTAAAGAAATAGCTCACAATTTGGAAACAGTCCTTATTTAGTTTCTTGCCGAAAGTTAGATGAGAAAATCTGGAGCACTTATGTACGTCTGTAATGGAGTGAAAACAGATCTACAGTCTATCTTCGGTCAGGAAACAGAGTTGATTTGCTGTAACACTTTATTGTGACAGAGGAGTCACAAGCCTACATTGCTGAAGTCAAGTTAAAATCTTAACTTGATGGAATAAAAAAAGACGAGCAGCTGAAGTCTTTTTGATTTTTTTTCAAGTCAAGTCAAAAGTATCACATTTATGACTCAGGTCTGACTCAAGTCCAAGTCATGTGTGGGTGTGCTGCTGAGGATGAGTGTGCCGTTATATTTGTGCCTTATTCCTGAGTGAGCAATGAGGAATTTGGAGCACGGGAAAACATATTTTGCCAGCACATTAAATATACTTTGAAGTAAAATTACATGCAAGCAAAAACATGTTTTGAGCCAACAACAATCTATTCTGATCTTAATAGATACATTTGCATGTTTGCTATGATTCATATTAATGTGCAGTAATAACGCCTTTCTCAAACGTCCGAATTTCATAGAGGCTACCTCACTGAACGCCGCCCAAGGACTGTTCCAGTGTCGAGGATCCTTCAAATTTCACCAAGGACTGAGTCCTTCACTCAGAGATGCATGTGTGGGTCCTCAGCAGGTATAAAGTACCACAATTCTTTGCACACAATTTGCAGGAAGTGAAAGCAGGGCCTCTTCAATGAAACCTGCGTCAGCAGAGCTCAGCAGGATTTAGATAAATATGATTTTTTTATATTTAGTTTTTATCATACACGCAAAAACAATATTGACAGAAACCCACAGGTGGGTAGAGTAGCCAAATATTGTACTCAAGTAAGAGTACTGATACTTTAGAACAATATTACTCAAGTACTGAGTAACTGTTGAGTAACGTCTGATTTATTTGTAAAATAAGAACATGAACGTAATCAATCAATCAAAAATAATAATCTGCAAATTTATGTATTTTAAACGATACCCCTTTAACTAAAACAAAAATAAATTAAATCTTTACAAACATAACATAAATCAAGGCACAAGAAACACGAATATATTCTTATATATACTGTGTGTGTGTGTGTATATGTATATGTGTATATATATATAGAGAGAGAGAGAGAGAGAGAGAGAGAGAGAGAGAGAGAGATGTAATTATGTACTCAGAGGTGGGTAGAGCAGCCAAATATTGTACTCAAGTAAGAGTAATGTTGCTTTAAAACAATATAACTCAAGTAAAAGTAAAAAGTATTTTGCATTAAAACTACTCTGAAAAGTACAATTTATCCAAAAAGTTATTCAAGTAAATGTAACTGAGTAAATGTAACTAGTTACTACCCACCTCTGCAGAAACCTCATAATTTACACACCTTTCAAAGTGTCCACTGCCACATAATGAGATTTTAAAAATACCACCATTTAGATGAAACATAAAGGTTTTTAAATTAATCATTTACAGCAGTGATGGAGTGCTAAGTGCCACAAAATTTCCATTTAGCCGATCTGCTTGCTTTTTTAAAGTATAATCCCGAAATATATTCTCTCTAAAGCCACGTGACTCTGAAAATACTGCTACATTTGTTCAGATTTTACAACAACATTAGCAAGTGCCAAATGATCACAGTACCCTGCTGAGGGTCAATGACACACACCTGGGGACACTTGGGACCTGTTCCAATGTGGGTTCACTGAGTGATAGGGAGGACTCTTACCTCGCCGCTGCAGGATCCTTCCTTGGAAGGACTCGTCCTGCCAAAGAAGGATCCTTGACTCAGAGAACACCAACTGTCCCTGCTGGGCCTGCTGCATACTCCTCAACACTTTCCTACATGACTGATTCCTTTCCTTCTCACACACTCCACCAGTTCTTTAATATGTTTATTAGTTTAAGTTAAATAAATCATTTTTTGATTGATATATTGGTGTGTGGCCTCCCTTTTTGTCGCCAGTCTTAAGCTAATATCTGACAATATCAGTCTGCTTGTGATGCGTACCTTTCATAAGCATTTAAACCTTTGAAACCCGATGCAACTGGATTTCTTTTGAAAACATGGGAAAAAAGCAAGAAGCAACTTTGTAAAGGCTGACGAGAAAATGACCTGAAAATCAGCTAAAAGAGAACGAGGAGAATTATGAGAAAAAATGTGCAAAAACAAACAAGAACACAGGAATGATCTGGGAAAATGCTAAATTTTAGGTAATTTTCTTGTTACTTTTGATTAATTTTTTGGGGGTATTTTCTTGTTAAATTCTTCACGTGTTTTTGAAAGAAATCAAGCAATTTTTTTTTCAGGTTTAAAAGGATTAAAACTGTGAAAACACATCACAATGAAGATAAACAATTGATGCTAAAGACTGGAAAACAAGTCAGATTTAATAATAAGCTCTGCTGTCAAAGCATGTTTCGTGTTTGATTCTATATTGAGAAGTTAAATGCTGATCAGGTGACAAGCAGCCTGTGTTTAGTGGACAATCAGATCTCGCTCTTCTGTCTCTCTGGTTAGAGACACGCCTTTTACCATCTGATTTCTGGGTTCGGTATCAGGTTTAACTCTCTTATTGTACACTAATAATTTTAATCTCCAACCCACTGCTGTTTTGGTCATTATTTTATGTGTGAGTTAGAGTGCTTACAGATAATTTCCCACAACAGCCCTCTCATAAACTTTTGTTTGGTCAACTGGCAGACCACTGCACACATTATTAGTTGATTTTGTGACATATTGTGACGCTGTGGCAGGCTGACTGAGTGTGAGGGCACATGAGTCAAACTGAGTGAGACGGGCTATTATTATTGCACACTAATATGAATAACAACAAACAAGAAAATCCTTTTGATTTTCGTTTGCAAATAAATATTTTTTTTCTTGATTTTAATTTTTTTAAATTAATATGCTTGCAAATGTTTTCCTTTTTTTGCACTCTAGTTCTCCCGCTGCTCGCTCGGGAATAAGGCACAAATATAACACCATAGATATGGAGTCGGGTCGGGGATCGGGGATATTACATGTCTCGCTTCCGGTTCGGGAGCAGGACTCTGATGTGGAGATGCTGTTGGGGTTGTACGACATTCTGAAATCAATGATGTGTTACCTTTGAGGTCGAGGTTCTTGGCTCCGTTGACATTCTGTGTGACTGATTTTGAGTCCACCTTCAGCGTGTGCGTGTTGGACGCGTCCCTCGTGATGACCACATTATGCCACTGGTTATCGTTCAGCGGGTTGTCACTGTTCCCCTTCAACAGACTCGGCCCGTTCCCCAGGTCGAACACATAGTGGATAAACCTGGCAGCACATGAACACATCAGGGTTTGTTAGTGCAGATTTCTGTGTGGTTGCAGTGCGTCTGCTTTTATCTCCCCAGACTGATTAACCTTAATGGAAAAGCTCTCACGTTGCCCTGACACTAATGAGAGTTAAACTGATAAAGAAAAACAAGCTGCGCTGCAATACAATGATGTTTGTGCTTTCACAAGCTTACAAAAGGTGCAGCAGAGATTTGGGATTGATTGTTGGGGTCAGCAATGTTAAATTCATTATGCTTCAAGGAACCAGCTACACCCACATCAGCACTGCTTTTGTAATAATCATCTCTGGACCACAGCCATGGAATAAAACATCAATGTGTTGGCATCATCGCCGTCCCGCTCACCCTTTGACCAGCTCCACGGCAATAAAGTCGTTCCCATCTCCGCTGTTGAAGATGATGAAACCGTCAGGCGAGGTGGTTTTGAACTGAAAGAAGAGGTGCATTGTGGTGTAAGCCTGCAGAGTGGCCAAGCCCAGGTAGCTGCCCTTGGTCTTGAAGGTCACAGGGTCGGCGATGATGAAGCGCATGCCGAAGCGGGCGTTCAGCTCGCAGAAGTCGATGTCCCCGTTCTTGCACATGTCGATGTACTGCATACCGTTGAACTTGAGGCTCTGTGGGGAGAGGTGAACAGAGATGTGCTGTAAAGAAACTGTGAAGCACACTTTAACCTAACTGAGCACTTGTTTTGGTGGGAAGGCGAGAGCTGGCACTAAACGACTAAATCCCATTAAATGAAAAAAGCGATTCAATGTGCAGGCTGCCAGTCCAGGGTTTGTTGTTGTTGTTTCATGCACAGCAATAAAATGAACTGTAGAGACTGATCTGGCTTTGTGAGACTAGTTTCACATAGCGACAGAGATGTGTTACTGTCTGAGTCAGGCCGCCGATGACAGGCTTTATATCCAAAGTCTACATCCTGTAAGACGGACTACCAAATGACCAACCTACAACCTTGTATCATCTTTGTAATAACCTGTGCACATACTGCACTGCAAAAAAACCCTCTCTTTTACTGGGAAATTCTGGATCTGGCCTCTGCCCCTCCAACCACAGGTGCTTTGGTTTCGCTTTCTGCTTTCTACAGTATTGCAAAGCGCTAAAACGAAGTGTGGAGACAGGTCTGGCTATGCAGCACTAGCCCTTGGTGAACCAGCGAAAAAGCAAACATGTGATGCTCAGTCAGACTTAGACTTAGATGAGGAGAACTGTTGTGCACAAATGTCTGCGACTAGCAGATGTATCAGAATGACAAGTGTGGTCAACATCTTTTATTTATGTTGTTTGTTAGCTTGTAGGCAGCCCCACCATCAGGGGGGAGGGTCAAAGGGTCCAGATGATCCCAGCATGCACAGGTCTACGATTGACCCTTAAATGGGATCAAGTACAACAATTTACTTTCTGCTGCAGCACTTTCACATTAACAGCAGGGATCAGATGTGCAAAACACACATGTGCTGCCAATGTGAAGACGTAAAGCAAACCTGCAGCGATTAAGTCAAATGCCTCTGTGGCTTAAGGATGAAAAGCCAGGGTAAAGAGAGAACAAGGAAATGAAAAATGTGAAGAAGCATGAACAGTAATAAAACCCACTGTAGGGGGCTCAGAGTTAAAGCGAGAGAGCATGTCATGGATGGGTGTGTAGAGACTCCATCTCTGTCGCTACAAGGCTAATGGCCAAGCGTTTATTTGAAATTACCCGTGTGTGAGAGCTAAGGGTGGGTGGTGATGGTGGTGCTTAAGTGGGTGTGGATGAGGGACCCAATTTGGAAAATTTCGTCCCACTGTCCATATTCCTAATGGCAGGCCTGCTTGTGGGCTAATGCTTACTCTGCTCTCTGTGCTGGAGGTTTCAGGGTTCTTTGCTGGCCCGGTGTTTGCTTTGTATTTGTGATGCGCCTAATCTAGCCAGCCTGGTGTACGCTTGAATCTCTTTTACGGCAGTGTGCAGACATCTCCTCCCTCACTGCAGCAATGTGAAAACACCTCTCTAGTGACAAACTTTACTCAGATAGAAATCAGTAAAGTCAAGTTCTTACATTTTAGTGGACATAAATAAAATAAAAAGACATTGTTGAGTGAAGGGGGACTTTAAAAAATACAATACATTCTCACAAATACTTATACAAGACACCTGCGGTCGGATAAGATGACCTGTTCTTTGGCTAAGATGATAAATAATGATGACTTGTTGCACTTCATACCTGAAGATGCCCGATGAAGGAGGAGGGAGCAGACGAGACAAAACGTCTCTCAGTCAAGATGCCCGTCTCCACGTTGTTGAACTCCAGACGGGTGTGGTCGCCCGCCATCTGACCTGAGACGGAGGAGGAAAGAGAGAGGAGAAGAAGCCAAGGGATGAAGGGGTGGAAGAGGAGGGATACTGCAACCTAACCTTCCCCCAGCAACAGTCTGGTTCTACTTTGTGTCATGCTGATGCAATAATCCTAACAATGCTGACACTCAAATAAAATTGACATATAAATACTACTAAATTGTTGTTGCTATCATTACTATATTATTTATTATCACACACACTTGATAATTATTTGATTTTTATGGTAAAGTTTATTTTCCTGCAGATAAAATATATCAGCCTGTGTATGTCCCTTATAAAATCTAACATGGCTGAATCCTAAAATGGCATCCGTGACATAAAATATATCATAGAGAAAAACTGCAACTGTCTTCACCCCCCAAAATAAAGAAAGAAAAAGGGAAACATTATAAGATCATGCATATCATGGATATTATAAAATAGTAAGGAAGCTGTTTCATGAGAGTGATACCTTCAGCCATGTCGTCATCCACAGTGAGTTTGAAGTTTTTACCGCGGCGGACCACTCGTACTGAGTGCCATTCATTGTCGTTGAGCTTTTGTCCGGCATAAAGAACCTCAGGGCCCTTGCCTGAAGAGGAGGGTTAGTTAGTCAAGGGGCGGGGGGAAGCACAAGCACAAACCAAATCTCTGTTCTCTCAACAAATGCAACAGACTGGGGAATAAAAAAAAAAAAAAAATTCAAATTCCAAATAAATAGATGAAACAATTTGTGTTGTCAGATTAAATTTGGTTTTGATTTGACAACAAAGAAAAACAATACAAGAAATAACAACTGACAGGAAAAATGAAACGAAACATTTGCTGTTACTCATACAAGGACTCAGAAGCTGTGACTCAACTTGACTCTCATGGGTTTCTGGTTTTGAGAAATCTTTCCAAGTTACACTTTGACTGAACTACCCCGTTTAAACAGAAGGCAGATCACAAATTTTACTGCAGTTTCATTATGGCTGTCATAAAAATAGGCCTGTAGACATAGTGTAAGTTATTCTGACAGTGAACCACTAGAGGGCAGCGCAGCCACACTGACTCCAGAATCCTGAATCTGCTGAATAATACTGAACACAGGGTTTAAATCCTAATAAGGTGTGTTCAGCAGCAGTCAACGTGATTTGTAAACTAGATTTAGGTTTTTAGACTAAACTTCTGTTGGCCAATTGTTGACCCAGCTCTAAAGACAAATGTAAAGCATCTATTTGAACGAAATCTCATTCTTGAATTTAGGAAAGTTATTGACCAAGGATTGAAATGATTGAATTATTTAATACACACTTGCTGTTGGCACATTGTGGCTTGTTCCAGACCCCTGTGTTCTGCTTTGATCAGTTGTTTATAATATTGTGTCTGACTGAATTCAAAAGCAAACTCAACTTAACTTGCACTGTACTATCTACTGAAAAATGAAATTTAAATGACTGATTTCACAGTAATTTATTGGACACACTGTGGAAGACCTAATGAATTAAATCCTAAATTACAAAAATCATCTTCTTTTAAGTTTGGAATTGCAGCACATATAGTAAATACGCATGCATGTGCACTAGATTCGTACTTAAAGAGGACCTATTATGCTCATTTTCAGGTTCATACTTGCATTTAAAGTTTCTGTCCGAACTTGTTTACATGCTTTAATGCTCGGAAAACATTTTATTTTCCTCATACTTTCTGTGCTAGATCATCTGTTTTTACCCTCTTTCTGAGATGCTCCATTTTAGCGCCTGTCCCCCCCCCCCCCCCGAGAAAGACCAGTCTGCTTTGATTGGTCAGTGTTTCCAGGTCTCCCATATCTCAGTGTCTCTGCACCGTCACCGCAGCCAGGGAATGAATGTAACGGAGAATAGTTGCCACTTTTGACCGTGAAAAACCACCAATGACAGCCTCTAAACAACCTGACATGTTCCAGCAGGAATATGACCGGAAATAAGGGAGAAATTAATAACTTCTGCTACTAGATTCATATGTTTCCCAGACGTTAGCATGTAGCTTCATTTAGCAGTGTAGGCTATGTAATGCAAACACCTGCAGTCAGCTGCCTGGAGCAGATGATGTCATAGTGTAGCCAGTGTAGAAACAAGTATTAAGGCCTTGTGACTGTACGCCTCTGCAGTCAAGTTGCAATTACAGTTTACACCCATGTCTGTGACAACATGGATGCTTCACACACATCTTGCCCACGGCAGCACAGCAGATCTATACAATCAGCACAGTTTCAAGGTGCACACCAGATTAGTGTCACCAATTCAGTATCTGACCAAATGTCTCCCCTTCTGTTCCCAACACTGAATAATGGCCAGAGGGCCATGCTTTTGCAGAACATTATGATATCACTGTGAAGTTGACCGTTGACCTTTTGTATATAAAATATGTAAGGGTTAATGCCCGACGAGGTGTCCATTATCAGGAATTAATGGACGACGCGGAGGCGTGAACCGTCCAACGTGAAGCGGAGGCCATTAATTCCTGATAATAGACACCTCGAAGGGCATTAACCCGCTTATACCATGGTCACTTACCAAAAAAACAAATATTAAATCAATTATTTATGCTTAAATGTGTTTTACATCAAGAGTTTTTCACAAGCCACAGCTGAGCGGACTATTTAATCTCTGTAGTTAACAGGCGTTTCCATGGAAACCCACTGTGGCCGCAGCTTAGAGAGCGACTCTGATCAGTGAAGGGAAGTGAGATGATGGCTAAACGTTACGTGATATTATTCAGATGATGATTATTTCAGAAAGCCAGTGCACTTCTTACCGCTTGTGTGTTACAGTCTCTGGTGGTCAGAGGATGATGTGCAAAAAACAAAACAAAAAAAAAACCTTGACATATTACTTTCATGATTCATTGACTTTCCTTTATAGGCCCAAGAAAATTTGTTTCAAATAATCAACATCCAAATTGTAGCCTAGTCAAAATCATTTTTAATTGCAACAAATAATTCATAAGCATATAGTTGGCCTAGTCAAGATTAAATCATAAAAAACACATCCTATTTAAAATTAAATGCTACATTACCATTAATAGTGAAATTTGAAAGTGATATGGGTATGTCCATCATAGTGGCATTTGAACTGCCCATTTCGTTGTCTTCTTGGTGTTGGGCTCATCCTTCTCATCTTCTAAATTATTTAATTCTTACGGTATCACCTCCTTGTCCCGTTTCTCCCTTTTCTTTTCATCCTCTATCCTCTCTTCTTCTACATCCCAGTCATCAAAATTATCAAATTCACCAAATAAATTAAATGAAACAATAAAATCACTCATGATGCCCATTGTAATCCGTTGCCGGAACGTCTTTTTAGCTGTCCTATAACACCTTTTAACGGACACCCTGCAGCCAATCAGAATTGAGTATTCACCCAGACCATGGTATAACATCACTTCATCGTTTTGTCCCATGAGACTTTTGTGGGAAATTTTGTCATAATTAGCAAATCAATTCTTGAGTTGTGGCCAAAAACATGTTTTGTGAGGTTACAGTGACCTTGACTTTTGACCACCAAATTCTTATCAGTTCATCATAGAGTCCACGTGGACAGTTGTGCCAAATTTGGGGAAATTCCCTCAAGCACTTCTTGAGGTATCACATTCACGAGACCAATGCAAGGTCACAGTGACTTTATCTTTGACGTTTGACCAACAAAATCTAATCAATTAATTTTTGAGTCCGCGTGGATGTCTGTGCCAAATTCGCAAATTTTCCGCAAAATATTCTTAAGATATCACGTTCACAAGAATGAGACAGAGGAGGTCACCATGACCTTGACTCCTGACCATCAAAATCTATTCCGTTCATTGCTGAGTCAAAGTTAACATTTGTGCCAACTTTGAGGAAATTCCCTTGAGGACTTCTTGAGGTATCATGTTCACAAGCATGAGACAGATGCAAGGTCACAGTGACTTGACCTTTAATGTTTGACCAACAAAATCGAATTATTTCATTATTGAGTCCACATGGACGTTTGTGCCAAATTCAAAGATTTTCCTCAAGATATTCTTGAGAAATTGCATTCACAAGAATGAGACGAGGTCACCATAACCTTTACCTTTGACCACCAAAATGTATTCAGATCATTGTTGAGTCCAAGTGGACATTTGTGCCAAAGTCGAAAAATTTCCTCAAGATATTCTTGAGATATTCCGTTCACAAGAATGAGACGGACGCGGTCACTATAACCTTGACCGTTGACCACCAAAATCTAGTTAGTTCACCACTGAGTCCAAGTGGACATTTGTGCCAAAGTCGAAAAAAAAAAAAATCCTCAAGATATTCTTGAGACATCGCATTCACAAGAACAAGACAGACAAGGTCACCATAACCTTTACCTTTGACCACCAAAATGTATTCAGATCATTGTTGAGTCCAAGTGGACATTTGTGCCAAAGTCGAAAAATTTCCTCAAGATATTCTTCAGATATTCCGTTCACAAGAATGAGACGGACGCGGTCACTATAACCTTGACCGTTGACCACCAAAATCTAGTTAGTTCACCACTGAGTCCAAGTGGACATTTGTGCCAAAGTCGAAAAAAAAAAAATCCTCAAGATATTCTTGAGACATCGCATTCACAAGAACAAGACAGACAAGGTCACCGTAGCCTTGACCTTTGACCACCAAAATCTATTCCATTCATTCTTAAGTCCAAGTGGACATCCCTGCCAGATTCAAAGAAATCCCTTCAAGGTGTTCTTGAGATACTCATTCACAACAGATGGATGGACGGATGATGGACAGACAACCTAAAAAACATGATGCCTCCCGTCATGGCTGTCTCCGGTGTTGAGGCATAAAACTGCTGGAAACAGAGTATTCAGAACAGACTGGAGCCTGAGGGTTTTTGCTCACAGGGAGTATTTTTATATACGTTTACATAATTTGAAGTTTGACCACGTTTAATAAAAATATCCGACACTGTAACACTATACATAAGACACAAAATACAGAAAAGCATAATAGGTCCCCTTTAAAGACAATAATGAAGCTAATCAATATAAAAAAAGGTCTACAATCTGTTCTCACACACACTCCTAAACCCCCTTCTGAGTCTTTGTTCTCTGTTTCGTTCTCTACGAGGCTTTTGAAAATAATGAAAAATAAGAGTCCCTTTCATGAGTAACAGCATGTCTGCTAACACCATCTATATATCACATTACAGGCCTGTACACTGCTGTATGTGTTAAAATAAGGAGGGCAAGAAAACAAAGCAAGTGAGACACTTAGCAATATATTACAGTGTAACTGGGAAAACAGTTTAGCTCACAGAGTCTGAGAGTGTAAATGCTCAGCGAGCAGCGTACAGGCATACAGGGAAAGATTAAGAACTGGTTGCCTGAATCAATTTGAAAAGTGGGCCATTTAAAATATATCGAGTACATTAAGTCAGATTTGCATAACTTTAATCTCCGGCTATTACTTTTTTTCTCCCCCTCTTATCTGAGAAATCCGCTTATCAGTCCCCTGCATTCACACATTCCTGCCCTTACATCTAGCACACAGGCTATAATCAAACATTGATTGTAGGAAGAAGGCTGCAGAAGAAGAATGTTGACTTACTGGTGTTACAGTTTATCCTGACACAGTCTAGATGGGGAGGGGAGAATAAGTGACAGATGAAATCGCATCCTTCAAGGTTACAGCTGCAGACATCCAAGAGCAAGAAAAGCCACCTTCCGGGGACGGTCACATGACCCCAGCGGCCATTTTAGCCGGGTTGGCTACTGACGGTCGATATTACTGGACTGATACTGGAAATTCAATTTAATCCCAATCCAATTCTTTTAAATACTTTTAATGCTGTAGCCAATAATAATATCATACAAATACTACTCAGTATTACTGCACTGATCATGTTAATGTTAGTAAATGAGTTTCAAAGAGGTTGGCTACATGTTGAATTATTAAATTTCAAAATGGTCGCTTGCAACTCAATGGCCACATCGATTTTGCAACCCAGCAACTAGAGCTAAAGTATTTTACTGGTAGCCCACTACATCATGAAAAATCAGGCAATTTATGTCATTTGCTGTCAAAACTGAGGCTGCACATGCCTCCTACTAACATCTCCGTCTATAGGAGGGTACTGAACCTGTGTTTAGCAGGTGCAGGTTGAAATCCATGTGACCAGGCTGGTCATGTGCCGTCAACCGCAACAGAAAAGTGGGAACAAACAGCCTCGAGCCACGCAGCACCAACACCGTACAGAGGCCAAAGACCCCCTCTCAGAGGGCCCTGTGTAAGTTAGGAGAAATTAAATAGTTCTGTGCTTTAAATTCATTTTGGTAGAAGTTAAAATTCATTTTTATAATTCATAATTAATTAAAATTCATTTTTATTTAAAGGTAAACTCTCTCTCTAAATATGCTTGGTAAAAAACACTGCACATTAAAAACATGAAATATGGACTACAGGTGTTCCATGTTTTTAGCAGCTGTGATAGCCGAGTACATTTTAAAGTAAATCAGCTATATTCACATATTTTGTATGAACATGTATGCTTTATGTCGAGAGTGTCTATTCTAGGCTCGGTGCTATAAAGGCCTGCACTCTACTTAAATGTAGCACTCGTGCCACCATCTGCAGGCGCGCTGGGTGCTGTGGCATCGGGCTGTTTGCCAGACGGGCCGCAGGCTCGGGGCCTTTGAAGGGGTGAGTGCCATCTTTGAACAAGGCATGGGAGATGCCAGCTAGACCAAGGGTTACTAATGGACAGAGAGAAACATGGACCTGCTATCATGAGAGGAAAAAAAAATAAAAGAAAGACCACAGGGAACAGACCCACATGATAAGAATGCAACTATCAGTGCAGCACTAAAATGTACAAACGCTTACCTGCAGTTGTGAATAGATGGCAGAATATTATCTAAAATGTTGCTGTCTGAATTAATGCATGTGTGAGGACAGTGCCATCTATTAAAGGAATTCAAACAAGTGAAATGCTGTGCCTGTGGAGAAATCTACTTGTACAAAATAATGAGCATGATGTGTTCAGAAGATGTGCTGCGGAGCATGGATTACTTTGTTACGTGTTAGATTGATGGATATAAAAATCTACGAGGACATCTAAGCGTCAAGGCAGAAAAACTTACAGTCCAGGCAAGTCAAAAACAAAACATGCAACTACAAAGACAAACTACAAGAACTGGTTTAGTTTGTTAGGTCTGATATAAAGTCTGGATCAAAGAGAAAACATACAAAATAAAAAGAGAAAACACAAAGACAGTAAGGCCTCCTCTTGAACTGGAGGCGAGGTGAACCAGCAGGGACGGTTTATACAATACCTAGGTTGACCGTCAGTTTGACCCGCCCGCTGTCCAGCTCCAGCCTCAGCGTGTCCGCCGACTCGCGGGATGTGGCGGCCATGAGCAGGCCGAACGCCCGCTGGGACATGAATCGGAGCGAGACGTCCTCGGCCTCGGTGTGCATCACGTTGGGTATCACGACTTTCATGTACATGCTGCCATCGTACGACAGGATCGATGACTCTGTGAGAAAAAGGAGAGACGACAATGTTCCATTATTTCAGATAGAGACAGTTTAACCCTGTGGCTCACTTATAAACAGCACCTCTGATGTCCGCCTCAAAAAACTGCCAAAAAAAAATCATATAACAATATTATTTTCCACTTTTACTGAGTTTAATCTTTTAACCAACTTCACTCCACATTATAATTTTCAAATATCACTTTATATTCAGAATTTTAACCCCTTAAATGCCACTTGTTTTGCATCATGCCACTGTTTTTTTTTTTTTATATATGAAAAAACACAAAATTAAATTATTTACAGTACGTGCTAGGGGAAGATTTTATTTTATAATTTCACAGTCTGGGATATGTCAATTATTTTTATTTTGCTGGGTCAGATTAAAAAAAATCTGTCACAAAACTGCAACAAAAATATTATACATTAATATTATTTTTCATTTTCACCAAGTTAAATCTTTTGACCAACGTCAGTCCTAATCATAACTACCAAAATTAATTACTTTACAGAATTGTATTCCTTTAAATGTGAGTTTGTTTACATAATGCTACTCCTGTTTTATTAATGGAAAAATAATTAATAATTATTTTTTGTTGTACACTCAACACTAGGGGGGGAATTTTGATTTTATTCTACTGTATTTTTGACAGTCTGGAATATGACAATCATCAGAAACATTTTTATTTTTTGAGCAGTGTTACATTTAAAAAAAAAAAAAATCCCACTTGTTACCTAAGAGGACAAAAATGTCCCCTTCCTAAAACTGCGATAATAATACTATATATTAATATTATTTTCCAATTTTACCGAGTTACATTTTTAACCATCAGACTTGATCATAACTAATAAATATTCATTTATTTTCCTGTTCAATTTTAACCATTTGATTACTAGGTTTTGACACGATGATGCTGCTGTGTTTTTAAATGAAAAAAATAAATAAATAAATAAAATAAACACACAAAAAATGAACTAGTTTCCATATACTAAATTCTAGGGGATTTTTTTTTTTTGTTGTTGGGGGGACTATCACAGTCTAGGATGTGGTATGAGGTATGTGATACCAACAACAGTAATGAGCGGAGGGTGAGGCTGTGTCCATTGGTGCATATGCACTAAAAAATAAATAAATAAAACAGATACCATCACAACAGGACAAAGTGTGGCAATATATTGCATATGCTTCACCTCCCTCTGACAGCTTTGTTTATGCAACCAAAGCTTCCGATAAGATAAAGAGAGAGTGTGTGCTCTGAAAGCAAATACACACACACACACACACACACACACACACACACACACACACACACGCTGGGCGAAGAAAAGTGAACCCAATTTAAAGTTAGATGCACGCGTGTCCCTCATATTTTATTAATCAATAGGGAAGCGCACACATACATGTCACACATGCCTGGTTGCAGCTGTATTCATCATCCACATCTCCCTGCCAGCTCTCCTCTATAGACAACAGTTTGTGCATTTATTCTAATCATGAAATCTTCTTTGGAGCATGCACAAGCATTGTGTAAACACACACATCCTCACACAACAACACAACCTGTTTTGTCGTTAAATAGAGACAATAAGAACAAATAGATGATTGTGGTTGGAGGTGCTGTTGGGTCAGACTATTTTGTTCCCTTCTTATGAGTTAGAAAAGGAGGAGAAAGCAGGAACGAGCCTGCCGAAAAAAGAGGAAGACTGTCAGCAGCCTGGAAGCCTCTCGGGGAGAGAGAGAGACAGATTAAAAAGGGTATCCAACCATGACATACCTGTTTTGACACCTCAGCTTTTAAAAGAAAAAATAGCCCTGTGGCCTCAGAAATGCACCACCATTTGGCTGCGTCTAGGGAAATGCTGAGGCTGTAGGTGAGAGGTTTTGGAGCGTCTCACAGGGGAGGGGTTGTACCTGTAAACGATGCAATGTCGCATGTCACGTTTTCCTTCTTCCCTGTCTCCACAGGGTCGACTGAATGAAGCGTCATTTAGGAGTTGATTTGTGTGGAAAAATGCTCACCCACGCACACATTAATGCATTATAAGTAAAATTGGATTTTACTTTGCTTGAATGTCAAAATTCCTGTGATATGTTGAAAAATTCATATATAAGCAGTGAGGGATCAGTGAACCATTCGTCTCGCCAAGCAGTGCACTGCTGTTAAAAAAAATAAAAAATAAAAAATATCACACATTCCTCTGTGCTGCTTTTACGGCTGTTGTAAAATGCGTTCTATGAACAAGCTGTCGACTGTGTGGGTACAGTAGCCTGGAGGATAATGAAACCTTGGCTCACCATTGTTCTACTCAATTTTAAATTGCACAGGCTCTCTCTCCCTCTTTGTGTCTCCTTCGCTCTCACATAAAGAAAACGCGGTCACACATCCACACATGCGCGCACAGCAGGCCAGTCCACAGATGAATCCCCTAACTGACAGAGGCATGTATTGATTTGTGAGCCAGGTCAGGTCCCAGGCTCACAGAAGGAGGGGAGCGAAAAAAAAAACCATGGTGAGAGTCAATCTGCAGCTCAGAAAACACAAACAGACAAGGACAGACGTGGAAAGCACCCTATAAAGCAAACTGTGATGTCCATTCTGGAGTTTAAGTGGATGTGACATGGTGCCCAAGAAAAACTATTTCTGAAAAACGGTTCAGATGTTTGTAGCCATGAAAGTTTGACATTGGGATCTAAACAGTTTTAAAAATGTAATTTCTTAATTAACAAAAATTGCTTACTGACTCCTGGGGCTGGCATGATATCAGATTTTCACCACATGAATATCATATCCAAAACAGTTCACAATAATAATCTTATCACTATGCATACTAATACTAACTGTCAAATTCTGTTTAACCTAGTTTATTATTTGTTTTGTCTCTTTTTTGGCAAAGTTACAGTCTGCAACTTTAATGGAACCAAATTGTACAAAAAGAGTCGTTACACCTAATGGATGGTGAAAAGGCAAGCAGATGGTGTTTGGAAAGGCAGATAAAGTGAGAACGGAGAGAAATGGAAATCATTTAAGAGGCACTGGATTCTTTACACAATATTATCATATGTGTATTATTAATACAGTATCAATACTGCATTTTTAAATATCACGGTTATTGTCAATACAGGTATATTCAGACACCCCTAGTGACTCCAAGGACATTACTGTTTACAGCTTTTTTACAATGAGTGCTATTACATGGACATGAATAACCCGTTTATGAGGCTTATTGTGGTTATGATCATATTCGGCAAATGATGTTTACATGAGCACAGATAAAAATTGGATTATTCATATTCCCTGTAAACATCATTTGTCAGAGTACTCTAGCTAGCATATTTGGGTTTTCTTGAAAGGGGAATACGGTGTTTACATGCTTAAACATGCTATTATGGTCTAAAGCAGACTCATGTGGAATTAAATCAATTTTTCATCAACTTTGGAGGATTTAAAAATGAATGAAATCAAAAGTATTTGATAAAAGTGCTATCATTTAGGTTTTTAAGTAAATAACTGAAATTAATTGTTTTCTATTGGATCATTAATTTTCCATGTCACAACAAAATCAAATCGTAGCAACACAGAAAAAAATAAATATTACATTTCAATGTTGTTCAGCAGGAAATTGTCTAAATCTGCCAATACTAAATGAAAAGCATCGTCATTAGTTTTCATTTGGATGAAAAATAACAATGGGCAGAGGAATGCAATTCATCCAATGGTCATCAAAAAATGTACTCAAAACCACAAATGTCAACCTTGTGGTGGCGCTAGACAAAAAATCAGGGGATCTCCAAAGTCATTAGAATGCATCCTCAAGGGATCACAAATACCCACACTAAACTGACAATCCATTCGATAGTTGTTGAGATATTTCAGTTTGGATCAAAATGGTGGACTGACCCATTTAACTGTCCAAGATCATACAAACACAATATGTTAATCTGTAGGTAGATTTTAGCTATTCCTTGTTCCACACCTTCAGTCTGTTTTAAAGGGACAGTTCACCCCATAATCAAAAATACATATATTCCCTCTTACCCATAGTGCTATTTATCAGTCTAGATTGTTTTGGTGTGAGTTGCCGAATGTTGGAGATATCAGCCGTAGAGATGTCTGCCTTCTCTCCAGTATAAAGGAACTAGATGGCACTCAGCTTGTGGTGCTCAAAGTGACAAAAAATCATTTGAAAAACTCAACATCAATGTCCCAATACCCAACAACATCTGCCAACCGTATCACCATGCAGAAGGAAGTATGGTCTTCTCACAGATGAGAGGGTCGTGTTCGTGACAGTGGGGGATGTAAACATTTGTGCCGTCCTCCTGGTTGAGTGGTTACATTAGCATGTTCAGAAGTGCTAGGAGAGCTAGCAGTAGATGTACAGAAGGAAGACGGAAGCTTCTGCGGGGTGATACGACTGTAGTTTGGTAGAAAGAAAATAGTTCATGGGCGGTTATAAGAGAATGGGCCCCTGGGCTAAAGTATGCAAAAGGTCCCACCACCTCTCCTACATCGGAATAAGACACTTAGATTTTGTGGTAGTTTTGCATCTTCTTTTGTTGTTTTGCGTCTCTTTGTAGTCTAGGCATCTTGTTGGGGTTTTGTATCTGTTTGCCATAATTTTGTGTCACCTAGTTGTCCTTCTGTGTCTCTTTGAGGTAATTTTGTATATTTTTTGGGTCGGTCTGTGTCCCTTTTTTGGTCATTTTGTGTCTCTGTGATCTTTCTGTTACTCCTTTTGGGCATTTTGTGTCTCATTAAGGTAATTTTGTGTATCTTTGGGTCATTTTATGTCCCTTTTTTGGTCACTTTGGAGTGAACTGTCTGTTTAAGAGGCATACAAACTCACCTAACCAGTTTGCCAATATGCTTGACTGCTCTAAAGTCAACACTGTGCTCTGGCTTTTAAGCAAGCAACAACATAATGGCATTCAGTTTTAAAAGTCTGTTTATGTGTAGAGCATCCTTTTTGGGGGAAAAGAGTCCCCATCATGTCTGGATGTCATCGATCAGTCTCAGCTGGGATTGGCTGTGTTGCAGTCAAATGGCTTTTTATTGTCTGAGAGAAGAGACGTAAGCCTTTGGTTGACTGCAGTTCAATGTATTTTATTCCCACTGCATAAACCTCTCCGCTTTGAGTGGCAGAAAAACCAAAACAGAGAAACGGCTGAGTTTATTTTGAGGATGTTGACACGGTTCATTTAGAACCACTGAGGGAAGTTCAAGAAGAAAGAAAAAGAACATTTCTTAATATTCAAACTCCTGAGATGACTGACCAGGAGTTCAAGTCATCCACCTCACGATATTCTCATAAAATATATTTCTCCATAAACATTAAGACACGATATCCTGCTTTTCTCTGGCTACCAAATAAGGTCAATTCTTTTCATGATTTCATAAAGTTTTACTTCAGGATCTGAGTTGATGTGGCGAGGTTAACACAAACCAACAGCTGTAGCTTTAACTCTTGTTGGTCATCGAAGCTTTATTCCCCCCAGTAGTGTCCTTCTTTCTAGGTTATACTGGTGGCCTGCCAACAGCTCTGCAGTACCGAGTACACCTTCTTACATGAGAAATTCAAAGTGACACACTTCGATGCTTTGTAACACACTACTGGCCTTGGCCTTACTGCATTTACTCTAGTAGAAGTTGATGTAGTTACAAAGAACAGCAAGCTGATAAAGTTCATGACTGGCTGGAGAAGAACAAACAAATAAAGAGACACACTGTCAATACTGGACAGAGACACAGCTTGCTGTGGATGCTATGTTGCTTGGTGTCTGATGATGTACAAAGAGGCACATTTCTTTCTCTCCGTGAGTCTTACATGAACTTCCTACTGAGATTGTGTTTACAGCTTGTTGTGTTGCCCCAGAGTGTGACAGATAAAGGTAAAATGCAGTTTTATATCTTATATCTTGGATCATATTTTAGTAGTTTTGGTGTAAATGGGCCTAAACAAGTAAACAACAGACTGCCCCATTATCTAAACCACTTTATTTGGAGGTATAACTTAAAGTGAACACAGTCCAATGTTGGTATATATCTCTCACTGCTATAAGTTTGGCTAACCTGTTTCTTATCCCATCAGAGTATTTATGATAAATTCCAGTGTGGTTTTCGCACATCTCACAGCACAGGGACTGCTTTGTTAAAAGTTGTTAATGACATGACAATCAACTGTGACGATAAAAATAATCTCAGTCCTAATAATTCTAGAACTACATTTGACTCTGCTCTACATTTGACACAGTGGATCACAGGATCTTGCTGGAACTGCAAAGAAACTGGGTGGGTGGGTCTGTCTGGCATGGTTCTCCAGTGGTTTGAATCCAACCTGTACAATTCTAATTTAATTGTCACACTTGGGGACTTCCACTTAAACAGTCAGGATTACTGTGTGGGGTCCCGCAGGACTCTATCCTGGGTCCTCTTCTATTTAACATATATATGCTTCCTCCTGGCAACATTATCAGCAAACATAATTTTCAACTGCTTATCCAAGGCCAGGTCATGGAAGCAGGCTGAGCAAAGCACCCCAGAGATCCCTCTCCCCAGCAACACTTTCCAGCTCCTCCTGGCGGACCCCAAGGCATTCCCAGGCCAGATGAGACATGTAATCCCTCCAGCGTGTTCTGGGTCTGCCCTGGGGCCTCCTACTAGTGGGACGCGCCTGAAACACCTCCAGCAGGAGGCGCCAGGAGGATCCTGATCAGATGCCCGAACAACCTCCACTGACCCCTTTCAATGCGAAGGAGCAGCAGTTCTACTCCGAGCTCCTCACCCTATCTCTAAGGCTGAGACCAGACACCCCATATCATCAGTTACTGTAATTATGCAACTGACATGCAGCTTCTTATTTCACTATCTGCTGACAACCTCCAACCCATAAACTCCCTGCTCAGCTGCTTAGAAGAAATCAACGACTGGATGGCTGCCATCTTCTTTCAGCTGAACAGCGAGAAAAGTAAGATTTCAATTTCGGGCACTAAAGCCCAGAGACAGCTGGTCTGCAAGTACCTTAAACAAGCCAAAACAAGCTAACTAGCTAAACTCTCACAAGACCTTCATTGGTTACCTGTTGTTTTCACACTACAATTCAAAGTCCTCCTTTCGGTTTACAAAGCTCTCGCTGGTCTGACTTCACAGTACATCTCAGATACGCTGTCACTTTATAACCCCAGCAGATCTCTGCGGTCACAAGATGGAAATCTCCTCCATGTGCCTAGAGCACTTTCGAAGTCTGGTGAGATGGCATTTAGTATTTATGCGCTTAAAGAATGGAACAGTTTTCCCACTGATCTGAGACACTGTGCTCTTAAAAACCAAACTAAGGATGTTCCTTTTTACATGTGTATTTTCTTAAAAGAACACACTGTATTTGCACAGCATGTTTGTCTGTATGTTTATGCATTTTATGTGTATGCATGAGGTCTCTGTTTATTTGCACATTTTAGCTGTTTGATTTTGCTTTTATGTACAGCACTCTGAGCTGCTTTTGTAGGATATGGTGCTTTACAAATACATTTCAAGTAAACTGTATAAACATTCTCACATCTTGGCAATTACCATAGTTTGTACATTTTACCCTATCAATCAACACATTCTCACTCCGACCTCGTCACATATTGATGTTTGATCATGGACTTGACATGTCCAGATACGATGTACAAGGTACCCTGGGTGTGTTAGTTGACATTCTGGGACATTGTGTCAAGTTCAGCCTGTTACATGCGTCATCTGTTTTCAAAATACACTTCTGTTTTCACAGGAAATGTAAAGTTTGCATACAGTCTCTTTCAAAATAGACGCACTATGTCAGTACAACACCGTGAATTGATGTTTTTTTTTCCTTCAACTAACGCATGTGGTTGGGTTTAGGCAACAAAAAGTCGTGGTTAGGTTTAGTAAAAGAGAACAGGCTCTGGCTTTAGAATCTTACTGGATGCAAACACTGCTCTCTCAGGTGAAAGCTGGTGTTTGTTGCACCCATCCACCACTCCTCCAGCCCCCCCCCCAGTTGGACTTTTGCCACCTTAACTTTCATCCTTGTCCTACCTCGTTTCCCCCTGGCATTGCCAGGCGCAGCTAAACTATGACGGCAACTGGCTGCATTTCATGCCAACGCCTTTTTTCGTTGGTTTCTGATGCTGCAAGTCACTGCCTAAGTGCCGGATTTCAACGTCTTCGGAGAGAGACTGGTCTCTACCAACAGGAATAAGGTGCAACACAGTGGTGTAGTGGTTAGAGTTGTTGCCTCACAGAAAGAGGGTTCCCTGTTCGAACTCTGGTTGGTGGGGTCAGAACCCTGGGGTGGGGTAGCACCTCCATTTTCTCCATGTTAGCGTGGGTTTTCTCCGCAGCTCAAAGACATGCAGGCTAGATAAGTTGGTGACTCTAAATTGCCCGTAGGAGTAAATGGTTGTCTGTCTCCATGTGTCCCTGTGATAGTCTAGCGACCTGTCCAGGGTGTGCCCCGCCCCTCGCCCAGTATCAGCTGGGATAGGCTCCAGCCCCCCCCGCAACCCCACTGTATGACCAAGAAATATCTCTTAAAGCTAAACTTTAAGTCAAGTCTCTCGAGTTCCCAGCTGTTTATTTGTCCAACTCAGGTCATCAGAGTAACTCAGAGTAAGTTACACTATCATGAAAAGCTTAATCAGGTGTCAGAGCTGTAAAGCAGTGAAAGCAAACAGCTGAACTCAACATCCCTTTACATTTTGTAGATAATTAAACATCAGCAGGGTCCGCATAAGACTGCTGCTGTGATTACTGTCATTCATACACGATGTAAAGCTAATAACAGACCTCAGCAAGATACCGCAGGTGATTGCTCACCATGTGTGTGGCGTGTATGTGAGTGTTAAGACAGCATGCACAACACGATATCTATGAACCCACACACAGTCACACCTTACAATATGTGCTGCTCCGTAACTTGGTATTTCTTAAGAGAGATATCAGCAGGAATGAGGATGTCATTTCAGATGGTAATTAAGCTGCTACTTGTCAGTCTATGTGTTTGCGTGTGTGTGTGTGTGTGTGTGTGTGTGTGTGTGTGTGTTTTCCAGCGGGCTCCGCACTTTACATAATTAGCAGTCCAATTGAAGCAGAAGATGGAGGAGGAGGAAAGCTATTAAGTGAGAGGCTTCACAAATATTCAGGGTATAGAGACGGGGAAGAGTATGGTATTCACATCTCCTCGGCACACACACGCACAGAAACACACACACTTTAGTCCTATTCAAACTCTCAAAATCTGTTTTCTTTCTCTCCGTTTTTCCTCTCTCTGTGTTCCCATTATTTACTTGCCTTGGCTGTAACTGTGTGGGATTATCTAATCTTTTTTTTTTCCTTTTTTCCCATAACAGAGTGACAAGTCTTTGTTTTGATAAACAAACCAACGAGGGCCTTGACTGTCATTGTGGTGTTTCATGTGAATGCCTGTCAACCCTTCTCCCACACCCACACACACACACACACACACACACACACACTCACGCGCACACATTTTAGAGTTAGCTGTCAACAATCTTTAAAGTTCAAAAATCATATCCTCATCCTGACAGCAAGGATAAGGACATCGATAAAAGAATCTTACAGGCACTAAGTGTGCCTTAGTCTCCTTTCTGTGTGTGTATATACAGTGTGTTTATGTGTGTACAGTGTGTGTGTACACACTGAGGCAGTAGGAAATGCCTGCACTCGACACAAGAGGCTCTTGGCTGTGGACGTTATCCACAGTAATCCTCACCACGTGATTCACTCTGGAGACACGCAGCGTGCACGCACGCACGCACACACACACACACACACACACACACACACACACATACACACACACATACACACACGCACAAATTAAGTGCTGCTACAACACAGGAACATCAGAACCACCAAAAATATCCCGACAGACTACACTGTACTTTTAAAGGCATACTCCAGTCCTATAATCCGAGCCCCTTGTGAAAGAAAACCACTTAAATAAGACAGAGTAATAAAATACAGGAATAAAAAAAATCTAATTTAACAGTGTGTACATTAGACAGGAAATATTAACAGTCACTCCGCCGAGCTGCTGTGACAGTAAGTGGTAAAAATTTATCTAAAGCAGAGAGACTTCAATTCCCCTCATTCCTGTTTAAATTTACTCTTTAAGTATGCCAGACAGCCAATATTTGTACGTCCCACAAGCACAAAATGACCTTAAAATATAACCGAGTGTTTTGAGGGGTGGCTGATTGGACTGCTGAGTCAATGCTTACTCAACCTGCTGCTGACATTAATAAATTGGACAGGTTGTTTTCAATGTCAAAATTTACGTTTCCCGTGGCAATTTTTGTCATCAATATGTTATTTTGTAAGAAAATCCGACTTAAAGCTGCAATTATAAGGTTTTTTTGCCACCACAAGCTAAAATAAGTCCTTGTAAAGTTGTTATGTTGAACGTGAGCAAACTTTTGCATATTTATATATATCGAGCAGACTTTGAGCAACATCAGCATTCATCTGGAGTCATGTCTCTGGCCACCTGCACCTGATTGATGTTATTCAAAAAGTCATTTTTCTTTCAAGTCTGTTTTTGGTTTTCATCAGAACTTCCTTGCTGAAAATGGCTGACTTCTGTTCATACATTTGGGTAGGAGTTATGAGCTACTGTATGGCTTCACCCTACACTTTTTGGTCATTCTTATGATCAGTTTTTGACATATATTCATTTTGTGGGTGTTTCTGTTCTTGGGTGCATTGCTGATTTTAGCAGACCTGTATTATTGTGGATAGTATACCCAGAAATAATTGCAATAACCAATATTATTGCCATTTTAACAGTCCAGTGTTTTGGTTTTAGGGGAAAATATTGGCAGATACCATATAATAAATATGTTTTCTTTAGTGTATAATCACCTGAAAACAAGAATTGTGGGAGCAGGTCCTCATCCATGAGGTCAGCCATGTTGCACCATCGTGTTTCTACAGTAGTGCAGAATGGACAAACCAAACACTGGCTCCAGATAAGGCTATTCACATTCTCACTTCAGCCACTGTAGGTAGAAGCCCCTCCATGATGAGCAGAGTCAGAAAAACAGATTTTTGAATGTGAAACTGCTTCATTCAGCGTTTTACTGGTTTAAATCACAGGGTCTGTTTGTTTTGGAGAGGGAGAGGAAGGGGCCTCTGCGGATACTTCGGCTCCAAGTGAAAACCTCCTAAACAATGAACACTGAAGGAACCAGGAGCAAGAAAACTTAAGATTCGCTGTGCATCAGATTGTTCACGCTTCCGAGCCGGCCATTGAAAACTGATAATGGATAGAACAGAATAGAGGCTTTCTATTCTTAACCTGATGCACAGTGAATCTAGAGTTTGGACACCTAAGTAACGGACACCTCACCCGGCAACATCCCTTACACACGCACAATACATGGACATGACCTCAATCATTTTTGCTGACCTCAATAAGTCGAAAATATAATTATCCAGACAGGCCTGCTTTTGAGTTTGCAGTTGTAAATGATATATTTATATGACACGTAAGACAAGTAGACGAAAGTATAGACGAGGGGTCAGCAACTTTTACTACCAGAGGAGCAGTCATTGGTCTAAAAAAATCCATTCAATCTGTCTGGAGCCACAAAATATATTTGAGCCTTATAATTAAGGTAACACAGCCTTATTAAGTCTAAATTAGTTTATCAACATAATAGGTCTAATCATAGTGAAAGTGAAAAAATGTCTATACACTATTAATTCACTATTTTCCTATAAGACTTTTCCTGTCTGGATTTGGCATCCGCAGCTAGCTTCACTAAGGAGACTCAAGACAAACCACTGCTCTCGATATCTGGCAAAATTTAGGAAAAAGCACCAGGCCATAGACATGGCTAGGACTGCTTTAGTTCATGAAATGTTAAAACATTTTTTAAATTTGTCATAGGCCTTTTGGTCAAAGCCAAAGGAAGCCATTGGAGAGGGGCCAAAGAGCCATATGTGGCTCCAGAGCCACAGGATGCTGACTTGTGATACACCTCTTCAATGTCACTGTAGAATCCATATAGTTTGATAACAAGGTCCCAAACATGCAGTCTGCGTTCATTTTAAGACAGATTTTTCTTTGTCATTTCTTTATAATCTCCATTTCTTGCCACCTTACTTCTCTTCTCACTTTTTATCGCCTGTGACGGACACACAGTGACTTGTTGAGAAACCCCAAAATGTAAAACACAATGCTCTGTCCCGTTCCAGATTTAGGAAACAGTCTATACTGAGCACTTTGAAGAATAACATCCCTATCAGACAGTAAAACTCAGGAGGAGGTCAGCACACCCGCAGGGATTATCACAATATTCTGCCATGCTCAACCTAAGCAGAGATGAATTTATCGGGATATCAAAAATCACAAGGGTTGATGTAGCGTCAATATAAAACAGTAAGCGGTTTTGTGCATCAGACATATTGAGTAGGCTTTACACGGGGATGAGGTAAATCCGTAGAGCTTTCATCAACATGTGACAGATAGAATCAGTGTTTGAAACAAGCACATTAAATTTCATATGATTTTGTAATGGACATCATACTCATATTCATTCTTACTGTATTCAGAGCAGCAACAACAAAGTGACTGAATCATTCCCACACTGTTGTTGGTTTAACCCAACAGCTGGTAAAAGTCACAGAATGGCTTTTCCTCCAAAGTCTCTCTGAGGTGGATTATTCAAAGCAAAGCAGCTGTATTTGACCTGAAGGATGTTGAAGTTATGATTTATGATGGTTTGCGATGATTTATGGGAGTAAAACTACTGCTTAGTGGGTGGTTACACACACGGCCACACAAGGGTCATTCTGAGTGCAAAAACACATGCACATGCACAACCATTTGGAAAGCTTGTGTACTTGCTGTGTCAGTGGTGTGCACAGACTCTGTAAGAGGCAGCAACCCAAGCGCCAGAATAAATGTGTACTATAGCAGAAGTGTATGTTATAATACAGCAGTTACATTGGAAGGTTTCCTTATGTTTCAACAGGCACAACGGTAACAAATACCACTCAGTTATGGTTAGGAAGGATCATGTCTTGGCTTAAAATATGAGGCTGTGGTCCCAGTCCCAGCTGGAAACACAGGGATGTCTCTGTAAACAACACCCACTTTTGGTGAAACAATCCCAGCTGGGTCAACAACACCCACTTTTCAAGGCACTGTCTCAGCTAGAAACATATAGATGTCTCATTATAAACAACCGTGTTTCATGGCACTATCCTGGCTAGAAATGTAGAGATGTGTTGGTGAAGGCAACCGTTTTTCATGGCACTATCCTCGCTATAAACACAAAGATGTCTTGGTAAAAAAAAACAACCTCTTTTGTTGGAACAATCCCAGCTGGAAATGCAGCGATTTCTTGGTAAAAACACAACCACTTTTCATGGCACTATCTCGGCTAGAAACACAGAAATGTCTCCGTAAAAACAACCATTTTCATGGCAATATGCCCACTGAGAACAAAGAAGTGCCTTGGTAAAGAAACACCCACTTTTGGTGGAACAATCCCGGCTGGAAATGCAGCAATTTCTTGGTGAAAAACAACTACTTTTTGGGGCACTATCTCAGCTAGAAATTCAGAGGTGTCTCAGTAGAAAATAATGCATTTTTGTGGCACTATCGTGGCTGTAAATGCAGCAATGTCTTGGTGGAGAAAGAACCACTTTTGGTGGAACAATCCTGGCTTGAAATGCAGGGATGTCTCAGTAAAAACAACCACTTATTGTGGCACTTTCCCAGCTGGAAACGTAATAATGTCTCTGTAAAAAACAGCTACTTTTTGTGGCACTAACTTTACTGGAAACACGGAAATGTCTCAGAAAACAAAAGCTTTTTGTGGCACTATCTTGGTCACAAATGCAGCAATGTCTCAGTAAAAACACCCATTTTTTGCGGCATTAACATGGCTAGAAACACAGCGATGGATTAGGAAAAACATCTAATTTTGTTGAACAGTGGTCTGCAGCAGTCAGCTTAGCAGGCTTAGAAAATGTACTAATGTAACATATCCATGGTTTTCAGAAACGTACAATGCCACCATTTTCCTGTGGTGACTGGGCTGGAGGCAGACATGGAAAAATGAAAGGGTGTTACCTCCAATGTGCACTCCTCTAATGGATTTACGTCCAAGTTAAAGTGGCACTTGAGCCAGCTGAAAGGCCACATGGGCCAAAAAAGGGCACTTTGGGAGCACTTAGACTGGCCAAAGGGCCCATTTAGGTCAAAAAGAATAATTTGGGCAGTGACTGTGAATAATGCTCGTTAAAATCCTTTTTAAATAAAAGTTCCAATAGAAGAACAACTCAGAACTCGGAGCAAAAAGGGCATCGCGGTCATTCCTCCCAAACTTTTATGATTACAGTTTGTAATCTGGCTGCAACGAAGTGAAAATAAACAATGTTTTCTGCATCTTCTACAGTTTGAGCTGCTGTGATTTTCTGCTGGATGTGAATGTACGAGCAAAAGAATTTGTTGATAAAGTAAGGTTGATTTATGGTTTTGTCCTTGCTGAATCTTCCTGACTTGACCGTGCATCCAATTGTTGTTCCATCAGGCGAGGGCAGATAAAGATACACCAGTGAATGTGCTTAGTTTTTGTTCTGAAGTAGTTTTGTGAGCATTTTATGCTTTTGATAAACAGCAGTAGTCGAGAGATGACATGAAATGATTGGAGAAAGAGAGATATTGGGAATGACATGAAGCACATGTTAGTCGCAAACTGGGGAAGGTTCACGGTCAACGGTTAACCCATTAGGCCATCATGACTGCTGCATGTTAGACTGCATCCACACTTTATACATACGCTTACGTAAAATAATTAGGTGTTTTGAGATGAAAACGATCTTCATACACACAAGTGTTTTAGCACAGTCTCAGAACTAATTACTATAACTATTCTGCAGCTGGTTGTTTAGTCAGAGAAAAATACTGCGGAGGTGGCAAACAGTAAAGACCAAAGATTTCTTTGCTTGGACCAAAGACAGGGTGGAACTGCTACTGAGAGTACACATGAGTATGGTGGTCAAGGTGGCGGAAAACAGATTGGGAGTTGCTGCAAAGCAAAAATGGAGACGTATTAAGAGTGGCACTGGGAGCATTATCCATTACCAGACGAAGCTACGGACATGGGAGTATCCACACAAAGACTTAGCTAGCATTCGGATGATGATATTTTAAATGTCTAAAGAATGTCTAAAGTTGTGTGACCATTCACATAATACTGTTTTGCAGATGATAGGTTTCTTTCTCCACACCCTGCAACTAAATGCTGTTATTCTTTGTCAAGATGATGTTGACATGAGATGTTTGGAAGACACTGGATTTTGGTTACTTGACAACACAACTTAAAACCAATAAAATATCAAGTACATCCATTGTCAGTATTCTACGTCAAATTGACTTCGGCATTAGACACTGCAGCAATTGCATTGAATTTAGTCATCCGATGTCACAACCTAAATTCAACGTCTAAAGTCAACATCTTAAGACATTGGTGGCCAGCTTGGGAGGATAAAATCACAAAAGGTAAGAAGGCCTTGCTGTAATGTGTTGGCTTGACAAATTATGACTTGGAAGACTTCATCAGGAAGTGGGTGTCTGTATTGTCGTTTTCCAAAGTCTCCATTTCTGCCAATACGGACTAAAATGCAACCCAGAAGTTTTCAAACTACAGTGAGGTCAGCGGCGTTTTGAAATATGTGTTTTAAAACAAAATCATATCAGTGTGGATGCAGCCTAAGTGTCTTTATACACCTTCGGGTGGGAGAAAGAATGTTAGGACAATTTAACACAGACTTCAAGATTAAGAAGCTCATCAGAAAAGCAGACAGTGGAGGAGTGACTGAGGCCAGTGCATTAAGTACTGGCTGTAAAACTAACAGTATCCTCATAACTTGCAAGATTCAGAATATATGTAGATGTGGGGGAAGAGATGACTGTTTTCCTGTGGGTGTCCTTTTTTTCTGTGAGAACTTTGCTCTGCCTCATTTCCAACAACTCCAGCAATATGTTCAACAAACGAAACAGCCTCGCACGGCTGTAATACTCCTCCACATCTGGTATACTGAGCTGTACCTCCTGTTTAGTGTTGAAACCACTGAGGAGTATGCAAACTAAATGTACAGTAGCTACCTTTACACGACACCAGAGGGGGCGTTAAACGTCTTCTGTAGTTGCCTGATGCTTTGCCTGGCACAATGGGCGTTTGTGGTTAGATGGTGTGAAAAGCACTGGTGTGTGTTTTAGCTGTAACATGCTTTAACCCATGAACTGCAGGATGCATGTACGCCCAACCAGTGAGGCACAGCACCATCGGGGGGCAGCAGAGCCAAAGACAGCCAGCTGCTGTTGACACCAGCTTCTCGTGACTTGTCGGGAGATGGAACAGGGTGGAGATGAGAAGGGTGGTTAAAGGAGAGAGGGATAGAAAAGAGAACAAAAGGAAATGCCTAAAAGTGACAAAAAATATAAATATATATGTCATGGTGCAAAGCAAACAACTCAAGTCACCAGAGTGTCTCTTGATGCACGAAAATACTATTAGAAAATGCAAATTCATGCTGTTTTAAAAAACATGCAATTACAAACACTACTGTAAAGCCCAGGGAGGGTGAGGTTTTATCTCCAGCAAAGGAGTACTGTGTTCTTTTTTTCCACTTTTTATCGTAAAAGTCAGTTTGTCTCTCTGGGAACCCTCGCTGCTGCCGTGAGAGGTTTGGAGACTTGTCAATTTCTCAGATGGCCGAACACTGAAGGCTTGATTTCCTCTAAGTGTTCTCTATCTCTCGCTTGCTCTCCCTCTCCCCGTGTGTGTGTAAAACCACACAGAAAGAAGAGGGAGAGTTTGCGTGCGAGTGTGTTGGAGGAAAAAAAAGAGAGAATGAAATGAGACGCAGAAAGCAGGGGGAAGAGATGGATGCAGCGCATTCCCACCCTCCCTATTCTGCATGAGTGTGTGCCACAATGAGAGTCAGGCTTTACATAACCCACCACAGCTCCTAAGCACACATATAATTACAAATGGGGATTAGGGAGCAACAGCATAATGTTCTAAGCAGCGAAAAAACGGAAACGAACATATCGTTTTTAAAGTGCAGGAGGATCTGTTCTTCTCATGGGTAAACATTGTCAAACAAATGTCTGTCTCCCTGCTGCTGCCTCTCTGGCATTTTCAACAATCCAGTCAACAGTTTGTACTCCTCTCTCCCTCTCCATCTCCGTCTATCCGCCACTACATCAGCCCTTCCTTGCTCCTTTCGTTTTCACACACTGTATGAATGTGCGGAGCCGGGTTGCGTCAGGCACTACTGGCATACTGTTCCTGCACAGGAGGACGACTGTCAGCTCGCCATGAGTCTGTCTTCTGGCGCCCGAGGCAGGAAACACCATCCTTAATGGCAGGCGACTCAAATCTCCTCAGTTGGAGAGGAGAGGAGAGGACGTTTCGCTCTGCATTTCCTCTGCATGTGCTCAGGGAAATTACCACAGCTGGCATCCACGAGAATTAAAATTCAATCTACGTGACCTCCAATCACTTAGGACCTTCTCTCTGCATAAACCATCATCTCAGCGAATGGAGAGGGGAAGAATGAGAGGAGAGTGAAATCGGGATGAATTTATTTCAGGGAGTGGGAAAAAAAGGATTGTGCCCGTAGCCGAACCACAGAACTCGGCCTCGAAAAAACATGTGACACGCTTGATAATGCGGAAGATACCAAACTCATTATTCTGCTCAATTCAACGATTATTCAACAGCGGGAAGCAGATAAGTGTTAAAAGACAAATGGAACAAAGCTAAGAGGAGTGAATAGAAGGGGCCTGTTTTTTCCTTGTTGGGAAGGGGAGATACATAAAAAATATGCAGGCACGGGCATTTTCTACACCCAGCACAATACAAGCACGTTTCAGCTTCAAATGAAATCGGATTAATTTAGCATGCTTCCCTAGGCTGCAAAACTGCAAAACAAGTCGAACACACACACATGCAGGCACACACAATCTCAACAGCTAGGCTTAGGTTTGTATCTGTGCAGCTAGCAGGCTAGCAAAAAGCAGGACAACACAATCACCTAAATGCCTAAACAATATTTTCTGGCCTTGCATTTTTATTGTATACTTAAACATGAATCTTAAACTACCTGGTGCATTTCAAGCATCAAACACACTACTGTAGGGGTCTTTAGACAATGAGCAATTTTCCTTACAGACAGAATCCGCAGGAAGGATTAGATGTGTTGTGTGTGTGCACCTTTTGTTTTCAGAGGCTCGGCGTCACTAGAAATTTCAAGTGTGTCAATGCACCTCGACACATCTGTTCTAAACTTAGTCAAACAGTTTCCTGTGTCGCCGTGGCTGCTGACACCTTTCAAGACATGGGGACGTAAACATATATTATTCTTTCCCATGAGGAAACATACTATATATTTATTATTCAGCTTGATATATGGAGACATACTTTTATGTTTTTTTGTATGAGCCTGTCAATCATTCTGTATGCTTGATAGTTACACCCCAAAACAGGAAGCAAGCATTTCCTGTGTTGAGACAACAAGACAGGTGATTTATCTTGCAGCAACCACACGCAGTGAATAGATAAAATGTGAAGTATCATTCTCTCGCTGGTCACCAACAGTCCCAGACACATTATTGTCACTCTAAAATGAGTATGATATAGTGGCACTAGTTGTTGTGGTGAAGTGCAGGTGCAGCTGTCGCTGATGCTTCAAATCTACCACCTGCAGTGCCCCACAGAGGCATCATGAGCTAAATGATGCGAGCCAGTTACCACATCCAGAGCCAGTGAGCCTTTACTGTCGGTCTGTTCGTGTACCAAAACCAGACTACAATGCAAAAATCATGGAAATAAAGTCCAACTCAAAGATATATGGAACTTTTATGCTTTAAAATGTCGAGAAACGACTGGAGCAATGTCATATATTTTGTTGAGTTGTGTACTTAAATTATCCAAATTATTTTTCAACAATGTTTAAACCCAGAGAAATGTAGACATTTAATCAAGGACATAGTCTGTGTAATTTGGTTGCCATCGCCTTGTCAGTGGCATCATATCCTCTTTGCACATGCATCTCAGTTGAGGTTGTCTGCCATAAGCTGTCATAAATTGACTTTATGTTTAATTCTAAGCCACATTTTTATGATACACTTTTAAGGTCTTGGTCATTTTTAACTATATGTTTTAACCTGATGATGGATTCTAGTCATCAGATGTCTGGATCTTAAGTTATCAGAGAAACAAGCTGAGCAAACGTTAGCAGCAATTCGGCTCCAGTCTCTGTCGTACCAAACAGCTTTGGAAAAACACAGATTTTTGACATAAAACTGCTTTATCTGTGTTTTTACCTGTTTAAATCATCAAATCTGTTTGCCTTTGGTGAGAAAGAGACCTCTGCGGATAATTCAGCCTCCAGTAAAACCCTCAAAAACGTCTTGATCTTAAGTTTTCAGAGAAACAAGCTGAGCAAACATTAGCAGCAATTCAGCCCCAAACAGCATTGGAAAAACACTGATTTTTGATGTGAAACTGCATTATCAGTGTTTTTACCTTTTTAAATCACCAAATCTGTTTCCTTTTGGTAAGAAGGAGACCTCTGCGGATAATTCAGCCTCCAGTAAAACCCTCAAAAACGTCTTAATCTTAAGTTATCAGAGAAACAAGCTAAGCAAACGTTAGCAGCAATTCAGCTCCAGCCTCTGCTGTACCAAACAGCATTGGAAAATCACTGCTTTTTGATATAAATGGCTTTATCTGTGTTTTTACATGTTGAAATCACCAGATCTGTTGGTTATTGTGAGTAAGAGATTTTCTGCGGTTAATTCGGCCTCCAGTACAACCCTCAAAAACGTCTGGATGTTAAGTTATCAGAGAAGGTGGGCACATATCAGCAGGAGCTCGGCTAGCTGACCCTCTGCAACAATCTGAAAAGCGTCAGCGAAACATGATTTTTCAACGTGAAACTGCTTCATTCAGTGTTTTAACCAGTTTTATTTAACTGGTTTGTTTGTTTTGGAGGAAGAGACCTTTGCGCATAATTTGACTGCCTGTAAAAACCTCCTGAACAATGAACACTGAATCCTAAATGTGAGAAACTGACTTCAATAATGGAATCACTCCATGTTTTGTCAGTGCTTTGATTGAGAGACCCACAGCAGCAGAAAATTACACATTGTACATTTAATCGATCAGATTTTTAATTAAATCTACTTAAAGGATCCTGATTTATAAATTATCATTGCAAGAATTTTGCAAATAAAGCCAAGTATAAAGCAAAATTGCTGTTAAATATCTGTATGTCACATGCTTTCAAGTTCACTATCCTGCTTCACAAGGCTGATTGCTCATCTATTCTTCTCCAGCTAATTCTCAGCCTCATCTGTCTCCATTCTTAATTGCCCTCTCCTTCTATAACCCAGCCCCCTTTTGTCTTCTCAACCTCATTCTCCTTTTTTTCCCTATATTTTTCTCATCTTTTCCATCCTCCATTTTACACCCCCTCCCCACCCTTTGTCCTGTGTATGTATGTGAGCACTGGCCTGTTCGTCAGGGCAGACCTTGAAGTGTCATTTTCTCTGTCTGCGGAGATAAATGTTCCAGCAAAAGGTGCTTATCACCCGTTTACGGTGAGGAGTGGGGCTGGGAAAAAGACAAGGGCAAGAGGGAGGCGAAGGTGAGAGGGAGTTAGAGCGTAGTGGGCGAGGAGAGGAAGGGAAGGGTTATTCTCATCATCCTTACTTAGAAAATAAAAAGGAAGGGAACTGAAGACAGAAACACAAACATTGGTTGTTTCCTTCAAACACAGCAGTCTGGTAAAGAGGGAGGAGGAAAAAGAACTGTTTTCACTCCAAGTGACAGAACTAAGGGCAGCGACGAATGCTTAATCACGATTCCTCAGCTTCTAAAGACTTCCCCACCCCTCCTTCTCTGGGTGGATATCTACTTTATGATAACGCAGGAAAAGTATCTGGAAGGCTCCAGTTGTACATCTTATTCTATCTCACTCAGCGACAATGGCTTTCTCCAAATGCCAACAGCTAAGCTGAGGAAAAAAAAAAAAAAAAAAGAAAAACTGCTGAAAGGTGAGAGGCTGTGCAGCGAGTACTCAGACAGCTGTATGGTTATCAACCTTGAAATGATGTTCTTTTATTCAAACCAAATTGGCAACAGTCAGACACTGCGTGCATCGATTCTTCCTGCCAAACAGAAATATGACCTTGGAGACGCAGCCACAAACATCCACTAATTGATAATAATTCTTCCTGTTTTTTCTTTTTAACAATCGTAAAAGCACTACTGGCTCAGCATGATTAAAGCACGTTGTCAGGTCAAAGCCAAATGGATGATATCTCTTTAATGTCAGCCATTTCATGTTGGGTTAATTAAAGCTCTTTCAACAAACTGGAGATGCAGAAAATGCGAAATAAAAACAAACTAGAAAAAACAAAGTTGTCAAGGATAAAGTATTGAGAGCACAATTTCTTGGCCAGTAAATGTAAATGTCACATTATTAAAAAAAACACTACAGGCCATCCTCCCTTACACGACGAAAGCAGTATAAAGAGCGACAAAGTGCATGTAGGGAGGTTGTCAAGGTGGTAAACAGGTCAAACAAACACAGGACTCTGACTCAGGAGAGTGAGGTTCATGTCCCGTGTGAAACAAAAGATGAGTCACTTTAGGTTATGTCATATCACGTCATCAGTTCTGAGTCATGATTCGGTTTCTGAACCTAACCTAACCAGTAGGGGCGTTAACTTTTAAGATACCAAAGGAACCGTCGTATGAGGATACGTTAGATGGGGATGACTGCTTTTAAGACAGTTAGAGGGGTTCCTACACATTTTCATGGACAAAATTTCAAAACTTTTTAATGACTTTTCAAGGACTCATAAAAATGATTCCTTTCCAACTTGCCTGGCATTTATTTTTCAAACATATCAATCAAACTCTGTTCAAACATAATTTGAGCTAGCTGGTACATGGATGGAGAGACCGAACATGGGAAGAAAACAAAACATACGTGATGGTAAAATCTCACCAATGGCTTACAGATGTTTTCTACAGTCAAAAAAACAACAACCCTGATGGTGTCATAGTGATGTCATCAGGGTTGACTTGACGTAGGATATTAGGAATTTACAATACAAGCTGCGTTACAAACTGGAGGTCTTGTTATATGTTATATTAGTCATGTTTACTAGACAGGGAGGGTCTGATGAGAGACACACTCAAGCTGAATTATGGGAAATATCAGAGCTTGACCCATATATCTCAGATTCTGATACATAACTTTTGTCCATTTGATTTTAATCTGTCACTGACTCTGACTGAATATTTAAGATATATTGAAAACCTTGAGTAGACATTGTGTGCTAGTTACACATCCAATGCTGTAACAAATTTCTTAACCACAAATAAGGGCTGGGCGATATAGAGGAAAATCCGATATCGCAATAATCATCAGTAATGTAGATATAATGAAAAAGTGGGTTACCAGGAAAAACCCAACACGATATTACAATATTCAAAATCTAAGTTATCTAGTCTCATGTCATGATATCGATAAAGATATATGTCCCATCCCTACCACAAATGAGATAATGTGATTACAGCATGGTTGAGCTTTCAGGAACTATGATAATTGAGTGAGAGTGCGGAGGTTCATCTTTGAACTTGAGGACATATTCACTGTGACGAAAGTCTTAAACGCAGCGTCATTCACCTCGCTACAAGATACAAGAAGTTTTTGGCCGTACACCACAGCCTTCTTCAGCAGGTGACACCAACTCAGGTGTTATCACATAGAGTAGGAAAATAGCCCAAAGGTAAATAACTAGCTAGAGGAGTGGACCTTGAGTTTAGAAGATTTATCACAGTTAAGCTAAAGTTACAGCAAGCATTATTTATGATACATAAACATCTTTGATAAAATATGTTGGAAATCAGATTGACCCTAACTTACATACATACTTTAATTCTATAATAAGTTTAAACCTTAGTGGTTCAAACATACCTTTCACGTGCAATTAACACATGTGACATCATGATTATGTTGGAAATTTTAAGACAACTACACTTATAGATTACGACTACATGTAGCAGAACTAACACATAAGAACAAACCCACTAAACCTGGGGTGAGATTAAAGAAGCAGTAAGACCAGTACAGATTTATAGTTTGAAATGGTGGACGATGGTGAACAGCTTTATACACTGTATGATGAAATCACAATTACAATGCAACTCTCAGATAATTCAATGTATACTGAATTCATATTATTCATATTATGACTGCATGTATTCATGTGAACACAACATGTAAGTATGTGTATGTACATGAGAAAATAAACCACTACAAAATATAAAGCAGGATCTCAGTGAAATATGCAAACAAAGCCTTCCTTTTTAAATAACAGCACGCCGTTTAGACAGCGACACTATATCCTAAGTAATGACAGTGTAAGGATTGAGGCTAGATTTCTTGTTTTTGTTTATTTCAGCTCGACGTTTTAAGGAGTCTTTTCAAAATGCTGCAGTTTTAAATTAATTATGGAGAAAATATGATACCAGTATGTGTCCAGAACTGCAAGGTGCTGAATAAGATCCGTGTACAAAACACAGCAACCGTCTACGAGTCTGGTTTGACATGTGGAATCAAAATCATATGGTAATTGGTACCTGACCTTAAGAAATTATTTGTACAAAGGAAGCCTCGCAGCTATGCAAGGCCTATTACAGGACTCAAGGATTAAGGGAGACTTTCAGGGAGATCAAACCCACCTCCCTCCATCCAAATTACGCCAGTACAACACTACTGGAACTGACTTTTTGCATACAAATGGCTTTGGGAATGATTTTTTAAAAATTATTAATAGGTTATCAAGGTGGGTGCGGAGATCCCATAGATTTTAAATGAAATATTCCACATATCTCTGCCCTTATCCCCATAATGCCTCCACACTTCCTAACCATAGACTAATAGACTAATCATTGTGCACAACACAAAGCATAATCATTGTGGCTCTTGGATTAAGAGTCAATCATAGACTCTGCATGCGAATGAGAGATTGCAGGATATGACAGACTACTGGTAACCTCTTATTGAAACAGTAAGGTGCTTTAAATGCTCTGGTATTGGTAGACTTTATGGGTTAGCAACACAAAAGTACCTGCGTCCATGTTATGATCTCTATTTGAAACTGCAACACTACATCAGCAATAAGAGATAATTAGTAAATCATCTGCAAAATAAAGCATTTTCTGCTGTTCTTCACCTCTCAAACACAACATGAAGCTAAAGGAGAATGATATTATCGGTTACAAGATCCCATGTAGAAAGGTGGCAAGCATCAATGTCATGTAATCTCTATTCTGGCATTACTACCTGTGATTAAACTGTAAAAGCCACGTGGCAACCTATTATTTCACTGCCACCACGAATGAACATCGAGCAAAATGAGCAGGTAATTGCATGCCGTGTGTGTGTTCTGGTGTTTCTACCTTTGCAAGAACCGACGTGATTGATGCGATTAAGACGTGTATGAGTTTGGGCAGAAATGTAATGATGTGTGGAAAAAGAAAAAAGCGTTTAAATGCTAACACGAGGAGCCATCTCAGAATCCCAATCAATCAACCATATAAATAAATATGACTTTAAATTGAATGAATAAAACGTGTGGATGAGTTGCAGTCAAAGCAGAGCATCGCCTCCAGTAAAACATTAAGAAAGACGAAGCCGGCGCCGTAATGAGTGATGTCGCCACTGATCTGCGGTGGACACATTTCCAGCCATCAGCTCGGGCCCTGAGCCATCACTACTCCTCTCCAGTGACAGTAGGGAAAACACAGGCACTTACTGTATTTGGGCGGTGGCATCTTGTCAGGGAAAATGCAATATGCATTAGACACAATCCAATCTGTCCCCAGTGGATTGGTGTGTGGTCCTGACTGTGTATCTGAGTCTGGCTGTGTATGTGTGTGTGTTTGTAGATGCAGCAGAAAAACAGAAAGAGGAGAGTCTCAGTGGGATCGCCTGGCGCTGGGCTGGCACACCGTCAGACAAACACACTTCATTACAGGCCTATTTACCTGATTAACTGAGCTACTTTATCAGCTGCACAGCACTCTGCAACACACAACTGTCAGCAACACCCAGGCCCCCGAAAAGCTCCCCTCCCACACCCACGCAAATGGCCCCACACTCGGTTTACAAACACAAAGCTCGGCTGACTGGCTGTTTGAATGGACGCCTGTCTCGCCCAGCCGAGGCTGCGCGCATGAATTTCATCTCTTGGCGGAGTCAGCGGACGACATCAAATGTACAGTACCCCCCTGTAGTCTTGAATTAATGTCACCTCTTGCAAGTTAGACTCAAATACGACCTGAATAATCAGCTGCACTTTGAGTTTTCCTTATGGGGAATAACATTTGGGAAACCTTTTCATGTAATGGAATGTAACAATCAAAAAGGAATAAAGCCTGGAGCTGCCTTCCCAAAGACGAGAGAGAGGACAAAGCATCTTGAAACATTATCATTACAGGAGGGTAATGATTTCCTTTCTCTTTGCTTTCTGTGGATCTGACTGCAGGCTATTTGAGAAAAAAATCATTTCCCAGCATCACTTTTTAAAGTACTACACCGAGCTGAACCTGTGTGGCTGATTCAAGCCAATTAGACATATCCCACGCAGATGGAGTGCTAAGTTACGGAAATAACCTTTTCACACTTTAGCAAATGATTAAAGCTGGTGCAGCAGAAGAACAATAAAAAGAGGCTACAAAAATAAAGATATTACATATCAATTTCCACAAGCCTCATCATTTGAAGGGCAAAAAGTGTGTAAGGGCAAAAATGTTCCCTCAAACCATGTTAATACATGAGCTCGGTGTTGTATTTTAAGCATCTCCCTTCTCCTCGCTGTGTGTGCCTGTTGGGGCTGCACCGAGCCAAGCTGCCCTATTTGAATTCAGATCACAAGCAGACGAGTTTTTTGGCAGGGCTACGCTCTCGGTCACAACCCAGACGAGAGGGGTCTATCAGGGCCAGGGCCCCAGTATCATACACCTGCATGGGGCATTGGCACAGCCTGGCGAGGAAGAACACACACACAAACTCAAGCGCTGGCGGTGATTTAATTAAATAAAAAAAAAAGAAGCGTTCTCAATCAAGTGGATGGATGCAAACATATACAGAGTGCAGACACAGAAGCATATGGTCGTACAAAAACAGCGACTGATGATATTCATAGCTTTTTATACATCATATTCAGAATGTGTACTTCCACAAGACACACACACAGTGGCTGGCTCCCATGCTGACACTACATCTGTTTGTGTGATACCACGGCAGACCTCTGATCACAGGTGCTGTCGTGTCTCATGGGCTAGGTTAAAGAAGACATGCCAAAGAGAGGGAGTATGTGTATGTGTGTGTGTTAGAAGGAGAGTTGGAGGAGGAGAGGGATAAGCAGAGATGCAGAGTAAGAGAAAGTAAGGGTGAGATTTCAAGACAGCAACTGAGAAAGAGACACAGAGTAAAGGAAAAAACCAGAGACACATAAGAGATAAGAGACAGAAATCATCTGTATACTAAACCTGGCACAGATAGCAGGTAGAAAACAGAGAAGACAGGAGAGCTGTTGTCTGTTAGTTGTCGCCTGGTACGATCTTTGATCTCCTCAAACAGTCTAAAATATCTGTCAGGTTGTATTTTCGTTGTGGTAAACAGAGCGAGAAAATCTCCAGCTTTCTTAGCTCCCAGTGGGAAAGAGGAAATTACACAGCGCAATGTGCTCCATTCAATACAAATATGATGAAATCATCCTGAGACTTTCATTTCTGATGATTCCATTATTTGGATTCCAAAAATATCATTAGTGCAAAATGCGCTGAAACCACTTCCATGAGGCCTGTTATGAAAATCAACAATGGTACACGAGCAGGATTTTTTTTTTTCTTCGACTGTTGGTGATGTAGAAAAACAAAACTCCACACAGCAACATACAGTATATGTGCTGAGTAAACCAGTGAAGGCAACATCATCACATACACACACACACACACACACACACACACACACAAAAGCCTTAAAAGGGCATTGGCAGTTAAATCTTACTTTATTATTTACTAAAATAAAATAGGACTAATATTAATATGCTGATCTGTGAGTGTGATGTCAGTGACCATTTCTGGGTTGAGTTATTAGAAAGCTATTAAGGATTGAACATGATGCCAAAATTGTTTAGTTGGGAACAAAATTAGGTCTGAGGAGCTCACAGTTAACTAAAGCCACACTGCATGATTTCTACTTAACATCTTAACCAGGCCTGCTATCAGGGGGGTCAAATGGTACAGCTGAACCCGACCAAAGGCCAAGAGGGGGGGCATGAAAAGGTCTATGGTTAATTGGATCAAGTGCAAAAATTACTTACTAAGTTATATCCCTGACAGTACAAGTTATATATACTTACATTATAGATACATTTATTATTATCATTAAAACACATTTCAAAGTGCCATCTGATACTCCCTCCCCTCGCAGGTATTGTGAAATGGTACGGTCCATCTGACAGCGGGGGTCATAAACGCATCTCTGCCCAGAACATACAAGCACAGCTAATGTAAACATATGAGGTGAACTGCAGTCAGAATGCCTCACCGAAAATCTGTGGCTCCTAAAATCAAAGTCAGGGTACAGAGAGAACAAGAAAATGAAAGGAGCAGTGAGGCAAATGTTCGGCAAAAAAATATGAAGAAGCGCCAGGTTTGACAGGTGACGCTGATGGTGACAAATAAATATGAAGAAATAAACAGCAAATAAAACCTGCTGCAGTGGGCTCAGTTTTAAAGCCAGTGACGGCGCAGGTGTCATATTAAACTAGAGGACTTGAGGTGTCCGTTGGTACCAACCATGTTGGAAAGGTTGTCCCCCTGTCTATATTTACTAGGGATGCACAATAATATCGGCACATCATGGGTATCAGCGGATATTGATTTTAAAATGAACAGAGCTTTAACATGAATCAGAATTGACCAACAGGCTTTTTCTTATTTTGCACATAATATTACATACACTGAAATGTCACGTCTGCATCTGCTGGTGGGCCGTCACAATCAGAGTATGCATGTATTATGTTAATTTCACTACAGAAGAGAATTGATGATCACTAAAATTAGGTGGGAAGAAAAGTGGATATATTGATATCAGTATTGGTTATTGGTCAAATAAGGCATTTCAGATATCAGCAAAAAATCCAATATCGTGGACTGACAAGGTTTGTACTGTAAATTTGCTCAACTATTAAAGCTGGGATATTTTTTCTAATGAAAGAGTGCATATCTTATCTTGTGATTTTAAAATAATTGAGGGAAACACACAGATGAACTGTTTATGGTTGATTGTGTAGCCTTTGTAAATGCTTGTGTTATTGAGAGCTGCTTTGTGGAGGCACTTGTTGCTGGGTGCTTGTCAGTCTTTCTTTTTTTAAGCCATGCACTGTTCATATCCGGTAACTTGATTGTGCTCCAAGTGCTAAAGCTAATTGGTGGTGTTACTTTTGGTCGCTGAAACATTTTTTCTGCAGTGTTTACATTTGATTTCTTTCTGTTCTGTGTCATTTTCACGAAAGCCAAAATGTGTCCAAGCAACGGACACGGCATTTCTCTGGGAACTGCCCATTGGCCCGACCATATTAAACCCATTGTTCCGAAGTCCCGTTGTTCACCATCAAGGTAGAAATACACCTGCCGGGAGCCGTTCAGCACCGCGGACCGTCAGACTAATGGGATGTTGGACCAATGGGCTGTCAGACCAATGACATGGACCCATTTCTCTTTGGTACGAGCTGCTCGGGTTGCTCAGTTGGTTCGGTGTTTGAGTTCTCCTCCATGTTGCTTCCAGGTCGCGGACTGGACGGGGCGGAGTCACGTGACTACACATGCAGTGGTACACTACATGAACACACATAGTGGGAAAGATATTAACAGAAAGAAAAAAGATAATGTCGGTTAGAGGTTCTGAATTTCGATTAATTGTTGATCAGTTGCCCAGCCCTAGAATATCGGTTTTTAGTGTGGGCTGTATTTGGAATATTTTCACTGCTTTACCTTACAAGCGGTAAACCAGAAACCCCTGTACTTTACAGTGACTGCTTCTGTCACTGGAGTCTGGTGGCTTTCAGATAACAGCTTCAGTTCCCTGTCAGAAAGGGCGGTATAGTGAAAAGGTAAAGCGGTGAAAATACTCTAAATATAGTGTACGCTTTAACTAATATAGTTTGTTTAGGTGGATCTTTTTTTTGTAGGAGGCTAAAAACTAACCAACTGAGGCAGCATTTGCTCAGCGCCATTTCATTGTATGTACATGATGCGGGTGGATTTGGTATATAGAGATAACTATGGTTTTGCTGACAGGAGAAATCACTGACATGAGGAGTTTATAGTTGAAATGCATCCCAAGGAAATCCATTTGAATTAAATCATATCACTCAAAAAAAAACTGCAGGCTGATCTCTACAAACTGCTCTGAACAAAGACAGACAAAAGAGCTTATTTACATCCTGGCATAAAGTCACCAGCAAAGGCCAATCATTGTAATGTAAATGCATAACCTTTGTTACGCTCCCGGGGAGAGCTCTGATCTCTATCACTTCACCCCTCGTCTCATCATACAATCACAATCCTCTGTTGTACCATATAGCGCACTTGAGATCAATAGCAGGCGCCATGTGTGAATACATCTCAGTGGTTGTTTGATATTGTCACTAGGGAGCTGGGGGCTGCTTTAAAGCACAGAGGAGAGGGAGAATAAACTATTCCACCGGCAAGACTAATACAATTCATTTTGTTCCAAAGTGTTACACATTCAATTCAAAAAAAAAGGAGAAAATACCATGTTGTTTCAAACCCAACATTTCAAATCAAAGTGATTTCTTCATCATAAATGCGACCGTTTTAGTAACAGATGAGAATTATTTCAATATTCTACCCTGAACTCTAACATGAGAGAATGTAGACGCTAATGAAATCAGACTAATTTGTAAATTTAGTTTGCAAACATCCAGACCTTTTGCTATTTGCAGATGACGTTGTTGCCCTGGTTTAATAAGCCCGTGACCTCCCGTGTGCAGATGAGCTGAAGGTCAAATAGTCAGCATGAGGGCAGGAAAAAGGTGGGCAGCTCAGCTCAGGTCAGCTCTTGAAAGTGACTGCTGAAATAAAGTAGGCTTTTTATCGCAGCAGAGAGAGGATGTTACTGAGGGCTGTTTTCACCGCGGAGAAGAGGGCCCTCCAAATCAAATCTCTCAATTTACTGCTCAGTCTTCTTCCCGACCCTTTACCTGTGGTCGCACGCTTTGGGTAGTGACCGAAAAAAAGAAATATATCGCTGACACAAGCAGACGGAGATGAGATCCCTCTACAGGGTGGCCGGCCCCGCTCAACATGAGAAAGAGAGCAGTTCAGCAAAGTGAGAGGGCTCCGGTATCGAGCTGCTGTGCCTCTGCACTGACAGAAGCTCTAGCTGAGGTGGTTCAGGCTGTTCAGGCCCGACCACAGAGAAGATCCGAACACACAGGAGAGATTACTGATCCCCGGGGAAGGGCTAGAGGAAGAGAAGGGGGAAGGAACACCGAGGCTGCTCTGTCCACACTGTTACCAATAAGAAAATAAGACAGAGGATGCTCTGAGAAACCTTAAAGCTGTAAGTCATTGCTCACGTTTGGGCTACAGTTGTCATCATTGATAAATACAGTTGTCATGATCTCGAATCTAGATAAAAAATCCTTTTTAATTTTGATCACTGAATTTAAAAGCAGGATCAGCAATTTTCTTCCACCCCTACTTGCTTGCATCCAAAGGAGAAAAAAAAAGGAAAATACAAAGACGACACGGTGTAGCTTACCGATAGTCTGCAGCTGCACTTTTCCAGACACTCAAGGGTACTACTGGCAGTGGTGTGCACAGGGCGATCGCCCCCCCCTTGTGGCCCAATTGTTGAAAAACGTGCACTAAAGTGCCCTCTTGGGAGCCAAAACGTGCTAAAGTGCCCCCCTGGGAGCCAAAACACACGCTAAAGTACCCTCCTGGGAGCCAAAATGCGCGCTCAAGTGCCCTCTTGGGAGCCAAAACGCACTAAAGTGCCCTTTTTTTCTTTTTCGTCCCTGCCCTTCAAAAAGTCTGTGCACACCACTGACTACTGGAGTTGTGAATTACAGAAAAACAATAGAATTGGGAAATGCTCCTGCTACACTCAAGAAAAATGATGGTTGTATCACATTTGATACCTTGTATATTTTTAAAGAATTTGAAAATGTAAATGACATTTGTCAAGGCATGAAACTGATCTGAACTGATCTACGAGTCAAGACTGGACAGTTTAACAATCGCATAGCTGCCAGCACTGAAGAAAAATTTAGAATAGGGCTGCCACTAACGATTATTTTCATTGTCGACTAATCTGTCGATTATTTCTTTGATTAGTCGACTAATCATTTCATCAAAAAATGCGTTAAAATGTTGAAAAATGTCGGTCTGTCTCGCCCAAACCCCAAAATTATGTCATCTAATGTCTTGTTTCATACTCACGCCAAAGGGTTTTAGTTCACCGTCATGGGAGAGTGTGTAAAGCTGCAAATATCTGAACATAAGAAGCTGCACTAAGAGTATTTTGGGGTACTTTTACAGTACTTTTCTATGAAAAATGACTCAAACCGATTAGTCGACTACTAAAATAGTCACCGCTTATTTTAATAATCGATTAGTCATCGATTAGTCGACTAATTGTGGCAGCCCTAGTTTAGAACAACAGTTTAATAACACTGTGACCTTACAACCCTGTCCCCTAGAAATAACATTTATACAGCATACAGCAAATATGTTTTGAGGAAAATGTAATGCCAAACAAAGTCAATGTTTTTATCAATATCGTGAGGAAATGTTGCTGATTAACGTAACCAGTAAGTCACAAAAATGTTGATACTTAACGCATCAGCAAAATATTCACAGAAAAAGTATTTCAGTTGCCAATAAAATGTTCACTACCAATGCGTTTCAGAAATCAGCAAAATGTTTACTGATACAAATTTCAGTTGTTTTCCAGTAAAATACCTAATCTAGCAATACAGTATCCACTTGTACAGCATCATAATATTTATAACCTTATTTTTTTTTAATATTGTATATTATGTTTACCTTACCGTAACGAAAGAGCATTTGATGCCTAAACGTAAGACAAGAGTCTGGATGCAAACCCAAAGTTCTGGTGTCAGGGTCTTGCACTTTGTATACCTGCCATCTTCCCTAACCACCTTCCTCCTGAAGCTGGTATAAAAATTTAGTGTTTCGTTACGCGTAAGACACGTTGTCTCTGAACATAATCCAGGCAGCAATTGCGTTGCCACAAGAATGTATTTAGGAAAGCAGTTTAGTAACATACAAATGAAATTTCAAGGAGATAGAGTTGGACCTTAAAGTAGAAATGACGTATTTTGAGAGCTGTGACACCCCTAATGATTAACACATTAATTTACCTCTCTATCAATGCTTTTATCTATAAAATGGAAGGATCTAATGATAAATACCCATCCAAAACTACAATTTTGAGGTACTTGTTCTTTACTGGAGTATTTATTTTTTGACATTTCGGAGGGTTGCACCCCCTAGATTGAGAACCACAGGACTACACCACCTAACTGTATATAAAGTATTAAAGAGAAGCTCCATCCCAACCAGCTACAACAGTTGACTGCTGCTTACACTACTTTAATTTTGATATTTTTAGTCAAATTTACTGGTCATACTTTTGTACCTTTATTTATGTAGGATTTTAAATGAAGGATTTTACCTGGCGTGGATTATTTTAATGTCAATGTGTTGGTACTTTTTCTTAATCAAATGATCTAAGGACTTCTTTTACTACTACTGCATAGCACACGAGTAACAGATTAATAAAATGGTTGGAGACTAATTTTCTAATTATTGACTACACTGTGTTGGAACAATTTCCAACAGCACCTCAAACTGTAGCAACATCCCTCCAAACAATAGCTGGTATTGGAAAGTAGAAACTAAAATGCAGAGGCATGTATTCAGTCATGACACCATTAGAAACATCAGCACATTTTACCACACCTCGAGTCTCACTGTGTAAAGTAAAAATCAACTGCTGAACACGCCGAAGCTTTGTTCTACAGCTCCAGAACTGGAGGGCAGGCCTGCGGTCCCGTGGGTTATCACCCACTGGCAACAGCATTCACTGAATGCAGAGACACATCTGCTTAGAGAGCGATGTGTGGGAGGCAGAGAAACAGGACAGAGGAAGAAGAAGAAGAATGAGAGTGTGTGGAGCATTAGGGACATGTGACTTTGTGTTTTCTTCTTGTGGGTAGAAGGTCAGAGAGACTCAGAGGCTGGGTTGGAGTGTTTCCTAGGCAGCACACTGCTGCCTTATTCCCCTTTTGTGCTGATGCAACATCATGGGAGTGCTATTAAAATAGATAGCAACAGTCCAGCTGAGACTAGGTTAACTCAATCAGACAGGCCCAGCTTCTTAACTCGGATCCCACTGGAAGTTTAGCTCCATCTCAACAAGACAGGACAGGACATGTTCTCAACATTGTATATATTCTACATGAGTTGAATTATTTACAGACAGATGTCAGATCTTTGGAAGTGGGGTTGTACAATATAAGGTATTTATCCCCAGTTAATGCATTATTTACAGAAGATGGTGGTCAACACGCTCCCTGTGGATCACAGACTGCAAAAACAATGGACGTAGCCACCGGGACATCATCTATTGGTTTGTGGACTCCTGTTTTGCAGTCGCCATTTTTTTTGTTATGGGGCCAGAAGTGACCATATTGGGCGAGAGGCTGGAGCTGAGGAGGAGTGAGGGGTGGATCTGACTAAGAAGCAGAGGACACTACTAGCAGACAGTCTTCATGCAAAGCAGCCTGCCCTTAATAATGCGTAACTTTAAGCCGCAATAAAATGTAAATGGATGAGGTATATAAAAATCATAAAAATGTACAGTTGTCAGGAAAGTTAAAATTAGCTATAGAGACCAAAACCGTTTTCTGTACCAGGCTGTAAACATGTGCATTTCTGCTGTAAAGTTGGGCATTTTAACATGCTTGAGGCTGGCTCCAGAAGCCACTCACTCCCCACAGGGGATCTATGGGGAGTGAGTGGCTTCTGGAGCCAGCCTCAAGCATGTTAAAATGCCCAACTTTACAGCAGCACTTTACTCAAGCAGTCGTTCAAAGAACTGCCGTTTTTGGCACTTCCGTGTTGGTTTCATTGTTCAGCCTTGGATGTTGCCTTTTGCTTTAGATTCATTTCCCGTATCTGTGTCACAGTCCACAGAAATCCATAAAATTAAGAGTTAAAACTGAAATAAAACTTGTGTGTTTTTGCTAAGTAATACTATTAATGTTATTAATTATTAATTAATGTTATTATTCCAAGTCTGAGGTCATGGTTCTCTGCCAGTAAAATGGTGGATTGCTCCCTCTAGGTTGGGAGAGAGTTACTGCCCCAAGCAAAGGTAGCAGACCAGCAGCTCTTGTGTTCAGTGATGTTACATTACTGTTTTTCTCGATAAAGTCTGGCTCTGAAGAGAGAGCGATATACAGGCTCCAATTTCCCATTGGAAACTACTGTCTGATGGCAAGGTAAAGTGGTGAAAATATTCTAAATATAGCGTACACTCAGGCTGCTTTCAGACCTAGAGTTGTCTTGCTTTGGTCTGAATCAGGGACTCATGCTGTTCCAAAGTTGTATAATTGCCTAGAGTTGGTTCGTGTTCTCACGGCAGCATTTACAAACACACCAGGTAAAAATGCCTTGTGTGAGAAAGCTGCTCTTGATTGGTCAGAAAAATCCAGGAAGTAAAGCAAACGTTGAAGAAGAGTACACTTGCAAGATAAATGTGACACTTTCTAATGTCACAATGGAGGGACAACTACGCAGGTTGATTTTAGCGCTGCTCATCGTGGACTATATTGCTGTCATTGTTCATTTTAGTCAAACCATACAGTTTGAAAACGAGGCAAATGCGGCTCCAACTAGAAAACAATGTTTTGATGCATTGGATGTGCTGAATGTGCATATTAAGGCAGTACAGGAGGAGGTGCACATTAATAATCCTCCAGGACTGTAACATGCTCATGTTTAACCCAAACAATGTGTCATGTGACTGCAGTTGCTTCACATCCAGGTCGGAACACCTTCTCACCACAAACGAACTGCACCAGAGTTCGTTTGTAACTGGACTGAGACCACCTCTTCAAGAGGGTCTCGGTCTGGTTGTTTTGGTGCACACCTGAGTGTGATTGCTGTGTTCACACCTGCCCAAATGAACCGCACTGAGGGGGCAAACTAACTTGAGTTCAACTGAACCGAACCAAACAGGGCAGGTGTTCAATACTGTTTTTTTGGGTGGCTAAAATATGTTTTGTTGCTGTATGTTACTAAGCTTCTGTGTTGGTACCCCTGCCCGCTTCTCTAAACTGAGGGTGTGTTGACCACCTTCTACTGTCGGTGAAACACTGACTATAGAAAAGTGCTTCATACAGATCCAAACTACCCCTTCAAGCTACCTTAATGACAGAGGAGGCACATGTTTCAGTCTTTTCAATGCAATAGCCTATAACACAGACCTCTCTCAAAGTAAGGCACATGTGGATCCCCATTCTTCTTTGACTATCTTTAATCATTAACAATACGTTATCATCCTGCCGGCCTCCGACAGTCACACTTCCTGCTGGTCGTAACAACCTACTCTCCAGACACTCATTATTCCTCCTACAAGCACGTTTCTTTACACACCTCAAGTTCTTAGGAAAGTACTTAAAGCTCTCTACTGAACCCTGAAAATCTCTGTAAAATAGTGAAAAAGTGAAGGACAATCTGAACAATAGTCCGATAACATACTCTCCAACAGCTCGCAGTGTCCCTATCTCCGCCGTCTCATAAAAGCTTAATGTGTCCAAGCTCTTAAAATCCAGACAAGGAGAGTCCAATTCACCAGCAGAAAGGAAGTTCAATTTCACTGCAGAACCTACCCCAGCAGAAAAAAAAGGCTTCGCTTTTCCAAAGCCACTTGGCAGAAAAGTGAAATCCTATTAAATCTTTCAGCAAAGCTTCCATAAATATTGTGAGGGAAGTGTCCCAAGTCACACTCCTGCCTGTCTGCTAAAACAGAGCGCTGTCCACTTTGCCTGAAGAAAGCTATTGTTAGCAGACAATCACTGCCACTTTACAACCGTCTTTAGGATACCAGAAAAGATACTCAACTTCCTAAAATTACTTTATTGTCAGCATTTTGTAACCTAAACAAACATGTTGTTAGAAAGTAAAACACTTTCCCACAAGCACACAATTAAATAGATTTCTTAGCACGTAAAAGGAGGACAGCTGCTGCACCCTCTTTAAAAAGACCTTTACTAAAAAATCAATGAGCCCGCTGACAAACCCAGTAAGATTTTAAAATGATCACTCAGAGAGATAAATCACATTCAGCACATAGAGAGATTAAAAAGAAGTCTCACCTCTCTCACAGGTACTATCCCAGAAGCCAGTTCCTGTACAGTCACAGATGAAGCGGTTCCATCCTTCCTTACATACTCCGTTGTTCTTGCAGGGGCTGCTGTCGCACTGTTTCCCCGTCACCTTGCTGCACGAGGACTTGATACCGGTCACATTCTGGGACTGAGCTATCTGCCGGATGTCCTTGCTGCGACCGTCGATGAACAGATCCCGGACGCAGCCAACATAGCCGTAGTTGAGCATAGCGGTCCAGAGCTCAGTGGGGAGCACCAGGCCCACCCGGCTGTCAGGCAGGCCACCCAGATAAAGGTCCCCCTCCAGATCCAAGATCTCATTTTCCCCGCTGGCTGTGAAAGGGGTCCGGCGGCTGTTTACCGAGATGATGCCTGGAGGGAGAAAAATCCATTATTAAATACTGGCCCACACTGCAAAAATGTACATGTCAACATGTCACGTAATCTGCTCCTATATGCTTTATAAAAACTCTGCAGAGGGAGTGAGATAATATCACTTGCTTTGTTGACTTTTTTTAAATCAAGCGTCATGTTCTACTATTTAAGCAATCTGCCATATTTTGCTCGCTGCCACAAAGCAGCACTTGCTAAACTCCTGAAAACAAGTGACATTTATTGCCCTCAATTTACAATATGCGGCACGACTACAAAAATGACATTTTCAAACTGAATGTGAGACTGACAGCTTCTTTTTTGTTCATCAAAGCCACACAGAGGTGAAAATTACTTCGATTTTTGGTAAGTTTGCAACCAGGAGCACTTTGAAATTGGAGGCGCCGGTGAGCACGAGCAACACAGTTGTAAAGGAGGCAGATAAAAATAGCACCGCACGCCTGCGTCTCAGCTTAGATGTGGACTGAGGAGGTGGAGGTGGAAACTTATGTTTGGCAGCCAAAATTGCACTGATCACCGACTTAGTAACACCCTCTTCAGGGGAACTATGTTAGAGTCATGGAATTACAGAATAGGGGGCAGGAAAGGAAAAATCAGTCAGGGAAAAATAAGCTTGCATTCAACAAAATAACCACTCCACTGGCACAATGTCACTGTGTGTGATCTAATAGCACAAAGAGCCCCTAGACCTCTCAGTAAATAATAATAATAATAATACATTTCACAGGGTGTGTTCCAGGAGGCAATTTTGTATATTTTTCTTCATCCACTGAACCACAATTGAATGTACAACCATGCAGGGATCACATAGTTCAAATGCATTAAACAGATCTGATTTAACAAGGTTTGTAATGTTAAAAACAAAGACACACATTTACTTTTAGGGTGCACATGCATTATCAACAGAATAGAGTACAATTAATAAAAGTCCACAACCACATTTGTCAGGCCAAGATGTTGTGACAACTCTGTCATCTATATTCCAAACAGATACAATTACAACACGACAAAATCTGCCGACAACTCAGCTAGACTCTCTCAACACTGCTGCACTGTGCAGTTTGTCTCGTATATATATCATGTATTATTTAAAATGTGTTGGTTAATCATTTTCTTTCTCCACCGAGAGCCACATGGAATTTTTTTTAGAAATATTTAAAGTTAAAAACTGTAATCCAAATAAAAAAAGTCCAAAGTAACTGACAATAGGAAGGCACGTCTATAATTCATGTTGGAGCCATTTCTGGCAAGTTCTAGTTTCCTATTATTTCTTGAGTCACTCTAATGCACCACCTGACCTGGCATATCTGGAACCTTTAATTAAAGGCAGGTGTGCTGAAGTGAGTGTGGAGCGTGGATTTGAACTTTGTTTTTGGAAAGGCCTGTTTATTTACATCCTGCAAATCAGTCAACTCTAAAACCAACCCAAGCACCTGGATCATCAAACAGTGATAAACAGTGATTAAACCAAAGGCTGACTCATATCTCCTGTTATGTTTGTGGGTGGCTATTTTTGAACTAATTTGGAAGCCACAATAATTCAAATCATGATTACTTAAAAAACAACTTCTGTGTTTGTCCATATGGATTTTCCCATGTTTTTATGTCCAAGTGATTAATGGGAACAACTGAGCAAGAGGGCTGCAGCAAACAGGCTCTAATGTCAACACACGTGCACGTGGCATCGGCAGTTTACATCCACTATAACTGTTTGTTTTTGCCACTGACAGGCTCAGATTGTTATTGCAGGTGTCCGACAACATTATGGAAAGGATCCCTACAGAGTTAGACCTTTTTGATTACCCAGAAACAGCCCCGAAATTGCCATCGCAGAATCCACCAGACTCCATTTAAATAAAGTGAAATTTTATCATTGGTAAATACATTCCATTCAAAGGTGACAGAGAGAAAATAAAACTCACAAAACCTGTCCCGCTTCGTCTTTCTGCTGTTCCAACAATCACCAGCTCTGGTTTGGTTGAAATTAACCCTTAATTCATCCAGTTCAATGTAAAAACATGCCACCTCTATACACACTAAAATCACTGTTTATTTAAATGGAGTCTGGTTTGGGGCTGTTTTCTGGTTGAACAAAAAAGACCCTACCTTTTAACTGAAAGGTCTATCTCTGTAGGGATCCTTTCCATCTTACCATATACTTAGAACAATAATCTGAGCCTGTCAGTGAAGAAAAAAGTACTTTAAGTAAACATAAGTTGATGGTGCAAACATGCCCCAAGCGATTACAGCTTGTTTCGTTTCGCTCAATACTAACCCACTTTAAAAAATTGTGGCTCCCATTAGTCACTTAGACACAATAACACAGGATAATTGTGTCCAGGTTGAAATACAGTGAAGCTACCTTTTAATGAACCAAAAAAAAAAGAAATAGTAAGCCAGACCTCAATTACACATGCATGTACACCTGTAATTAATGCGGCCTAATAATTTCAGATTAGGATTTTAAATATAGATAATTAATTAAAGACAGAACAAAATGAAGGTTTAACTAAATCCTTTCCATGAACAATATCCTGCACCAAGTAAACGCAGAGAGGAGATGAAATGATCACTCGTACACAAACCCCAAATGTAACCCGCCTGAAAAAGGTGCAATAACATTTTCCTTGTGTTACGTTCACCTTGCAGCCAGACGGAGAGATTCTGGCTGGAGATCTCTGGACAAGAAATTTAATTCACTTGCAACTCCTATTAACATTTCACTCAAGCCACAAGTGTGATTATGCCTGTTCTTAACCATCCCTCAGCCTGGTATCCATATATCTGTCTCATTCCTCTTTTTCCCTGTGAAAATCCTACTTTCTGCTCTGCTATCGCACTGGGGGCTGTGCCGGTGATTAATCAAAGCAGCGAGCTCTGACACACGGCTAAATTGGCTGCTCTAACCTGATATATAACACAGGCTGTAGCGCCGACTAACACACCCTAGTTCTCTGGAGGATCCCACCTAATGCAGAGATTGTGTTGGGTTTGGTGCTCAAGGCAACACAAGTTTCTAACCCTTCTCTCTAATATGATCTTCTCCTAATACCTTCTGTGTATTTGGCCATGTTTTGAGGTCAGAGGACATACAGATGGGAGGAAGAGGAGGGAAATAGAGTCACTAGCTATCTGGAGAAAAGTATGACTTTATCCTGGCAATAAATCATCGCTGAAATGAATATATTGAGGGAGTCTACATCGCCCTGTGGATGCAGGAGAAAAGCTGAAATAAGCAGTAACATGATTACAACTTTAATTCTTACAGCTGGTGCAGTTACAACGTGACAGCTACAACGAGTCTGCAGTGTCATAATTATTCCAGAGAGGGTTTTTCTATATTCAAATTCCCATCCCATTTGAGTGCATCAAAACCAGTTGAATCATATTTTTTAAAACTTCAGAGTGCTTTTCTGCAGGAAAATGGTTTTGTAAATTAGTGAAAAGCGCGACTGCGAGGTAATGATGGCAAACATTTTCTCCAAATTTTCACCATCATTTTTGTACTTTGAGTACAAAGAAATGCTCTTGGGTTTTTCATAATAATTCATTATTTAGCCAATTACAATACATTGGAAGAATTAGTCATTTAGAAATACATAAAATTATCAAGTAACAGTCTACAGCAGTGCTAGAGGATCTATGAGGCTGCACACTGGTGTTTTTGGCTAAATGCTGACACAGGGTGTCTACAGGTATCAGACACTTCAATTTAATGCTTTTTAAGACCGTTTCAAAATATTTGTCAAAATTAGGTTAACATAAATTTTACATTAATAACAGGTAACTGCAAGAAAACGCAAAAATGTGATGATTCTCAGGCAAATTCTGCAGTTATTAGGTACAATCTCAAAATATGTGTATCATGTCTTGTGTTCAGATTTGACTGAATTATGGCACTAAGTACAAGTACAAATTTTTGGACAAATTGCGGCACTCGGGCGCAAGGAGTTTTAAACTGAAATTTATAACTTCCTCGTGCTTTTAAAACGCCTGCATCTGTACATTTTGGTAGATAAGTAGTGTGCGGTTCCATGCAGAGGTAGGTTTTATGTAGGAATGTGGTTATTAGAACGAGTTAGGTTTCTATACATTTTGCCAACAGGTTAAGTAAAAAGCTAAAAAACAGAATAATTGATTGCTTACAGCCTCTCAAATCTGCAGCTTTTACATTTGGGTGTGATGACTCTTCAACACTGTTAGCCTTTTGAAAACAGCACTTTGTCGTTGAGTAGTGACGAGCATGAGGACGAGCATTTGTTATTGTCTTTTTGCCATTCTAGAGACTTTAAGGGTAACGTTGGTATTTTTCAACCTGGACCCTATAGAGGGAATCGCCGTGTTGTTTACAAATACTTCAGGTAGAAAACCAGCAGAGTTTGGCTATATCTCACATTTTTCACGTCACTATATCACCGTTTAGACTAATCTGATGTTTGTAAAGTCTATAAACACAATGATTGAACAAACATTACTATTTCTGTGTGCACGTTTTATAATTAATAACATGATTATCGTAGATTAGCTGGGCTAACCGTTGGTAACCGTTAGCCATTAGCAGTGTCTGTAATAACTCAGTAACTCAATAAACGGTCCGTGAATTTTTTTTTTTCCAGCGGATATCTTAGTTACAACATGATTGAGCTAACTGGAGTAGTTTCATGTTGTATCTGACAACGGGAGGCTTTTAACAGATGACATCTTGATGTTAGCTTTGCTGCTGCTGTTAGCTGTCCATGTCAGCTGCAGCCACTGATGCTTTCTAGACATTGTGATTTCCCAAAACTGAATAAATACCACACATAGCAACACAAAACTGCTTTGCTAGCTCAATCATGTTGTAACTAAGATATCCGCTGGAAAAAATATTTTTTTCACGGACTGTTTATTGAGTTAGAGTTATTACAGATACCGATAACGGCTAACAGCTAACAGCTAACGGTTAGCCCAGCTAATCTATGATAACCATGTTATTAATTACAAAACGTGCACACAGAAATAGTAACGATTGTTCAATCATTGTGTTGATAGACTTTACAAACATCAGATTGTACTGTATATATTTTGTTTGTGTAAATAATCTTGTTCAGTTTACAATATGTATATATATATATTTATTTAAGTTTATGTTTGTTAATAATTCCTGTTTATTTAACTCTATATTTGTTAATACTATTGTTTAAATTTCTTATATTTTCATGTATCTTTCCTCTCTTGCAAGGAGCACCTGTAACATAAACAATTTCCCCTCGGGGATCAATAAAGTATTTCTGATTCTGATTCTGATTCTGATTAGTCTAAATGGTGATATAGTGACGTGAAAAATGTGAGATATAGCTAAACTCTGCTGGTTATCTACCCCAACAAGGCGATTTCCTCTATTGCCCCATGTTTTTGTGTCTCAGTAACTAATGTTTTTTTCCGAATTCCTTTGATGCCCATTTCAGGCTGCCAAATAAAACCAGCTGGTTAAATTGGACCTGTGACGTCAGTGTTTCCATTTTTAGCTCACAGAAGTTTCTCTTCTTGGCCATTTTACATTTCTCCATGTTATAAACTCTACAGGTGAGGTCTTGAAATGGAGAATATATCGGGGCGGGATATGTAAATGGTGACTGTTTTCAGCTGCCATATTTATCAACACCTGATCGTGCTGTGATCAGCGAGATAAGAACATTTCACGAATAACATGCACGTTAGATGATTTCCGGGCTTGAACCTGCGCTGGTTTGTATGTTAGACTGATACATGAAGGCCACTGTGTTTCTGCTGACTTTGACTGAAGTGTGTTTTAGAAAGAGGCTGTTTGCTGTAGGGATCCTTTCCATAATGTTGTCAGACACTTAAAATAATTATCTGAGCCTGTCAGTGACAAAATCACACGTAAAGCAATAGTGGGAACACGCCCCTAAATAATTACATTGCAGCCTGTTTTGCAGCTGCAATGGTCTCACTCTATACCAATTTCAAAAACTGTAGCTCTCATAAGTCACTTAGACATAAAAACATGGGAAAATAGGGTTCTGGTTGAAGACCAAGAAACGTATTAACCCTTTGACTTTACCTAATTGTTACAGTGAAAACAATTGTGGATTTTTTCTCCCTAAAATGTAGGTTTCCAACTTGAAACAATGACTGACGTGATTTAATGAAGTCACCACAGTGATACAGCAAGAGATACCACTCATTTTTCAATCAGTATTTAGAGACATATTGCTCAGGAGTGTACCTGTGTTTCTCTTGGTGTGACTTTTCTCTGCTCTAGCTGTTAGTTAGCTGCCTTGTGAGCTCTGCCTATAAATTCATTTACAGTACAGCCAAAAGCAACAGATTTTTAATTGAGTTCAGTTTCCTGATTGAAACTATTATATGTTTGTGTGTGAAAGATGGAGAGAGATAAAAACAGTTAGATAACAAGACCCCAGTGCCTTCTCACCAAACCATGCTGATCACACTTCACCAACCTGTGACAGTGGTGTTAAACAGAAGTCATGTCTCTTATTCAACTATAGGTAAACTGTACGACTGTGAGTAGGTAAATGTACAAAACCTTTCCCCTCAGTCCTCACCTGAGCGACCGTCCCTCTGGATGTCCACATGGTGCCAGGCGCCATCATTAACCTTTGCCTGTGTAGCCTTCACCTTGATGGTGCCAGAGCCCATGTCCAGCAGCAGGTACAGCCCTCCATCCAGCAGCTCCACCGCAAAGAAGTCCACCTTGTTGTTCTTCTGGCCCTTTGCGTCCCGTCGGTCCTGGGGCTTCCCGTGGGTGAAGAGTATCAACCCGTTGGGTTCGGAGGTGCGAAAGTCGAAGGAGATGGAGCCCACGCGTTTGGTGTTCCACTTCGGCAAGGCCAGATAGGAGTCGGGCGTCTCGAAGTTGATGGGGTCGAGGGTGGGGACGTTTTCGCACTTGAAGACCACATCGCCCTGGAGTTTCATCTTGGGGTCAACGATGCGGGCGAGGCGGGACAGCTCCAGACGGATGTCGTTGTTCTTGTACACCACCTGGGGAAAAAATAAATGGGTTTGAGACTTCTCATATATGTATGTATTTTAACAAATCGACCTGGACCTTAGGACCCAAGACTAGATCTGGGATCCATACGGGGTTGGGTTATAACTGCAGGTCCTGGCTCTGTTAATCAAGATGCGTCATACCCAAGTGGATCCGAGAAGACCCATGCACCAGCAAGTTTTATGCAGAGTGGTGGAAATCTGGCTAGTAAGCCCAACAAAACTGACAACTATGAATAATTCTAGGAAAACCCTTTTGGTTATTTTGATCGGTGAACCCCTACAGACTAAGGGAATATAAATAATCAAGTGATGAACACATTATTTGGATTTTATAGCTGCTTCAAAGACAGGGAGTCACCACTTTTTTCTGTCTCTGTTGTTTATCATGCCTGTATATCTGAATGAATGATACTTTGGTGCTCCAAAGCTCCACTGAACTGTGGAGACTCTAACCGATCTAACCACATGTAGCATGTCCATACTGACAAAGTTTATTGTTATATTTGTAGGTCTATGTATAATTTGAGCAACTTTTAACTACTGTGAACATCACAACAGCAACCACTAGGGCTGTCACAGTGATGGAATTCCCCCTGCAGTGATTAAGGGTGGCTCCACAGCATGATATGTGGTATTACTGCTATTATTTTTGTTGTTCTTGCAAATTACCTAATTTATCCTGATTTCAGTGCTTTGTAAATAAGTTTTATTATTAGGATAATATTATGTATATTGTTGCTTTTCAAATGACAAAGATGACAGTTTTAAAACAAATTAAATACTTGTTAGGGCAACAAGGAGCAATAAGGGGCTGAGGCTTTGGTTGCAGCTGGTTGCTATGATACAGAATATCTGTAGTAGTAAAAGTGTTGGCACAAAGTAGAGTACTTTCTCTAAATGAAAGGAAGGCTGAAGCACAAAGGGAGAGAGGACAGAACCGCCAGGGTGTGTGAGTTCAGTATTAATTTCCCCTCCATTGTTGTTGTTGTTTGCAATGTGACAGTTAGTCTTTGTGGTATTTGTCCCGCCCCTCCTCCACTGATTGGACGGATGGGTAAAAAGTGACAGTGACGAGCAGCGTTTTACCTAAGTTGAATATTTTTCAACCTTTGCGGACGAGAAAAAGAGGTAAACGTGCAGCTCAGAATAGACACTCAGCCCCATTCCCTATTCGGCTTTGGATTCATCACCCTTTTTAAATCAAACCATCTTTTAGCATTTTAGTAGCAATTTGAATTACAGGGTTTGTCTGGTTCATGAAATAGTCTGGGTCTCAGGTTTCCCTCGTCTCGGACATGTAGTAGCTGTAATATCTCAGGCAAAAACGAATCAGGTGAATATATTTTTCAGAAATTATTGGCTCAAATGGATCTCAGAGTGGATCTCCCAGGTCCATTTGCATTCGGATTTGTCATTTTAAACCTGCAAAGACCTTTAATGTGTGTGCATAACAAATGTCATGCATGCAAGTGTAAAGATGATTATACCTCCATGTGTATTTCAGAGGGTATTCTTTTCCATTTACCTTTTTATTATTTTGCAACCACAAGGGATCATTTGCTTGCGTGGTAATGGTTGAAAATATTTATTTCCATGTGAATGAATTGCACTCCATTGCAAACTGTAATATCATGGCATCACAGTCTAGTGATATTACATATTGCCAATTCGTGGACAGCTGGATCGATGAAACTAATATCTTCTAAGGCGTGTGTGGCCCAATTTGTTTCTCAGTCATTTTCTATTTCAACTCCAATTTATCCCAGATGAAAAGGAGATTGTACACAAATACATCACTGTATTTTCGTTAGATTGAACACCTGCCGACTGAGCCAAGCGTGAGGAGCGATGGCTAAATTATTAGACAGCCATTCCCTGTAATGCTCAAACACAGCATGCACATGAGGTGCAGACCCAGGGGGGGTATGTGTGAGTGTGACGCCCTGAGAATACACCTAATATTATACCAATTCAACCACGATAAATTTGCTCCAACCCCAGTAATCAACAAAAGTAGAATGCAGCCCCACATTAGAGTCAAATACAACAAAATACCACAGAAAGGGAGAGTAGAATATTGTCAATTGGAATCCATTGAAGCGGAAAATTAATGTTTTTTCTTTTTTTTTTCCTTTCTGGGGAGGAAGACAGGCTTTTTCTGGTATATAGGGCAGTGTGTGTGCAGGAAACAGCAACACTGTTAGAGGGAGCACAGCTGTCAGCAAACAGATTTTACTGCTGTGGGATTACCGATAATCCTGGAAGATTTGACAGTAAATCAACACAGGTGACCCGAGCAGTGAGGAGGACTGGCGAGGGGGGGAGAAAGAGACGGGGAAAAACAGGGGGAGAGGGACGAGCTGGTGGGAATAAGGGCAGCAGAGGAGAAGGAGAGAAAAAATGTCAGGAGGCAAATGGAGAGAAAAAGAGGGAGAGATCTTAAAGATTAAATGCTGTGAGGCCACTGTGTGCCACTGGCTTTTAAAATATGCTTGTGTGTGTGCGTGTGTGTAATACAAACCCAGTGATGTAGCTGTCAATGCACTTAATGACCACACTCAATCTCCGGAGCATGACACACAACAAAATACTTACCACACACATTGTCGAGCGCTTAATCTACTGGTAACGCACCACACAGTATAATGAAGTCCATTATATCTTAAATACAGTAAGTTTCTTAGTAGTAACTGTACGAACATAAAGATAAAGACATGCGAAGGACTTTATAATATTGATGATTGTTGATCATTTCCTTGATTCATCAATTAATCATTTGTTCTATAGACAGACCCCTACAGTGCTCTCGAGCACTGTCACCATCGCTGCAGCGTCAGAGTGGAACTGAGCGTGCTGACGATGAAAGTGAGGATGTTTGGGTTAATCATGGTCAGCAGTCGCCTACTCCGACAGGCGAGGGTAGTCTGTGTGAACATGGAAGTTATTCAGTCTCAAAGTGCTGGTCTGAAATGAAGTATGACACAGCCTTCAGGGGGAAATAACATTAACGTACCACAGCTGTCTTACCCCGTAATTAATTAGTAATTTAACCCAGCAGGAATTAGCTCATGATTAATATCATCAAGCTCTATCATGTCTCGCATTGTCATCAGAAGAGATGCATCGTTTATTAAAGACTGGAGACACATGTTTCTGTTGGTGTGGAATTCCGGGCCAGGTAGAAAAAATAATGGCGAGTGGCGGCTCATTGTCATCATCATCATCATCATCATCATCATCATCATCATGGCCCACGTGGGCAGATTATTCAGTCTTTAGCAGTCCAAGGTCAGTCATTTGTCAGGACTCAGAATATGATCGCAACGTGAGGAATTAATGAAGATTTACAGAAGTACAATTGATTTCATGAAGCAGAGGCTGTTATTGTCCACGTTTTTTAGTTTTGTTTTTTTCAAAGCCAAAGCTACAGATGGAGCAGCTAAAAACAGAAGGTCTTTTCTGTGCTCTTAATACTGAGCAAAACGTTTTAGAGGTTTTTAGATTGTAATATTTATATTAATGGCATTTCATGACTTTAAGGCAGCTTGATTTTGGCAGAAATTATTTTAACAGTGGTTTTGCTTAAACTTTAAACATAATTGAACTGAATTACAAACAAAAAATAAATGTACACTAGAATTACCGCCTCACAGTTGTATGCCTCTGCAACCTGGTCAAATTACAGTCAGTGAAAATATGGATGCTTCACACACAGAAGATCTATACAGTCAGCACAGTTTCAAGATTAGAGTCACCAATTCAGTATCTGAGCAAATGTCTCCCCTTCTGTTCCTGAGATATGACGTTAACCTTTGACCTTTGGATATAAAATTTCATCACTATATCCAGTCAGACATTTGTGTGAAATTTTGTCCTAAATAGCACACAAATTCTTGTTTTATGGCTAAAAACATGCTCTGTGTGGTCACAGTGACCTTCAACCGCCACATTCTAATTAGTTCATTATTGAGACCAAGTGGACGTGTGTGCCAAATTTGAAGAAATTCCCTAAAGACGTTCTTGAGATATGGCGTTCATGAGAATAAGACAGACACAAGGCGAGGGCAGAAATTCCATTTCCATTTGTTTTTTTTTTTGGGGGGGGGGGTGCACAATAAACAGAAATATTTCTCAAGAGCAATTTTTTTGGGGGGGACCGACAAAGTTGCAGTCAAATTTACTGTTTGAACACACATAAATGGAACCAGCATCAAATGTATTTAAAAATTATATTAAAAGTAATAATAATGTTTAGAACAGCATCTCTTATCAATACAGTAGTCCCTATATAAAGGTTTTCAATATGTTCAACCTGCATTAACAAGAATGACTAGCAATGTACATCAAATATGTGTGTGTCGTTTTTCTTATTACAAAGACTGAAAATCACAATGAAGATGGTTTCAGTTTGAGTTTATCTTGTCATCATATATTTATGTGGTCATTCAGTAAGTGTCACTCATTTTATCTCGGCTACACACACCATACTGGTTATTTACAGTAGTAGGAGAGAGGCAACGCCTGTTAACTGAATTAAAGCTAATATATGCCTAACTGGATTTAATTTTCCCAAAGACACAGATTTATTTGTTTTGCTGTCAGTGTAAAAAAAAATGCTCACATCACCATGAAGGCTGCCAGAGACTGTGATTGTTCCTTTTTTTTTTTTTAAATCAAGTCTTCATTTATTTAAAAGATTAGAAACAAAATCACACCATAGCAACGACTTTAAATGCAGGAAAAATATACTTGGAACTTAATTGCTTCAGGTATGTTGATTTTAAATATAGAAATATTACAGTTATCATTTGCAAAATTTTTCTCTTTCACAAACACACTTCTGTAAATTGTAAGAATCCAAACTGCACTAAAATTGGTCCAAAATTCTTTGACTTTGAATGATTTTTAAGCGGCCGGGCTGTTTTTATGACTGCTGTGTTCATGCAGAAGATTCAACCGCGAGGTAATGAAGAGAACAAAACGCTGTCTGGTTTCGACTGGTTCTGTTGAAAAGTAGAAGTAAATAAAGGTGTCGGACATGTCTCTTGTTTTAAGTGAACTTTTGCAAACTAGTTACTAACTGGAGTTCAGTGTCCTCTACTCTGACACTGAGTGCTGCTGTGTGCTGGTGTATGCAGACACGGACCAAACTATTGTGATGCAGGTGAGGGGGGAGGATGCAATATTTTTTAAAGCTATAAATGCATTGTGTTGCGTTTATAATGGGTACAAGTGCTTTCAGTTTTTATTATTATATAGTTTAAAATTGTATGGTTTCCTCAAATGATATATTCCCTGTTTTTCCCTTCCGTGATTTCCGCCTATAACACAAGGTCACAGTGACCTTGGCCATTGACCACCAAATTCTAATCAGTTCATCCTTGATTCCAAGTGGATGTTTGTGCCAAATTTGAAGAAATTTCCTCAGGGCGTTCTTGAGATATTACATTCATGAGAATGGGAACGATGGATGGAAAACCCAAAAAGACTGTGCCAAAGCCACGGCTATCGCCCGCACAGAGGCACAGAAAAAGATAAATCAATTTATGATATAAAATATAAATGTGGCACAAAAAGAGATGGAGAGTCCTCGGGCTGTTGGCAGAAGCAGTGTGCTGTGATTACTCCGAGCAGCATGTATGGTTAAAAATATATTTGAATATATTTCTGCCCCATTTTCACTGGTAGTCTGAAGTCCCTACATTTATTGCAAGTTGCTTTTTAGATGTAAAATTCAGAGGGTCTGAAAAGTCCTAAATCTAGAAAGAAATTTGCCAAGTTGGCGACACTGCGCGCACTGCTGTAAACCAAAGGGGCGTGCTGGATTTTTAACACAAGACAAAACAAGTGTGTCACTGCAAAACAGAATGCTGCACAACTAGCGTTTTTTTCACGTTTTATCTTGCTTTGAAAAATTGTTGGAAGCTAAAATCTTACTTAAAAATAAAATGTGATTAATCGCCCAGCCCTACATGACTATATTTTCTTTTTTACTTCTTTTTCAAATTTATTCATTTTCATTTTCACACATATACATTTTGAACATGTAAAAACTTTTACAGGATATCTTGGCAAAAGGCCTTAAAGAGTTAAATTCTTTACATACAGCACAATGTTAAACGTGGGTTTACAAGTAAGGTGCTGCTGCAATATTGGCAGCTTATTTACTTCCACCTACAGTAAGCATCCATCTATAAAATGACAGAAAACAGTTTTTGTTTTGTCAGAGAGTCAAAACCCAAAGATTTCCATTTAATTACACAGAAGACAGGTAGAATTTTCTGACATCTGAGGAACTGACACTGGAGAATGTTCAGCATAACTGCTTGAAAAATGATGCAAATGATTAATAATCAAACAACATCAACTTTAGATTTCAGCTCCACGAGGACATTTTCCAGTGATGAATGCAGTTTGAAAAACCACCCTGATGCTGCTGCTATGTTTGAGTATGCTAAGCATGCTAATACGACTCAGGGCTTGAGGGTCCCTGTTTGTTCTTTTCTTGCATGTGATTATCGGCTAACTTCTAGTCATGAAGAAATGTAGGCAGAATCTGGCTCTCTGATTATTGTCAATCAGCAGCGGCAACATTTAGAATTGAAGCTGCCAAAACAACTGTCAACTCCAATGTACTTCCTGACATTATGATAAACATCAAATAAAAAAACAGAGGGATGAATTTGAAAATATTCCACAGACATGTTGCAGCTGCCCCGTAGCTCAAAAATTTTAACCAACATTATTGATGTCTCTGAAAAACTGATGTTTTTATGTATTTTCTTCTGAAGCCAAATACCTTGTATTCCACTTTCAGTAAGCTTTCAGACTTCTCTTGGGCAAGAGAACCAACTGAATATTACATGAAAAGAGAAAGAGAGAAGAGAAAGATGCTTTAATGCTGCTCATTTGCAATGTACAACTTTTTTTATAGCAGCGCTGTGATGGTCACTGTGTAGCTCTTAGATGTAAATCGCTCAAACTCACCCGAGTTCAAAGGCAGCCCATCTCTGCCTTTGAGACATATTAAGTGGAATTTTCTAGATTTGGAAAGAAGAGTTGAGCTCAGTGACACAACACAAGGTCTCCATCAGAGCTACAACAGGCTGGTCTTACACTGAAACCTTGGTCTCCATCTCAGTTTTCTTGACAATGTAAAGTCTTTACAAACTCTCCCAGGCACAGCAGTGTTATTCTGGGACGTACTAATCTTACAGTCAGCCCGCTCCCGATCTGTTTTGGGATTATGATTTTGTCTGTTCTGCTGCAGGCTGATCAATAAGGTAATAGAAATGATGCCGTAAAAGAGGAACTGGCTGCTGCAGTGATGTGTACCTCATCCTTTCCTTTGTTATGGCTGTGCTTTGCTACGCTATCCTTCGGCCTATCAACAGCCTTATGGGGCCCATTCATAATGCACGCACAGGGGACTGTAACGACTCCATAAAGCCGAGATCCTCCATCTCTGCTCCAGAATGGTGTATTGATTGGGCCCTGGTAAGGGTGAGGGAAGGGCAGCTGGGTGGAGGCGCAAGGCGCGCGTGCACAGACGCACACAAGCGCATACACACGAACACACTCCCTAATCTACTTCAGATCAGTGCTCATGTCCTCTTGGCCCCGGCCACAGCTGCTGTCAGCTCATGATTTAGCTCCAGTGTTAATGAAGAAGCGGGGTAATTCCACTGAAGTGGAGTGAGGATACACACAAAAACAAGGTGCTCACGGAGCTTCGCAGAGGAGACTGGCTCAAACACACACACAAAAATGACATTTGTGCAGATACACGCATGCAGTCCATACATTATTTACTAACTACAGATCAATGTAACAATTGTGAGTAAATATTGATGAGAAAATTATGAGTGACAGACCTAATGAAACAAGATATAGACCTCGTAGTGATAATTATTAGGGAGTAACATGACTCTGACCTCCATATTACAATGGCTGAGATGTAACTAGTATTAAAGGGTTAGTTCACCCAAATCACAAATAAAATATCTTTTTAATTTTGCCTATTTCCAGAGTAGGCATTCAGATAGCTCTGTTTTGATGTGGTGAGTTATTTGAATGTTCACTATTGATGCTTTTTTCCCAACCAACTATACTGGAAGTGTTGGAATTTTGTTTGTGTTGCTTTAAGTCTCAAAAATTATATCTCAAAAACATATTACCAGAAAAAAAAACAGATGTATTACTGAAGACAATCTTAACCGTTAACTCTTTTAAATAGGAAATATATCTTGCTGAAGATAGTCGTCTATAGCAAAGTCTGCGGGTTACCCCGAGTAACCACAAGATCATTTAAAGGAATACCTCAACCCTCAAATGACACGTTGAATTTGTAAGAAAAACTGTTTTTCTTACATGCCTCCAGAGAACCAAGAGTCCAAAAACTGGGAAAATTCTTGATGAATTGAAACCAAAATGTTTCTTTACAAATTCTCACACAACTCATGCACTGTAAACCAAGTCTCTTTACCATGGTGAACAGAACAGAAAGTGAAACTCATCAATGCTCTCTTGAGCGAAAAACAGTAATTTCACCTCCCTGAACATGGGAGCTGCTGGTCTACCACTGCCTCGATGGGTAATTTGACAAACAGAATCAGAATCAGAAATACCTTATTGATCCCAGAGAGGAAATTGTGATTTGTCGCCCTAATGTAAAAAATGGAGAATAATAATTAAGAATAAGAGTATGAAATATTAGTATGAAAATAGAATAATGTTTGTGGTATTGTGTGACTCTGGTGAATCTATAGTAACACAAAGCAGCAACCTCCAGGGCTACAACATGAAGCTAAGACGAAGTGCCAAAAACTGCAGTTCTTTGAACGACCACTTGAGGCTGGCTCCAGTAGTGAGTCAATCCCTATAGATCCCCACGTGCAGGGGGGGGATTTTTATAGAACTCACTCGTTTAAATGTTATTAAGGCTTAAAGTGAGGCAGAATTAAGGATGGGCTGCCCTTGCTCCTCCAGAGCCTCTTGCCCAAATATGCTCACTTCTGTCTCCAAAAAACCAACATGGCGATGGCCGTAATGCCAAATTTAAGGCTTCAAACCAAAGTCTACAAACCAATGGGTGACATTATGGTAGCTACATCCATTATTTTCACAGTCTGTCAGTAACCCTTTAGAAAACATCAAAGTGACACACTAACCCAATCAAACTACTGATCGAGGTGGTGGACCAGCAGCTCCTGTGTTCAGGGAGGTTAAATTACAGTTTTAGTCAATGGAGTCTGGCTTTGAAGAGCTTAGATGCATAGATGATTAGTTCAGTTCCCTGTTAGAAGAAGCTTTCTGTTTGGGAAGTACTGAGCATATAATTGGATAAATGAATTTGGATTATACTGCATGATTTGTTTGAGAGTTTGTAAACAGACGTTTTGATATGATTTTGACGTTGTTGAACGTGGATCCCGATGACTTCAATTCATCAAGAATTTTCTGTTTTTGGATCCTTCATTCATTGATTTGATGTAACAGGTGGAGGAGGTGGTGAGGAGGTGAGTAACTGATATACCAATGGTCATTTCGGGGGTGAAGTTTTAAATTTATTGATATTTTAAATTTTGGCACGTACTGCTAAAGGGCTGTGTTGGAGAATAATATGCTGTTTGTGATTTGGGTGAAATGTCCCTTTAATGTGACAAAAAAGAAGGAGTGCTGCAGACCTTGCTCAGGCAGGCAGCTTCAGCTGTGCCACATAATCCACTATTCATTGCGACACATACAGTACCCTGTCAGACACACACACAGTGAGGTGCTCCATTCAGTCTGTCACATGAACTTGCTCCTGCCTTCCCTACAAAGGCTGCCGCTGCCACACTGCTCAAAATATCAACATCTGCCTGTACAGCTAAAACCCTCCCTCCCTCCACCCCCACCACAGCACTATGATGTAGTGCCTAATTGTAAGGTTCCACATGGGGAGCTAGTTCGCCTCCTTCACTTCCTTCTGTCTCATTTTGCGTGTTAAGATATACGCATTGCAGCGAGTGACAAGTCAGCGCCTTGGCAGGAAATATCACCTACTTATTTATAGACTTTTTTTTCTCAATAAATCTGTCTCACAAGTTGTCAGACTGAAATAGAACAGTTGAACATGGCACCGTATACACTGCACTTAAAGATAAGATTAACTGCACTCTCTGTACTTATCAGCAGGTGCTTTAATTCAAAACCAGAGATATGTTTGTTCTCAAACCAATCAGTTAATTTTCCTCCTTTTCTGAGGCCACTTCCAAACCACTGATCCCTGTCGTATATTCAAATATACACAAGTGCTCTTATCTGCAGCTATTTGTTGCCTTTCACTTCACCACGCCGCCCCTCCTCCCTTCCACATCCAGCGTCCAGGACCTTGACTGGCTCAGCACTAATCTTCAAGTTCATAAGCTCATCGACTTCAACTCTCCCGTGTTGTTGTTTGAATACTAAATCTAAATCAGTTGAGCCGGTGCCAGAGTTCACACCAAAATTTGGAATTAATTTAATCTCATGTTTGTCTTGGTTGACAGACTGTGGGCCCTCGGCAAATCTCACTATGCTTTTATTCTGACAAAGTGAATGGTAGAAAGGTTTGCTGCCAGACATGCTATCGACTTCAGAGCATCGATACAACTGGATTCATAACACGACACAACACGACACACTGTTGTGTTTTCAGCCTGTCCAGCATCAACTAACCTTGTTCATCATGCAGTGAGGAGGTCTTCAATCGTTCACCTGATAGAGTATTGCAAGACTATGTCTTTTGGCTTATATCACAACCAGTACTCCCAAGCTGCAGAAGTGGTTTGTAGGTTTTAGTTTCTGTTCGCTGCCGTTATTTTACTATTCATCTTTAGGTACTAAAGCGCTACTTTTTCATAGTTACTTTTTATGCATGAACTCAACAAAACTAGGTAATAAAAAGTGCAGTTTTTGTTTTTATCCAATGCCGTTTAACCAGCAATTATTTTGAGACATCAATAAAGAGATAACTCTAACTCCAATGTTACCTGTAACATTACTGAATGTAAAACTAGCTATAACCAATTACATACACTGAAAATCATACACTGATTTAAGACTTTTTTGTGCACTTAATAGATATACTTCTAGATATGCTAATTTTGGTCGCAAATGTATTTAAAATCAGTGTTTGTGAGGGCTTCTCCTTTTCTAACCTAGTTCATCCACCTGACGGATGTGACGCATCAAGATGATTCAACAGCATCATTACTACACAGGTGCCTTGGGATGGTCACGATAAAAGGACACTCTAAATCAGGGGTGTCAAACATACAGCCCGGGGGCCAGAATCGGCCTGCAAAGGGGTCCGATCCAGCCCACTGGATTATTTTGCACACCTAATGTTGAAGCACATGTGAAGGCTGAATGGTTTCAAGAGAAATTTAAACAGTGAGAAGATACTGGACGTAAAATACTCTCTCTACAACAATGAATACTTCCTGTGGTCAGATATGAAGATATTAAACATTGAGCAATATATTGTCGACCAGCAGCTTTAGTCCAAAAGAATCTGTATGAGACGAAACAATATGGGTGGAAACCTGCTGCTGAGGCACTGACTAAACTTCAGACTGTAAATGGTTTGTAAGGCAGGTGATGACTTAACCGTCGTCTTCAACTGCTTCCACTTTGGAGGAAAATTATGATTGTGATTGAATTATGATTATGAAAAATTTACATGTAATGAAAGTGAGTAAATGTGGAAAAACTGAGACATACTGTTGAATTTGCATATAATTTTTCTTAGGATATCACAGTCTATTTGTTTTGTAAATAGAGGAACAATTTCAGAATGTGCTTCTTTAGACTAAAAAAAATGTGAAGGAATTTTTACTTTTAGGTTATTATGCAGTGGTTTTACAGGTCCGGCCCACATGAGATCAAAATGGGCTGTTTGTGGTCCATGAACTGAAATGACTTTGACACCCCTGATCTAACATATTCAGTTTGATCACACAACACAAAGCCACAGATGCTGCAAGTTTTGAGGGAGCGTGCCATTGGCATGCTGACTGCAGGAACGTCCACCAGAGCTGTTGCCTGTGAACTGGCTGGATGTACTGCCAAATTCACAGGAATGACATTCAAGGTTCAAGGGTAACAGCTCTGGTGGACGTTCCTGCAGTCAGCATGCGACTGGCACGCTCCCTCAAACTGCACATTACAGAGTGTCCTTTTATTGTGACCATCCCAAGACACCTGTGTGTTAATGATGTTATTCAATCATCTTGATATGTCACACCTGTCAGGTGGATGGATTATCTTGGAAAAGAGAAGCGCTAACATGAATTTTAACGATTTTGTTACCATAATTTGAAAGAAATATTTCTATTGAGTTCATAAAAAAAGTCTTAGATCTTTAATTTAAACCTGTGAAAAATGGGAGAAAATCAAAAGTGCTGCATTTAAATTTTTGTTCAGTATATTTAAGATTGACTGCAGATATAATATGAAAACAAAATGTATTTATAAAACTGCAAATTGTCAATTTCATATTCCAGTATATGTACAATAACTTAAAAACAAGCAAGATAAAATGTGATTAAGTGAGTGTTGAGGTGCTTGTAGGCAGATTTTGTTTCCTTTGGGAAATGCCAGTTGAGTGGATTTGCCCAGTTCCCAGTCTTCATGCATAAGATATTTATATTTAGAGAATAATATTGATTTTCTCATCTAACTCGAGGAAAGAAAGCAAAAAAAAGTATATTTCCTTAAGTGTTAGACTACTTCTTGAACAGGAACAAACTTAGCCAAAAAAATAAGTTTCAGACAGATGCTTTTCTTCATCAGGCACTTTTGACACTGCAGGAAAACAAAAACGTTACGCAATGAAAGCAGCCAACTTTGTTACATGAGTTTCTTGATTCTTTGGCAATGCAGTAAATTATATAATTAGGTCACTATTGTGTGATGAGAGAGAGAGCAAGCACAGATTATCCACCGTGTCAACCGGGCTGGCGCCCAGGGGCCTCCAAAACTCACCAACTGAGGCCTCATCCTGTTTGTTTTGTTGGGTTTTTGTAAATGAAATGAGTTAAGTTGTGTGTGTGTGTGTGTGTGTGTGTGTGTGTGTGTGTGTGTGTGTGTTGTAATAGGAACCAATGAATGCAGAGTTATTTCATTTGCAAATGAGAAAAATCTTGTAATTGACTTTCTGGCTGTGTTTGTATCATGACGATGACGATGAGTCAGGTGTCTGTCCAAATTGAGATTGCAGCAAGGCTGTGAATGTTCAACCAGAGGTTCCCAACTGGTGGGTCACGGTCAAAAAGTAGGTCGTAGGTCCATGCTTAATGGACCGCAAGTGACTCGCGAACATGTCAAGCTTCTAAAAAAAACACACTTAATTTTTGAAGTACGGTGAATTTCCGGTACAAGCTTTTATTTTGAAGTGCTGTTTCCTGTTGCAGATTGAGTGACTAACACAGAGCTACTTAACAGAGACACCAAACTAGCTCGACGACATGAATATATTAAATTTAACTAATGACTAATGAGAAATCTGGACCCTGTGACTGGACCAGTTGGGAGCCACTGTGTTAGACTGACGTTACCTTAGCTGAGACAGAATAGATGACATTAAAGTTCGCTGCTAACTAACAAACATGGATAGAAATTGTGGAGTAGTGTGCAGCAAAGCTATAGGCTAAAAAAGAAAAGCATAGCAGAGACTTTGCACTTCGGTAAAACACACCAACTATCTCGACTTTTCCCAAATGTCTTGCGTAAAGCAGGCCTCCTCTCATAAAACACACATTATGGACTCTCCTAATTAAATGTATATATTTAACGTATATATTCTCATCTCTAAGGTGTTGTGTTTTTACAATAACAAGTAGTTAAGAGTGGTTGTTTTGGGGAAAGCTCTAAGATTTTGTGCCCAGGGGCCCCTGCATTCTTAATCTGTGCTTGAAGGAGAGTGGTATTAAAACAGTATGTGTCTGATTTTCATCTCCTAAGTAGCATGGTTAGTAGAATATTGCAGAGTGTAACTGCAGCGAGGCTGCCATTCAGTCTGAAGCAAGGAGATGTGAACTTGTTTTCTGTAATCACATCTGTTTCATCTGTTTAAACAAAAGGTTGCACAGTGAATGCAATGAAAGGCCTCAAAGAATGAAAGTTGTCTTTGTTTCTTTGATTATGTAATGATAGGTTTATATATTTGTGCATAAGGTGTCACCTGAAGACAAATCCTGTAAACAAACCAGCATCAGAGTTTGGCCTATAGGAGGGCTGAGGGTGGAAGGTGAAGGCATCCCATTAAAGTCTGAGGTTTGTCCCCATCCATCACTGTTTGGCCCTCTGAGGGGACATTGAAAAAAAGTAAAATAATTAAAAAGGACAGGGTGACATTTGCATTTGTATCAGAGGGGAAAACAGGCGTCGCCTGAACATACTGTGGTGACTAAGACGAAACTGATGACGACAATGTTCCTCTCAAATGCCAAATGTTGGTCTCTTGCCCTCTCTCCTCTTGTTCACACTTACTCATCATTCTCTTGATCTCCGTTCATCTCAGTGTTTTTCTGCCTGTCTCCCACCTGCTGACATTCACCTCATCTGCACCTGTCCTCTCCGACCTCCTGTCACTCCCTTTGTTTTCCCCAAACTCACACCTTCTACTCTTGAATACATCTCTGCTCGTTACTCATCATCTTCCTGTCCTTCCAACTCCTGCATGCAGCTCCTCCTCTCTCAGCAGACAGCGCATGACAGCGCATGCCCCAGCCACCCCCACAGTCTGACACAAGTTGCCACTGCACAGCTCCAGTGCCGGCACGGGTGCCCTGTGACACCGGAAGGAGGGGCTGGATGGCGTGAGAGGGGAGGGTGGGGGCTGCAGAAGGCGCTGCAAACATCAGGCTGACTGGAGAGTGAGCTGGGGCGGCTGCCCACTGGCCTGCAGTCACGTGATGTACAGCAGCCCACATGGCAAAACACGCGCATAAGAGGGACGTGTGTGTGTGTGTGTGTGTGTTGTGTATGGATGACATCCCATGAAACCTTCAGGGGCAGATGAGTGCAGTGGAGACTGAACGAGAAAGGGGTTGTGATGGCAGCACGCGGCATCTCTTTTGTTGTCAGACAGAAGAGAAAGGGAGGCATTCACTTGCCGCAGCAACACATGCCTCCATCAGCTTATTCATCAGCTCCAAGTGATGCACTTTTTTTATCTCATAGCAAACAGAGACCAAAACGAACCAACATTCCTGCGTCTGTAGCATTTGAAGCACTCCAGCCAGACATTAAACACACACAGTCAGACAGAAATACTGACGCACTGTGATCTGAGCAATGGGCCAAACACAACTGAATCATTCCCTCATCTGGGGATATTGAATCCAAAGGAAGAGGTGGAGGGGGCAGGAAGAAATAAATATGGAGTATGATAGCGAAAGAGAGGCAGTGAGACAAACAGATGATGCACAGGGAGTGCATGTAGGTGAAAGAAAAGATTTAAATACATGTAACACAGCTCACAGAAACGCTTCAAGTTGGGCCTCATGGAATAGTAAGGGAGATGAATGAATAGAAATATGAGGGGGAGATCATGCAGCCGGTCGTGAGCAGTTTGCATAGTCCTGGGTAGCAGCTGGCATCACGCCTGCTTAATGGAGCAACGTATGATGAACAGTTGAAGATCGCACAATACTACCACTACCCAACCACATGGTGAATCACCGCCATGATTCTGTCCACCAAACGCTCCCTCTCAAGGGCCAACTCATGCTGAGTCACAATTGTTGGGATAATAATGGAAGCACATGGAGGATACGACTGCCTCTGCACCGCAACGCATGATGATACACGCAAACTCTTTACGTTAATGCATTTGCCTCCTCAAAGGGATTGTTCAGATCTTTTGAAGTGGGCTTGAATGAGACACTTTTTCATAGTCAGTTTAATATATACAGTAAGTGTCAGTCAGCAGTTTGGAGAAGCAGGTAGGAGTACTGAGCTAAAAGTACTGCTGTGGACGGGGGCAGCAACAAAACATTTTTAGCCACCATAAAAAAATCAATATCAGTTTATATTGAGAATATTTCTAATCGTTTTACCTTGCGGAGGCAGCCCTCTCTAACAGAGAAGCCATCATTTGCTTCAGCTCCCCAGCATTGCTCTCGTCAAAGTCACCAGACCCCATTGAGAAAAACAGTAATTCTCCATCGCTGAACACAGGAGCTGCTGGTCGACCGCTGCCTCGATCAGTTAGTTAGTTTGTGTTATTGTGTGATTGTGGTGAATCTGAACTAACCATTTAAAATGCCAAAGTCACACAATACCACAAACAAACTAAGTGATCGAGGCAGCGGTAGACCAGCAGCTCCTGTGCTCTCCAAAGTTAAATTAGTGTTTTTCTCAATGGAGTTTGGCTTTGAGAGAGCAATATAGCCACTTCAGTTCCTATCTGAAATCGCTGTCTGATGGCAATTTAAAGTTGTGAAAATATTCTAAAGAGGCGCACACATAAACTGATACTGATTTTTTTGGGTGGTTCAATATGTTTTGTTACCGACTGCATCCACAGCAGTACATTGCTTAGCTTCCGTGGTGGTACTGGTGCCTGCTTCTCCAAACTGGGGGTGTGATTTAGATAAGACTATTTTCACCACTTTACCTTGCCATCAGAAAGCAACTTCCAATGCCAAACTAAAGCCGTTATATTGCCCTCTTCAAACCACGACTCCATTCAAGAACAGTAAATTAACATCAGTGAACACAGAAGCTGCTTGTCTACCGCTGCCTTGATCAGTTAGCTTGTTAGCTTGTTAGCTTGAAGCCATTAACTGCTTCTCCATCGAAGAGGGCTGTCTGGTAGGGTAAGCGGTGAAAATATTCTCAATATAGCGTACACTTACACTGATGTTGATTTTTTAAGGTGGCTAAAATACATTTTTGTTGATGACCCTGTTCACAGTAGTACATTGCTCAGCTCCCATGTCAGTACTCCAGCCTGCTTCTCCATACTGGGGGCATCCTGACTCACATCTACTGTAGATAACACACTGATTTTGGACAAGAACCGCATACAGGCCCTCTTAAAAAGACACAAACTATCTGTTCAAAGCTGCTCAAATTAATATTTTTATATCAACAATGGTCATTTGTAGTGAATTACTGGACAATTACAACCTGACTCTGTAGTCCCCCTGAGCACCACAGAGTATTTTAGCTGCTTTCAGCTCGTTATTTTGGTTTTCTAGCGTGCAAATATGTCCTCTCAGTTCAGTCTCAAAGCTCTCATCAACCTCATCTCCAGCCCAGTGGGCAGCTATTTTCAGACAAGAAGCTTTTTTTTCCCCCGAGACAAAAAAAGTTAGTAACTTGCTGGTGAATATAGTAAAAGATTTAGTAGCTAGAGGCTGGTGGGGACCAAAAACAGAGCCAAAAGAAGAGCAAATATTGGACTTACATTTGGCAGGTAACCAGAAACATGAAAACTTGAGTGCAGCTACATGCTGGTGCAGTATCACAAGACAGCATCATAAAATTTGCAACAAGAGCTAGACAAAAGCTGCACAGTATATTAGATTTATTCTCCTTATAATCACATTGGGTGTGTCGCCCACACTGGAGGATGAGTGAGAAGTCTCAGGAGAGGATTAGTTCAGCCCTTGTGTGGGAATTTACTGCATCACCATGTGCATTAACATACAGAGCAGCGATGTGTCCAAACAGCTTACTTCACCCTGCTAGTGTGTTTAGAATGGAATAAAACAACCTATAGGCAAATCAAACACAAACAATTATGCCCAACAGTTTATACAATTCAAATGAATGACTAATTACTACGGTAAATACTGATGCAACTACTGGCTTCAGGAAAAAGACGATTTCAAGGCTATCAAGAACTGTGAATCAACAAATCCTCCCACGTTGCAAAAGCACAAACATAAATACACAAATGGCTTGAAACACAATATCACAGCAAAGAGTGTCTCATTTTGCGATGTTTAGAGCTCAACTGTACTCTGAGCAAACTGGGCCAGTTGTCCTATGACTAAAGAAAGCTAGGATGTTAGGGATCACAGGTGCATCTGAGTGAGATCAGGACATGTTATCTATTTATTTACGGAGCCTCAGGCAACAGTACAGTCACGGCTGGGTCAGTGCTAGAAATGTATGTACTGTATTTGTGTCTGTGAGAGTGTGACAGCAGTGTGAGGGTGGACCAGAGATGCATTAGCCAATGTGGTAATGACTGGGGGAACAGCAGTCTGAGCCACTCAGTCGAAACATAAAACAATGCAGACAAGGTGACTTTGTCTTAGCCCAAACATGGTTGCTTGTGTGTGTGTGTGTGTGTGTGTATTTGTGTGTACGCACCCTCTAAACAAGGAAAAGTGGTCTGATGGAAGCTAACTTGGCTAAATGAAAGGCGTGTTGGAAGGTGCTCGACTGAGCTTGGCAGCACATCACAAGACTAACTGGCTCTTGTCAAAAATGAGAAGGTTGTGATGGAAGGGGAAAACAGCCAGGACACGAGGGTGGAGGAGGGCCAGGCTGAGACACGTTGGCATAATAATGTCCCCGTAGTGGAAGGTAAAAATATGACGAAGCACGTTGAGATGTCACGCAAATGTAAGTTCTGAAGACGTGACCCGTCAGCTGGGTCAAAGCTGGTTTTATATGCAGGTGTAAATACATTTCATAGTATGATTACCTGGGCTAAAATCATCACAGTACCCAATGATGTTTTGACTGTGAAATAAAATAAAAATGATAATTGTCTGAAGGAGTTTTAGTGTTAGAGGTGGGAATAACTACAATGACTTTGCTAATTTAAATGTTTTAGTTCATTTCAGCACAAAGATTCATCGTTACTGAATGTGATTCTGTTCATTCTTCTTTTCTACATGATCAAATCACTGTTTAAAGGTCTAGTGCAGGGGTAGGCAACCTGCGGCTCCAGCACCAAAGGTAGATCGTTAGCCCCTGTTCAGACAAATTACAGTTATTTTTTTGACATTTTAATTTTCCTTTATCATTTTTGTGGGGCTAAAGTGACTCTTACATTTGCCAATTGTAAAAATGTGTAGCATGGACTGGTGGCTGGAGAGGTGCCAGTTCACCTCCTGGGCACTGCCGAGGTGCCCTTGAGCAAGGCACCGAACCCAACCCACCGCCTGTCCATGGGCAGCCCCCTCACTCCGACATCTCTTCACTTAGTGCATGTATAGTTGGATGATTATGAAAAGCTTCAACTATGTTTCAGGAAGGGAACCTTTTTTGTTGCAGATTTTATTTGCAAGGCCTGGGAGAGAAGACAGAATATTTTGTTCAAGGATGAGCTGTTATAGTATGTTGGTTTCTTTTTTGTTGTTTTGAAATGAACTGAATTGTTATGAATTATCTGTGAATGCTGCAACTATCTTTTTTGGTGTCTTATAAACCCTAGACTCACAAGTCAGTCTTTAGACGCTTTGCTGAACTAAAGACTGATGTCTTTCTCCCTGATTTTGTGTTTAGATGGGCGGATACAATTTCAGAGTTTTAAAAAACTCCCTGCGTTGCAGAACCAACAGTAAATCTGCAGGACGGTCCTTCAGTGGCTCGCTGAACTCTTGTGCTCGTAAACATTGTCTGACTGCGTTAAAAGTTTTAAACAAAGTCGCTCTAAGTCCCTCATTTCCACAATCTTGTGGACTGAGCACACGTTTGATAAAACGGAGTTAAATCTCTCGGCATCCATTTTCAAGCTCTCTGTGTGTTTGTTTCCTTGCAGACGAGAAAAGGGGGAGTGCACATTTCCAGGAGGGCGTGTCCTTTTCAAAAATGCAAGAGGCGTTGCTTTGTTGCCGGCCGTTTTCTCCGGTGTGTTAAACACACTTTAGAAAGGAGTGTCCCCAGACAATCAGAAGGCGGAGATCTCCGATTGTCTGGTGGCAAGACTATATAAACCCATGAGGGCTGGGCACTTTTAGGTGCATGACACAGGAATAAAATAAACTAAACTAAAACTAAACTATAGGTCCTGTTTGTGCATGTGTTTATTTTGGACCTGTGTGTAATTGACAATGGAGTGAAAAAATTTAATTTAACAAAGTATATACATTTTTTTTTTTTAAATTGTCAACTAAAATGTGCGCAACACATCTAAGGCCTTTTCCTCTAAATTTTCCCAAACCCCAAAAGCGGTGGCTTGTATTCAGTCTCCCTAGTGAGGCTGGATATAGATTCTAAATCCAAATCAAGGCAAAGTCTTGGAGGCAATAAGTTGCAAAGTTAAAGTACCAAATAATCATCAGTAGTCCACTGCACAGTAGCCACACAGTGGTAAAACATATTAATGAATGCTCAGTTAGATCTACTAGAAATACTTCTTTATAAGGCTCAAATATTTCGTGTGGCTTCAGACATTTTGGGCCAAAAATGGCTTTTGATAGTATAGATTGTTGACCCCTGTTACTGAAAGCACACTGAGTTTACGCTTGTCATATGAAATGTGCTATATAAATGAAATTGACTTGACTTAACTGTGTAGGATTTAGTGGCACCTACTGGTGGGGTTGCAGAACTGAACCCTCTCCTGTGTGCCAGGCATGTAGGGGCTCGAAAACCAGGCGGCCCTATCTAAAGCCAGTGTTTGGTTTGTCCATTCTGGGCTACTGTAGAAACAACATGGCGGACTCCATGGGGGAGGACCGCTTTTGAAAGTAGCTGTTAACAGCTCATTTTAAGATGATGAGGTCATTATACACTAAAGAAAACAGTTATGAATATTATATTCCACTTCTGCCAACAGACACCCCTAAACCCCACATACTGTACCTGTAAATGCACTTGGTAAATTCAACAGTTAGTTAATGCAGCACTGTTTATACTGCTGTATCATTCAGTGTTCAATCATCCAACTTTGTTTCACTCAGTACAAAACTAAGCTTGTAAAAGCACTGTTTATAGGACTAATAACTTACCAGCCAATTATCCAAGACAGAATTATGACTTGATGATTGTAGCTTTTGCTGTCTTTTAAAAAGATTTTAGAGCAGGTATGCACAATTTTTTACATATAAATGAACATCTGTTATATTCAAGCCCTTGCCAAATGAAACCCCACAATGATGATTAAGCCTATCTACTCCAAGGAAAGCTTTTACATTTCTCAGTATTCAGGAGGTTTTAGTTTCTGGGGCGTTTTCCCGTGTAGGCGCACCAGAAGTGATGCGTTTTATGTCAGCCGCAGTGAAAGGGGGGAGAGATTAATTTATTTATTAGATTTGTTTTGTTTCCCCTGTTCTTTTCTATTTGGCACTGCCTTTGGTTTTGTTTTATCAATGCCTCATCTGAATGTCCCTGGATTCTGATGTATTTTTGCTATACTATGTATGCTGACAGTTTGAAATAAAGATTTGTTTTATTTTTAATAGGGAAGATGGCTATGGCGGAAACTATGGAGGAAAATCCAAAGAAGCGTCAAAGAGTGGATGCACCACATAAAAATGAAGCTCCATGTTCGGAGGAACGTCAAAATATTTAGAAGAGAGTGCTCCCAGGGGTTGGGGAGGTGCAGCGAGCTCACCTGTAGGCAGACGTCATAGGCATTTGTCAACAGTTTTTATGTAATTCCTCTCACTGCCAATAGGTGGAGACAAAAGCTCTGCACTCTAGCTTTAACGAGAAACTTACGCGCAGTCTGCCACAGGACTGTTTTGTCATCTGCTGTTTCGAAGGCCAGAAATAAACTGCGATGCTCAAATGTAAATGTATTTATTAGTGTTGCATCCCTGTGAGTTTGTGTCAGAGTTGACACACGGAGCTGAAATGCCATGAAAATTAAACTGTGAACAAAAGATGCTCCATTTCCAGGGTTGAAGACAAACATTTTGCATGTAGCGTTTGTTGCAGCAAAACTAAACTTCTTATTGATGTAAGTCAAAATGGTTTCACATTTTTGGGGACTGCTGTGAGCGTCAAATATGATCAGGTAGTGGTAAGGTGAGGTGTTGACAGTGAAGCTACTTTGTACTACTGCTCTCTAACTTATGTCAGGAAAGATTCTCAGTCATGGTAATCATAAGTGCTACATCATAGGCAGCTGGACTTGCTCGCATTTCTTGAAGACCTACAATGCAATCCTGGTATCCCTCCCTAGATGACTTATCACCCATTCACACCTGGTCCCATCTAACCCTAACGACTCACATGACGGCTGGGTGGGTCAACGACTCAAATGTGACTTCAACGACCCTGAAACTAAGAGCTCACATGTGACCTTAACGATTCTGTAAGGGTCTGTTGCAAGGGACTGAAGAAGCTTCTTGGATGGGAGACGAAACGTCTTCAAGACAATGGGACGTTTCCTGGTTAAATATAGGTTAAATTAGAAAATATTAATAATAAGTAAAAATAAATAATATAGGGTGTCAGGTGTGAGCATTGATAAATGAAACAGAAGACATTTCTTTGGTTGATATCTGATCCAAGCTAGACGCTGTAGGAATTATATAATAATAATAAAAAAACATGGTGGATCGATTCATTTTCACAGTGTTGGATTTCTCAGTTTCATACGATCCGTCTTTTCTTCAGTACAGAGGAGCTGCATTACTTTTCACCTGTGTTTTTGATACATGGTGGATGCAGCTAATTGCTATTCATGTTTTCGGCTTGTAGTGCTTCAGCAGCCGCTGATCCTGGCCCATTATGAAATGACTTCCTGCAAGGAGTTTGTCATTTCACCAAAGGTAACTGTATCGACCACAGCAGCAAACTATGGCAACAATTTTCTGGCAGTATTTCAGTCATCTAAAGTGCATTACTCCTGTAATTTAATCAGAACTGACCTTCCTTTTAACACTGTAACAGAGCTTAAAAATATCAAAACAGCAATGTGAAAACAAACTAAGTGCAAGTAGGCACAGAGAACCACAAGTACGAGCAACCAATTTATCACTCTCTAAAATACCATTCAAACAGCAGGATGAAACCACTGATAATGAGAATATGACGTGTTGTTAAAGTAAAAACAATGCTCCATATTGCAGCCCCAACACAAACTTGCACCCAGAGCCGAGTAAAAACATAATGTTATTCCTAGGACTGCTGCTAAACTGCAGAAATCAATGTAGACTTTTTTTTACAGCTCTGAAGAGCCACTGGTCCTCCCTTTATTATCATTACTTGCTGCAGAATAAGTAATGGTGAGCAAAATGTAAATAACAGGGCACTTAATATATTTTTTCTGGCTCTACTCACAAGCTCAAAGAGCCAGCAAATACAATATAAACGTCCCGAAACAACAAGGCTTTTTCCTGTTTCATCACAGGCAAATATTTCTTTCAGATTGCTGCCCATTGGGAGGCGTTTCAGCGGCACACTCAAGCTGATGCTGCAAATTACATGTGACAGAAGCAATTTGGGGATATTTTCTCACACACAAACTGCAGTAAGTGTTATGAATTAGATTAGGCGGGGGAATATTGAAAGTCTGATACTTCCTCTGCCAACTCAGCAGCTTTAATTGATAATGCAATTTTATTTCATTCTCCTTTCCCTTCCTTTTGGGGAGTGTATGCTGATTATTATTATTGTCCATATCTAAAACAGCTGCACCGGATAAGTGAATACCAGGAAAGCATCTGTGTGCTGCTGCACATTTATACATGAAGAAAACACTCCTGAGATATTGAACATTTCAATGCAAATGCAGATATACCAATTAACATGCACCTGTTCTTTATGTGTTCAATTCCTACCTCTCTGAGGCAGCCCATGAAATTGTTGCTAACTGGAGATCCAGGCAGGTCAGCAGTGCTGGGGCTCCCACCCACGTAGAAGAAATCATCAGAGCCCAGCATGGTGTAGTCTTCCTGGGTGTAGCCAGTGGTGGTGAGGATCCCATCAACGGAGATGGTCACCTGTCGAGGGGTAACACATAGCCAAAGCCGAGCCATTACACTCTGGGATTCGATCCTGTGCTGTATCTAAAACACACGTCCTTCCTTGGTCTGCATTTGAAACGAGCTATTTGAACTGTCTTTCACTGTAGGTTGCTTTCTCATTGAACCTTTCTTTTTTTACAGAAGGGTTGGGTACCTTGAAGCGATTGTTTTGGACCAGACAGCGTTTGGATTTTGTTAATGGAATTTTTGCCATAGGATTCACAGGACAGGTAAAGAAAATATGGCAGAGGCATATTTTCTTTATCTTTGATGGGGGTAAGAGAATGGATCATAGGTTTGGTTCTGAAACTTCAGGTTGGGGGGAGGGTTAGTACAATGTTCAAACCAAGGACAAATTGATCGCACTTGTCTTAGGTTTCGGGATTTATCTGGTAACTGCAGACACACACATATACTGTACACACGTATGTGAGCACACACACACACACACACACGCGCAATCGTACATACATTCAGTCTCACAACATCAGTCACATTCTCCCCTCTCTCGCAGACATTTACATTTACATATCCACGCACATGCAAAACAAAGGGAGGCTTTTCACACCACATCAATGTGCAAACCAAGGTCATCACTGTTAGAAGGCAAATTAACCACATTTAATTGGACATGTAAGGGAGTAAGTGGATCAATGGTGCCATACAAAGCTGGAGCAGGCCACACAGGTGCAGAAGGCTCATGCACGATCAAGACCAGAGCCCATATTCAAACACACTCTCAGAATAGCTGATCTCTGATCAGGTTTAGCTCAGGTGTCATGGTTGTATTTTCAATGTCACAGGACCAGACCGATAATCCTAGATCAGTATGCTTATTCTTAGAAATGTTATGCATATGAGCCTGGGGGTAAGGGTGATCAAGGTTAGCCACAACACACAAACACCACTTTCACCAGCATGCTACAAAAACACACAGGGAGGGCAGAGTGAGTGATACAGTGACAGGTGGAAGGTGAGTGAATTAGAGTGTTAGTGGTTATTTGGGTGACAGGGTTGAGGTTATATGAGTTTGGGAGGTGAGAGGTCGATGAGGTGTGGGCATGCCATGCGCCATAGTGAGTTGGAAACAACTGTCAGAGCTCCCGCAATGAAGGTTAAGGGTTGCCATTTTTTGGTCTCTTTTAGGGCTCGGTGTCGAGGTCACCATCTTTGGGATTGTGGCAAGCTTCTGTCAGTTCTGGACGACAGTCCTCACAAAAAATGGGGACTTTTTGTGTGAAAAAAATAAACAAAAAGTAAGTTGCCTTGACAAAAGGCAAAGAATTCAATTTTTTTACTTGTTGGAAATCTGCAGTAATGTGGAAGAAACAAAGAGAAAAAAGTAAAAGCCAAAGTGAAAAAAAAAACAGGATGGGGGATTGTGGGGTAAAGAAGGAGGTTGTTGGCAGGTCAGGGAGGAAATTGAGAAGAAGCGAAGAAAGAATTGCCTGGTAATACAAACCCATCTCCTCATTTTTTGATAAGAGTGTCTAGGATGGAACTCAAAGAGAACGAATAAAAGAAGAGAGGGGGAGGGGACACACGGCAAACCCAAAAAAAAGACAATAAGAATGATATCTACCAGACAATGTAGTTTGTTTACCATAGCGTGTCCAATGCCTGATTGCTTTCCAGAAAAAGGGGAAGAAAGGAAATCAAAAGAATAGTGAACAAAAAAGGTTGTTAATAAGGATGGACAGAAAACAAAAACCAAAAGCAACGATGAAGAATTAGGATGTTAGTTAGTACATTAGTTGGTTAGATATTGGTTAGTAGTAAAAAAATGACTTTTATCATGGATGAGTTAGTGTTGTGGTGAAAAAACGCTACACGATTTGTCAGAGATTCGCTGCAGTAATAAAGTGCCAGCCTGCCATCCTAGCCAAATTTTCTACACCAGAGTCCTGCAAGAAGAAAAGACAAAGAGAGGTAAGATGTGGGACTGTCAGATAAAAATTTGTGTAGGATGGCTCCAACCCCAACAAAACTTGTAGTGTTTTTTTCTTCACCCTTAGTCTAACAAAGAGTTCCTTTCAAAGCGGAGAGAAAATGATTGTGAAAGAAAGACAGATCTTGAAGTAGAAAGCAGGCAAGCAGCCCTTGGCTCTTAGCTTCTAACCTGCTAAACTGTGTCTTATCCTGTTGGGATTTTCAGCTACACCTATTTACTAACCTGTAGGGCAAAAGCTTACTGTCAGGGAGGGTCAGGAAATCGGCACTTACTTGTCGTGCTGCTCTGAAAGCAACACTAAATGCTGTCTCACCTTGCAGACAAACTAAAGGTCGACAAAGGCACTGAACAACTCCACAATTTGCAGCTAGCACTACCTCCATACAGCACCGGCTCTCATTATCCTGTTCCTCTCTTGCTACAGCCTCCTGTAGACAGCACTGCTTCATACTAGCTCCACCCGGCTGTAATACAAGCTAATTTTAAATCACATTAAGAAAATGGTAAACAATATCTGTCAAGTAACAAATTCTGCTTATGTACAACAGATGCACATCTTTGATGGAAATGTATTTCTGTCTTTAAAAAGCATCCTGATCATCCGAGCTATAAATACTGCATTAATGGACGGCTCAAAGGCAAACACACTCTGCCTGGCTTTAAAGTGAAAGTCTATATTCTCCACGAGCATAAAAAAACAGCTTCTGAAAGCAAGGAGATAGCGACAGCGCCTGATGGAAGTGTCAGCTTAGGGGAGAGTGAAGCAAAATAGAATTATCAGATAACTTTAATTTGAGGACACAGGGAACTCAAGTTCAATGGGCTGATAAACAGGAGAAAAGAAAATACCTAGCATAATGGTGCTCTGACTAAGCTATCCATCACCTGCTTCGCCCTGTTTTATAACTGTTCAATTTGTAGAGAAGAAGTTGAACGATGGAATTAAATTAAAAGAACTCATGTGTTTGTAAAGACAACCAAAAATATGACATCTATCTCAGTAATGTTTCTGAACTGTGGCGATGGAATGACAACCAATCAGAACAAGGTGACATTCTTAACGCCAGCTCTCTCTCAAAGCTCTTGGAAGCAGGTAATCTAAAGCGAAAAAAAAAATTCCACCTGTCTCCAAACTCCGTCCATCACTGCTACCCCCGATTACCTGTCTCAGGTTGCGTGTCACTTTGATGTCGTGCCAGGCGTTGTCATTGAATTTTCCATTGACCGGCTCCACGATGGCCTCAAAGGCCCCGGAGCCCAGATTGATGACCAGGGAGACGGCCCCATCTTTTAGCGCCAGGTTGACATAGTCTGCGGATTTCCCTGTGTGGAGGAGGAGGCCGTTGCGTTGCCAGGTCTTGAAGGACAGTGTGATCTCATCGCTGCTGCTCTGAATGGGGTTCTGTGACAGGTCGTAGCAGAAGTACTCCGAGCCACGGAAGGTGGCCACGTTCTCCTCCCTCGCTGAAACGACAAAGGAAGAAATAAATTGTTACTTTTAGCAGTGATATTCCTTTTTCATGACAGTCAGAGAAGGAAAGCGACAGGGATGGACATGAGTACTCGAGGACTCAATTGGGCATCAGTATTTGTTCAACAAGTAATTCCATTTTTGTGCATGCTTCATAAAAGAAAACATACACACTTTATGTTTCAACAACACTCTGCTGAACTTGTGATTATGTTAACGCACAAAACCACTTGGCTATAGCTAGGAAAAGATTACGTTTTGGATTAAAATCCGAGTTTTGGGGGTGCAAGAAATGTAGCAATGTCTCTGAAAAAAAAACCAAACTGCTTTTTGTGCCACCATCCATGCTGGAAAAACAGCAACAGGATGCTAAAATACAACCGGTTTCGTTTTTTGTTGGTCTCGAACAGTGATCTTTGCTTGGTTGGTGTCTCGCCTCGGTGTTACATTATCCACCTCTCTCCTTATAACATATATATATGTCACCTCTGACATCATTTGACACCTTAAGACATCACTCAATCTAACATTACAAGCAGAATGGTGTAATATTAAAGTTGCGTATCATAGCCAAGCCGCAAACTCCTGGGCTGAAAAATGAAGCCTAAGCAATGTGCCAAAAGCTGCAGTTCCACTAATGGCCACTAGAGGCTGCTTCCAAGAGCGAGTCAATCCCCACAGACCCCCATGTTAAAATGTACAACTTTACAGCAGAAATAAACGTGTACAGCCTAGTGCAAAAAAACAAGTGTGAGATTTTATATAACTGACCCGTTTAAATGTAATTGTAGAGTCTGTCAATAAAAAACATTACATTTAAGGCCTCTGAGGGGCGAACAGGGAGAACTTGTTTGGACGTGTGTTCTGGTCAACAACAATAAACCAATTTCCAATTCATCACATGTGCTCACACAGATAAAACATTATCTGTCCATAATCCATCTAAGTTAAGTTTCCATTTAACAGTTTCAAAGTCCATCCAACAGTTCAGTGCCCAAGTTTCCATTCGTCAGTTTCACTTTCCACGCTACAAACTCTTCATGCTGCTACACAAAACACAGTTTGCTTACCCTGTCACACACTGCTGCTCATCACCTGCACCTTACCAATATTACCTGTCTTTTCCTGCTCTAGTGCACCACCCAGTGTACAAACAACAAAACCGCATCTTTTAACATCGAGTCACTATTAGTTAAACATGAATCAAAACGGATACAAAGAATGTTATTGTGGCTTCAACAGTAATTAAAGGGAAATTTCGGTTTATTTCAACCTGTCTCCTATCGTCCTAAATTTGTTTCAAGTGACTAGTGACATAAAAATAATAGTTAGCATGTTAGCCGTTAGCCTAGATACAGCCGGGGCGCATAGTAGCGTCAGACCTGTTAAAACGTAAATGAACGGGCAACCTTCAAGTGCAAAGTTAGTCCACTAAACAAGCTTTTTTTCCACAAAGACCGCCTCATATCGTTAGGATAAATGTCAGAGAACATATAGAAAACGACATGCAAACGTGTTGTCTTACCTTACCGGTGTGCTGCCATGTTTGTTTACCATTTAGCTCTGCTTTCCAAAGCGTGGCCGAAATATCGTGAGAACAAGCAGCAATCTCATACCGTGCCTGAAATCTCGTGAGCTCTAGATAAAGCCCAGCTGGATACTACTCCAGGTGGAGGTGTCTCGTCCTCTGTCACATCCAGACCTTGAAAATAAGGCTGCAACCGGTCCCATTCCTTGCAACAGAGGCATTCCTCTTCTGTGGGCACTGGGGCACAGCATTCACAGGTACACCACCAATCTCCAGAGCTACGCAGCCTTCCAGCAGCCATTCCTCCTCTCTCGTCCTCTACCTGTTGCGCCTCTCTCTCTCTCTCTCTCCTCCTCCGTTCTTCAATTTCACGAAGCTCTTCGTCAGTGTATTCTGGCTCAAACAAATAAGGGCGGCCGTCAAACTTTGCAAAATCAAATTCCTCCTCCACAAAGTCAAAGTCTGGCAAAAAGTCAGCCATTATTCTATAAATCTTTCATAAAAGAAATGAATGAACTTTTCAGGCTACTGTCCGGTTCTGCCTTCCAGCTGTTGCTGCTTGTTCTTGCGAGATTTCAGGCACGGTATGAGATCGCTGCTTGTTCTCGCGATATTTTGGCCACGCTTTGGAAAGCAGAGCTAGATGGTAAACAAACATGGCAGCACACCGGTAAAGTAAGACAACACGTTTACATGTCGTTTTCTATATGTTCTCTGACATTTATCCTAACGCTATGAGGCGGTCTTTATGGAAAAAAAGCTTGTTTAGTGGACTAACTTTGCACTTGAAGGTTGCCCGTTCACTTACGTTTTAACAGGTCTGACGCTACTATGCGCCCCGGCTGTATCTAGGCTAACGGCTAACATGCTAACTATTATTTTTATGTCACTAGTCACTTGAAACAAATTTAGGACGATAGGAGACAGGTTGAAATAAACCGAAATTTCCCTTTAAGGCTTAAAGTTACATATAGTTTAGGGTGTGACCACTGACAGCGGGTGCCATCTGTTGGCGACAATGTTGGTTAGGTAACGTCACTGTGGTGTAACCCCAGATTCACAGAGTAGCTAGCTATCACTACTTCAGTGTGTGTCAGTCTATGAATGTTGATTGTAACGTTCTGGTCACTAAAAAAATTCTAGTTCAACACTTAGTCGCACTAAAAGACCCTCTAGGAGTCAGATGTTAAGTTTTTCTAGTAAGTACATTTTGTTTTAATGATTTTTGCTATCAAAACTTTACATTACCATAAGCATTTTTATAAATTATAATAAATTCAAAATAGGAGTCCATAAACCAATGGGTGATGCATAGTGGCAATGTTATCTTATACAGTCTATGATTATAGCTAATCTCCACAGAGCAGAGAGGTAGGCGTACCCTACCCACATTTTTGCTGTGGTGTTCATTTAGGACCCTATTTTTACGTTTTTCGTTTTTCTTTTGGCAAGTACGTCATGATAATTCAGTGCCAGCACTCCAATATGGAAATCATTTTAAATGCCCATCCCTAGTGATTGAAACATTTCCAGTGTTGAAATTCAGCACCTGAGCTTGCTGTGATTCACCACATTTTCTCCTGAGTTATGTGCGCCATGACAACTACAGCCAAACAGTCATTATCTCATTCATTACCACATTTATTGCAATGTTTAAAACATGAAACAAGCCCAGCGTCCGTGTTGGTCCCAGCATCAATCACGATGCAGGCTCAGTAAATATGAGAACCACTGTGATGCTGCAGAGAAGGGTGCATCAAGCAAACACACTCACGCACACACAATGCACCGCTCACCATAATTACAGCTATGATAATCCCATCATTCAGTTCAGATCATAAAATCCTATCTGTACGACCGCGGGTTTAGGTTTCGTATACAGCCTCTAGACAGACAGACTACTTATGATGGAACACTATTCCCCGCTAATGGTGCGCATAAATCAAACTTAGCCTGATTTTACAGTTTTATATCACTCCGCTGTTGCAAAGTGACTTCCTGAGCCCATTTTTTAGATCGACACTGAGAGTAAGGTGAGACAGCTCCAGACAGAAAGTGAGGGGGGCTCGGGGATGGATGGAGAGACTGAGAGAGCAAAAATAAAATTGCTGGTCTGAGGGAAAGAGAAGACTACAAGAAAGAAAGAGTGGATCACAGGAGTAGTGTGTCCTTATGATCTGTGATGAAATAATTGACACTTCTCCTGCTGCCTCTTGAAAGGTGGCTTGACACACTGGTCAGCTTGGGTCTGGGTGAATCTATTACAGACGAGGTCAGACTGTCTTTTTTTTTATATAGCATGTTAAGTTGGATATGGCACCACTGACTCGGACTCAAGGGTAAGACTAGAAGATTCCTCTGCCAAGAACACAGTGTTCAAGACAGCACCTTTCAGAAATCGCAACCTTCAGAAAAAATCCCTGCCAACATACCGAACCAACTAACTGCTCTGGTACTTAGCTACAGTAGCTATGTCATTACCTGCCAATAATACAATTTTCAACGTGACATTTAATTTCCTCTGCACCAGCATTTTCTTTTGTGTGCTCCCAGAGAAGTCATGAAGGCTACAAGTGAAAGGAGAGAAAGCAGGAGGGCGAGAAAGCATACGAGCTGCAGGCTGTAAAGCTTCGGTTTGTTGTTTTGGATCAGGCTATATGTAAACATGAGGGAGCAGTGTTGTGGAGCCGGAACAAAGATACAGAAGGAGAGGGAAAAAAATGGAGAATGAGAATATTGAGAGTGAAACAAAAAGGAAAATGGAGTGGGGCTGTGGGATGATGGGGTGCTGATTCCGGTCATGGAGAAATTCTCCCCTTGGCGTCAAACTCATGTCTCTGTGCAGCACAGAGACAAGAGGAAATAGTATGGGAGGCAACAAAGGCCCTGTGAAAGCCCTTATCCATGTGCCAGGGGAATAAATAGAAACCCATTATTACCACTGAGACAGCGCAGCACAGACAGGCAGCACAGTATACGTTGGAGAATCAAAAAAAACCTCCATCTCTGCTGATTTCATGCATCTAATGTAAGAAATTGCACAGGCTTTCACTGCATGAGAAGCCTGCATATTGTACAACATTGTTACTGCACAATTGTCATCAAACACAAAATCACTGTGCTGTGAATACTAAAGAAACAGTTAGTGGCAAGTCAGTCTCACCAATCCTGCCATTGTGACTCTCTTTATAGCTATATATATAAAGCATCCGTTACATTGTCACCAGTGTCTTCAAAATAGGTCTCTAGATACTTGCTCCAACTGGCTTTATTGCACATCTGGACGAGTATGGGCCGAAAGCCTCTGGGGCCCCCGGGCTAGAGAGAGCCCTTGAAACAATTGGCACTGTAACCATGTTTTGTAAAAATCATAGATGCTCCACTGACTCTGGTGGGCCCTCTGTCACGTCTTGCCTGGAGGGCCCTTGCATATGCCTGATGGCAGGCAAATATAGAGGAAGGAATGACTATCCTAGCAAGACTGCTTTATGGTTCATGAAATTCATTTATTTTACTTTTCCTTAGAAATAACACAAACTGAATGTTTGAAGTCATTTAGCTGTTTATTGAACAAACAGACCGATGGGTCATTTAAATGCCACCAAGGAAGTACCTTCTGTCAAACAGCTAAATTCTCTATGAAGACAGCAGCATTGAAATCCTTCAGATCCACTTCAGACACCTGATCCTCTCTGCTCTCACCTGATCTAAGGTAGAAAGGTTATCGTCATGGCAACTCCCCTCACTTATCTGGCATATTCTAATAAGGTTGTCTGCTATAACAGGCACAGACCTACCCAGTTCCCTCTCCGTTAGCTCCACAAATGTATACAAATGTGCACTCTTTACATTTATTTTACAAATATAAGTCTCACTTTTTATGAACAATAATGGACGATTTTAACATATGACCACTGCAGACTTTGCTACCCGGTCGGTCGAGGTTTTCACATGTAAACATCTGAGTGAACACTGAGGAATAGGTAGAGAGGATTAGTGAAGGCTGCAACCACATCGACGAGCAGTACCTTCTTTGTGTCCATCTCAACAAAGGAGGACCATATGATATAAACATGGAAGGATTAGTCTTCGGCTGCAAGACCGGCTACATAGATCTTCTCTGCCAAGAATGTACAGGCATTGGATAGTAAACTGGACGACGTCCATGTCCACATCAGCTTCCAGCAGGGTATCAGGAACTGTAATGTCCTTAGTTTCACATAAACTTAGCTAAATCCTGGAATACCAGACAGAGTCATTCAACCAGGTGACTCTTCGTCTATATACCCATATGGAAATATTCAAATGCGAGTCGGTTCCTGCTCACCTGATCTGGAGTTATTGTCAATCAAACACAAACCACACTGTCTACCAGGGGTATTTGAGTCGTATATTATCACAGTGGTCTACATTCCAACACAAGCGAGTACACGAATACTGAGGCTGCCCTGTCGATCTCTGCTAACAGACCAGTTATCTTGATGCTGCGCTCATTGTTGCTGGAAACTTAAATCAAGCTAACCTTAAGAAGGTTATGCCCGACTTCCCTCAACATACTGAATACGCCACAAGGAGAATAAACACTCTGGATCACTGCTATAGGCTGTTCAAAAATGGCTACAGAGCAGAATCGCTATCCATGTTCAGGAGGAGTGACCATGCAGCCATCTTGCTGAGGTCAAAGTATAATCACAAACAAAGTCATATGTCCCCAGTGACACGAGAGGTTGAGAAATGGTCAGGCCAATCAGAAGCCATCCTCCAGTCTGCACGACATGACGCAGTCTGAGGCACATTCCAAGACACGACTGTCAGCGTCACCGATGACATCAATGAACTCACCGAGTCTGTGCTGGATTTAATTTATAAGACAACCACAGCAACTATAGGCAGAACTATAGTGAAATCATTCCAAAACCGGAACCCATTGATTGCCAGAACCATCTGGGACGCCATAAACACATACACTGCAGCCTAAAAAATGGAGCTACCATCTGGAAACATGGACAATTATAAAGCAGCAGAACATAATGTAAGATGAACAGTAACGCAGGCAGAAAGGGAGTACAGGAAGAAATTTTAACTATAATTCCAGGAGGGCAATCCCAGAAGCAGGTGGCAAGGTCTACGAACTATGACAGTACGTTCGGGTCAACATGCAATAAGCACTGCTTAAAGGATATTTATACCAGGCACTGCAAGAATAAGGCTAGGAAAATCATTTAGGATCCCAACCACCCTGATAATGGCCTTCTCTCTGAGGTCAGGGATGAGGTACTGGATACACCTGGGCAGCACTGAGAGGCTCAGGAAGAGCTTCTATTCTCAGGCCATGAGGATCCTCAACGAGATCACTTCATCATATTTATGACCGAATGGTCATAAAAACAAACGACCATTACCCTCAGCTGTACTTTGTGTTAAGTGATAACTGGCAAATGCTTAGTTAATGCAAAGATGCTTAAGATAATAAAATTATAGTGTATGTTAGCATTGCCATATGAGCATGTTAGCATGCCGATGCTACTGGTCCTAAAATCAGTGCAACGTTAAGTAGCTAATAAAAGATTTTATCTTGCTGAAGATCAATAAACTCTTATAATACTGTATTTTCATTGTAGAAAAAAATAACACCCAGCTTCCTTGTTTCCTGTGCAGCTTGCAATGTCCAATTTTATGTCTAATCATTTATTATATATTATATTTTGCCACTAAATAATAAAAGTAAAGGAAGAGGCCGCTTGTCTATAGGATGTTTGACTCTCTATATGTGTATTAATTATAATGATGTAATTACAAAGTTGCTGTGGAGCTGTAAAGACTATCAATAAAACATTCTTGCTATGAATAATAGAGAGGGCAAATTGATATAATGTAATATTTGTGCACCTCAGCAATATTAAACCCGTGGTAAGTGTATACGGATCCATAAAAACCAGGGGAAATGTATTGCCTGTTGAGACATGTTCTGTGCAGATCTGTGGCTTTCAAATCGATCATATAGCAGGGTCATTTTCCCTTATTTTCGCCATAGTCATCAATATTCCATTTGCGCGCTGCCTGGCCCATGCACTGGGGGCTGGGGTTCGATTTCAAAATCCACTGGAAGCAATTAGCTCCTTCATTACCATCTCCCATTCTCTTCCGCTCCCCTTCACCACACACACCCATGCTGCCCGAGCTTGGTCTCCAGTCTGACCCCAAGGGCCTTTGAGCAGGGAAGGACTGTCACCTTACAGAGCTCCGGTCCACAACCTTCAACCTCAATATGATCACCACAGGATTTCAGATAGTCCCTAATCACTGCAGGAGGCAAAAGACTTAGAGCATGTGAAGGGAAATCAGATGGGTTTAATGATAGGATTAGAGACAGGATGCATTGTGATTATTGTGGCAAAATACCGACTTCAGTTGGAGATGCTGCAGCTGTACGGCTGCCAAGCCCATGAGCTCACTGCACATGAATACTAGCTGGGCAACTAACACTAGTCCAAAGGAGAGTTTCTCTCTGGTGAAGTGAACTCAATCTGTGCTGACATCCAACACATCAACTGCATGTTTGCACTACATTTGCAGATAAACAAGCCCCGAAGTTCCAGACCTAAACATAGAAAGCTAAGTTCTGCTTTTAGCTATTGTTGTCTGTGTGACACCCTCAGCAACCAAAGTGATTCAAGGTTGCCGTGTCATCCCACACAATGCATTTAACTGGATCTGAAAACCGGCGCCTCATCTCACCCTTTCTCTCTGGCTCTCTGTCATATCCATTCTCTTTTCCTCCGTCCCCACAGTGAGAAATTAGCGTCGTTTGCTAATAACGGTTAAAAGCAGCACAGTTAGCCTGACGCAGCCAAACGTGAACAATGTGCTTCACTGCTTCCCGACATGAGGCTAACACTAACCATGCAACTTTGCGGCTTAAAGCTCAATGGTGAGCCATCACATGTCAAATAAATTTGGAGCATCATGGGTGATGTCTCTCTTCAAAGGCAGGCGGCACTGTCAGACAGGCTTATGTTGGAGGGAGATTTGGTAGAATATATTGCATGGTAATATTTAACTGGCCAATTACTACCACTGTACTGCAGCAACAATTAAAGTCAATCCAGGATACGAGAGGAGGAACGTTAGTGGGGAGGAAGCTGTGTGTGTGAGGCTCCTCCGGGATTTATTTTCCAGTCAAAACCTACACAAACTGCACCGAACGTGTCCTCTTCATGTCAACTTTCAAGATGTCACATGACATATCTGAGAGGTTGAAGTGAATTGTCACCCTGACACTTCTTTTCTCATCTTGTGTTTCTCGTAACCTTGTGAAGCCGCGGCGGACAACCTGTCTGAGACTGTCTTTTACGTCTGCAAGCACACACTGAGGAGGGAAGAGTGACAAAGAGGGAGACAAAAGAGAGAGATAAACATAAACAGAAGTGACAAAAAGGAAGCAGAAGAGTCTAGAACAAAAGAAAGCGAGAGATGGAAGCGGCGATGACAAAGGGAAAAGAGAGAAACAAAAGAGACGGGGGGAAAAAAAGCAGAGTTTGGGGAGACGGAGCGGCGGTGAGAGCCGGAACAGGAGAATGAGAGTGGCAGATGGAGGGAAAGAGAGACAGAGGCACTTCCAGCGGCTCTCCAGAGAAACGAGGTGACACTGTGTGTTAAGACGAGCAGTGAAGAGCCGTCCCTGTGGCTCGTGATTCCACCATTGATAAACCTTATTACTGCACCTGATAACACAGCACACCCATCAAATCCCACTCTCCCTTTCTCCCCCTTCACCTCCCTCAAAGCTCACAAATACCACCATAAATCCAACACTCCCTCACAGCCATACAGTCAGAAGCTCTCTGCAATAGCCAATTCCCCAGCGAAAGGCTTTTTAAATTAGTATCTAAGAATTGTGATTTCAAAGATTCTTGAAAGACCACCTGCTGAAAAAAACATTGCATTTAGAGTTCAGAAACCATCATTACTTATCGTACATGCTCATCTCATTGCAATATTTACAAAGTACATAAATAAAGTAAACCCATCTCAACTTCAAAAATGTTCAAGCAGAACTGGAAACTGCTGCAGAGAGAAATGAGGCGGACTTAGAAGAATACCGCATCTCGACTGCGACAGAGATGACTCAGTATGGTAGACAGGCTAGTGTTGTACATGGAGGAGAAGCAGGGTGGTCAGCTCCCACACTATATGACACACCGTCAACAACACCGCGATTATCCTCAGTGGACTGGTAATTTTATTAATAGACCTGCACAGAGAGCAGGTCAGCGGCTTGCCTTTGTGTTCCAGTGGTCTTATGGGCCTGCGCTGTGTGTAAGCTAAACCCAGTGAACTTGTCGGAGAGACTCGAGGGAGAACAGGGTGATGTCTGTGTTTTTAGCCACTTAATTTGTGCTGCTCCAGGGATGGCATAGTCGTCCGTCAGTCTGACACTTTGGACCTGAGTGAAATATTTAGACAGCTCCTGTAAACGATGGATTCCCGTGAGATTTAGTGCAGAGGATGAGTTCCAATAATTTTGATTGTACCCTGAGTTTTCCTGTAGTGCAAACTGTGCTGCCGTAACAAGGCCGTAGCCCTGAAGCAACACTGGGGGACCAGATGTGCTGGGGGTTCATTGATTAGCACTCGCAAATCGGCCAATTTTCAACAAACACATTTGCTTCCACTCCACTGAATTAGACTTTTTTTTTTTTTGAGCAAAATATAATTTATTTCCACAATGACCTTTCCAATGCAAAATGACGTACTGACGTTAACGCTACCTTTTCATGCATGTCCTGACTGAAAGTGAGGCGTTGTTATCGGTACAATGTTACAATAATAGGTTTTCTATCAACAACTAATGGGAACAGCAATGGATCCTAACTTTACAAAAATCTAGCAAGAACAACATTCTTAGAATGTATGGACAGTTGAGCAAATTAAAAGGTTTATTTACAATAACTTCCGGGTAGAAAACCCTCGCGTCATGTACATGAAAACCAAATGGTGCTGAACAAATGCTGCCTCATTTGGTTAGTTTTTAGCCACCTAAAAAAGGCCAATTAAAAAATTTATATCAGTTTATACTTAAAATATTCATTTTTTTTATTTCTTCTTCTTTTTTTATGTGTTTAAAATATATACAAAGTACATAAATGCACAGCAGTCACATCAGATAGGTCAGGCTGCCATTTTTAAGTATATATCTTTAAATGTTACAGTGATGGCTGAAAATGACAACAGAAAAGTTTTACATATCTCCGCAATTCAGAACAATTGCAAGCTGTCTACCCAGAAGTGAGTGCTGTTGTTAGCACGACAGCACGGTGATTTGAGTCTGTTAGCAAGCTAATGGATGGTATGTATGCTAGCTAGCTAACATTCTAACAGGAATGTATCGTAACGCTGTAAGGAGATAACCATTCAGGAATGTATAATTTCACAATTAACACAATCAACAGACATACAGCCTACATTACGCTCCTTTTACATTCTAGTTTTCCACTTTTTAATACATCTGAACATAATGAAATAGAAAGTACGGTGTTTGACACTAATTGTACTCACAGCAGTCGAGCTGTGGGTACAATCTGCTCCTGCTGGAGTACAGCAACGCCACTTGAGCAAACACTTTTTAATCAGTATATTGGGGGCGACAGTTTCAGCCTATGTGAATTTTCTGGAGGGTGTATCCTCTGCAATATATTTTAAGATCCCTGCCTTGTGCCATTATGAGGATATTGTTTCCATTTACAAAACTCTTTTAGTCTTGATGAGATACAGCAAAAAGGTATAAGGTGGATTTCAATAGAATTTCATGGTCCTCAGAGGATGAATCCTAATGAATTTGTCGACCTCCTACCCTTTAATTTAACGGCACCTCCTGATCAGACTGTCAACAAGGCACACATCAAAAACATACAGGGTGGATTAGCAATACTTTTTGGATAAAGGGCCCTTTGTCTTTACTTTAGCACCACTTTGAAAAACCTGCTACACTTCCATGAACTTTTTATGCAAGTACATGAACCCTGACTAAGCAGGTTATTATAGTAGTTCAAGCTGCACCAATCACCTTTGATACTGAATTTGGATCAAATATCTATTTTTTTGTGAGTGTGTGAGAATGATGTGAAACTATTTGGAAAAGTCTGGACAGGTTGATGTCATTTTTAAATTTTGTCTGCATTAGTGTGGACATGGCCCAAGGCGCCCTCCTGGGTACTGGCTGTGACAAGCTCCTGTCACTGTCACCTCCTGTGTGTTTTTCACCATGTTTGTGTGTGTGTATATATACATATACATATATATATATATATATATATATATATATACATATATATACATATATATATACATATATACTGAATCTCCTTATTGGCTGCTGATGGTGGACTCTCCATGGAGTGAGTGATGAGGTTTGGAGTGACAACAGGGGGGATGGTGTGAATGGCGGGGGTGAACGATGGAGGGGATGGAGGGTGTCTGAAGAATGGGGGCAGGCGCCTGAGGTCCAATCCCATCAACTGAGGCAATTGTGCGGAGCGAATACTGGAGTGAGGAGGTGGGGGCTGAGGATGAGTTTGCAAAGGAGAGAGAAGGAGTAAGACAGAGATGTGGTGACTGCTCTCCTATTACTAATACCGGATAATTAAGAGTAGAGGGGCTGTTTGGAAACATTGAGTCGAGGCAGGGGCTGAAGGAGGACACCTCGGACTAGTCTTTTACTGACCGTTGAAATCGTCTCAACGGAAATCAAAATAGAAGAGGCTTTTATTTTTATTAACATCACCACCAGGAGCATACCATGTTTGGAGCAATGTCCCACCTCTGCAGGCACCTACTACTTTATTTCAGTATGACAGGAAATCCAAATGTAGTGAGCTGGGTGCCGTAGCATTGTTTCGACCTCTCATTGTTTCGACCTCTCATTGTTCCAACCTCTCATTAGTCCGACGTCCCGTTGTTCCGATATGTGATTATTACTGTATTTGTGTACCATAGAGGATCAGCAACGCAACAAAAGTAGGCTACTGGTCGAGATACAAGTGTCATAGAGAGGAGAGAATGAAACACCATAACCTCCTGTTACTAACTCTGGGGTCGGGGTTGTGTGGGGAGCTCTCTGCGGTGCTGAACGGCTCCCGGCGGGCGTATTTCTGCCTTGATGGTGCGCCGCGACCGGCTCTGGGTCAGCTGGGAAAGGCTTGAGGCGAAGCAGGCTCACAGCTTGTGTGTTTGCCACTTTCTTTTTCATTTTAACCCACACCATGATCTTTTCCTGACCCTAACCAAGTGGTTTTTGTGCCTAAACCTAACCAGACCTTAACCACAGGGCACCATGATGATTTCAGAACAATGGGACTTCGGAACAATGGGTTTAATATAGTCGAAACAATGGGATGTCGGACCAGTGGGCTGTCGGCAAAATGGGCAGACCATGTGAGCTGAGACTTACTCAAGATCAGCTTTAATTCTGCAAATCTAAATTATGACGAAAAACATTTGTGAACCTATTTTTCACCTGACTTTTCATGCGACTAAAATTTAATAAATTTAACCTTTGAAAACAGCGAGGACAAAAAAGCAACACGGACGCTGTTTGAAAATGTAAACAGTGTTTTTTCCACTAACCTCAAGAAAAATAATCGTCAGAAAAAATGTCGGTACTGTATGTTTCTGCAAACCACAGATATATTTGCGGATATACATGTAGCAGATACGTTGAAAGCTTATGTTTTAGCAGAGCTCTGGTTAATGTGGTTGGGTTTGGGCACACAAACCACTTATTTATGACTCGGAAAAGACCATGTTTTGGCGTAAAATAACCTGTGTTGAGGGCACAACCCTGCTGGAAATGCAGCAATGTTACAGTTAAAAACAAGCGTGTTCTGTGTGACTATCCCTGATAGAAAAACAGCGACAGGTTGCTTAAAAAGCACCCGTGTTTGGTGCTTTAAAAACCGCAAGAAACACAGCAATGCCTTGCTAGAACTGGTTTTGTTGTTTGTTGGTCTTTAGCACCAGTCTGGAGCTTAGAAGCTCAGCCTTGGTGACACGCCATCCACCATCCCCCCAGAGTTGCACAGCACAAAAACTAATACTGAAATACATTACTGTCAAAAGACTAAAACTAACACCAGATGAAAATCAGGTGCCAAAATGAACACTGCATGAGGTGTGATGTAATCCATCACTATGCACATCTGAGGCCAGATTCATGTCCATGAAAACGCAAACCTTTCCATTTGCTCTTGCAATCTGCATGAAATTAGCATCTGATTTACAGAGGCAGGAGCTAATTATGCAATCAGTGGCTGTGGCTGCCATCTACATGTATTCTTTGAGTGAGGCACAGCTTTAAAGGTGCAGTGCAGTGATGGGAAACCCACGACAGAATTGAAAATGGGATGTGATGTACAGCAAAGCAAAGGAGAAACTACAGAATGGAAACATTATTTCTGTGTATAAAGAGAAGCTCAGAGCTGTAAAGTGCTCAGAGCTGTAAAGTGGTGAGTACAGCATTGATTTAATTTGTTGTTCTGCTGATGGAATACATGCTGTCGAAATGTACATTATACTAATTTACCATACAAGTAGTTGTAGTGGGTAATTTGAAAACCCTCACTGTATATGTTTGTTTCTTCCTTTTTTTTATTTTCTCCTTATTTGTTCACATTTGGCCAATATTTTAATACCTACTATTATGTGAGAATTTACTGCAGACCAACTGCAGCCCACCAATCAATTCGGTCTACAAATAAATAAAAATTAAAACCAGAAGAAGGCAAAAAAAAATCATGCATGTAACACACTTTTTGCCAGCAGAGCACTCCTGTACACTTGGCCTTATCGCCTCTGATCCCGACAACCCACCAGTGGTTTTGAAAAAGAAAAAAAAGAGAAAAAGAAATCGCCAAAGTTACTCTGTTCATCATAAAAAAGAGGCTGTCGAAACAGAAATTACTGCCAAATCTTGAAATTTCTGACAGTCCTTGAATGCATCATGTCTGACTAACACCTCCATCTGGTCACATGAGAAAATCTAATCTTTAAAAAATTATATTTCATCAAAATTCATTCATTCATTCATTCATCTTCTAACCGCTTCATCCTCTTGAGGGTCGCGGGGGGGCTGGAGCCTATCCCAGCTGACATCGGGCGAGAGGCAGGGTTCACCCTGGACAGGTCGCCAGACTATCGCAGGGCTGACACATAGAGACAGACAACCATTCACACTCACATTCACACCTACGGACAATTTAGAGTTACCAATTAACCTAGTCCCCAATCTGCATGTCTTTGGACTGTGGGAGGAAGCCGGAGTGCCCGGAGAGAACCCACGCTGACACAGGGAGAACATGCAAACTCCGCACAGAAGGGCTCCCACGCCCGGGATCAAACCGGCAACCCTCTTGCTGTGAGGCGAGAGTGCTAACCACCACACCACCGTGCCGCCCATTTCATCAAAATATCATTTAAAATGTTTCCATAATTAAAGCGTTTGCATGAACTACATCCTGTAAAAGATGTTAAATTCTGCGCTCCGAGGTGCAACTGAGATGCCATGATTGACTCAGCTGAAACCAACAGTCAGGTGACAAAAATTCAGTGAACCATCGACTAAACTGCAAATTGTTTACACAGAGCGGAGGATGACAGGTTGTAAGTAGAGGCTGTACTGTATATTATAACTGTGTCAAATGTACATACATACATACATACATACATGAGAATAACTGAGGGAAATGTCCAGCCCCTCTGCTATTGGTTTTTTGAAAACATGGCACTCCACAAATTGGTTCAGTGTCTGGCCTAAGGAAGGAGAAGGAGCTGGGGATTAAACCCTTGATCCACTCCACCTCCAGAGCCTCCTGAGCCCCTGCCACACCCTGGAAACTGCAGCTACAATCAGCTACATTTATCATATCTGCTCTCGTTATTTGACTGGCTGGGTGTCTGCTTTAGTCAGCCCTATCTGAGATTAAAGAGTCAACAATGATCAACTTTACTTGATTCATTCATTCAAATCATTGAGATCGCTCGGCAGCAGGTGGTAGATGGTCAACCATAATATGCATAATCATTTAAAACACCATAAAAAAGTGTTTCATAGCAGCTTATGGAACGCTAAAAGGCAGAAAGCATCAGCACTTTAGGGAAAAGAGAGATCAGAGGCATGTCCACGGGCAAATATGTCACACACCTTTAATATAACACCGCTCAGCTGGAGGAAACATCCTGACACAGCTCCCGTTTTGACGTGTTGATGACATCATTGTTTCTTTTGTTGTCTGTATTTTCTTTAAGCTTTCATCGTGCTTTTATGGTGTCACGTATTGATTGATTTACTGTACACTGCAGGCACAGCATTCATGAATCCTTTAGTGGCTTCCTTTTTTTTTTTTTTTTTTTTAAATGGCTGCAACTGTGGATTACAATATTATGGAGTCATCTGCGGTCGGTATTATTTCCATCAACAATCAAATCTCTGACAGTGTGTCTCCTGAATGCCGACTATTGCATCAGCCTGACAGCTGCCGTCCCGAGCCAAAATGGGAAGTGACGGCAGCGAGCATTGTATCGGTTTCGTGTTCTCCGCCACGCTGCAGAAAAGTGCCTTGATAGACTTGCATCATTCTGCATCTGTGTGGGTTTGTGAGTTATTTGTTTTCATCTGTCTGCCTGACACATTATATGTTTTACCGTAAAATTAGCTTTTCTGTTTGTGATCCAAATGATTTAATTACTTTAAGCTACAGAGAATGGATGCATTTGTATATTGTATTGGGCGACCTACGTGTGGTGCTGCGAGCGTTCACTGCACAGTACACAACCTGTTAATAATCTGAATGTACTGCGTGTGCCTGGGTGTGCACACATGTGCATGTTTGCTGCTGTTTGTATTTGAGCAGAGGCTTGCTCCGGGGTTGTCAGCAGGCGGGGCCTTCCCTGGAGCCTGTCAATCATCCAGAGTGGCGTTGCCTTATTGGCTATTATCTCTGCTGTCAGAAACCCGGCCGTGCCTCCACCTCCCCACATCAGTCTCTGTCAGTTCACACGCTGCCTGTGGATAGAGCCGTGGAGCATGAAGCTGCATGCTACTGTTATCATTACTTTTTGTGGCATATGCTGTTTCAGCCCGAGACGCCATCAACACATCACCTTTGGAATGACGCCTAATAAAATATATTTATTTAATGAGACTTTTAAATGCTGTCTTATTTCCTACAACTGATGTGTCGAATACTTAATCACCAACTGAACTGTCGAGCTTGATGTAGCGTCGGCATGCTATATAACTGCTCTCCACCCACACACGCAGGAGCAGCAACTCCAAAAAAGCAATTAACGCGTCCTTTAAATGCAGCACATCACAATGCAGTAAGACTCTAAGTATCTTTAAATGACTGCTAATTAATAATTCCCATTTAAAGCATATATTTTTAGCGGTAGCACATATTTAATTTGATGGGTGATAGCCTTCCTTCACATCTTTTTTTTTTTTTTAAACTCCCTGGTATGTTTATTGCTTATGTTGACACAGTTTCTAAATTTGTAACACCACATGGGAGATATAAAAGCCGACATAAAACACATTTGCAATTACCAGTGTGAGGTTGATTTGAAGGTTTCGCAGCACTTACAGAACTTCCAATATATACTGAGGTCTGTGTAGTGAGGATAAGATGACAGACGAAATGCTGGTTAAAATACAAACTGGATATCACAACACACGCAGGTTTGGAGAAGTGGTTGTTGTGGATCCCTGCTGTGCTAAGAAATGCATTAAGGGGGCTGAAGGAACTTTGGTGAAGTAAAGCTGCATCAGGCTCACCAGTGAAATTAAACAGAATCAAATAATGAAGTAAAAAAGTTAGAAAATACAGCTAATATTAAATATCAGTAATTGCTTTTTTCAGATAATAACACTGTGGGCGCTTATTTCTTTGGCTCTGAAACCATCAAAAATACATCTATTTAATATCTGATGGGTGAGGCAATCATTGTGATGTATTATTTGATACTGAGCTTTCTTTTGCAATGACTTCTTTTTCATGACATTTAACCTTTATTTTGAATTTTCGACTAAACTACAGCAATTAAATGATAATGGTAATTTTGCGAACTGATCTACTGGTGCACGCATCTTCCCTTTTAAAGCTGTTCTTAAATAATATAAAATCATATAAATGTTATTTTTGTCTTTGCTTAAATTAAGGTGATGGCTGGGTCGACTTATTTCTCCTTTCAACCACTGACTGACTGTCTGTTCCGAATAAACCAGCTCCCTCCTGAAAGGGTCTTGGGCCGACTCAAAGTGCGATGGAACGGTCAAAAGAAACGTAAATGACCTCAAAAAGAAAAATAGAATAAATAATTTGAAGCGCGGCACCTCATGGCAAGAGGGTCCCAGGTTCGAACCTGCCGGCCAGCTGGAGCCCTTTAGTTTGAGTCTGCATGTTCTTCCTGTGTCAGCGTGGGTTTCCTCCAGGTGCTCCAGCTTCCTCCCACAGTCCAAAGACATGTAATTGGTGACGCTAAATTGTCCGTAGGTGTGAATGTGAGTGTGAATAGTTGTCTGTCTCTATGTGTCAGCCCTGTGATAGTCTGGTGACCTGTCCAGGGTGAACCCTGCCTCTCACCCAGTGTCAGCTGGGATAGGCTCCAGCCCCCCCGCAACAATGAACCAGGGTACGCTGTTACAGATAAAGAATGAATAAAATAATTTGTATACAAAACAAAATGGAAAGCCATGGCTGTAATAAGACAAACATTTAACCTGAACTTCATATCGATATCTACAAATTAGGGATGCACCTTTTTACTGGCAAACATTGGTAGAAGCTGACATTCACTGCCATCGGCCTATCCATTTTCAGACATCAATTCTGCACAGGCTGAGAAGCCAGGCTTGAAACTAACATCCTCTCCAGGGACGCCTCTGGGACAAAAGGACACAGTAAACTCACTATCAACTCATCAGGGCATCCATCCTATTATTTCTCTGATAATGCTACATTGTGAACAACAAATCTGCTTTGAAATCGGCAAGAAAGCTAGTTAACGTGAGCTGTTAGCAGCTGGTGGCTGGAGCTAACTGCTAACGGAGGTTGCACTGAGTTAAATTATGATGCATTCAATCTCTCTTATGCATTGTGCGAAGGTAAATTATAACGTTCTCATGATACGTTTAAATGTAATCTGTCTGACAGAGAAAGTTATCGATGTTTTCACAGATATATAAAATAGATCTTAGAAAAGGAATTATGGTATTATATATAGTAAAAAGACTTTTGAAGTAAATTTTAATAAAAAGGTTGATTTATAAATGTGTATGACCAAAAGATAATTGAAAGATGTTGTAACGAAGGGCTGAATGACTTTAAAACAGTTCAGTTACTTTTTTATATGAAGGATTTCTTTGTTTCCCTGGCACAAAAAGCAGAATAAATAACAACAACAACAAAATAAACAACAACAACAACAACAACAAAATGATATCAGTATCGGCTATCAGCCAAACTGTTACGTTAGAGAAAAGCATTTGTATCTGCAATGGATTACAGTTTTGTCTTGCAAAAAATGAAAAATTAAAAAAAACAAACGCAATGCAACTCTAAGCATTCTAAACTAATGAGAGCGGGAGAGAGGCAAAGTCCCTCTCCAGCACTTGAAACAGATTAGCACACATTCCTAGTGGAAGCTGAGGCCATCTAATATTTATTACCTCTATAACTTACTCTCCTGTGTACTGCCAGAACATTTAGCTGCGTGCAGGAAGGCGAGGGGTTAAAAGGGGAACAGTGGTGCCATAAAAGGGACAATGAAATAAACATGACTCACCGTGAAAGAGCCCTTAAAGCCAATATAATCTAGATGGCGGGGTAGAGCCGGGTGCCAATGGCGGTTAACGACAAGCACCCCCCTCAGGCTTGAACTTAGACCTCGACTCAACAGCCAATCACGTCGGGTGCTATTTTTAAGATGGGGGTGAGCAGCAATTTGGTTACATTATTGTCCACTTAGACACAGTGAAAATCATTTTACGGTGCTCTGAGAGACAGGATAAAAAATGACTACGACACACACAGCATCTTTTCTCTCATCATATAATGTTGAGGTGCCATGTTTGAGCCGAGCACTATATTTATTTCTTGGACAGCAGATGAGAGTTTGGGATAAAGCTGCAGACAATTCAGGGAAACGCATTCAACACTGAGCTTAGCTAAAATTAGGAGGAAAAAAACCCTCTGCTGTAGCTTTAAATCCAGCTAGAACCAGTTGTAGCCTGTAGCCAAAACAATATGTGACTCTCGCTCTGCGCGTGCACGAGAGTGTGCGTGTGCTTCTGTGTGCAGGCATTTTGCAACGATGTTCTCCTTCAAGAGATAAGAGTAACGATAGATTACTCTCACCTTACCCCAGCTTTCTCCTTTTAACCTTTAACTGCAGGGCTGATTGCAAACTTTACACATAATGCTGTGGTCATAGAGGGTGCAGCATATGTCTCAGTATATACGCACATACAGGATACAGTATAGTGGTGTAAATAGGAGGATACACACCGTCGGATGCTTTAAACATCAATGGGCGAATGGTAATCTTGGCATATGCTGGCGACATACACTACAGCACACACTCACAGGCACACACTCCATCACGTGGCAGCATCACTGATGCTAGAGGCCTGGTCACTGTGTGCCTGGGTGCTTTTTCCTCCCTATATTATTCACTCTGGATCCCGCACTCTCCACCTCACTCCTTCATCCTGTCCCCTTCCTTCCACTCCTACGCCACATATGTTTTTCTTGAAAAGCGTGTGCGCAGCTCCGGGGGATGGGGGAGGGTCTAAGCCTCACGCTTCCCTTGCCGAGCTTGGCATGGTTGAACCAAACTCAGCAGCTCCAGCGTTCCCCAGCCTCCTCGCAGCTTTCTAAAATTAGCAGACGGATCCACAGCCTCTCTGGGGAGGAGCAGGGACCAACTGACATGTCTGCAGACTCATGGAATCATATGGACCATCAAGCTTTGTGCAAACTGAGATTTCTAGCACGTGTGTGCAAGCTTTTTCCTGCACGTATTGCAGAGATCATGCATGTGCACATGCAAAATATATGTGTGGGTGTGTTTTATGAAAAAAAAAAAGCCAGCTGCTTTCCAAATCCCGTTTGGCTGCAATCAAATCAACTGATCCTGCCACGCTGAGGTAAATACAGAATTACTGCCATTGAGGAAAGTGCTGTTTACTATTTGTGGGGCAAGGTCTGCCCACTGTTACTATAACTATGCTAATCCAAGCTTGTTAGGGCTGCACCACTGACTGTTTGGCTGTCTGGTGAATGCAACAGCAAGGGCTTTTCCTTACAGCAAGAGTGTGAACGCAGGTAGACACAACGCGGAGGGTGATGCCCAGGAAAGAAATCTACGCACAAGGTGTCTTCAGCAAGAACTAAATGACTTAATACACAAGCAAGGGGGCCACTTCCCGTCCTCCCGATCTCTGTGTTGGACAGAAGTACATCCCTGAGGTGTAAAAAGCACATATGTGGAAACGCACATTGAGAGATGACTGAAATACCTACACTCAAAATCGAAAATGCACGCTGAAATACACAAAAAGTTACACACAGGTATATGCAACCAAGAAAGACTGTACATTGATGTGAAATCACACACACACACACACACACACACACACACACTCACAGAGCCAGACTGCCGCCTAGCTTTGGAAGTCAATAACATTATCCCCTCTCCATCTCGGCGACGGTTATTAGTCTGGAGAGCCAAACGGCTCTCTTCAATGACACTCTGGAGATGAAGGGATAAATCATCGCACTGAAAGGATGAGTGTGTGTGGAAGAGAGAAAAGGAATGAGAATAAGGATCACAAAGAGAGAGGAAGAGAGAAAAATATACACTCAGGCACAGGCTCAGACGCAGAATCACTTAAGTCGGGGTGGTATGACTCTCTATTTTTTATAAAGTACAGATGATGCCGAGACAAGTATTTCTGAACGCACGGTCTGATGTTCAGCTTCACAAATCCACCTCTTTCCGTGCGCTGTACCTCCGAGTCTCTTTCCCTCTGTCACACTCACTCTCCATCTCCCTCTCTTTTGCTTTATCAGATAGAGAAAAGGTGCTTTATTTGGCCTGGTGCTCTAAAAGCATCCCCTTTGTTACTTTCTTCCCCCCCCCCCGCCACTAACTCCCCTCTCCATTTCACCCTGCTCTCCCTCCGCTGGGACCCTTCAAAATACAAGGAGAGAGGAACAAACGCCAGAAGGCTTCCTGCTCGTTGGATAACACACAAGTGAACACCTCATGGACTCATGTGCCCTGTTTCTAGGGCTGTGGAGAATGTAAATATTTTACATTCAAAGCTTCTGTTAAGGTTTTTGGATGAATCTTTGATTGTCTGTTGTCATATTTTGACATCATCACCCTAAAAAAAAAACCTCAGACTACACAATCTGAATAAAGTGATTCATCTAAATGGGTAAGTCTTTTATTGATTCATCTTAATCTAATAAATAATGTAATTTATGGTGCTGCGAGATCCACTCATCAGGCCTGCTGCAATAAGGCCCCAATCACACAGACAGCATGTGCAAAGGTTGCAAAACACAAGGTCAGCAGATAAACAGAGATCTGTGTGGGTACATGAGACCCTAAAAAAGATGCTGGATCACGGGGAGTACCATCAGTTGGTCCAGGAGCTTCGTCTCCGTGATGGACGTTTCCAGGCATATTTTAGGATGACTCAGGGGCAGTTTGACAACCTGCTGTCTATCGTCAGGCCGCATAGCTCTGTGCATCCAGCAACCACTACCACCAGTTTCTCCTCAAGTGTTTACTGTAAACTTTTTGTTGTGACCACCACAGAAGACTCCACCTCTCAAATCATGCGACTGGACAATGGGAAAAAAGATGACCAAAAAAAGAGGTGATGTGGGGAATTTTTTGGCTTTGATTTGGAAGTTTTTTCAGCTCAGGGAATTCAGAGCGCTCCATCCAAAACGGCAGGTGATTAGAGTGCAGAAACACGAGTCGTGTCACAACTCAAAAAACGTGAGCAAAACGCTTCATTCTCATTGAAAACAATTACAAAAAGCCGCCTATAGCTTCTAAAACGCTCTCTGCGTGATCGGGGCCTAACCTGGCTTGTTTTTTGCATGAGCGCTAACTAGCCGACAGGGACAGTAGATAATATCATTGCTGTTTTGCCCTACCACCACCGACACCATCGACCAGGAAGAAACCATGGCTACCTAACCTTCGTACAGAGGGATGATCCATTGCAGCAGGCCCAATCAATCCAGCCTGTGTCAGTCTCATTACCAACAGGACCTCCTATGTGTAACAAGTCTACTTTCTGCTGTGAGCTCCAGTTGCGGAGCACTTGTGGGTAATTCTTGCCCTGTCTGCAACTAGAGATGCACCAATCCAGCTTTTTCAGTTTCAATACTGATCACGATGCTGTGGCTTTGAGTATCAGCCGATACCCGATACCAATCTGATACCATGGTTGATCTAAAAAGCTATATACCTTTACATGTAGAACAGAAAAGACTAGAGGCATCAGGCATTGATGACTACACAGTTCTTTCCTAAGATAAAATGAAACAAGATGAAACAGATTAATGCAATGATGAACTATTTATTTTTAACAAAAATAAACAATTGTGCAACAGCAGTTGAAATAGTGTGAAATACCTCCACACAGCAGATTCTCTCCTTCGCTCCATGACGTATGACGTAGCTCGCGTTGCAATAAATTTAAAGGGAAAGGATCGCCTCAGGTATAGGTTGCAGTTTCTGATACCCGATCCATCTATTTTGACGATATCGGGGCCGATATTCGATCCAGATATCGGATCGGTGCATCCCTATCTACAACTGTGCAGAAATACCGTGCTTAAACACAATGAATAGACATGCAAGGCTGTGTAGTGACGATTATGACATTAACATTACTAACGAAGCTTGGAAGCTTCAAACTATTTGATGCAGTCCTACGTACGTCCATTGTGCTAAAGACATTACATCAACAAACATTCTAGAGTTCTGCTTTTTGTTCTGTGTCAGAATACATCCCCAAAATAAAACAATACTATTGAAATTGTCTTCTTATAAATTATCTTAAACACTTTATCAAAACAGTTTTAGGGTCACAGTGTCTGGCAAAGCATTTTTTATTTTTATTTTTCTTTCTGAAAGTTGAACTAAATTAATATTTGCTAAGACATCAGCACCCTTGGAGTTTTAACTTGTGTCTATAATTGGTCATAATCATGTGCCAAAAAGTTTGTTTTATATTTCTGCAGTGATAGATCCCCCATATGTTAGTGCTTTCCAGAGGGCACACAGTTATAGTGCCAACGGATGATGTCATTACTGGTAATTTGATTGGTTCAATATCTGTGTAGACGGGCACTAAAAATAGTTTGTTACATCACCTCAGTTCCAACGGCGACCAGCATTGGAACTTATCCAGCTGGCTGTCGGCCTTCACACAGTCCTGAGCTTACAGGACTATGTTGCACTGAGTTTTGACAGTCTGGTCATTTTCCCTCCAACAACTAGCTCAGTGCACAGAGACAGCTAACACCAGCTAAACTTTCTCATCTCTGTAATGACGTATGAAAGCATCATTAAGGCCTAGTCTAAATGGACACGTAAATTTGTAAATGGGGTTTTTCCCTCCATTCTCCAAAAAAGTATCGTCCACACAAGACCAAAAACACAAAAGTGCCAATATATCTACAACCCTAAAGCCAGCAAAGAAGAAGAAAAAGAAGATGTTGGCCAATCAGAAGCCTGACAAAAGCTACTACTGGAGGGCTACCCGAGGCAGTGACTTCTGTGGGACATCTCTGTTCCTCAATATAGTGGAAGAGTAACTGTTCATTTATGTGTAATAATGTAAAAAGTCATTTGAACAAAGTCAGAGCCGGCACTATGTATGTCACACCCACCATTGCATGAAATGTTGCCTCATTTTTAACGCCTCACAAAGGAGATAACGGCACACACTCTGTTCTCACCCTGGACAGTGTTTTGCAAAAGATCAGATTTTAGTGACCTAAAACACAGTTTGCTTGTGGACAAAAACACAGCAAAAGCCATGTTTTAAAATAGACCCGTGTATATGTGGACGAGGCCTACATGTGTGGGAGCTGCCAATGACTCAGCAGATTTTGAAATACCATGAACAGAAAAAAACATCTCGTGGGAATTAATGCTAGGCTAATTAGCTCCCAGTTTCTGAGTGGAAGCCAGTTACAAAAGCTTTTTAGCTTCTACTTTCCGAACAGAAAAAAACTTAACACACTGGGTCCTCCTACAACTTGGGTGTTATAATGGCTGAAATAGCTGCTGTATCATCACTGTTCATATTTCCTCTGATAAAGTGAAGAAATTATACCACACAGGAATTGTAGATTACTGTTTGTGAACAATAACCAGTGTAATTGAAAGTCAACCCCAGATTCACTGTTATTTGCTACATTAGGTTTTTGTTGGTGCCATGATTTTCGTAGCTTCCTCTTGGATGTGTCATGCTTACAGTTTGACACCTGGTTTCAATTTTTTATAAAGTTCCGACCTCACCTGTGCACCGTTCCCGGGAACTTCCAAAACACAGCAAGCAGCAAGATAAGAAGAAAATAAGACAATGCAGGCAGAGGGCAGGGTCTCATTAGATAAAGGCACCACCACACACACCTCTAGTAGGTCATAACTGATGGCTGAGAAAGATTACATTTGTATGAGTCTGTTCTTTAGAAAAATCCTGCAGCATAGTATACCTTCAATAACACACTTGGTCCTACTACATGTTGAGCGTTACGATGGAACATACATCTTACAGTGGCAACAGTGGATAACAAGCACTATGAGGGTTTGTAGAAATAAGGAAACTGACATCTGGTGCCATTTTAAAGCTATACAGAGCTACAACATGCTCTAGTCAATAGCCACCCAGAGCCCTGAAGCTTAGATGGTCTTTTCACAGATATGTCCAATAACAGTTTTATTCTCTTTTGAAAAATGGGGGGGAAAGTAAAATAGCCGCCGTATCATCGTAGTTTATTTTCCCCAACATCAAAAAGTGAACAAAATTGAGAATTTAAAGGGGAAGCAACCAGGTAACATCCGAGTCACTTTGCATGTCTTGTTCAACAAGCGCCTGTGAGATAGAGACATAAAATTCATGCAACAGTACTGTGTGTGTGTGTGTGTGTAGGTGTGTGTATGTGTGTGGTTGTGGAGTCCAATCTAAGTAAATGCCAATTCCTGTGTGACAGCTGGCTGTATGGTAGAGTGGTCAGCTCCGCCCTGCAGGCCATCACTCCAAATGTCTATTTCTGGAGCCTGTATAAGCGTGTGTGTGTGCATGTGTGTGTGTGTGTGAGTGTGCATATGTGTTTGACCAGTTAGAGCTGGTGAGGAGTGCGACTGTTGAACTACACCAGAGGCTGCTCCATATGGACGAGGGGCTGAAGCCCAGGTGGGTCGGGTACAAGGGAGCGCGTGTGTGTGGTGGCGATGAAGAGGATACAAATGATGCTGAAGAGGAAGTAAAGACTGCATTGTATATGTTCATTGTATTTATAGTTTAGTGAGGATATGAACTCCCTTTATTGCCATTTTTACCTAACTAGTTCTTAACGGCATGATGACCTTCCCTGCATTACACCTGACCGCCTCCTCCACTTCACTGATTTCTAATTGGCTGCCATGCCACAAAGGCCATGTGGCGGGAGAATGCTGCACACATGTCCGTCGTTTCATTACTTGGGTGAGTGGCTAACGATGGAGATGATGATGGTGATGATGATTGTGACGGCTTATTTAAGTGTCTCTGCGGAATTATGTGAAGGAGCTGGTGAAGAGGAGCTAATTTACGCTGAGGACGCCAACCAAGGAGGAGGACAAAAACAAAATATAAAAGGAGGAACAAAGACACAAAACAATAAAGGGCTGTTCCTAAACCTCAGAGGGGCCATCTAGAGTATTACAATAAGCTCATGAAATCGCCATTAGAGGAAACACTGAGCTTAGTGATGCATGTTTATTGCACATTTGTGTATCTGTGTGTTCTTTGGTATTTAGTCGAACACTTTGTCCACAGTGTGCTACATCTGAAACATTAATGAGCAGTGCTGGGATGAGAAGAGGGGAATTTGCTGAACTGCCACGACGAACACAGTGGATTTGTAATTATTCATGGTAGCACATTTAATCTGATGTGGCTGAGGAATCAGGAGGCAGTGGCTCCACAAAGGAAGCTACTGTTACCCAAGCGAGCTCGGGCTGGCTATCTCCACTTCAGCTTTAATTTTCCCCCTGAACTGCACCGAGATAAACGATCTGCAAACTCACACTGTTGAAATATTGTATATCAAATCTCTTTTCCCCTGTTCCATAACAAAATCATCAACTCCAGAGGACGGCCCGAAATGGGGACATGACAGAGCCCAGCAGTGTGTGCTCAGACTCCAGGCTTTCAACTATCTCTGGAGGTCTGGATACACAAAGATGAAATACGTCATTCAAACAAAGACACACACACACATTCACCACAGATAGACTATCTCACAAAACCGCACCAAGCATGACCTCACCAGAAGGAACAGTAGCCGACAGATAGCAGTCCATTAAGGTAAAACTCCAGAGGTTGACTCCTATTTTTGCTCTTCAAGGTGGAGGACATGCAGGGCGGAACACCACACAAACGCTCCAAAACTTATTAGGCCGTAAATTTAGACCAGTAATTCATAAAAGATGACCTCAAAGCAGGCGACGGCTGGGCATAACGGATGAGGAATACCGAGGTCGGGAGCTTTGGAAGAAATCTATGTGTGAGCAATGTGTGTGTGTGTTTGCGAGGGCATGTGCATATGAATGGAGCCCTTTTATAGAACTTTCAGTTTCAATTTATGATCCATTAACTTGTAATAAGTGCCATACGTTCCCTCCTGCCCTGTGAATCAACAGCCAGGGGAGTGAGAAGGAGAAGGGAAAGGGCATTTAGAAGTCGGCCACACAGCTACACAATGCAGTGATTAGTGCGGTTACGGTCTATGATGTGGCATTTAACAGACGCCCACATAAGTATAGAGCTAAGGGGGGTTCATCCAGCAGTCAAGTCACGCTGGATCCATGGTCAACCCGCCCCTCGGGATGGCTACATGTATGATCAAGCCTATCAAGCATCTTTTTCATCTGTCCAAGGAGTGGGTACTTTTTGGTTCCAAGAGGGTGTTCATCCAATCATAATGAGGCTATTCAAACATGGGGATCATTTTTTTTCTCAAAGGACTGCGGCAGAAACCATCTTCCCATCCACGACTCTTCAGTGACTCATAGAGCAGCAGGACGACTTGTTAGTTACACTAGTTCTAAGATCACAGAGAGATCCGTCCCTGCAGTGTCCCTGCAGCTCACCTCCTCCTTGATCATCAACGAGGCTAATAGAGAAGCTGTTCTGTAGGATGGGCCTGCACTCAACCTTCAACCCCCACACACCACACAAAGAGACTGTGGGTTACTGTCAGCAGCCTCACTGCTCTCTGCCTGGTAAGGCAAAAGTTCTCTAAGAAAATAATCTGATGGGCTACTTTAAAGTCTCTTATGGGGGTGCAGGAGGGGAGTAGGTAGATGTTTGTATGACTGGGTATCAGAGCTCGATACTATTAAGGTATCAATTGAAATAACCCAGTAACACGTGGTATCGAAACATCTCCAGTCAAACAATACCTGCATTTGACCCTTTTTTGCCGCAGGGGACTGTCTAAACTTAACACCGGCTCAGCAAACTTTCTGTTGCTGCCATTTCCAGAGCATTCTCCAGCAGTGGCTAACATCAGATACTAAGCTGTAAAACAACCCAAACAAACTGGCATGGACATTGAGCCAGCTCCACTCTGTCGTTAAACCTGCTATTAACTGTTAGGAAACGTTAGCCGTGAATTGCTAAGAGTTAGCACTGTCATTGTGTGTGTATGAGCAGACTCTCACCAACTATCCTGGTAGCCTAGCTCACACTCCCACAGCAGTATATATTTGATGAGGGTGGCAGTTCAGCGTACTGAGATGCCACCAAAACGTTCAAAAGTATGACTACACTACACGCCACACCATGCACATGATGGGTATCGAATATAGTACAAAAAAGGTATCAAATTAAATATTCTACTGGTATCACTTTAGGGGTATTGGTAATTTTTTTTTTGTCTGCCCCTTATACCCCGGGGAGGGGTCAAAAGGAAAAGATAATGGTACTGGCATCGTACCCAGCTGTTTGAAAATTCACGTCTTGCATTTCTTTAAAATTTTTTGTTTCTGTCACGATGATTCAGATTCTAAAAAAGCAGCATTTTTCTCAGCAGCCTGGCCAACTGCAACAAAGCTGCACTGGTGCAATGCAAAAAAAATATTTTGCAACCTGCAAAAAATTGCAGAGGGCCAACCACTAGAACGAAAAATATGTAGGAGTAGTAGTCAGCTTTTTTGCCTCCATACTATGACGACTATCAATGGTTAGGTGGTAAACTTTGAACCCTTGGTGTCACTTCATGTATTAGCTGGGCATGACTTCATTATTGATAGTTATTTTCAGGTTGTGTTATGTGATTCATATTTCCACTTCAGTTCTATTATCCATGTCCTGGGACAGTCTTTATGGAAAAAATTTTTTTTATGTAGGGGTCAGCGCACTTTTATAGGAAGAACCTGCATATGCTTGGATAGGCTTAATCCAGTCGGGTGGGCACATGCAAATGTCAGTGTGCCGAGATGACAAGTGGCTCCAAAAAAATACTAGAATTACTGCCTCGCAGATGTTTGCCTCCACCAAACCAGTCAAATTGCTGTTGCTGACTACAATAATAAATAATAAATGAAGAAGACTTTGATGAAATTTAAGTCAGTGTATTTTTTGGCAACATGTGGATGCTTCACACACATCTTCAACCCGTCGGCACAGAAGATCTATACAATCCCCACAGGCTGAAGGTGGACACCCAAGATTAGTGTCACCAATTCAGTATCCAACGAGTAATGGCCAGAAAAGTGTTTTTTGCAGAACAGTATGATGTCACAGTGAAGTTGACCTTTGACCCTTTGGATATAAAATCTCATCACTGTATCATTTTATCCTATTAGATACTTGTGTGAATTATTGTCACCAAAAATGTGTTTTGTGAGGTAAAAGTGACGTTTGACCACCAAAATCTAGTTGAGTCCAAATGGATGTTTGTGCCACATGCAATCAAAGTCGTTCAAGCTGTTCCTTACCTTTCACCACCAAAATCTAATCAGATCATCCCTGAGTCAATGCATATGTTATGCCAGATTTGTGGAATTTCCTTAAGGTATTCTTGAGGTATCGTGTTCATGAGAGTGGGACGTACAGATGGACAGAAAAGCCAAAAACGTTACACCTTGGCCAAGCGTGTCTCCAACAAGGAGGCATGAAAAACAGTGGGAAACAAAGCTTGATCTTTGATCCCAGAGTATTTTAGCATGAGAAAAAAATATCTGAAAACTCTTCATTCCTCTGTTGCCTCGTTGCATTTGATGGATTGTGCTGCAAACCAAATTCACACAGTGAACACGTGGATGTACACCAAGCTGAAATCCTTCTGCACCTTAAAAAATATCAACACATCAGAACAAGCACTTTGTTCATCTCTTTGTTACAGTGGTATGAAAATATCTGGAATACAGTATATTATCTGGAGGATATTGTTGACATACGCACGCATATGGAGCATAAGCTTGCAATCTGGAAGGAGGATTATATGTTTGTAGATGTATGTAAACATATGCGTTTGAGTTGAGCATATGTGTGCACCTAACCCTACACATGTGTGAGTCTCTGCCTCTTTCATCATCATGCATCGCAGGTATTGTATGGAACAGAGAGAATGGTCACATCACCGCTGCCCTTTCTCTCGCTGTCAGAAACATACCATCAGCATCTGTTGTCATGGAATAATTACCTGGCAACAGCGAGGATCAAAAGTAAAATGGCTGCTGCTGAAAATGTCAGAAAATTTCGCGCTGTAATTTGCACTGATTCTCTTGCAGCGTGGCAATGAAGATGAGGGTCTCATTCGGGGCTAAAGAGGTAATCACAGCATTTTCTTGAGCAAACACGAGCGGTGTAAAAACACTGCCAGGAAAAGAAAAGCAAAGAAGAAAAATCAAATACTGGCTAAATCAACAAACTTGAAACAAGTGGTGCCATGAATATTCCCGTTAGCCCCCGAGGGCAACACTACATTCTGCATATAGTAGTCTTTTTCTCTCGCTCCCCTCTTTTCTTCTCTACAGCTTGACTTCAAAGACTCCTGCAGAATCCAAGTCAGGTGGAGGGGGAGGGTGGAGTGGAGAGAGGGAATAAAGCACACAATATGCTGAGTGCATGCCATATCACACATCTCACTCTTTTATGTGTTAATCACCGTCAGTGCAGCAGCGGACGGAAGACGAATGAGAATGTAATGAAGATTTAGGTCGTGGGAAGTGACTGGCACAGCCTGTCTCCCCCCTTAAACCCAGCCAACACTCCTTGACATCTGCTTGCTCCATAATTTGTATTCACTTCTGCTACTATCGGCGAGTGTTAGGGGCATATGCCACATGAAAGGAAAACATTCTGACCTTTCAAGCTCAATCATAAAATGTGACGATGGCACCTCCCTGAAAACTCAACTGGTTATTCTTTTAAACCTCTGAGAGAGATAGCTAAGTGGGCTGAGGAAGTTGATTAGCCCCCGCACGTGGAGCCATCAGGATCATGAAGTGAAGCAGGTACGACGACCTGTGATTCCTATAAAGTGCCACCTGAGAGAGGAGGAAGACGGGGGAAGAGACCAAGGTCTCTCAGAAGGAGCCCGTGCTTTGATACACAGAAGCATGAAGGACCTCTCTCTTTAAAAAAATAAAATAATGAAAAATATAAAAAGCCAGGCTTGAGTCTGGCAGGCAGAGAGCTCTATCAGGGCCAAGCCACACATCTATCAGGGAAAGGCACTAAGGCTATTGGGGATAAGGCATGGAGGCATGAAGAGAGGCTATTTCCATGGGGAGTCCTTGGAGAGGCCAGGCCCAACCTGCTAGTGAAGCCCAGCAATGAGAGGTCTCTCTGGGGGACTGCAGAGGATAAGAGGCCCCGGCGGAAGAACTCTCACGTCAGCACTTCAATCACGCCTAATCCCTGCTTAGTACACCCACTGCTATGGCAAGGAGAGAGAGCAGGAGAAGAGGGGAGGGGGAGCGCGGAGCAAAAATGGTGAGAAGGGAGGCTAAGAGAAAGAACGATGAAGAGAAACAGAGGGAAGATAAAAGCCACGAGAAAAGGAAAAAAGATTAAGAGAGAGACAAAGGGAGAAAACTGCCAAAGGAGCCATCAAAGGTGAACGAGTGGAGATAGTGTGTGAAATCGAGAGCGGGGATGCAACCACGGGCACGTTGAAAGCATCAGCGCAGCCTCTGCCAACACATGCATATTTTCGTCATGTTCAAATGCAATCCAGGTCAGAAGGAATCAGAGCAAACAGAAGCGATGCGTGAAATATTAATTATCATGAATGTACATATGTCTGTGCAAGGAAAAAATTAATCTCATGAGGAGCAAAAGTGATGGCAAAATTAAAACTTCAAAGAAGATTACTTTAAGCTATAAAATAATAATCAGGGCGTTTTGGAAAATGTGGCCTTCTGTTTTATATTCATTTCTGCGTAACAAAAGGCACCCTGGGTCCATTTTAAGCAGGGTGAAAGAGGATATGCTCGGCTGTCTTTGAGAAACAAAAGAGTCCCTGCCACACCACCAGAAATATAACCAGAAAACCTAGTGTTCCACTTGTCAGACAAATTACATGTTCCCGCTGTACTGGTCTTCTTCTGAGACTGCTTGTGTTGTTCAGCAGTGGATAGGATTATCCCAAAAAAAAAGGCAAAGTGATACAATCTCTGCGCAGATGTAGAGACACATCAAGTCTATTTTCAAATACCAGCTCCAGCAAGAGATACAGCAGAGACATCTGAAGACACAGGGGCCATGATGGGGGGAGCGAGGGACGGATATCTGCTCTGGTGACCTGGGATTACTTTGCAGAGACACAACAGGACACCAGCAAACATCTAAACCTAATCTGATGAATGCTGCGCATATGTACAGTACATGTGTCCTCGCGCTTATATTTATGTGCATCTGTGAGCGGGTGTGCTTTTGTGAGTGTGTTTCCATGCATGCATGTGTGTGTCTGGGATGGAGAGATGGAGAGTGGCGAGAGAGGAGAGGAGAGAGGGATGGAGATGGAGCAGATGGACGAGGGGAGATCAGTGAAAGAGGATTACGGCACGTCAAACCATCATCGCACTCATAAAATCAGTCCACCCACACTGCTTCAGCGGCTTCAGAGCCAATGTAGAGCAGGGATAATTTAAGGCCCACAGTCTATCTCCCTCTTTTACTCCAGATAGTAAACTACTGCTGAGAGGGAATGGACAGAAGAGACAGTTTAAATTAAGCGCAGGGGATTCTACAAGAAAGGGCGATTGAGAGTACGTCAAGATAAATTGTAAAGGGTGATTGTGCAGGAAAGCTGTGAGGGGATTTCGAGGCAAGAGGGCAAAGGCTGTGTATGTATTACTGAGTCGCAAAAACAAGCACTGAGGAGTCGGGACAGACATAAAAGTGCTGCGTCTGTTTACGCTTGTGAGCAGGAAAGGGAAGGGCTGCATGTGCTGGAAATGTTGTGGCATCAGATCTACAAGAGAGTGAACCTAAGGATCGCTTTAGGCGCTTCTCTGACATTTGGTTTTCACTGAGAACCACGGCATGATTATCAGCCCGCAGTAAAATGATGACAAGTGTGTGTAACATTAACACAAACTGAAAATCAAAAGAATCAAAGCCACTTTACAGTTTACATAATTTGTACCTTCTGAGTTGCTGCTTGTTGCTCGTGACAGAATCTGACAACTTCTGCTTTTTTTTTTATCTTCCTGTTTTTTCCACCAGCAAATTTCCAAGGGTTAGCTTCCCTGCAGCAGAAACATATTATGCTAACATCCCCTGAGCTGCTTTGAACACTAAGAGAAATAGTGATGTAAAACAGGATACCTTTAAAACAACATTTCAACATGATCTCGGTGCCAGCAGTATTTACATATGCAATATGGCCAGCTCCAAATGTTTACATAACAAGGTTGCTGACAGATCCTCTCTAATAGGTGAACTGCATAAAGCCTCAGGAGAAACATGTTGTTCACACAGTTGCACTTGCTCTTTAATAAACATAAACTTCAATTTCAGTAAACAGAGAATACTGATATGAGCCTCCTGCTGTGCAACCATTCAGTTTTGATTTTTCTCCCTTTGTCGGCCTCGTTTGTTGTTAAAGATTAATCTCCTGTATTTTGTTTTGCAGGAATTCAAAAACGGTGGGCTTTATGCTTATTTCACTGATGTACTTTTTTCTTTAATCTATTTATCATTTGTCAAATCAACCACACATCCACCAAACAAATCATACTCAGCCTTGGATCGGAAGCTCTGATGTCAAACAATAAAGTATGTTTCAGAGTACTGAATGTGTCATTTCAGCACCATGATCAGAACCAGAAATGACGACCAGTGTCTAGAATAAAGCCCCTTTTACACTGCCTGCTCAAGGTGGGAATATTGTGCCATTATGCTGCCAAAACTGAGCTTTTAAGGTATAAGACGTGAGGCAACAACAAAAATATATAGGAAAACTGTGGATCCTGATGCTCAGTATGTCTACATGCAGCAAGCATTTTGCTAATTTTGGCCAGATGAACTATAGAGGTCGAAGCTAACAAAACTATGTAAGTTCTGGTCTTGATCTTTATTAGATTAAATCATGATCTTACCTGTGGTTTGTTCAAATAGTTGTAAATACCAAGGTATGTTGCTACTGGTCATTCAGTTGGATTGTTTTTTCCAGGATAAGTAAAGTTAAGAGAATAAGACACTGAGACAGACAATATTAAGTTTGTCAATGTACCTTTCCTTCTCTGGTAAAGGCTCTAAAACAATCCTTTGACATGCTGATACATAATGTTTTTAGCGAGTTATATCAGCCAACAGCCAGGAAATCCTCCGCAAACCAGACCATCCCATTTCGGAGACTGTTCGGTTTGGCTGATGCGGTCATCAAAGGACGCGTCCCTCAAAGGCTGCAGCCCCTGAATTGAGACACAGCTTACGGAGGGTCAGAGTGGTCTCGCCTTTAAGTCGCCACGAGATGCAGGAAAAGCACAAAAATGGTGTCTGTTTAAACAGAAGAGCCGGCAGGAGCGAACCATGGGCAGAATGGGTATGGCATTTTGACGTCATGTCATATGAGTGACCTACCACGGGAGATTAAAAAGAAGCTGTTAGCAGTTAGAGGCTAACTAAAAGAGGAAGAACAAAGTGGGAAAACAATGAGGTCCAGAATCTCCTTAACCTCCAGAGGACAAGATCAGTTGCCATATAAGAAGTTATGCCATTGTACTTGCTTACAAAGTGCCGCCAACATGTATGTTTTATGTCACAATGGAGGCCAACGTTGTTGTGTTATATGTCCGTCATGCCTCCTAGTATTCCACATTGCTTAGTATATCAGCATGCTGTCTATAATCACACATTGAAGCGGCATGATGCTGCCGTCATTCAGTTCTGAGTAAAAATGCAAAGAAGGCATAAAAAATAGACTTATAGCCGCTCTATAGCATCATCTCTCCACAAAAAGGGCTCAAGATTCAGCTAGAGGGTCCTAGAGATTTCGTACAATTTGTTGCTCTAAGTCAGAAAGGTGTGGACGGAGGATTGTCTCTGAATCTATTCAGCCATCCAACAAGCCCTTCAGACAAGAGTGTACTGGCCCCTTCACGCTCTCTCACTGAGCACTATTGAGCATTTCAGCACCATGGACAAGTCCCCTCTCAGCCTGCTGCTGGACTGTTCAGACCCCACTGCAGCTGCAACAACTCTGAATTAAACTCACACTGAAATGGAAGATGAGATTTATTGTTTGTTTGTTGTGCCAGTCAAGTTTTGATGCCTGGATTATTTTCAATCACAGCATTTTTCCACTGAGGAAATGCTTGGTCGACTACATCTTTGTAGGCTTGCTGTGGTAGGCTTGCTGTGTTTCTTAAGCAGGTCTGCGTGCATAAGCATATAGTTAATGTTGTTGTTCATAACTCTCTAATCATATTATTCAGAGTGTTATCTGGTATTATACATCCATTTTTATCTTTCTTTTGAGGTCTGACCGATGCTCTTATCATTACGTTTTTCTAGTTGTTCTCTCTTGTACAGTGGCACCTGAATTAGTGCCACCTTCTGCTTATCTTAAAGAACCAACTCCCAATATTCACACTCTAGTGGATGGAAAAGCATAGAAATTCTCATTTTCTTTTGCCCATTATCTAAAAATTTGGCAAAATTTGCACTACGTTTGGCTGGAGAACCAACTACTGAAGACTAGAGACCCCTTGCGACCTGAATACTACGGTTACTGCGCTCAGGATCAATCGTGCTTTGAACTAAATACGAATTGAGTTAGCATCCTATTTGATCATCCAAATTAAAATTTTAACTTGATGGAAAAGTTATCATGGATATAGCTACCAAAGTTCATGTGAGTCCATCCAATAGCTGCTGGGACATCTCCCACATCAGAAGAAGGTATCACAGCATCAATAGGGTTCATCCTCCAGGCAACATTAATGTCTGCAGAAAACTTATCAGCAATCCATCGAATATTTGTTGAGATATTTCTGTCTGTACCCCAGTGATGCACCAACCAACACTGCCATCCCTTCAGCCACAAAAAGTGACCTTGTCCTACCTGAGCTTTAAGTCATCCAACATTAGACCAAGACCATAATCTTTGGCTGACCTTAACCTGATGCTCCCTGTGCCAAAAAATGACCATAAAAACAATAATCACGCTACAAGTGTATGTTTCTTTTTATAAAGCTGTCCTAGAACATGTAGTTAAACTCTAGGAGCCCCTCATTTTCTGAAAGTAACTATATGCGACATGCTGAGCTATGACATATCGTGACTTCAAAGGGGAAAAGTGAGCCAAAAGGCGCCTGGAAGCACATCGCACATATGTATCCTCACATACATATGTAGTGATGTCAGATGCATGTTGTACAGTACAGCTTTTCCTGGCAGCCAGTGTGGCCTAAAGAGGTGAGGGCTGGCAGACCGGGTGCCCCCAGAGAGAAGGTCTCATCTTCTCTTTGAAGGCCTGCCAACAAGGAGGCTCTCCTGGCTCACTGGTCAATTATGTAAACACTCTCATCCCATTCCACTTCCCAGCCTACAGTACCAACTGCCCTTGAATGAAAAAAAAAAAAAAAGAAACAGGGTAAATGACATCTCCAGCAGGGGCACAGACGAAGGATTAATGGGTTTTCTTACAATCTTCTTAAGCTGTGTCACGTGCATCTGTGCAGCTCCCATGATGTGGCAGCGCTCACTGATTTTCCCCAAACCTACAATCTCGACGATATACGTCACGCTCAAAATGGCCGATGATTAAGGCCATCTGCGGTGGGCGGGCGCCATGCTTACACCCTGGAACAGAATGGATGGTGCATTCCAGGTCCATCTGTGCCTGTACATACAGATATGTACACAGGGGAGGTGCGAGGACATGCCTGCGTACTCACATGTAAGCACACAGAGACAAAGTCACAAACAAACTGAGAAACACGCTCCAACGCTGGAATACAAATAGGACACCAGAGAGCAAGGAGGAAGAGAGGAGGGGAGATAAGAGGAGAAACACAGGCTGCTTCAGCCCCTATTGATAGCAAAGAGGCTTGGACTCCCTTTTTCAATAAAGCAACACTTCATGTCCCTGGCAGTCTTTCTCAGCAGATACACTCTGCTGCATATCCAAAACAGCGAGAGGGCAGGAGGATATTAATTAGCACAGCACGAGATCAGTCACGTCCGTTTAAAGAGGCACTGATTTGCCCGTTGTTTGATGAGTTGTCATCAGGTCAGTAAAAATAAACACATTATACGGCCTCGGAAAAGTCAGATCGCTTCACCCAATTAGAAAAGGAACACAAGAAGTGCTGGAGTGCATGCCGCAATTAATATGTCAGAGTACTGAATGTGTCATTGCTTTGGAAATGCCATTAAGGGTTTTGTAATTGTGACTCACGCAGAAGGATTTGAGTCACAATTATGTGACCTTGAGGCAAACAAGTTGTCTTTAAGGATGCACACTGTCTGACGAATGAGTTAATGACTACATGTCAGCGTAGAGAAAAAGCAGGTACTACACGCAGAGTCAATGTACTTACACCTTCTCTTATACTCCCAGGCCATCAGCAGCTCTCCATTATTTATGTCACCGTAGGCATTTAGAGTCCATTATGCACAAGGGTCAAGGTGCTGGAAGATGTTTTATTTGAGTGACATAATAGCTCTAACGCTTCTAGGCAAAGAGGGACGGGAGAATTATGCAGCTTTCAGAAGAGCCATTTGTCATCATCCGTTTTTTTTTGCATTTCGGTCGGCCTTCTCTGCTGTGTATGTTTGTTTATTTGCTTCTTTTTTTTTTTTGCTCCCCTGTGCTAAAAGCAGATGAATCCATTTTGTGCTTTAGTGTGTGGGAAAAATTCCAACAACAAACGTTTTACAGCCCTCCCTCTTCACGGGAGCTAAGAGGAGCTCAGCTATTTTTGCTACAGGGGAGACGAGGCGAGGCGAGGCGAGTGGAAAACGCGAGCTCGCTCGATGTTTGGCTGCTGGTGGAGATGGGGAAGATGTGAGAAGATAAATGGCTTTGTTCTTTACAGACTCGCGGCAGTACAAAACTCTTTTAATGTTTACCTTTCCCCCCCCTAAAATACAAACATAAGGCGAGACAGTTTTCATTACATCATGTATGCCGTGACAGTGCACATACGGATACATGCGGGAAAAGCTGTGATTATTCCTCCAGCTCCCCTCCCTTTACTTCTTGGCAAGAAGAAAGAGGACCATTCGTGGGAAAATTGTGCAAAGGGAGAGAGGGAGACAGTTAATGGAACTCATTTATAATCAAAATGACAACCAGCTCGAGTCGAGACAGAGAGAGAGACTGAGGGAGAGAAAGACAGCTCAAAAGGGAGGACGGGGAGGTGAGGCTGAGATTGGAGAGGGACTGTGGGCTACTGGGAGGCTGCAGCTCCCCTCAGCATCTGGGTGAAGTTCATTAAGCGGCGGCGGGTCTGTTGTGGAGAGACTTCGTTATGAAGCGTACCCGGAGCAAGTGAGGCTGTTGCTCCAAGGTCACGGCTCGTCCCCGGGGTCAGCGGCTTTAAACAGGGGATCGGAGACGATAATGATGACGCTGATGGTGACAATGATGATAGATGATTCGTGGACTCTTATATTCTTTTTCTGCTCTATACTGCGTATTTCCCGATATAAAGGAGCAGAGGCGTGACGTTACTGAGTCAATGGCCAGAAACAAAAAAGGAAATCAAGTGTTCACTGCGACAGGCCGCACATATCGAAAGATGTTTCATATCTCATTACCCACATATGCTTTTATCTAACACAGCATCCAAGTGTGACATTAAATCTCACTGTGTTTGTCTCACGTATAGTTTAAGTGACAGCTGAGGAATAAACACCAGAAATGATGTTTACATACACTAATGTGCAGCAGCAGATACAGTCATAAGGAAGCATAAAGACACCTCATTTATGTTTTCTATAAGCACAATGAGGAATTTTGAAGTGTCTGGAGTTGGCTGACAGTATCCGCTCTGACACAACAATATATACTTATAGCAACTGAAGCATAATTATTGGCACTAGGGACCGCAAATGGAGTCTGCTGGGTTTGGTGAAAGCAGTTTCAGGGCTGTTTCTGATTAAACAGAAATGATCTTACTCTTCAACAAAAAGATCTATCTCTGTAGGGATCCTTTCCAATGTATTGTCAGACACTTACAATAACAATCTGAGTGAGAGGCAAACACCAGCTCTGTTAGTGGGAGTAAATGGCGTACATGCTCTGAGTGATTACATCACAGCCTGCAACCCTCTCGTTCAATACTGGACTAATTTCAAAAACGGTTGTTCCCATTGGTTACTGAGACACAACATGGGAAAACAGGGTTCAGGTTGAAAAATACTCTCACCAGAGTGCCTTTAATGCCTTAACTGGACTACATACAGGACTCAGGATGTGATCTTGTGCTTCTTATAGCCTTCTTGTGGTGCAACAACATAGCGCTTCCTAAACTAAAATCTGAACATAATGCTTGTCTTGCTTTTCCTTATCTACTGTGAGTGTCCAAAGGACAGAGCGATGTCGTATGCTGTAAAGCCCTCTGAGGCAAATTGTGATTCATGATATTGGGCTTAATAAATAAAACTGAATTGATTTAATTTAATGGTATATAAAGGTATTATTGAGTTTTTAAAGGCCACGACAAAAAAAGCACACACTTGCAACAACTGTTTTTGTCCTTTTCTAGTTAGTAGCATGTAATATAATTATATAATATTCAGCGTATTCTCATAGAATGGTTTGTATGATATCGTACAAAAAATGCAGGCACAACATTCATATGATACCCTCAGAATGAGCGCCCCATGAATGACGTTACGTCCTTAATGTACAGTTACGCAATTAATGTACAGTTACGGAGGTTAGATTTAGGCATGCAAAGTTACTGAGGTTAGGTTTAAGAAAAGAAACATGGCGAGGACGCACCTTAAAATGACTCAAAGTTCACACGGATCCAAACACGCAACTCCAGCAAAAAGTCCCGGGGAAAGGTCAGGATTTTTGTGAGCCATCTACCACCCTAACCTGCCTCCTTACAAACGCTTGGGACTGCATTTTTTGTAATGTAAACTTGTAAACTTTCACACATGATTAATTTCCTCATCAGACTTGCTAGGCCTGCGAAAACAGCTGTACAACATCATCAGTGTTTTGCGCATTCTCAAGTCTTTGGAAACAACCCTGAATATGTCACAGTGATGTCATCAGGGTAAATATCTGCTCAGACTTAGCGACAAATGTATAATGGGTATCAGTACTCGATACCTTTCATCAACTGAACTAACACAATACCAATTAGTGTAGAAACTTCGGTCAAACGCTTCCTGCATTTGATCCTCTTTGTACCCAGGACTATTTGTGTGTTTTTGTTCACAGCCAATCACCGTTCACATGATTGGCCAACGACTGCAGCAGCTACAACGCACTCAGTCTGTGGTGTGGTGAAGTCAAGTGGGATGTATTTACAGATCTGGCAATTCATTGGGCGGAGATGCCACCATGATGTCTGACTACACTACACGCTTGTGGTGCCTGTGGCAGATGAATGCCTCCACTCACATGATGGACATCGGATAAAGTCGACAAAAAAGCTACCAAATGATGCACTTAATTTAAGGGTGCTGGTACTGTAGATTTTAATCAATATCCAGAGCTACAGATTAATGTTGTGGAGTAAACAAGGAGATTACGAGGGAGTGACTAACAACAACATGCTTGACAATTCTTGTATGCTTGGATCTGTTATTATATAAGTCATGTTGGATACGCCGGAGAATCTGGATGTGATTTTTATTGCGTTAAAATAAATATAAGCAAATAAGATGAATATATTTTTTATAATGATGTAAATTAATACTGAAAAACACATCTCATGCAGATTTAATGGCAAGAGGCTCAATATCTTTTGGAAATGCAGATTTCTGCCGGCTGCTCTTGCAATTAACACGTTTATTAATACAATACATTAGTTTTATGTTTCAGACTTTCATCAAAGTGCTAATTCCTTCTGTGTTAAACATTACTGTGTGAAGTAAAATACAACGCTGCCCTTTCTGAGGATTTTGTTTGATCTAATAATACGTTTTCTCATCAGATCTGCGGTTTCATTTGGTCCCCGTGTCCCATTTGTTCCCTATCGGCTCTATTCCCCCCCCCTCCTGCCCCTGATCTCACCATGTGATCTATATGTGTCAAAGATGATTTATACAATTGCAGAGAGAAATAATGTTCCTTCAAATCATTAATCTTTGGTTTTTAACAATCGGCGACGTGCAGGCTATATGAGAGAGTTAGAGAGTATAATACAGTGTGGCGCCGGTCCTACATGAATGAGAGTATCCATAAAGGCCTGTCAGATTAGGTGTGCCAATTCCTCACTCTGGATTTATTATTATTATAGGCCATGGACTGCTGGTAAATACTGCCTGCATGCAGATGAGGGGCCCGACGCCGAGACGTCAGACCAGATCACACTCCATTAAGTTCCACCCTGGAGTGTGCGCATGTGTGTGTGTGTGTGTGTGTGTGTGTGTGTGTGAGGGGGGGAGCAGTAATTTTATCTGTTCATGTAGGATGGCGGGTGAGATGTCGTGTTAATAGCCAGGATGTGTGCAGAGTATGAAGCATGTTTCAGGGAGTGGCTGGTGTGTAAGTGCACATCAGTTCTCTAGTGTGTATAATACATCCTCCGATATTCTTGTAAGGCCTCAACAGAGGAAATCACAACTCTATCACAGATGCTCTTCCCACAAAAGGAACACAATACCGAGGCGCTTCAGACAAACCAAGTCGGCGTCAGCACCCTCTGCACAGGGAGACTGCAGAGGAGGACAGCAGCAGTAATTTGCATTCATCTCCAAGTCCCCAACTCTCTCCCAGATGTTGGCACAGGCCGATCTGAAGCTACGAGTGTTTGTTCTACCCCAGTTTCATCCTTGCATACACTCCACCTATTAGCATGACTTTGAGCGCCACCTTTATATATGAGCATCTACATAGTGAACAAAGCCCCGGAGCTGCTAAAACGCAGCTCATATCTTCTTTCTAGCTCCCTGCTATCTTTTTTCTCTCTTGATCTTAACTCGCACTGTTTGCTTTCACTCCTCCTCTCTTCTGCTTCCCGCTATTATTTTTTCCTGTGGTTGCCTCCCTCATTTTGTTCTCTCTGTCTCACTGTTTCCTCCTCCTCTTTGTTCCTCTTTCTCACTGTCTTCCTTTACATCTATCTCTACTATACGCCGGTTCAAGAGACACCTGTGGCGTCTGTGTGCACAAGCGCACTCTTGTAAGATTTATAAAAGGCAAAGCCACACAGTAAAACTGGCGGCTTTTTAAATAACTAAAGAGGAAGAGCGAGTGGAAGACGGATAGGAGAGGAGAGGAGGGGAGGGGAGAATATTGACTTTTACTGTTCAATGCTGAGTCAATGTTTGAAGTTTGAAGGAAGTTTTGCCTGGAAGCTTAGATGTTCAGGAGTATTGAGTGCAGAGAAGAATGGCTGAGAGGACTACAAATGAGGGATGAGAAAAGATGATGATGTAATATTTCAGATGAATACACAAAATATAAAATGTTAATGGCTTGCTATTGCCAGAAAGTGAGATTTAAGATGTTAATGGTTTGCTATTTGTTGTTGTGTAATGGTCTGTAAACTGTTAATATTTCTTATGCACATATTTTAAAATGATGCAGGTATGTACAGAATTACAAAATCTAATATTTGTAGTCCAGCTGCTGGTGTACTCACGCACCTTTAAAGCTCTACATTCTCCACTTGTATGTTAAACAGTTAAATGAAAAATCTCTGTCAAACTTTCCAGAGTGTATCCAGCTGTCACAAAATCCATACAAGCTAAAACACAAAAACTGAGCAAGCAGAATAGCAAGTTAAATTTTCTAAGAAGTCCCACAACTGAAAGTTTTATCCTGTTTTTTTTCTGTGTGTGTGTGTGTGTGTGTGAACTTGGTTTTCGCTTTGTGCAGCAGAACTACAACTTGTGTTGCAGCATTGGTTAAAAAGGCCTGGGAGTACTTCCAAATGCAACTACATCCCTGCATGAGGGCGCCTCTCTCTGCACACTTCTTGTATTTCCAGTGCAGGTTAACACCAATACAGACACAGAGAGCGACAGGAGAACTGAACAAATCTAGAAGATTTAATGCAAATCCATGGCACGAATTTTCAGAAGAAGTTGAGAACAATGGTTTATGCTCATGTCAGCACGGTAACACAGTGACACAGTTTGCATGCTAATGTTTAGTAAGCAATGTTTGCCAGGGTTAGTGTTTAGCATATTAGCATGCTAGCATTAGCTGACTAGCACTGATGTGATTGTCAGATTCTGCAGACATCTGGTCATACAGAGTGCTGAATGACATTATTGTAGGTTCACGTAGAAATTAGTGTCACAACTGGTTCCCTCATCAAAAAGCCAGAGGGATTTTTCCATTGGATTTTGGATAATTGCAAAATATAAGCCCTGTGGCAAACAAAAGTTTATGATACTTCTGAGTGTTATTCAGCGAGATAGTCTTCACGAATTAACACCTCTTTTATGATTTTCGAAGTGTAAATGCAACTGCCAGAAGTTAAAAATTCATATTAGGCTATAAACAAAGTACACTGTAGTCGCATGACTTAACATCACCTACCCAAAAAGGCTGTAAAGTCATGTTTGGCGAGATGACAGTCTGTAGTCTTATTTAGCCACTTGTTGGCAACTTTTCTAAGACACCAAAAGGCTTCCAATGATGGGGGTATTCACTGACATATTTTATGTCATAGGACAAACCTCGACAGTCTCTTAAGCTTGCATTAACCATAAACCTTATTTCAGGCAGTTAGCCACAAAACCATTGACTCAGAGACGATTGAACCAGGGGTGCAAAAATGTTTGGGATGGACTCATTCCTGCAGGTCTCTATTGGATAAGGTCAAATGCCCATCTGTTGGAAGAGCTAACAGAAAAGTCTGGGGTCACCAAAGTCATTCATCCTCTGGGCAACATTATCATCTGTACAAAATTCAATGGTAATCAATCCAGTAGTTTAAGCCTGGATCACAGTGGTGAACAGGCCTCCGACCTACCGACCGGCAGAATGACACTGCTAACCTTAAAATCATGCCACTAGCATGAAAAAAAATCTATGAAGGAGACATAACTTCATCCCACACCAGACCAAATGAACTTTAATTACTAATACTGAAACAGTGCCCTGTGCTGAGCCTCCTACTGTACAAATAAACACAATTATGTTACACTTATTGCCTGTAGTAGGGGTGTGCCGTATCAGAGTGCTTCTGGCTCCACTGGTTTAACGTCAATTCAAAATGGAGGAAGATCCTGGAGTCTTTCATCTGGAGGTGGATCACACTACTGCCCTCTGTAACACACGCCACACAATAACTGCTGCTAAATGTAGCCGCACCTCTAATCTGTTTTATCAGATAAAACACGACCCAGTTACATGAATAACTGCTCATACTAAATAATTAAGAATACATTTCTAAAGACCTGTCTAAGGTTAAAATGACAGTCGACCACCTAAGTGTGTCACTCAGACAATACCAGGACCTTCTGACATGAAATTTAAAAATTACAGCCCTCTTCAATGTCAGTGTCACATACGGGTGTCGAGATTAATTTGCTAAAATGATCACACTGTTTTGGTCACACTCATCAGGGGGTTAAATCAAACTGTTATGTTATTTTATAATATAAAAATAATAAAATAAATAAAAATATAAAAATAGAAATGTTTATCATACATCGCGGCAAAGAATTAAGATATTATTTATGAGTCATATCACACAGCCCTACAGGTGGCACTGGTGTCAAAACTGCAGACACTGTTACTTTCATGGCACATATTAGCATGTCTACATTTCCAGGTCTGAACTGCTGGCAGTGCGGCTCTGTAATCGGATGATACTGGCCAGACTGTGCTTCAGTGACATCACCTCGCTATCTGTTCATTTATCTTAATAGCAGCAAAGCTTCCAGAGAGCACCTCCTCGCTGCCGCTGCTATAGTGCTTTAAATTTAAACACGCTGATACACTAGCTCACCTGTGTGTGCGAGTGTCTCAGGCTGAGCACAGAAGAAATAAACATTCTGTCCCAGCAAGTGTTTCAGCCGTATAAACTGTCTGAATGTTTGGCTGTCAACATCAGTTGGTCTTGAAGCACAAACAGTTTTAAGGGCAGCAGAGTTTATCGCTTAGGGATATTTGTCAGCTGAGTCATACTAACTGCAGCCTTCAATAGAACCTGACCTCAAATATCACCCCCCCTTCTCAGGTGCACAGTCTGTGGCACAACTATTTTGTCCACATATGTGCACTTACAGCAATGTGTTACGAGGGAACAAGGAGCATGCACAGAAATGTGTTGCAACATGTAAAACAAAGGTAGAGCAGCACAAAGAGGACGACGAGCAGCAGGAGGAAACAAAGAAAAAGAGACACTGACAGCAAAATAAAATAAAATAAAAAAACAGAGGGGGCGAGGTGTCAGCAGCACAAGAGTCCCTTTCCCATCTGGAAATGGAAAGATGAATGACGGAAGCTAAATGAAATGCCACTCTGTGTAATGGGAAAGAGCCAGCGTCACGAAAGCAGGTCACTTGAATTTGCAGGGGATGTTCTTGAGTGGCTTTGCCCTCGGGCCTTGTGCATTCAAGCTTCCTCATCAAGAGGCGATAATATAAACTCTAACACACACACACACAACATGCAGGCGGTGCACCAGCCTCTGCAGGCTACGTGTGTAAAACTCTGTGTGCATTCTTTGCAGGTAACAAGCAGGCAGGAACAAGCACAAGCCAAATCACCTCTCTTGGTCGTGGATGGATATTTGACTGCACACAGAGCGAAGCACAGAGTGTAGCCATGGTGAGGTAAATCATCATGGAGGTGATAATGTTCCCTCTCATGCTGTTTCTCTCTCCTCCCTCCTCTCTTGGCTCTTAATGCCTCAATCTCTGACCTCTTCTTTTTTTGTGCTCTGCCTTCATCCCCTCCCTCCCTCCCCTCTCTCCATCGCTCTGATCTGGATTATACATTTTTTTCAGCTCCCTGAGCTGAACAATACGCTCCGCCGTATTAGCATGCAGCCTGACCAAAAAAAAAAAAAAACAGAAATCCAGCCGGGCCCCTCCTCCGTGTGTCTGCCCCTCTTCCTCTCTCCTTCCTCCCAGTGGCCTCAGCTCCTCCATCTTACACTCTGCGACTCTCGGGGGCGCTTTCTGGTCACTTTCCATTTCCGCTTTCGCTTTATCTACAAAACCTCCATCTATTTTATCCTCTCTTGTTATTGGTTTGAATTCCCACTGTTCCTCTGTGTCTCCTCATCTCTTTCCTCCATCCCTGTCACATCTTCCCACCCCTCCTTTCCTTCCCCCCAACTCTCTTTCCTCATTCCCTCACCGCCGCCCACACTTCACTGCCCTTCCGCTGGAGTGCTCGAGAGAGAGAAGGGGGGGAGGGGGGCAGCATGCTTCATTTAATGACAATAATTAATTCTCCCTTCTCCCAATCTTAATGAGCCAAATCAGTCACGAGCCCGAGAAACAGGGAGCGAGAGGGGGGAGGAAAAAGAAGAAATGAGGGAGTGAAGGAATGAGACAAGTGCCTCTCATCCTTAATGTCTGTAAACGCAGCTCTGACAGCCACCCGCCGCTCGGCTTCACTCACAAGGCATCCCTCAAAGTTTTTTCGACCGCCAGCTCACTGGTGCTCACCTAGCAATCAGATACCTCTCTCGGCCTCTGAAGCCGAACCTGAATGATGATGCTTCAGTGTAGCTGGATTCAGACGGCAGAATATTTTTCTTTCACAGCCCACGAGTCACACTCTGAACCTCTGATTCTTATTTTCCAGGTGATGAGTTGTCTCTGTCTCTTCTCGAGCTATTTAAAGGCAACACTTCAATAAGTACACACAACAGTCCGCTCCCTCTCTCATCGCCTTTCCCTCTGAAGGACTCATTAAACACTGAGCTTTAGCCTTTTCCTTCTTAGTGTATAATGTAAAATAAAGGCATCTTAGTTTGTGTCTCTCTGATAATAATGAACTATGTCATGGTCATTAGCATTTACATGCAACTGGAATTATAATTTTAACCAACCAGCTGATGCACACACATGCACTTCTTCTCTATCACACTACAAGTCATATGTGTTTTGCCAACAGTGCGTGACGCACACGCCAGTGGACACAACTGACGATAGAGAACCATACATCCCTGCGTCTGCACCACTGCCTGCTATGACTCTTAACCTGAGAGCGCTCTGCGAAGCCACAAGCTACCAATGACTTTCCAGGTCAAAACCAAATATAGCCAGGGGTGGTGTGCTCTCTCTGCGATCCAAACCACATTGTTTTATTAAAGCTAATTTGATGAAGCCGACAGCTCAGAGACATTAAAACGGGAGGTTGTGTCATTTCTGATCAGAGCACAACCCAGACTGCAGGTCAGGTCTGTTGAGACTGCTCGTCTGATGAACACATTCAACACAAAGTGCAATTTTGTGCATACAAATGATCTGCAGACCAATTAATTGTGAAGGCCAAGCTTTAAACAAGCCTCGGTTATGTAAAATGATTGCAGTCACTATTCAGAGGCATCTAGCACTTAGGCAGAATTGGGGTCAATTTAGCGTGACTTTGGAATTAAAACACAGAAAAGAGCTTTATTAAACTCGCTATGAAACTAATTTTTTTAATTATTTTTTTAATACTGTTGATATGGAAAAGGTCGGGAGCACCGACCATCTAAAGCACAAACAACTTAAAAACATTAAACTTAAAATTCTAATTCCTAATAATAGTTCAGGCTCATTTGGCAACACCTGGTTACTGGTGGTAACACAAAGAACATATAATACATCCCAGAGTTGTGTTGAATGGGAGCAGGAAACTGAGTGTGAGCAGCTACTCTGTCAGAAATACATCACAAGAACATGAGCAATAACTCACTATATTTATATGCACAAAATATTCCAGTTTTTGCCCTTATTCTGAAAAAGACAATATTCCTACTAAGCTGCTTACATGGCTTATGAAAATGAGTATTCCACTAATATTCCTGTTTTCACGTAGCTGTGCATACTCTGATTAACGTGCCCCAACGTGTCCTTAATCACGGCAATATATGGAAAAGTGGAATGGCTGGAGCTGCCATTTTGCTTCTTTGCGACAAACAACATTTTTAGTTTTTTAGTGCTGGCAAACTTCTTGTCTCCCGTAACCACTTTCCTAAAAAAAAGGTCAGCATATTTGCACATATCCAACTAGAATTAGCACTGAGCAGTTCTACGGTCAGTTACAGTTTACATCTATGTCTTGTCCAGACTCATGTGTCACCATGCTTCAAATAAGGATGTTACTAACAAAGAAGCTGCATTTCTTAAAACATGGATGCTTCACACACATCTTCTCCCCTGGCAGCGCAGAAGATCTATACGATCAGCACGGTTTCAAGGTGGGCTTCCAAGATTAGAGTCAAAATTCAGTATCTGAGCAAATGTCCCTGGCTTCTGTTCCTGAGTTATGATGCGGGTATTGTGGGCTTGTGGGAATGATGTGGGGGTGGGTCGGGAAATAAGAGCCATGTATGTATGTTTCATGTTGTGATTGCGTCTATTGTAATGACGTGTGTTGTATGTTTTGTGTTGGACCCCCTTGAAAACAAGATGGTTCGTCTCAAGGGACTATCAACTAATAAGCCCTTTCATCTTTTCAAATTTCATCATGTGAAATTTTGTCGTAACTAACACATGAATTCTTGAGGTATGGCCAAAAACATGTTAAGTGAGGTCACAGTGACCTTTTGACCTTGACCACAAAATCTGTTCAGTTCATTGTTGAGTAGAATTTGACGTTTGTGCCGAATTTGAAGACATTCCCTCATGGCTTTTTTGAGATATTGCTGTAATGAGAATGGGATAGACGGACAAACAGCCACAGCTATTGCTGGCGCTAAGGCATAAAAAGCCTGTCGACGTTCACATCTTTCATAATGTTTGAAGTTAAGTGTGTTTGTCCTTCCGTGCAGAAATGCAGGCTTTTCTTTTGGCCATGCATCTGTACCACAACCTTGCAAACTATTGGCTGGTTATTGTTTTCTTGTTTGTTTGTTTTCTTATTAATTAAGCCTGATTAAGCCTTATCTAACACATTGGCAAGGGCCACACAGCCTGTTGGCTAATTCTGGCATTTTTATACCATGTGCATTCATTAATTTGCACTGTCCCTCTTCGAATAAAGTAAACTGAACTGAAAATGATTGCACAACACAGAGATGACTGTCAACAGACAAGAGGCTGTGTGTAAAAATCCCAACTGAGGCACAAGTTACGAATGCACTGTATACATGTTCAAAAAATGGCGTTGCCACTGTAACTGTACACGTACCAAGACAAAAATGTTTCCTCTTCCTCTTCCTCCTGGGGTCTCCATTTGAATAGTGTGAGAATGGCAGACTCCGCCACTAACAATGCAAACTACTATATAGAGAGATAACCGGAACACTTTACTTTAAGTCCCCTTGCATTTATAAACTGTGTACAAACATTATAAGGTGCTTTATATCAAACGGTAATACAGTTGTAGGCAGCTTTAAGGGCATTATTAAGTGTTTATTAGTGTGCAGTATTTGTCAACGGTTGTAACACAACTGCATTTTACTACATTGTCATCCATATCTGTTTACACACCAGCCTGGGAATAAATCCCATCTTATAAACAGTATCAAAGTGGACAGTATATAACAGCTGACCCATGAGTGACCCTGTATGTGTACTACGTGGTGTTAAATATCCTGTCTCACTTTGACATTTCAGCTGTTTTCACAGCTTGATCTCCAAGCTCCTTAAGTTCACAGTGAGTGACACTCTATCAAATGGATCCCACAGGCTTTAAGGATAAAAATCCGTCCTCCTCACAAGACCCTCCTAATCTGCAATCTCACAATAGCCTATAGATTCCTCTTCAGTCTTAACAAATCATTATTCCTCTGGAAGTCAGATTTGACATTGAGGATGTGGGGCACGCAGACATGCTTCGTCACTGCTGTTTACATCTGTGTCACCCAAAAATAAAAAACAGGCAGAATAATGTCAGGTGCCATCCAGTGCAGGTCAGAAAGATGACAGCTTTAAAAGCATCACAGCTCCTGTGCAATCCATCTCGTTTTAAAATTTGAAGTTTTGTCATTGAAACTTTGTTGTGGGGTGTCGTGTGGCTAAATAAAGGTTAAACAGCAGTAAAATCGATGTAATTACCCGCCTGTCCAGCCTGCCTCAGAGACCGTAATGCTACAATTAATAGACAGGGATTGACAGATGGATTAGTGCTTTAAACAGACAGAGAGAGATCATTCCTCCGAGCAACTCTATGCTCCAAGGAGAGGAAAGGAGAGGAGAGAAGAGGAGATCCAACTCCCAACAGATTCCCATTCCCCCTTTGGCAGTTTTCAAGAGGGATATGCAGAGCAGAAAGAGCCCAGAATCAAGCAGAGTGAGTGCTCTGAGGGAGAGCGACATAAGAAAGGGAAGGGTTGACTGCAGTATTACATCACTACATTCATTGCCGTATACCTTCTTGCCTCCTCACTGACATTTCCAACAGTGAAGCGAGGTATCCGGGGTCAGAAATGATGTCTCACTGCCACAGCTGACCCATTACATAGTTTGAAATGCAGTGATTATGTTGGCAAGCTAGCGAGACAAAAACACAGAGGCCCAAACAATAGCAGGAGGTCACCTTGATGCAGCTGCCTGCCGGAGACAGTGCTCGAACAAGGAGAAAATGACTCAATTACAACCAGGCACACAGCAGGGAGCTGGGGAAAATGGGGAGGGGGGGCAGGGACGGAGGGGACGCAGGCAAAGAGAAATGAGGAGAGTAAAGAAAAATACAAATGTGGCATTTGTAGAGCTCCCACATTTGATTATATACATGCTGTGCTGCACCGCTGAGAGGAGGCTGTAAAACACATTATTGGATTGTGCTAAATTCAGGACTGAAATGCGAATGCCTCATAAATTACAGTTTGTTTTTTGACCTCAATTTGAGCCATGATCTAAAAAACTAATTGCGATTGGTGTTTTAAAACAATATGAAATCCAATTAAATCAAGAAATTAATAGGTACTTAGACTTTGCATGCACTACATTTAAGCCATTTTATTTCTGAAAATTTTCAACAAGCAAACAAATGATCATCTGCATATTATTAAAGTTTTTCTGCAAATCATTTTTGTTTTGATTTTTTTAAAAACTGGAAAATAGATGATAGCAGTAATCAAATACTTTGAAACCGGAGGGCTTTTCTAAGGCACACAGATTAAGTGTAATGTTTGACAACAGTTTTATTACACGTATGTACGACCTCGGACTTTGAGATGCGTGTTTGATAACCTGAATATAATTTGTGAGACTAAAATAAAGCAAAAATGTGGCTCCAGTTTGTGGTCATGACTAAAACATCCATCCAACCGAAGCAGCTTGTTGTAGAAGCTCCTCCTCCTCCTCCTCCTCCTCCTCCTCCTCCTCCTCCAGCTCTAAATGGGTGACATCTGACAGGCGTCAAGCTGAACTGACAGCATTGTCCCGTTCATTGCCAGGGGCCGACTGTTTCTATCCACTGTGGAAAACAAGGATTTTCAGAAAATTCAGAGCCTGGCAAAGCGCTGCTTAAACATTCCTTGCAGAAGATGCCCTGAGCCAGAAGCTCATCCCTCTGAAAACTCCACAGAATCATCAGAGGAGGCAGAATGAAAGTGCTTGGGATATTTGTCTGGCTGTTGATCTCTGGTCAAACAGATTTATGGCATAAATGCTGGGCACTGCATGCTGTGTTACTGCAGAATTTTATATTTTTGGGGGTATGTTGGGTTGGACTTTAGAGGGAAACATACAGCTGAATAAGTGGAGCTCATAAGGAAAGCTCTGGGTTTTACTTCCAGATGACAAACATCGTCAAAAGTCAACCCTGCTTGACCCGGAGAGATTCAGAATAACTAATTCCCACCTTCATTTCCAACAGACTACTGTCATGCATTATTCACACGCCTTTAGTGTAAAGCTCTAAATAGCCTTGGACAACTTGAAACTCTCTGTTATTTCATATGCTATCATGCACTCTGACATTATCCATTGCCAATTCCTGCACCTCTGGGGCCAAAATCTGGATGGTACTAACAGTGAAAAGGAAGAGAAATGTAATGTTATCAATGTTGCAGATGAAATGACAAACTTCATGAGGAAGTTTTTGCACAACAGCGATCTGCAACGCCTGTCACCGGCACCAAAGGCTGCAGCAACTTGGCAGGACCTCTGACATCCTGAAACAGTGCTTCAAAGTGAGATCTTTACAGAGGTCCCATCAGCACACAAGCCCTGAAAGTCATGCAGGAAACTTTTTTAAGAAAGGTACTGGAGCCCTTTGGAGAGGGGCGTACACAAACACTTGGCAGAGAGAGGAGTCACATCCAGCTTTGTAAGAGCCTGAGGTAACTGAGGTCACCGAGGTCGGTCCTCACGGCTCTCCGTGCTGTCAAAGATTCTAAGGTGACTTGCAGCAACAGGCTGACTTCCTCTTTGCGGAATTCTACTGAGAGTCTTGCAAAATCGGACCATATTGAATGCTCCACTAAATGAATGTCGGGGAGATTTTAGCTGAATTAATGTCAACCTCAATGAATATTCTGCTTCATCAAGAACATCTTTTTCCACACATTAATAGTAAATGTAGTTCAGCCTCAGCTGCCACACCGTACTGAATTACACAAGACAGTTAAATTAGATAAACTTCTCTTTAGAGTCAGGACTATTAGAGTAATATTATCAAAAGTTATATACAGCGCATATACAGTAACAGTTATTTCCTTTCATGTACCAATGTGTCAAAATGATTGTTCTGCTCTTATCTTTAGAATACAGAGCATATTTTTCATTCATTCATTCATTCATCTTCTAACCGCTTCATCCTCGTGAGGGTCGCGGGGGGGCTGGAGCCTATCCCAGCTGACATCGGGTGAGAGGCAGGGTTCACCCTGGACAGGTCGCCAGACTATCGCAGGGCTGACACATAGAGACAAACAACCATTCACGCTCACATTCACACCTACGGTCAATTTAGAGTTACCAATTAACCTAGTCCCCAGTCTGCATGTCTTTGGACTGTGGGAGGAAGCCGGAGTGCCCGGAGAGAACCCACGCTGACACGGGGAGAACATGCAAACTCCGCACAGAAGGGCTCCCACGCCCGGGATTGAACCGGCAACCCTCTTGCTGTGAGGCGACAGTGCTAACCACCACACCACCGTGCCGCCCGAGCATATTTTTATTAACCAATAATATTTTCAGTGGTTGTTTGTAGCTTTATGTACATAGCTGTTTACCTGGGGGCTATTTATTATTTATTACGTGCCTGTAAATTCTGCCCATTTCAAATTTGTAACTTTTTCACACACAGATTTAGCCAGCGTGGAGGCATCCATGTTGCATTGCAGCTCAATGCTAAAGGAATTGGTCTATACCCAAAGACCAGAGTAAATGTTGGCACTGTATGTTCCGGAAAGCAATGGATACAGTATGTAACATCTGTACGTTATTATGTCGTGGATATATATTGAAAGTTTACATTTTTACAAGGCTGGTTGCTGTGTGATTATGTTTTAGGCACAAAAACATGTGGTAATGGTGAGGGAAAGACCATGTTTTGGCTTAAAATACCTGGTTTCGGTGGCAAAATCATGGTTGGAAATGCTGCTGATGTCTCACTAGAAAACAGCCATTTTTGTAGTTTGTTGGTCTTGAACTAGAATTAGAAATGAGCACCAGCCACCAGCTTGGTAAAAGATGTAGGCTGTTAGATTTGCTTCACTCACCAGCTAAAAAAAAAAAACGATGGTAATTGAGTGGCTGGTAGATTTTGGAATCCATCAGCCACAGTGGCTAGTGGACAAGACTGTTAATTTCCAACCCAATATTCCGTCACATCATCCATCATCCCCTCCACTTCCTAATTATAAAGTGGGCTCATACACATGTAATCAGAACTACGTCACTTAAGCAACACTGATATGACATGAACTGTGTGAAACATATAAATATAACACATACAGTACAATGGCAACATTTTCTTCTGGTGACTGGGCTGAATTCCTGAAGCTCTGTGCTTGTTTGTGTGTGAGGTGAATCGATAGCGCATCACTATTCTTCTTGGTCGTTGCAGTCTATTGTGCGACGGTGAGACGGCGCCTGGATGAGGCTGACAGATGTGTTTATTAAAATGCAGCATAGAGAGCATATAGATATTTCATACATGTGATACAGCAGACAAAAAGTCTTTGTCTCTCTTTCTCTATAATATGTACATTAATAGTAACAGCAGGCTAAATCAGTAAAAATATCCATAGCAATGTCTACAATGTTTTCTAGCACCATATTCATTTGAAAGGTCATGGAAAACAACCCCAGCACAGATTCTGAATAGCCTCAAACTACAAAAGACTCACTTCATACTTTTATACTCGAGCTATAACTTTGTGGCTTGTGGCTACAAAACTTTCAGCCTCTGTAGCACCAGTGTTATGTGCAACAACAGTTAACATCCAGCCCTGGGTTTTATCGTTTTATGGTCAACAGATGGTGTAAGTAGAGGTTACAGCTTTTTGTTGCATTTTTTTTGTTTAACCTGTGAGCAAGAGTCCGCGCCAGATCGTTCTGCAGCACATGTGGATGATATTCAAGGCCCGGTGCACAATAATATTATTCAGTTTGACTAAATGAAAGGGAAGGGATCCATTACAGTGAGGCAGAAATGCACAGATGTGGGAGGAGAGGAGGAGGCATATGGAAAGAAAAAACAATAAAGATGATTACATTACAATAAAAAGTCATACAGTGTATTTCCCCGTCACCGTCACATCTTCTCCCCACAACGATCAACTATCACTCTTGAAAAAATTAGCTCTCGACAGTCTCCCAGAAGAGAGAATGGCATGTAGGCCAATATATATAAAGCTGTTCCTGTGCCTGAGGCCAGCCAAGCCTCACTGTGGCAGCAACCAGCCAGCTCCTCTGTGGCTGCACACAAACACACAGATAGGAACATGTACATAGACACGTACACACACAATATGAGGTCATTTATCCGCCTGTGTGACTATGGTACACACGTGTGTTTATCACAGTGAAAGATAGAGAAGACTGCTGGACGGAGACTTTTCAGGGACACACGGTGAGTGATTGAGCAGACGGTACATTTGTGCGCGACTTCATGTCCCTGCACATGTATGTGGATGATATTGTCCACAATCCCTCACATGGCGCACACACACTTATACTGTTACAGTTTAATTCTCCTGCAACAGTGAGGCACAGACGACATCAGCCACCACACATCATTCATGTTTTCACATCAGGTGTTAGGCTCAATATGAGGGTGCAGGGTTGGTTTTCAGAGGTGGGAGATAAAGTCAGAAGCTCTTCAGTCTCCTCTTGAAAATGAAAATGCCTTCATGCTGATAATTTCAAAATAATGGTAGCGTAAGAAAGAACTGAAATGCTAGGCTTTGTAAATAAATAAATAATGTTGTTGCCCATTTTACTGTCTTTGCGACAAACAGCACTGTGATTGATGTTTAATTCAAATATATTCTTTGGAGAATATTAAATAAAAATAGATCAAATTATTATTTTAACCCATAAACATGCTGAGGTAGTGGTAGCACTTTTTTTAGCCCTGGGTAGCATCTGTAGGTTTTCTTTGGGGGCAGCATATGGCCCTAAGAACTTCTTTAGCAACATTTGTGTTGCCTGAGAGGCAAAACCCAGGGCAAAACGACTTGCTGCAACTTGTCAAGCTTGTGTCTTTTTTTTTTTTTTTTATATATATTTTTTAGAGTTTTGGCAGCTGGACAGTCATGGAACATTGAAATATTTTAATCGGTAAATCAAAGACAAACTGAAAGTGAGGACTACAAAGGACTATAACATACAGGGTTGCAAAGTAGCCATGGCTAGCAACCTGTATGCATGCATCTACTTTGTCTATTACATATGACGCAATGTTTTATCCATTTGTCCATGTCCAATAAAAAAAGTAAATAAATTTAAACAAAGAAAAGTATCTGCCCAAAAATGACAAACAAATGGCATTCTCAATGGTATGATCAGGCATTCTCAATGGAACTTTAGAGTTAGAGTTTCCTGGAAAAAAAGATAATCAGAACTTTTTCCACACTCTGGGGCATATACTAAGTTTGCATCCAATGAAATGTTTTCCATTGGGATGCATCAGCTCCGTCGTGGAGATGAGCCCACGTCTGTGTTTCACCAGCAGCAATGCCAGCTTCAGATCTCTCGAACACGTATGGCCTCACACACAAAAAAAAACACCTCATCCTAGTCATCTTCTTCCTCTATTTCATAACTGTCCAATTCACTGGTAAAATCCACAGGCGTAGGTGATGGTGGTGGCGGAAGTCCTCAAAAACAGAGGGCTGGTTGACCTAGCAGCTGTTCTCTACGTGGAGCGAGTACTCTCAATCTGAAATTTGGAAGGGTTTGTGTATCGGTGCCCAACCATCACAATATGGGGGTCACAGCCTGGTACATGTAGCCACATGCAGAATACACAATATATACAGTAGACTGGTGCAGGTAATAACCAAAGATCACAAGTGCAAGTTCCACCTAGAAACTTTTAGGTGTACGTCAGCTCAACAAGCGAGTCAGCGTGGGTGTCAGTAACAATATGGCATGCAGAAATAAAGCTGGAAGACCCGAGTGCAGGTTCGCAGTCAGCTTAAACAGCAACAGAGAGAGTTGGGTTTAAGACGAGGGCAGTGTGTCAGCGTTGCTCCACTGTTATAGGAGATCGGAATAGAAAAATATCCAACGTGATAATAAACAAATAAATGCTAACGCACATTCGACAGCTTCACCTGGATGTGCCAATATCCAGGATTAGGGGTGGGATTCAATTCAATTCAGATTCCGAGGGCAACGATTTCGATTATAAAACGATTCTCGATTCTAAAATGAGCCAAAAAGAAAATTTACGCTAGATATTGAAAAACATTTTTAATACAATACTACGAGCTATGGTGAAAACACGACGAAAACACGGCAAAAAACATTCAAAAACACGGCATAAAAAAAACCCTCAAAAGCTCTCAAAAAACAACAAATACTATTATCTACAACACTAAATATTATTTACAAAGAAAAGTCACCAAAACTCCGCTAAAACACCGCTAGATCAGTCCAACTTGCACTCTCCTCATCAGCTGTCACTCTCCTCCTGGTGTGCCCACTTCCCTCCCCTCCTCCACAGGTAATGACGTCACTACCGTAATGTACCGTATGTCACTGGAAATCTCCGCTTCTCAGCTTTCAGAATCCATTGGAATTACGTCGATAGCGTCAATGTTTGAGGAGTTACGGTAATTTGAAAAATAAATCTAAAAATAAAATTAAAATCGATTGAGTCTTCCAAATTGATGCTCGCATCGTTCAAGACAGAATCTCGATGCATCTAAAAATGGATTTTTTTCCCCCCACCCCTATCGTATGATAAATGTTTGGGTGCATTAAGGGCTGACCGATATGGTACATTGCAATATACCATGTGATGGTGGAAATATGTTGACTGGTAGAGATTTGGCAATACTGTTTCTACCGTGGGAGCTACTCTGTGGAGGTTATGTAGTAAATCAGGGCTGGATTCTTGTGTGATCTCTTAAATCTAGTTACCTCACAAGGTAGCAGGGAATGGGAATACATGGAGGAGGAAAGTAAAGTTGTAAAAATAGAAACCTGTAACACTTGAAATTATTGTTCTCAGAAACCTTAAAGCTTCAATTTGTATCTCAAGTGTTGTTTCATGTGAGGCAGCTGTATTTTGTTTGTATGAAAGGTCCAAATAAAAGAAGAGAATAAACAAATGTGATGAAGCACAGTTTGGTATTTCAAGCTATTTTGTAATTGAATTTACAGAACAATTACTGTATCCTGATATATACCGTGACCATGATATAACAATGGAAGAGTTTTGCCATGTCACCCACCCATAGGTGCTGTGAGTGTTTAAATAAAGCCACAGTGGAACTAAATGAAACACTCTCCCTGATGCGCAAGTTTTATTTTTCATTATTGTATTTTGGTATTTTTAGTTTCAGAGCACAAGAGATGCCTTTCATCTTTATAGCCTATTGTGTGAACTGCTGCCTTTGGGGAAAGTGTTTAATACAGAGGTGTTTGAAATGTTCCTTATTTTTTTACAATAAAAAAGTTTACCAAAGTTGCCGGTGGGCAAAATGTTACCTCAGTCCCCAGCAGGAGGATTCTGGTTGTCTTTGACACTTGCACTACCGTCTCTTAAAAACACATTTAAGAAAATAGTATCCTTATGCCTTTGGAGACTTTTCCCCACTTTACTGTGTCGCACTGAACCATGACTTTTGTTCATCGTCACACCCCTAATCCTCAGTTAAAATCAGCACAGAGTAAGCATTTAAAAGGGTGGTGACATGTTTGGATTGAGCGTCAGACCTTTAAATGCAGCAAGCCATTTGTGAGACTCTTATTATCCATTTTGGTTTGACTTCTGCAATCTGACCTTGAGGAATAAATTGTGTTAGAATGGAAAAGTTGGAGACAGCAGGCTGCAAATATACATTTTCATATGCTAATGTGACTATAGAGAAAATTTGATAAATAAAAAACTATTTCCTCTAAAAGGATTTTTGTGCTCAACATTTCCATTTTCCATGCCTATAGTTTAGTGTGCCTCCACCCCAGGTGTAGCAGCCTGGTGTCCCTGACAAGACCTGCACTACAGTAGAGTTCACACCGGCCCTCAGCAATAGCCGTGGCCCCATTCTGCCAGGAAAACCAATTACTTAGTGTTTCAAAGCCCTCTGAGTGCCCGAAAGGGGCCCATCATTTAACCATGAGACACTGCAACTTCACTCACTGCCGGCCTTTCAGCACTGGGTCATATCGACAGACAAATACACATGTGCACACATAAAAATCATACAAACACACACACACACCATCAAAACACAAAACTAGTACATGGAGACAAGTACATGTTTATGTAACATATCACCTGAAATACAGCTGCTAAAAGATCTCTATTTGTTCCTGAGCTTGACATGATGGAAGTTCTACATAGAAAACAGCGAAATATCAGCAACATCATCAGTAATCTACAAAGAGAAACAGCACAAGATGAATTACACTTCATGCAGGGAAATATAAATATAGAAGCACTTGCCACAAAAATGTCAGTCGAGAAAGTTGCAGTGCTCTCCAAACTGTATTTTCCAATTAATTTTTAACCAGCGTCGGACAGTGAGTCAGCGGCTAACAGAGTGACCTCTCAGCACCACAGATAGGGTAAGCTTTCTACTGCTCAGTGTCTTCTTACCACCATGACACACACGCACACCAACAGGTTAGTGCACCCAAACAAACACCGAAGCACAGAAGCGCTCACACACTCCCACACAAAGTCGCACGTCAGGTCTGTTGGACCAGACATGGTGTCATACATTACCCTTTACGGGAAGCCTCATTTAGCTTGAAGAAGCTATTCTTGGTTTACACAGTGATAAATATCTCTATCTGAGGTTCATCAGCTATATTGTGTGGGGAGAAGCTTTAACACAAATCTTCTTTAGACCGCTCCGTTTGCCTCCAGAACATTCAATATGCTCACTCTTTGTCTGTCTCGCTCTGTCTGTCTCTGCAGGATAAGTTAATGAGTCTAATGAGAATAAAGACTGAAGGGGGAGAGAGGGAAAGACAAGTGAGGGAAGGAGAAAGGGGGGAAAGATGGGGAAGCAATCAGATGTGGCTCTGCCCAGCCCTTGGCAATGACAAAGTGGAGCAATTATGCATGAAGGCTGTGACATTGACTATGGCATCACCTCTTCTGCTGATCTGTTAAAAAGCAAACATACTCTATAATTCAGTAAGGCACTCACTCAATCACAAACGCCGGCACACATGTCGCCCTGCCAAACATGTTCAAGGACACAGATGATCATACTTTGACAAGTTCACACGTTCCGAGCACAGTGCCGCGTCATTGGCTGGTGTGAGCATTGCACGGCGCAGGTCAACAGAAGGTCAGAGCTGTTCTGTAATCTCTCACCCAGTGGGTGTGTTAGGTACGGTGAGAGGAAAGAATTCCCTTCACGAGTCCATCACCTACTTTTAGCCTCTCATTTCTCTCTGGACACACACACAGCTTACCCCTGAACAAAAGTACACGCCTGCGGCTCCCATCAACCCGACTGGCTACACTTGATGCTTGAGTGCATAGTGATGGTGTCGTGTTTGAAAGAGATATTGATCACTCACAAGAATGAGCCCTCAGTGGCTCTGGTTTGACACTCACTCATAAACGTAAAACCCCTGCAAAGTCTTCATCACACGTTACGGACACAGAACCTCACAGGGGGGGCGGTAAAGTGGGAGACTGCACCAGATAGAGGTGACAAAAGCAATAATGGTCATGGTGTTACTGGCTGCAATTAAAGCCAAACCAAATGGTGTGGTGATGGGGTGCTGTTAGAGACGTTAATGTTCCCATTAAATCAAAATAGATATTTGAGTTTTTGTTTTGATGACACATCTCAAGCTGAACGTCACCGACAGCCAGAGTTGCAAATTAGCCATAGCTAGAAACCTGTATGTGTCTACTTTGTACATTACATATGAAGTAATGTTTTGTGCATTTGTCCTTGTCAAATTAAAAAAGTAAACACATTTATAACAAAGAAAAGTATCTGCCCAAAAATGACAAAAGAGTGGCTTTGCAGGTATTCTCAATGGAATTTCAGAGTTTGTCATTTCCTGGAAAAAAACAATCTGACTAAGTTTTTCTGCACTCTGAGGCATTTCCTAATTTTGCATCCAATGAAATGTTTTCCATTGGGATGCATCAGCGCCATCGTGGGGATGAGCCCGCGTCTGTCTTTCACCAGCAGCAATGCCAGCTTCGAATCTCACATGGCCTCACTCCAAAAACCACCTCATCCCAGTCATCTTCTCCCTCCATTTCATCCCCGTCCAATTAGTCAGTCAAATCCACAGGCGTAGGTGATGGTGGTGGCAGAAGTCCTCAGAAGCAGAGGGCAGGCTGTCCTCACGGCTGTTCTCCATATTGAGCGAGCCAGTGAAAATGTGAACTAGCCGATTTTTAGCAGATATAATGTCCATGTTCAAATGAAACTTTTGACCTGATGATGCTAGAAGTTATTACAATGCATCCTGTGGGGGCCATTTATGTTTGTACCAAATATAATGATGATCCATCCAATAGTGGTTGATGAATTTCAAGCAGGTGACACAAGAGCAAAAATCAGAAGATCACCAAACTCATTAGGAGTCACCCCCGAGGCATCATGGAAGTCTGTCCCAAATTTCATGGCAATCCATCCAGTAACAGTCAAGATACTGTAATAAAACCAAAAATGTCAGCCTCATGGTAGCACTCGAGGAGGGGACCGCTGAAATCCCCTGACTTTTATTTCATGGTAGTCCATCCAACGATTGCTGGAGATGGTACTCGTCATTGTTCCGCTAATTATTGGATGTGATAAAATCGCACCTATTGAACAAGCCAATCTGAGCTACCTGCCAGTGTGATGTCACAACAGAAGAAATAACGGACTGATGGCCATCTGTACTGCCCAGGCCCCCAGAAATGCTGCTCAGCCTTGCAGCCAACTACTTTTTCCCAGTGGCCACTCGCAGTATTGCAGCGAATAAATCCCTAAAGCCTAAAAAGCACTTTCCTCAAAGACTACCATTATAAAGAGATGTCTGTAAAACTGCTCACAGGACACCTCGAACTGCTGTCTATATATATATATTTATATATATATATATATATATTTTTTTTTTTTTTTTTTTAAATCTATGGAGGTTTTATATTTGTAAAACCTTCACACATACAAAGGTCAGACCAATTTCCCACAAAACAACCCCCCACATAAAAACATTAAGGTTTTAAAATTTAAAATGCTAACTTTACTGGTAGTCTGGCAAGAAAACCAAAGTAAGCATATGGAAGATTGCAGCTGGTTCTCTTCCTCCGCAGCTGTAGTCAACATACCCTTGAGCCAGGCATTGAACCCCATGACAAGCACGAAAAGGGATATTTGGAGAATAAAAGCCGTCTGAATACACATTCCTTTTTCTAGCAAAAAAAAAACCCCACCAGCAAATACTTTAAATAAGGAGCCGGCTCACTCTCATTCAGAAAAACTAGACTGTAAAAACCACAACTGTATGTGAAACATGCAACCTTCAAATAATTCCGGATTTAAACGAATCAATCCCTCCAACCGTGCTTTAATGAACCTCATAGTGTGTGATCAGACATTAAGTTCATAATCACTAAGAATTCCCAGTGTGTCATCTTTCACATGAAAAGACACTCACACACCTGTCAAGATCTACTATAGGGTAGAGTGTGTTAGCTCAGCATATTTCCGAGCAAATGATCAGCCAATTACACGACTAATTATTGCCTCTTGCAGACCTGTCAGACTGAGCGAGCGCGGGGCAGTGGAGATCAATAGGATGTGTTAATTTGAGCAACACACACATAAACGCATGCACACCGCTGAAAGATGATCAAACACTATCAAATGCCTCTGCGAGTCTCTCAGAGGACCCCCAGTCAGGCGCTGAGGCAATGGGGGTTAATGGGTGTGCTGCGTTGCTTTGAGATCCGCCTGCAAGAACATGCAAGTTGAATCCGTTATCTGCTCAGCTTCACTCCAATTTAAAAAAAAACAGAGAGATAAAAGAGTGAAATGATGTTTTGTTTACTTAGGGCTCGAGGCAGGGTCAGAGCTAGGACTACGGTGGATTAGGAACAGGTACTGCAGAGGGAGAGGGGACCGAGGGACGGACGGAGGGCGGGGAAGGGGAATATTACAAAACAGCACTGAACTTCATCTGAACTGGGAAAAAATGGGAGTGAGAGATCAAGAAAGAGATGAAAAAGGAGGTACGGATGATTAAATCATGAGAGAACAACTATTTTCATATGTTGCGAAGGAGGGGATGAAGAGAAGGAGGGGGAGAAAGTGAACTGATGACTGTCTGATAGCCAAATAAAAGGAATGGGGGAGGTGACTGTGTGACTAATGGTTACGGGTGAAGGAGTGACAACAGAATGAGCGGGACAAAAGGGACAGGGGGATGAAAGAGAGGACAAATAAAGGAGAAACTGCGCAGGTGATGGGAGCATAGGGAGGAGAAACATAAGAAAGCAAAATCAGGAGCAAGAGAAAGTGCACATAATCAGTAGAGAGCCCATCACTGCGAGCTGACAACATAAGAGACAGGAGGAGCTGAAGCATCTCCTACAACTGAGCTATAAAAACACCAGAGCCTTGTAGCAGAGGTCCTCTTAGTACATTTGTTGTGACGGCACCAGGGCCGTAGCTACCACTGAGTACACTGAGGTCACGTCCTCTGTTGTTTCTGTGTTTCATAAAGAGAGTTCCCTAAATAGTAGGGATGTCAAGAGGACTGATACTCTGGCACCAAGTCAACGCCAAAGGTCTGACAACGTGACAGCATGTTTTTCTGCAGTACCTTAAACAGGGCTGGGCTAGTGTAAAACATTTCAAACCAGTTTGACCAGTGCACTGAATTGTGCCAGGTGTTGCACTTGACTCAGCTTCCACTCCTGTGTGAAACATAAGGACACCATGTCCTTACAGCAAACAAGCATCTGACTATTACGTAGCATCACGTAACATTACGGCTCTCCATTCACACTGAATCAATGATATATTCACTTTTATTACGTCTTGTAGACAAACCAGTAATATCAGCCATGCGCCAGAGATCAGACTTGACATGCAACCACCTACAACTTACGTACTCGCTGCCACCTGCCACCTGATTTTGGTCTTTGTCGTGAAAAAGAAGTATTGTCAGCCGATCTTTGTCCATTGCAGCACTTTAAAGACGAGTGACAGGAATATAAAAACATGGTGTCGGACAAAAGTTTGGCTCCAAACGGTAGCTCTGCATCACCTGCAGTCAGTTAGGACTCCTCTTTCATCGGCTTCAAATCGAAAATGTTGCCATCATAGTGCAGTTTTTTTTTTCTTGAGAGACTAACCTCGCCATGTCTCCTCGTCACCCCAAAAAACAAATGAACATCCTAGCAAACAAACACAGCGTGTGCAGCTCGTAGAGATCTCCATGTTGCACCACCATGTTCCTACAGTGGCCCAGAACGGACACCAAATGCTGGCTCTATATAGATCCATTCATGTTTTCACTTCCACACCACATTTAATAACAGTATATCAGTGTTTAAATCACTGTGTCGATTTGTTTTGGAGAGGAAGAGACCTCTGTGAATAATTCGGCTCAAGGTAAAACCCTCCTGAACAATTTGTAGGTGAGGATTCTCAGTCATCAAAGGTCATGGTAATCGTAAGTGCTATATCGTAGGCAACTGGACTTGCTTGAGTTTCTTGAAGACGTTTCGCCTCTCATCCAAGAAGCATGAGAGGGTCGCATGTCCCAAACGACTCTGCAAGGGTTCACACCCACCTGTACCAGTCATTTAGAACTGAAGAAGCTTCTTGGATGAGAAGCGAAAGATCTTCATAAACGCAAGCAAGTCCAGTTGCCTATGATATAGCACTTATGACTCCTGAACAATGAACACTAAATAAGTTATAACCAGAAGTTTCAGCTTGTACAACCTGTAGTCCTCACCACAAGATGCCACTAAATACCCCTAAATCTTACACACTGTTCCTTTAATAAAGGAGTGTATGTTTAAGTACATTGGATTGTTTTGTTTTTCCACCCTGGTATCGAACTGGCTTTAGAGAATCGTGGAATTTCATTGGTGTTGGTATCCTTCACTAAATTTCTGGTATCGTAACACTTACAATCACTTTGTGTATGAAGCACATTAAACAACCCAAAATAATTACAGACCCAGACACTCACGACCACATGAACGTCCATTTGCGCCCAAACATATTTTGTCCTTCCAAAAGCCGGCCAGCACAGAATGGCTGGATGTGTACAACACACACAAACACACACAGCGAGTGCAGCATTTGGAGCTGATCAGAGCTTGATTATCTTCCCTCAGTGCAGCGCACCCTGAGCAGAACCAAATCAGATGACTTCATTAGCATATCATCTGCATAATGGCTCCGCCAGAGCAAGGGCATTTGCCTGCTACGTGGCTCCTACCATGTCTCATGCTGAGGTGGTTTGGTGGGGAGGGGTGGGTGGGGGGGTCAGGGTCAGAGAGTGTCTTTAATTTTTGGTTATAACAAATCATATGCTGGGTCTCTTTTGAGTCACATGACTGCCTGAGACATCTCAACTGGATGGTTAATTGAGGGCACGATCAAAAAAGAAGAAATGCAGCTGAAGATAATTTCTCTCTACTGTGCACAATCGCTGGAGTTTCCTTGCCGATACTTCCAATTATAAGCCTTTCTGCTGCAAATTAAAGTAGGGGCGCGTGGGCATGGATGTTTGCACGGCGTACGTTAATTGCCTGCATATTTCTATTTTAACATTCACAAAATTTCTCTCTTACAAATCCCATGGGGAATGTTTGGTTAAATGGCTTATAAAAATATGTGAAATAATAAAAGTACAACCCCAGAAAGGTCTGATTATTAAATGATCAATATGAATTTTGTAATTCCACTCTGATCACAGAAAAAGGTGGCTGGGTCTTTGCCAGCCTCATATTTTCAACCTCACTTCTCTCCAGGATAAAAAGCCACAAAATATTATCAAGGCTCTCAGAATATTAAGTCCCCTCAAATGGTGTGCCATAAAAGGTTTTCATTCCTCACCTCACTAAAATCTGCCCTTGGCTGATGTTTGAAAAATGGCTCTTTCTTTTCACCTGTTTTAACATTTCATATCACTTACTTTGTAACTCTAATGTTAGAGAAGTCATGGCCATTTCTTTCCATTAGTCTGGCTTCTTTTGCATTCGATAAGTACTCACTGCCTTCATCATAGTTCACAGGTCAAAATTTCACCAACTTAGATGAAATACTTTTCTGAACCAAGACAGCACCTTTCTGTAGTCGTTGGTGTCAGAATGTTTGTAAAGCAGATGCACCGCAAGAGACACACATAAGGATTCACACAGAAATAACACATAGAAATAACTTGGAAGTCAGAAAGAAACAGCCACTCTGTCAGACAAGAGAGAAAGAGAATATGAAATCTGAGGAGGCTGCTCTGTGTCATTGATGGGAAAGAAAAGGAAGAAACCAAAGCGTTACACTCTAGACACATAAAGGCTCAATCCATAGGTAAAGAAAAAAGTACAAAAACAGTTTTAAAATGGACATACCAATATAAAACCATTCTGACGCACCATGAGTAAGTTCTAATTTGCTCTCTTTTTCTCTTTCGGTGGACTGATTTTACCTTTTAATAACATGGAAATCTCTATAAACAGATATATGTAGGCAACGGGACAAGGTTTTGGTGTCGGAGGCGTTCTGGTTTCCATTCGTAGCACAAGTAGTACTGACCACTCACATCTGACCGACAGGTTAACAGTCTGTGTGCAGAGACCGGACGCATCGGCCGATGTGCAATCTCAGAACCCATCGGCTATTGTCCGACAATAATTCAGCTTAATATTAGCCAGCTGAATCACTGGCCACGGACCCCTGCGGCGTATCGTCATCAAACCAGCAGCCAATGGGCTCTGAGATAGATTACATGGTTGCTTCAAAGTTCACCTGAAGCATCGATTACTGCATCTAAAGAGGAACTATTTTAGTCCACCTTGGTGCTAAAGGGGACTACACCATGGCCAACTTTTTTTTTTAAAATGTAATTACAGTTGCACAATTCAAAGTAGTAGGGCCCATAGAATTATGCCACCATTGGTGTTTTGATTTCGATTGGTTCCCTTTAAGCCTCGCTTTCACGATGCAATTCTACCTGCCTGCCTACAATCACCCAGGTAAATGAAGGCTTGATTTACAGCACAAAGGAAGTGTGTCAACCATTACGCAACCAAAACAGGAAGAGGATGACGCTTTTTGTTTTCTCTGGTTGCTACCCCCAGTTACCAAAGACTCTCAACGTAAGTTCTTTGCTGTCCTTTTTTTAGTTGCTAGGCTCTGAGGAAAATGAAAAGCAATTCAGTTGTCTTTGCGACAGCAGCGCCAATAATAATACAACTTGGAAATGCTGGGGAGGAAGAAGTTGCAAAGTTGTGTGTTTTGACGTTAAATAGAATAAAAATAGTAATAATTATATGTGTACGATTGGGTGGGTGACTTCAGTTAGGATCCTGAGGGTAGAAGCTTTTCCTGAGCCTATTAGTGCTGGCCTGTTGTGTCAGATACCTTCTTTTCAACCTCAAAAGGGAGAAAACACCAAAAGATGTATTTCACTGCTGGAAAGATGGCCTTTCATGAAACTAAGCTGTCTATGCAGTTACACACAAATGCTTTTAGTGCTATATGACCAAAACAGAAAAAAAGGACTGGGGAGTTTGTACACCACATTGGACCAATAAACGCTCCCATTGGTGGGTGACGTAACGGGTGACAAATGATCTCATATTACAGGTAAAGGGTAAACTAAAACATGTTTTTCGAAAACATTTGAGGTAAGAAATAGTCAACTCAGTGACAGAATCTTGGGTTTATACTTTGTCCAGCGCTGCTTAGTTTTACTGTTTGAGCTCAGTTTTTTCAGCCTCCAACAGTATGGCGCCCATAAATTCTTACTATTACAGCTAAACAGGGCACTAAAATATGTTTCTGAAACATTTTAGGGAAAGAAAATAGGCGTAATCTTGCTTTGTATTCAATCAGCACTGCCTAGTTTTACCATTTGCTCTGATTTTGGTCTGAGTTTGAGAGAGAAAAAGGCGAATCTGACACTTGATCCACTTCTATACTCTTTGTATCCACGGTGTTGGCATGGGTGGCGGGCAACACAAAAATGCAGCGGTACAGCCTGTAGTTCAACCAGTAGCACGGGAGAACCAGCAAAACTCTGCCTGATAACCCTTTTTGAGGGAAGTTCCCCACAGTTCATTTACACATATTACCCACATAGTTTTGATCCAAAGCTGGTTAAAAATTGGCAAAGTATCCCTTTAATGTTTCTCCTAGCCTTATTCTTGGAGCACCTGATGTAATTATCTTTTAGGCACAGTAGAGCATTGACTATTGCATCTTCAGCCAAACAAACAAATGTCAAACAGTTACAGGAAAATGGTACCCTGGAAATCCAGAGTTCTCCCGAGAGCACAATTTGAATTTGCTCAGCGAGTCACTCTGGCAATCAGTAATGATGCGCATTACCCATGCCGTTGGAGCCGAGCTGCACCAATCACATCGGTGTATCTGATATAGGCGGGCCAGAGGCGAGCTAAACAGATGATGACAGTGCTGCGACGACGAAGTCCGGAATCAGTCAGTAAACATTGCAAGATAGCTACGGATGAACACCAGTTGTTTGAAACGGCTTTGGCCGCTACAATGAACGAGTTAGACTTGGCTTTTTCAGTAAAAGAGGAACAGAAGACGGCGCTCGAATCTGTCCTTTGCAAGAAGGACGTTTTTGCTGTTTTGCCGACCAGATACGGCAAGAGTCTAATCTACCAGTTAGCTCCGCTGATAGCTAAGTGCTAAGTATTGTTCTGATTGGTCGTAGTGTTATCCAGTTGCATGCAGTGATATTTTCAAATGCATGCTTGGTGCAGGAAATTTTCTGTTTCAGCTCAACAGTCAGCAATAATGTTCTTTTGTAAATGAAAACAATGTAGAAATATTCACATTCTTCTTTAGCCAAATAAAAATGTTGTAGTACATTTCACTACAATCTATTCAGTAGTTTCCGGGATATCGGGCTAACTAACAGATCAACACACAAACAGAACTTCAAAAAAATAACCTCTTGGGCAGAGGTAACAAACAGAGAAAGAGAGGATGAAGCAGAGAGAGAAAGAGGAGGAGAGAAAGAGGCAGTGCGCTCCAACAGTGGTTGCTGCATTTCTTACCATTCTGCTGCCATGTTTGTTTACTTTCTCCCTGGTGTGAACATCTATGCATGGCTGCAGCCATCACATCTACACATGTCACCCCTCTGCAAAATCACACAAACACTCTGCACACACACACACACACACACACACACACACACACATATTCCTAAGCCTTCCTGCGCTCATACTTAGACTCTCACAATACAGCCCTTCAAGCCACATCTTAACCTAGTTCTTTGCATAAATCCTACTCATAAGGTCTCAGGCACTTCACAAACAATACACAGCATTCCTGAGTTTTCAGCCTAATGTTTTCACTCAGTGTACTACGACTCCTGCATGAGAAACGCGTTCTTTAACTGTAATGTTTTATTTTACTACATTTTACTTGCAATGAGAATGTAGTTGGCACATTTATGGCAGGTTTCCTGAGTAGTGAGGCATAAAACACATTCATATTCAATTGCGACACTGCTCTGTGATAGGAATGCTTAAGCTCGTATCGCTTTCTGTCACTATAACGATGTACTCTTATGCATGTGTGTAAACAGATCTTCTGTTTGATGCTGTGTGTGAACAGTGCACATTTTATGTTTGCCCCGCAGCAAAGCCGATAATGATAGTTCAAATATTTCACACAAACATATTAAATATTTTGTTGAGGAAGTGGCTTAACTGAGAGCATTATTCTTCTGGTGATAAGCAGCAACGCAAATAAAGATGGACAAATATGTCAGTTACATATTCACATGTTCTCTCTCTTTCTCTTCCTCCCTTTCTCTGTGTGTGTGTGTGTGTGTGTGTGTGTTGCGTAACCACTGACGCACTCATGATCCGTGAAAAAGTGGGAATCAGTTTTGCTCGGTTGATCCCAGAGGTCAGCGGCAGAGAGAGAGAACAGAGGGAGAGGAGGAAAGAGAGCACAAGGCCAAAAGAGAATTAAAAAAGAAAATGAAGGAGGGTAAGACGACCAATCGCCAGGTTGGCATCAGTGAGTCGGTGTAAAGATTGTGCACTGTTGCAGACAGTGTTTTGTGAACCTCTGCCCGTCGTCTGGGGAACCAGAGATGCAGGAAATGGCTCAGAGGAAAGGGACAAGAAAGAGCAGAACATAACATGACAGAGAATAATGTAAAATAATTGGGAAACTAGAAGACACATAACAGAGAGGAACAAGAGTGTAAAAGAAAAAGAACTGGAGGAAATGACACAGCAAAGAGAAAAAACATAGATCGAAGCAGAGAAATTGGGTAAAACATGTAAAGGAAATTAGAAAAGAAGAGACAATCGATACCTCTCTCAGATTCTAGTAATGAAATTGATGCAAAATCTACTTCGTTCCTTAATAATACAGCTTTGAACCACCACACAATTGCTTGTTACCTCCACTTTTCAGGCACATTTCTGAACAATTTAGGCTCTGGCAGCCATACAAAACAGAATGTACTCCAGCCAATCCGCATCCTTTCAGAAACAATGAGCTGCGAGAGGAAACCCACAGGTGTAGCGGAGGACGTCTGTATTTACAGCTCATATTTTCTGACTGCTTGAGTAGCAGCCGGTCAGTGCTGAAATCAATTTGACCAATGCCCTCAATTTTTAGCAACTTTGAAATCCACCTCGAGGATTCTGGTGTGGTTTCAGACAGAGTAATGAGGAGAGGCAAAGTGAAACTCAATTTCAGGGTGAGCGTCTGGCCATTAATAGCCATTCATCAACTGCACGAGCCAACGCGTGCCAGGGCCAGTAAGTGCCAGCTGGTGCTCTGAATCCAACGTCTGAGGCATAACAGGAAAACCCGTTTCCATTGCCCCCGTGACACCGCAAGGAGACCAACAAAGCAAACCTCTGATGACACACAGCGCCTGTCCCCATCTCATGAATTACAAAGGACAGGGAAGGACAAATGCCTCATTTTGCAACATGCAATCATGGGTCAGTAGGGTAAGGACTGGAGAAAGGGAAATCTGCAAGTGGTGGTAACAAGTTTTTGTTGTTTTATTTTTTTGTGCAGTACATCAACAGTGAATCGTGTCAGCTACAGTTCATTAGATTCACTTATGTAGGGAGAAAAAGGCATTTTTGGATATCCTCAGAGTTGCCATGTGCATTTGTTCCATCTGTCAGCACCGCAACAGATACTATATTTTTCTTTAAACTATATCTACTGTAATGAATTTGGGCTGACTGACATCTGAATAAACCCAACAAAGTGGCCAAATGTGTCAGCCCATTGAATTTGTTTACATAAAGAGTGAAACCTGTCAGGCCATTTGACAGAATAAATCTTGGCCTTGTACTTTTCTGCAAATCACAGATATGATACATTCGTATGTTATTATGTTGCAGATACATTAAAACAATGCTGTGGGTAACATGTGATTAGGTTTAGGCACAAAAAACACTTGGTTATGGTTAGAATAATAACATGTTTTGGTATAAAATAACCTGTAATGGTGGCATAATCCTGGCAGGGAATGCAGTGAAGTTTTGGTGACAAACAAATGCTTTCCGTGGTACTATCCCCCGTGGAAACACAGTGATGGGTTCCTACAAAACATCTGTTTTGTTGTTGGCTGGTCTCATACAGTGATCTACAGTGGTCTCATCTAGGTGTCACGCCATTAACCGTCCCCTCCACCCCCTGATAACAAAGTCAGCTCTAATGTATTCACGGTTTGCAGAAACATACAATGTCAACATTTGCTTGTGGCAGCTGGGCTGAACCTCAACAGAATGGATAAACTGAAAGGCATCCTGTGGGGGCGTCGGTGGCTTAGTGGTAGAGCAGGCGCCCCATGTACAAGGCTGTTGCCGCGGCGGCCCGGGTTCAACTCCAGCCTGTGGCCCTTTGCTGCATGTCACTCCCTCTCTCTCTCCCCCTTTCACGCTTGTCTGTCCTATCAAAGGCCAAAAAGCCCCAAAAAAATATCTTTAAAAAAAAAAACAAAGACATCCTGTGGAGCATTTGGCCACTAGTGATACTATGGAGCAATATATATTTTGTTTGTACGTAATGCATGTGCTTGCTCATGCACATGGATGTGCATGAGCATGCGCCAACAGGACACCTGCTGACAGTTTCACACTACCCACTAATTAACAGTCAGAGGTAGTAACATGCCAAGAACCTAAAAATAAGGATGAAGAAGGCTGTTAACTAGCAAAGATGAATATAAACTAATCAGTGTTTAAAAATAAGCTTAGCTTATCTTTTAGTAGGAAGGAAGTACAGTCAATACATTAGTATGTAATTTAAGTGAATATGGGGTACCCTTCAAAGAGTACTGCACCAATTTAGCATCGCACTTCTATCAACACATTCTCAATCCGACTTTGTCACATGTCGACGTTTGTTCATGGACTTTCCATGTCGACATATGTTCTGTGACGCCGTGTGAACTTCAGCCTGTTACATGCATTGTCTGTTTTTAAAATACACTCTGATAACACTTTATATTAAGGAACTGTAATAAGCGCTAATTAATGCTTAATAAGCACAAATTAACAGCTAATGAGCACTTATAAGATGGTATAAGATGCTTATTAACATTAGTAAGACTAGACTAAGTGTTTATTACAGCATAACTGACTGAGCTATTATTGCTTATAGGAGCATTATAAGCACTTAATAGAAACTTTGGTAACAGTTTATAAACCTATACTAAATATTAATAAGATGTCTATTTACATTAATTATAATTTATAAGGGTTAATTATAGAATAATAAAGTGGGAACAGTGTTGTATAGAGGTTAATAAATTATTAATATGCTCTCAGGGCTCAAAACTAATGGTGTCACGACATCCCGGGGACTATAAAAATTGCTACTGGGACACAAAGATGATGTGTCTGGGACAATTCCGGCACAGCAAAAAAAAAAAAAAAAAAGTCAAAGCAATATCGAAATGGGTGTTATTTACAACGTCATTATGCTTATTACAGTACCTTAATATAAAGTGCTACCTACACTTCTGTTTTCACAGGAAATGTACAGTTTGCATACAGTCTCTTTCAAAATAAAAGCACTATGTTGGTACAACATTGTGAATTTACATTTTTTTCCCTTCAACAACAAACGCACACGGTTGGGTTTAGGAAAAAAGGACAGGGTTTGGCTTTAACTCAGACTCACAGTAGGCAATATCTTAAAAAACAAAAATCTGAATCGATGCAGCAGAACCAGAGATATCTTTTTTTAATTATTATTATTATTCAATGCATTCTTCTTCCTGGTCAAAACTTGTCCCCCACGTTACCCACCATGCAACTCCACCATTGATTGATGGTTGGTTCTAGATTCAGGGTGTGTGATGCTAGTTGCAGCCTCAATCTGCTAACCTCAGTCAAAGACCAGGAGTGGGCTACAGACATCTGGTGAACTTTCTTCTTACAAACTCTTCACCCTGAGATATTTTGATTTTTAAACTTGTAGTCTTCACCTCAAGCCAGAGCTGACCCGAATGACATCAGTTGAGCAAACTTCTCAGAATTCATGCATCTCCCTTTTGGAGCCACAGATTTTTTTAACATATGCAGTGGTACTCCAAAAGACCTGTAAAAGGACTCAGATGTATAAAATCTATGGAGTAGTGCTTGGTTTACTGCACCAGCACCACTAAACATAGTAACTGACCTGAAATCAACATCTGTAACATATAATGGCCCTGTGAGTACACTAATAAAACATTCGTCCAAATCAAGCAAAAGATCCCAAATTAGTGAATGACTCACCAACACACACCGGCAGCCTTAAAAACACACGTCATTGCTGGCTGACGTGCGTCATTATATTCCACTGGCAAGTTTCTAAGTTTAAACACACATCAACTCTCCAGAAGAGTAGCAGTATAATCACATTTTCTCCCAGATGAGGATATCACTACGCGACCCTGTGTGACGCACTTCACACATGCACTGTGCAACAGAACAAATGACACTGCAGTGTCTTTCTTTCAACAAAACATACATTTCTGCTATTCATCCTTTGGGATAAATAACATACGTCACTATTGTTGACGGTGAAGTATATTTGTAGACTCCTGCCTCAAAATTGCTGTCTGAACACACTGGAAACTGCTAAAAAAGTAATTGCAGTATCTCTGGTTGAGTCCAGTGAGCTAACCAAGACGCTCTGAGGAGGATGGACAGAGCTGTACATAAATCCCACTGAAGCCTGGCAGCATCTGTGGACAGGCAGTAAGCACCAGCACAGCACTCCCATCTTGAGCCTGACTATGATGTGAGGCTCATGATGTCCACAGTACTTTGAACTGGAGAAACACAAGAGAGAGCACGGAGGAGGAGGAGGAGGAGGAGAAAGTGAGAAAGGCTAACTGGAATACTGAGGCAGACAGAGATGAATAGGGTGGGACAAAGGCAGGAAGGGGAACTGAGAGACATGGAGTCAGAGGAGGGAGGGAGATGGAAACAGAGAGTGTGACAGAGGCAAAAAGCAAAAAATCTTTCTGTGTGAACTTTGCGGCAGGACTTTGAGGGGATAATTAGGGAGAGTGACTCCAGAAGAGGAGAATAAGTTCTCAGTCCTAAGCCTTCATGCAGGGGGATTAGACTCAGGCAGAACTCCTCACTGCCTCCGCCCCTCCCTCACACTCTTGCTGCTCTCTAAAGTGGACTCACCCCCATTGCAGAGTTATGTCCGAAGCAACTATGGTAGTGCTCTTTCTCAGTCGACCCTGGAGTCCAAACAGTTTTATTACAGAACAAGATACCATTCTGTATCATCCACAGCACAGTGAGTACACTTATACGAAGCATCCTACACACTGCAATCCTCTCCAATAGCCTGAAATAATGTCCACTATAAAATTATGTCCTCACATTCTGATAAGAGCATGTCAACAAGGTTTTACATTAACTCAGATTTGCATTATTGCAAGGTGTAGCCAACATTTTGTCTCTCCCCATTGTGCCCATGCATCCGAGTAAAATTTGCAGCGACATCAAGCTTTTGTCAGACACACAATAGATGTTTTGTGTCCGGGTGAAAGCCATTAGGTAACGCTGGCAGTGAGCCCTGCAGGCTGCAGCTACGAGTCTCATCTCTGACCTTGGTCATACCCCGGTGAACACCATCCAGGTGTCCACTGAAAGCAAATCAATGATTAGACATGAGGGAGAAAATAATGATGTCACAAGTCAGCGAGCGCAATATGGGCCATCATGAGCAGGACACCGTGGTCAAGGTGTGTTTCACTTTTTTTGTTTGTTTTGGTAGTAGAAACCATGCACAGTAATTGGTTTCAATCACAGCTGTGCGAACAGGTCATAGCGGTAGAAAGCTTTGTTAATTGCCTTAAATTTAAGATTTTTAAACAGTTATTTTGAATGCGCTCATTACCTCACTACCCTGGCTACCACTAGGACTGAATCCCATTACACAATACATCCCTTGCCCCTACCACTTAGCCCTACCCCTCCGTTTTTCACGGTCATGTCTAGGGGTACAGTGTCCTGTCTTGTTGGTATAGAGGGGTAGGGAAAAGTGTTAGGGCTACATAGAGTGTTACAAGAAATCAACGGCAAGATGACTGCACATGCAACAAAAGAAACCCACAAATGCACTGTCTTTTTCAATTAATAAAGATTAAAACATTATAACTATTTTATTATCTTACTTTAATGTCGTTTTCAATGTACAATGGTCCTTTTCCTTATTACAACAAAACAAACCAGAAAAATTCTAACAGTATGCTGATTCTCAGTAGCTTTCTAGCTACCTAGCTAACATTATTTTTGTTGATATGTGCATGACAGTCCCGTATGTTGGCATATTTCCAAAATGCATCCTTCCCCTTAGAAGGCATATGATGCCCGAAATTTAGCTTCAATCCAACAGCGAAGTTGCTGCACTTGTTACTGCTTCTGTAACATCAGTGCAGATTGACAGGGTAGGAGCACAGGTTACTAACGTTAGCCAAAAGAGCAATGCTAGTAGCCTAATAAAGAAACAGTGATCTTTTGTATTTCAGGACTTGTTTGATTGATTGATTGATTGATTGATTGATTGATTGATTGATTGATAGCGTGAAATTTGGCGAATGAATCACAAGTGTATTGCTTTTCTATCTCCATCAGATAAATGGCAAAGACGATACCACTGCCATAGTCACGTCTGTTTACATAAACAATGTGGATGGGGAAGATTTCAACCACTACTCCTTGTGACTCTGTTCTGAGGGGCAAAGGGGCACCTGAAAATGAGGGAAAGGGGTAAAAATAAGAAATGGGATTGGGCCTTACTGCGCAAATTTGCAGAGAAACTCTTGCACACTGTCTAACTTGCAAAAGAAACGTTTCTTTATCAGATAAACAGGTTTAGTTACCATAATGTCACAATAAATGTATGTCTTTTGCAAGTTAGACAGCGTGGGGGAGTTTGTCTGAAAACTGTGTCCTTCTCGTCCCTTTTCTTTACATCTGTTTTGAAATAGATGTGTGAACTGTTCTTCTGCTCTGAGCCTTACCGAACCACCAAGGGAACGCTGTAAATGTTTTGACACTGCATACTGAAGAGTTTAACACACAGGAAATAAATCCTTGTTTAAATATGTTACTTTAAAGTGTTAACATGTGAACTGCACGTAACACCTGGTGCGTACATGCCAAGTACATTATACGAATGTTAGATCTCACCATAATGAACGTGACAAGTACACATAATTACCACCAAGTGAAAAGGCAAGTCGCCATGATCAGATCTCATTATCTGGCTGACAGGTTGACTGTAGGTATGATCACACTGTGTCAGCTGCTAATTGAGTTTTTGTTTTATTACCCCAGTGAATAAAATTATTCACTAGATGATAACACATGATCTCAAAAACATCTCCGAGTGGAGTCTGACAAACTGTACATATCTGCATGTTGAAGTCCAGCAAGTTGCTAACTGGAGCAATGTTGCTAACTGGAGCACGGTCCTTGGTCCGGTGCCATGGCTTATAAAAAGTCTGCTATATCGTCAAAGCTATGCATCAAAAAAAGTTGCATATCTGAGCCAAGAACAATCGGGACCCGGCTGATTGCAAGGGACTAAAACTTTTTTCGATAGATGCCTCGGGGTTCATGCGGCGTCAGCCCCAGATTTGAGTACAAAGATGACAAGGTGCTCCACATTTCTCAATAGAAATATGTGCCCTGGCAACACTGAGGCACTCCCCTGGCCCCTTCATCCTCAGCACTCTATCCTTTTTCCTTCTGCCCGTCTGTTCCTCTTTCGCCTCTAGCCCCAGCCTCCACTCTCTCTAGTCTGTTCTCCCCAGCCTCCCACTTACTGTGCCCTCCGACTACTGTGCCATTTACAGTACATACACACATCTGCAGAGACACGAATCTAACAGCACAGGGACCTGCTGTAAGGCACAGTCTCATTTCACACATCGGGATCCTGGTTTTACTCAAAAAAAGTCATGTAATAAGTTATGTAACCTGAATCGCCTTGGTTAAATGTATGTTTTAGAATCACCTCCTTTTATATCTCCGTTGATCGTTAAGCTGTTTTTAATTAAGTAGCCAAAATTCTGTCCAATCATAGCGTAGCATCAGCCAGCTCCCACAAGGGTCCAACAGAGACACGTCTGTGCTCCATATATTTTCATGCAATCATTTCAGATTTTCTTCATTGGCTGGTTTTGTGGATATCTAGTCTGGGGCACGTGTATTGATGATACCTGTTATCTGGAGAGGTTGGAAGGAGGTATACATGTCTTCCCCACTCCAAAACCAAAATCAAACCCTGAAAATTGATTGTACACACACATGGTACTTTGCTTTTCAATGATTTTACTATGAATAAAGACCTTTCCTGCTTTACAGGAAACAGCGAGGGAAGCAGGGAAAATTTGCAGATATTGTGTCATCGCAGTGTGTGCAGATGAAAGGTGTTTGGCCTCTCCCGGAGATACCTGCCAGAAGTCCGGGTGCTGGCGGCACGGGCAGAAGCCAAACACTGTTGCCCAAGTTTCCTTCACATTCTAATTGTCTTCTGTGGCGATCAGCAATGATGTGGTTGTTCACCTTTGCACTGTGAACTGTAGCCTATAGTTCCGCCTCAGCTTCCAACTACCTTCATCTTCTAGCCTGGTTTTGCAGCTGAGTGAGTTTGACATCCTTTATATATCCTTCAAACACATATTGTAAACTCCTCTGTCTGCTTCTTTCTGGAATTGCTTTTTCCTTTTTCCAAAGATTTGGTAATATTTCTTCAGGGAGTGCAGTTAGTGACAGAGTGGGCTCCATGCCAGCTCTGTCAGCTTGACGGACTATCACAAAGGGTTAGGGGTTAGCGAAGGGTCAATTCTGCTACTGTTATTCATTCAATTTTATTAACTTAATTATTCCTTTCCAGGGACAATAAAGTCTTAAGGGATCATTGCAGGGTAAACGGCCAAAATACACAAGGCACAGGCACAGCATGACACTTCTGCTGCAGCACACCTGCAGCAAAGGGTGTCAATTAGAATCAGCTGAAGCTGCTACACTGATGACGGAAACCACGCACATCTGCACAGCCATTTCCTCTATTTTCAGCTCTGCAGCCCTCCAACAGGTGAAAACTACATAAATTCTGTTAAAAAAAAAAGAACAATGAGTTTAAAAATTAACAAAATAAATACCTGAATGCACCAGAGGCAATGCCATGCAGCAGAGCAACCTTGTGGGTGTTTTTACATTTCATATTAAAATAAATCAATCAAGTCAATGCATCCATGATCCCGTATTTAAAGTGATGTAAATGGCTGTAAATTAATTCAGTACTGGTGTAACTATACATCAGTCTGGATCCATATATCAATTCAGTGATCAAAGATCAAATAACATGGATGCAAAGTTAAAACATGGAACATATCGTCATCTCTAAGATGCGCCTTAATGTCAAAATTCCAATGGCACGTGTGCATCACCATTTTCATCCAGGTGCCTCTCCTTTCTAAACATTCAAATGGTACTAGCAGCCTAGCACCAGGCAGACAGTGGCAACCAGCCAAGTAAAAGAGTAGGACATTTACCAATATTGTTTCATGCTGATCACAGGCCCCTGAATTGAATCAAATCAAATCTGTATTGTGGCAGACGTTATGATATCAACAAATATCATTGTCTGAAGAATCGATATCATATCTTAGCGTGATGAGAGGGGATTTATACTCCTATAATTCAGTACGGTGGTGGCGAAAAGGCCTAGAATACTTGACCCTAAAGGCCAAGTTTGGAGCAAAACATGTTTACTAAAATTGAGCAACCCTGAATGGTCTCACTCTGGGGAGAAGTCTTAGAACAAGGTGACCTGGCAAACATTGTGATGGAGAAACATTGTGATGGGGAAATACATGTCGTTGGCAGAACAAGTTGTGGTAGAACACCAAGTATTAAGATAAAGACAAGCGCAACTTCTGGAAATGGCAGGAAATCACACCCACACATACACACACGGAGAGTCAGGTATGATGTTTATCTGAGGAGTATAAGAATGTTTGGTGAACTGTTCTACGAGGCTGTCTGATTGTTGCGGTATGAAGTTTGTATTTGTGTCTTCAATAAAGTATCACAAAGGCTGCAAGATTGATCCCTTGTCATGAGACTCCTTCTTCAATCACTTAATATTGCCTGTGCATCCAAACCCTGCTGAAGTAGCTTCATTACTGGCAAAACTCAACATGCACAGTGAAGACAGAGTCCATGGTGAAAAATGCACTCTGCACCGCCTATGTGACACGTCATGTCCTTGCCCCATGTATTTTGAAAGGTACTACAGATATAGAGACAATCATTCACATTTCCCCATGGGTGTCCCCAGTCCCCTGTCCATTTGATTAGCATGTCCTTGACCAGCTGGAGGAAAGTGGAACACCCAGAGGAAACCCCCACAGACTCCTCACAGACAAGACCAGAGCTCTACATCAAACCTGGATCCTTTCTGTTATGTTATGCAACAGTGCTAACAAGTGAATCGCTGTGGGACTGCTCACTACTCACTCATCTGCCCACTACCTAATATGCTGATGCCAGTGTAAGGGAATTCTGTTTTTGGTTGTACCCCATCCACAGGGAGAATACTGCTCAGAGTAGTGAAGATAGGCAGTGCACACACATCACATTTCACTGAGAAGAGAGAACACGCAGCTTTCCTTTACTTGATATCAATCAAGATAGATAATCCCAATCGAGCACTTGCTGAGCCCTTTCCCAGAGCAGTGGTTGTCCAATCATAGCGTAGCAACAGTAATTAGGCAGACCAGTCAAGCGAAGGATTTCTTCACATGAAGAAGCGATGTACATGACGCTGTTATCAGATCTATACACAGCATTTAAAGAGTTAGGAGGCTGGCATAATTTGTTTAGCATTCACAAAACAAAAAACACAAAATAAAAGTGTAAGGAAAGTCTTTTTGTCTTCTCGAACAAATGTCAGTATGTCCAGCTAACTATCTTACTGCTGCAGTAACACAGCGTTATTTCCAAGGTCAAGGAGCACATCACACTGTTTTAGTTCGTGAGATTGCTGTAAAATAGCAATACTGTTGTTTCTATGTCTGCTACATGGATCATCAACTGGTGAGGATGCAGAATTTTTTTAGCCTCAGTCTTTTACAATGATATCCTGCATAAAGCCAACAAATATATATTTAAAAGTTCTGTATACAACATTCAGAGCCCTGGTATAGCAGCAAACTGCTGATTGCTGTGTACAGATATGGTGCCCTGATGGCGTCCTGAGCAGAGAATGAAGTCACGCTACCTCTGTGTGTGTGTGTGTTGTAATTTGAGCTTCTCTGTGGTTTGTTGTCGTAAGCCAGTCACGTGTGCACTGTGCATGCATGTTAGTGCATGTGTGTGTCTCACTAGCTAGCTCATCACCACCACTCTGCGTTCATATGACAGTTACCGCTGACACTGAGATGGCACTGTTGCCGTTTCCCCCCTGGTGAACACCATTAGCTCTGTCAGCACTGTTGCCGCTGTTTGCTGCTGTTTATGAATGTAACATCCTTAGCTAGCTCAGCCACTTCCATGTTGAGGACTGTGTCCAGACAACTCATAGCTCTAAATTTCAAAGATACCAGCTACTGTCATAGTTAGGGGGCATGGTGGGGGTTGTGTCAGCTATGGGGACGACGTTTTTGAACTCACATAAGAGACACGACAGCAATGTTTCCATCCAAAAGTGATTTGAATCATTGGGAAATGCACATTAAAGAAATACGAATCCTATGTGTTTCCATTAAATGTACGGACTTTGGTGAAAACTATGAACTCGTGTGAGTTTTCCGCAGAACCGGAAACAAAACAAGTCTCGCATTCTTCTTCTTCTACATTTTCTGGGGGTTGGCAACCAGCTTGTAAATGCATTACCGCCTTACCGACCCGGAGTGTGGCTATCACCATGGAGAGAGGTGTGCTACGTCAGACTTAATTTGAACATAACTGTTTCCATCCCCCGTTTTGCGAATCAACAGTTTCCATCATAATTTTCCGATGCGATACTTCTAGATGCGCATCTAAACAGGCTGATGGAAACATGGCTAATGACATTTACTTTGAATATGATTAATTAAAGTTACCATAATATCAGTACCCTTCAGAAATTAATGCTACTATGTAATAAACTAGTATGTTCTAGTGAATTTAGTAAAGCAGCGCTAACATGCAGGCCATAAGCCTATGTTGTGATAATGTTGTAATATCATACTGAAGGGAAGTCTCATGAACTGCAGGTCCTTGGAGGCTCACAAACAAGCACCTTTAGTGAATGCAAAGACAGTGCAAACATGCCCTGAGTGTCTGTCTCTCAGTAGTGGACATCTTCAAAAACGGTTGGTCCCATGAATCATTTAGACACAAAAACATGGCAAACAGGGTCCAGGGTTGAAAAATAACCTTTAACTCTGTGTTTTTAGATCTTCAGCATGGCAGGAAATGCTTTCTTGGATGTGATGTATTATGGGTTTTCATAAAAGCCGTTTTTTCAACCATCGCAGCCGCTAACGTTAGCTTAATTAGCTGGCTATAAAGCGCTGACAAATGACAACTGTTAGTGATAAATCTGCCCTTCTTACTCGTAAGCAGCATTAGGTGTTGTACAAGGCCAAGATGCTAGACAGGGGGTAGCAACAGTAACTAAGAGGGGGGCGGGGCTTAGGAAACATCGATGAACATCGGAAACTCACACACAAACACCATTGTAGCCAGTCTCATTGTGGTCACGTCTCAGTCAGTTAAACTGATCAATCACAACATGTCATGATAATTCACAGTTTTCCTCCGTCCAGCTAAAGGAGGCACACACACACGTACAACACGCATGACCACACACAACTAAACAGTGTATCACATGGCTTTGATAAATGAATAATGAGGCTATTCTCTGCACGACTGCAATATACAGAGGCCGCTGCTATGACCTCGTTCAATGAAGCCAAATGTCGGGTCACATTCGCCAATCAGCTCCTTTTCAACAGACACAGGCCTGTCACAATCAATTAAGCACTTAAAACACACAAACGCTTGTACGTGTACACACAAATGCGTGCACGCCTCGTCTTCAAATAGACAGTTTATCATTAATATTTACTGTTTGCACAGACGCTGAACAATCTATCACAGAGCTCAGTCTCATCATTTTATATTAAAGAGTGATAATCAAGTGAAAATTACTTAGTCTCCAGTACCAACACCATATTTCTTTTCATCTGCAGTCAATTGCTCATCCTTCATGCAACAGTACATGTGGGCGCTCGCTAGCTGGAAAGCCTTGAGTCCCTTGATTTTCGCTTTTTCTCTCAAACACACAGACGAGCATATGCACACATCTAATGAACACACATAATGAATGATTAACCAGTGGCAGCACAAGCACAAATTCAACACACACACGCACACACAGAGCTCTTGCAGCGCAGATAAGAGTACAGTAGGGAAAAAGGGATTGTTGTACCTTTGTTTCTACCTACAGTTTTTGGAGAGGAGAAAGGATCCGTAGAGATAAAAGAGGGAAGAGTGTCATCCCGCGCAGAGCACCAGAGAAAGACAGCAGAAAGTGGGGATAAGCTATTGTTAGTCTACAGTAAGCCCGTTCACTGCCAACTGACACTTTCATGCAAAATGTTGACAATCATGCAAATGGCAGAGAAATGGGAGACGGGGACGTAGGCAGCACACAACTGACACTTCTTTTTTCTATATCTTTATCTGAGGCCACAACAGAAAAAGACACAGCAAAATTAATGTGCACATGCTCTGAATAGAAGTGGCACTTGAAGCTTGGTGACTACTTGAGGGCTGTGTAGTGAGCACAATTAGTTGTGGGTATTTTTGTCTGGCACAAAGAGGAAAGCTCTCTTGACCTTGGTTGTTATTTAGAGGAGGAACATGACAGCCAAGAGGAAAAAAAAGTTCATGACACAGATAATATAATAGCTTCCTCCATTTTGGACTCTACGTCAAGGGTCAGCACCGTCAAGAATGATTGCAGTTCGTCAAGTTCAAAGCTGAATGCAGGAATATACTTTATGTTTGCAGGCAAGTCAAAAGATCTTAGAGATTCTACAGAAATGCACCTATACAATATTTCACTGTAATAAATGCTGGTGTGATCAGGGTCACTTCTGCAATGCTCACTGTTCCTATTCGCTAGAACAGTTTTTTGATATCGGACAATTCTGCAAAATTCCAGATTCCATTACCGACATTTTAAGAATCATAGCTCCAGAGCAGCTGCTAAATGAACCTGGAGTTAAGACTGTTTTGGCCAACTACGGTTTCCAAGGTCAAGAGTGAACTTGAATTACAATGTTATTCTGGGCTGTATGTATAAATAAACTACAGTTCCATTACATCATAGCAAACTCCGTCTGCTGAAGAAGATCATAAGGTATGACTGAAAGCAGGGATGTCAATGGTCAATGTCTTGACCAGTTACACATGTCGGTCTAAAGTTTATTATAGCTTTTCAGTTTACTCTTTTACTGGACTGCACCACATGGGTCTTGAGGGAGCTGGTTAGTGGCGTTACTCATTTGGTTAGGGCAGTTAGGGTAAAATTGTCCCCACCAAAAGGCTGCAGAAACATTGTGCCCACCATCCAGTCTAACACCAGGTTGCCACGGTGAGTAAGCGTTTCGATTTTGAGCCGCAAAACCTCTTTAGCCTCCCTGTAAATGCTCACCTGCCCACCAGATTTCTTACTTCCATTTATGTATTCATGAATTCGTTGTATTCTATGTTTCTGTGAATCAAGTTTTTGTCCTTGTGTCTTGAAATTTTATCAGCTGCTATGACACTTTAATTTCCCTTTAGTCTATCTATCTATCTATCTATCTATCTATCTATCTATTTATCTATCTATCTATCTATCTGGACTATCTATAGTTAACAAAGCTAAAGGAATATAGCAACTCAAAATAAATCCATTTACTCACTGACGTGACCTTGGGAACCACTTTGAAATGTGGCACTAACGCTCACTCCGTGAATAAAGCGTGAGATAAAAAGGAACGTGGCTCTGGTATTTCAGGTCATTCATGTTTTTCTCGTCAAAATTAAGCACTTCATTTGCAGTCAATGGGTGTCAGGCTACGAAAAACAAAATTAACCAAAACTGGCATTGCTAAATTAAAGCCTTGGTCAGTTTCCATTCTGTTAAAGCCTTGGTGAACCGTATTTTCAAGGTCAAAAATTAACTCAAAATTATTAACATGGTGACGACAGAATGGTTTAGGTCTGGGAAAGACTGTCGTTATGACAAATAAAGTGATGTTAAGGTATCACTACAGTTACGAAACTAAAGCAAGAAATATAATGAATGAATAATAAAAAAAAAAGCCAACATAAAATGCTCCATTTGACGGCGAGAGGACACAATTTGTCACATGAAAGTCTGACACCCTACACGTCCACTGACCACCACAGCCTTCCCACATTACTTCCTGCATTGGCACTGGATGTAAATAGACAACTGCAGATTTTGTCCAATATCAACCTAATTGCTGTTTCTTCTACATGTGCCTTACCTAACCATGACACTCTCTGTTCCTTATTTTCCTGTTTTCTCCGCTCTATCTCCCACAGCCCTCTTTTTCTTCTTCCTCTAAGCTGTCTCCCCTAATTCCACTGATTTCCTTATCCACTCTCCTGCCTCCCTGCTCTTCATCCTTCCCCCCTCCCCTACTCTGTCGCTGCAGAGGTCGAGCAGGAACAGTGGAGTGTGTCACTGCATGTTAGCCGTGGAACTGAGAACAGTACACAATTATGTAATACACAGAAACCTGGGTGAAACGAGGGTGAGGAGAGACAGAAGTGAAGAGAGAGAGAGACAGACGAAGGTGAGATGAGGAACATGCCATGCCGCCATGCACCCTTCTACACCATCGCACGCGCACACACACACACACACACACACACACACACACACACACACACACACACAAACCCTCCCACTTCTCTGCAGCAACAATGGGAGCATTGCAACACACAAATGCACATGGACAGGTAGTGAAGGCACACAGCGTAAAATTACGCCCCAAAACAAAGCCAGGCGGTGAGTGAACATAAAAAAACCACAATAGAGCTCTATAAAGACAAAGAACAGACCTTGCTCTGCCTTCAGGTGTGCGAGGCCTTGAGGAGAGAAATTCAAACAGAGAGGGACAGAGAGAACATTTCAGAACAACAGCACACCAATACTACATTTGTATTGTCATTATGCATGCTTTGCATGATGGCAAACCATGGCTATCACACTAAAAGCAAAGCTTTCCCAAGTGCATTTGAAAGCTTTCTGTTGAAACAGACAAATGAGTAATAAAGAGAGCAACACAGTATGTGAATATTAAGTAGCTCTGCAGCTTGTTTACTGAATAAATGTCAATTATACATTATATAACTGGATTACTGGTATATTTGTGCCTCCATTTTAAAACTGAACGCATAAACAATTTTAGATTACATAACTATATAAATGAAGACAGAACTGTTGGTGCAATTTAACTTGGAACAACGTCTTCTTGACACTCACCTGGTTTTCTCTGGACTGCTGTGGAGTTGTCACAGGAAAGAAGAGAAAGCAAATAGAAGTCTCGCATTAGCAACACACACCAGCTGTGTTTGCATGTGAGTCTATCTAACATGCAAAACATTACACACTTCTAAGCATTTTGCTCCATGTAAGGACCAACGAGGTGCCCCTTGACATGCCTCAACAAAATAACTACCTGAGTGTAAAACCCTGTGGAGAGAAACACATAAAATTTCATCTGTCCCGTCTTCTCCAGGAATCAGATTACACCTTTGGCAAACAACTCTTTCACATTTCGAATATTTCACAGTGACATAATATTCCGCAGCTTGTATCACACAGAGTGCCTCACACACATATAAAACAGAGACATAAATCCATGAGGATTTATGGTGTTGTGAGGTTTGTGGATCTTGGGATGCTCCTTCTCAGACCCATATCCTTCTCCTCCACCTCCCTATATGCCCCTTTAACCCACCCATCCAACTTTTCTTTTGCTTTTTTGCACTGCTGACCCAATTCAACACACTCTTTGTGATTTCTCAGGGGATTGCTCACTGTGGGAGTCCTGCAGTTCACAGTATGGCATGGCAAAAAATAATAATAAGCCACACATTAAACTCCCTTGCGGCAAAAATCCTCACCCGTGGATGACACCTTGTGGGTATCAAACATGCCAGTCTGATTAAGGCCACATGAAAGATCACTCGGTGGATTCGGTCTCAGTTGTGTCTGCGGTTGTATGTTGAGCTTTTATCTGGCATCCTACCTCTGTAGTCTCAAACCTGGTGCTGCAGCCTAAAATGAATCCTGAGAGATTTCTGTAATCAGAGCCCCTCGAGAGCATCAAGGACTGACAAGAGGAAATTAAACAAATCCTAATCAAGACAGACAACATTAGACAGTTTAAGTGTCGCCTCTAATACACAAGATCTGATATAAATTTGCCTCAGTGCGGTGCTTTGATCCCTGCCCAGGCTGCACAGAGGCCTGGCCTGTTTCCCACCACTGGATATGAACCGTTTTCCTCCCTGCTTGTAAAATGTTAAGTTAAACAAACTCAACAGATATCATTCCAGAGGAGGTGCACAGAGAATACTATAGAGGGAGCTGGTGAAGGAGAGGGGACGTGTCTCCTTTAGGGAGTCCAAAATGGCTGCTGCTTCTCCTCCCACAATGAAGGATGACATTGGGAGAGGAAAGGGAAGGACAAAGCATGGAAGTGGGGGGAAGGGAGCCAGTGGCCAGCTGATGGGCAGCGGCAGAGCTCCAGCTCTCGACAACTGGGGGACTAAGGACCCCTGATTGTATGTGCTTCAACAAGCAAGCACATTTTTTTCTGACTGTGCAAATGCGTGAGCTCAATAAGTGCGTATACTGTGTGTGCATGTTTGCGTGTTACAACGCTCAGTTTCCCATGTAGATAAAACCCTTTCTCTTGATGCGACAGCGCCCAGAACAAGCCAATGTGCTGTGGAGGACATGTGGTCCAAGCGTAATCCCCTGCTCTATTTTACCAGCAGCTTCACCACTCAAATCCAAACATAATTTTCAGCTTGGGCACTAGACACAAATGCCCTCTGCACTGAAATCAGGCAAGTCCCTGCACCATTTTTTCCCTTTTTTTCCCCCTGACCTACTTTTTATAGTAAGATTATTGTAACTGTCATTTTTTTCCCATGTCTGTTTATTAATCCCCAAAGCTAAGCCTGAAGGCACCATTTTAGCACTTGCTTAACAGTTTGCTTGCCCTAGCCTTCAATTACTAGCCTTCCATCAAGCCAGTGAATATTTTTCAAGCAAAAGGGGCCTTAAAGTGTTCATTACAAATGCAGGGTGTGCAGGATTGCGACAGAGGAAACGGGAGATCGTTTTACATATTCATTAAACAATCCAATGTAGCTCTTAATCACCTTGACCTTATGCATATCTCATTGTAACTGGAAAACCCTAAGGTATTCAGGAGACTTCATAATGTCACCCCCATTAATTTAATTGAACAGAATGAGGGACAATATCCACTCCATTACCATAAAAGATACTGGTATTTGCACAGCTAATAACAGGAGCTGAATCAAGTTGATATTAAAGATGACTCCGCAGAAAGAAGTCGTTGAAGAGTTATCACGTCAAAGGGCCGAAGCTGCGGCAGCGGATTTGCCTGCCAAAGTCGACACGTGTGGGGAGCGAGTGGCGAGTGGTGTCTAATTTCAGCTCATTGCCCTGACACAGTTAGTCACACTGATACATCCTGATCCACAAGGGACAAGAGACTGAACATGTGTTTTATGGCCAACTGTTTGTGGCGCTAAGCTGCTAGCCGAGCTGGACCGTTTGGGAAGAGCTGCAGGAGCTCAGAGAGAGACGGGACTGTGTGTCAGTTATCACTGTGCTGAATTAATGATGCTTCAGCAGTAGGCTAAGTTAGCTATCGCATAATGCAAGAAATGCATGCCAGAAATGGGCACACAGTGTGGGAATGTGGATGTCTTTTAGCACAAACAGACGCTACCCTGCTTCTAATGTTCCTCATTTCTCATGTTAATTCTGCCCACTCCTCATATTTCCCTTCTAGGCCAGTGGGCTAGCAGGCTACCATTAGGAATACGGCTGGCAAAATGCTTCCAAGGCCCAGTCCACTCAGTCAGTCAGCCATCTGCCCATTTTAACGAGCAGCTCCGGGGCCTTGTTGCTCCGTGTCTATGTGTGTGTTAGTGTGCGCGCCTGTAAATGCAAATGTGTCTGAGTGCGTGCACGCGCTGCCCTGGCCATGCAGACCGATAATGTAACATATAAATATTCACAGGTTTGGCAGATTGCTTTCATCGCTCGTTATTATACAGCATAATCAACAGTATGCTGACAAAGACAGGTGTGCTACGTAATTGTTCACCTGACTGCAACCAAATGGTGAAAGTCTGATCATTCTGAATATCCCCTGAAAACAAAAGTTGCTTGAACAACAAGTATTATGCCACTTGTAGACATGTGGACATAACAATAAAAAAAGAAATCCCTGTGCCAGTGTGCCGTTAGACAGTTTCAATTGACGGTGGTGTTTGTGCAGGCATTTTCAGGGCAAATTAGCCATCTCTGTTCTCATTATCCTCCTAATTATGGTTCCCTGTCTCTGTGGCATAATCAACAATCAGCCACATCAGTTAATGGGAAGGCAGAAAAGAGCAGCAGTCAGATCAGCTGGGGAGCTAATATGACTACCCATCTCTGCATCGCTCATTTATTGCTTGAGACCAGAAGAAGATGGAGGAAAAAGGTGTGCAAACAGACATGAGTGTGAGAGAGAGAGAGGCAGACAGAGGGGAGGTAAGCAGGGGGTGGTGCTTGTCTAACAGCTGACCTCCCGGGACAAACTGGGGTACGACACGCCTGTGGTGAATTCACTCGTCACACTTGCCCTGCCCTGGGGCTGAGATATGACCATCTCTTTCCCTGTCCAAGCTGTCCGGCTGCGTCGCGTGCACGCTCTTAAAATCTTGGTTGTTTAAACACGAGGATGTCATAGCTCCCCTGTCAGCTCTCAGACAAACGGACACCTCTTCCTCCTCCTCTTCCTCCTCCTCTTCTTCCTCCTCTTTCATCGACTGTTCGACAGAGGCGCTGAGCAAATAGGATGAAGCGAAAAAGGGGGCAAGTCCAGCCCCATCCGCTTCACTGCTCTGCAACCAGCACATCGCGTGTTGTCCTGAACAACGCCACAGGCTAGCGCTTGGGATTTAAGCTCCAAACAGCTTCGTTTGAGCAGCAAATGATGGGACACATTATGAAACCAAATACAGCAAAACCGCTGCACGAAGATCCAAAAATGCTTAGATGCGTGCTATAATGGTGACACTTACAGCACTATGGCATTTTAACTGTATCAGACACAGTTTGAAATAGCTTGTAAACAGTGTTGCAGAATTCAGTGAGCATTCCCCTGATTTTTGGCAAAATGGAGTCATCCCTAAGCCATGTCCGTCTGATTTTGACAGGCAGGAAGTGGGTCAGCAGTGGAGGAAATTTGACATGGGTCTGTTCACACAAAGTTATCGTCTACACTCCACACACATGAAGAAGAGCGTGTAAGATTAGAGTGAAATTGTGTATTCTCTGGTTTACTGGTGTAAATATGAAAAACAGATTTTTTTATGTTGTGGAAGATGCAGTACCAAGTTATTCTTGGCATCAGCTGGCATTGATCTAAAGGCCATAAGCACTAGTATGTTTTGAAAGATGTGGGTTTTAAAATTAAGCAGCCCTCAACCAGCAGCAGGAGGGCCATAGGAAAACTGAAAGTACGTCAGTGTACAGTCTGAGGGAAAGTGGTGTTTTAGTATTTCCTGGAGAGGAAGCAAAGGACCAGTGGCAACATTTAAGTGGGTCCTGCATTATATCACTGTCACTGGGCCATTTCAGACTACACATAAGTATTAACTGGAAAAAACTCAGTATGCCTATATCTTTAAAGGTGTGGAGACAGAATAGAACATTGTCAAAGAGCTGCATCTCATTGCACTCCCCCCAAAAAAGAGATGACCTTGGCACAGAAGCAGAGGAAAAACAGATGAAGTTGTTTCTCATCCAAACTCTGTGTGTACCTTCAGGTCCCTGCACCACCTTGCAAGAGCTGAATACATTTAACGGAGAGAAGAGAACTGAGTGTTGTAATTTTAGTCATATCAGCTAATACCATATCCACCGCTTCAAAAGTAATAACTGTGAAGGCAGAGGAAATGCTGAGCACATCACCTCCGATTTAACTCCCACATGAAATATGAAGACTTTTCCAAAAGAAGCTGTAAGAGCAACAACCCACAAAGAAATAGACTGATTCTATGTTCTGTGTAAATGGCATTAAATCTTTCAAACACATGGGAGTAGAGTTGCCCGTGCTTCATATAAATTATGCTTTTGTTTGGAAATTAAATCTCATTTCAGCAGTCTGGATTGAGATTCATGGTGTATCAAAATACCTTATTTTCATCCACACACCATAACATGATTTGGACAATATGCATCTGCTGGAAAAGCAAATATGAAGGTTTAATATAACATTCTTACTGTTTACCTGCAGGCGGATAGCAAACCTGCTGTTGGGTCCGTTCTAAATTTGCAAGGAATTCCTGTGAATTTTTTTTTTTTTTTTTTTTTTTTGCAAAGATTTAATCAATATTCAGCGCTTGACATAGAAAGCTCTGGAGCCAGCCCTCTTACCTTCAGTGCAGTATCGACCTACATATCCAGTTTTGGAGCAGTCACAGTAGGTTTCTCCATCTGCCAGCGAGCAGATTCCACCATTCTCACAGGGGTTCTCTGTACATAGGCCCATCATCTCCAAGCGTACTTTCTGACTGTTGATGAGCGTGGGCAGCTTACTCCCATAACTGAGGTCTGTGATAATTCCCTTGAACGGTGGTACCTCACGGACAGAGGGCAGGGTGATGGCAGATGTGCGGATGTCCCCCGGGAGCCCTCCGAGGAAGAGGTCACTAACAATCTTCATGAACCGTCTCTGGGGTCGCACGTCTTCCGTCTTGGTCTGGCCGTCCACGGCCAAGCCAGTCCGCAAATTGTGCCTGTTGATGGCGGCAAAGTGCCAGCGGCTGTCATTGACCATCTTATCAGAGGTGATTGTGGTCTCGGCGCAGTCGATGCTGATGCGAAGCTGCAGCTTACCCTCGGATACAGTGAGAAGCAGAAAGTCGCAATAGCCGGCGTCGTCGAAGTAGAGCAGCAGGCCTTCAGATTCTGAAGTCTTGAACTGAAATGTCAGGTCACTTTTGGAGCTGGCGTCCCAGCGCAGGTAGCGAGCCCACTGACCTTCAGCGCCAGTAAACTCCAAGCCTACGCTCAGGCCCAGCACAGTACTTAGCAGCAAGAGGACATGACCAGGTAGGCTGTTGGAATTCATCGTAGAGAGTAACAGGATGTACCAGACGAGGGTTAGAACTGGGGATAGATCCTCAAAGTGATAAGAACATCTGATTCTGGATGTGGTCCAGGATTTATCTGCTGAACGTTATATTCCACATAGATAATTTTACAGTCAAGCGGAGAATACAATATCCGTTTCTTTTTTTTTTTTAGAGGCAGATCTAATGTTGATAATGGACGGAATCTAATCTTCTCAGCCAAGTCTATGCAGAGATATATGGAAAAATATCCAGTTTCCACACAAAGTGGACAGGTGAAAGTGGTGAGATGAAGGTGATCCTTAGTGTGTTTTGTCAGTGAATCAGAGCTGCATCTTGTGATTTTTCTTTGAGGCGACTTCCTGGATTGAAGCACATAACCTTCATCGTTGGTCCGGCTCCGTGCCCCATGGTTTAACCTCCAGCTCCAGACACACCTTTGACAGAACTGCAGAGAGAAAGCAGAGAATTTTAAGCAAAGGTTCAGGCTTTTAATTGCAAAAGGTGCTACATGCAAATTAAACAAATGATGTGGTTCAATGACTTGTAGGATGGAAAAATGGATACAAGATCATATGAATCTGATGCTATCTAATGCATTAGCTCTGCAACAAATAGGACATTTTTAGGCAGCAATTTGTAGTGTTGTTACATTATGTTAATATACATTAGTGTAATGAAGACAGTTCAAATTAAATGATATTTAAAACAGAAGAAAATAAGGCAGTGCAAGCTTTTGTGTCAACACGTTAAGTAAAATATACGGTCAAATAAACAATACCATCACTGTGAGTTTACATAGAGCTCCAAGAGGATATTGAAAGCACCACTCAATGCTGATCTGACTCTCCATGTGGCCAGTAAATACAACTAAATAACCTCTAATAACACCCATTAAAGGTTTACGAGCATTTTATGCAGGGTTCTATTTCTACCAATTACCCATTTTATTTGAGGATCAACTCAAATAATCATTTGGAGTTTTAAAGCCTTGATTTAAGAGATAAATTCCCTGATAGCGGTGGCACAACGGAAGTTTCATGGGGGGAAAGAACGTAGGCTGTTGTTGCTGATGCTGTGATGAGTGAAAATCCATTGAGGTGAGCCAGAACATGTGTTGAGCCTCAAACATTAGCCTGCTATCTGTAAGGCTCTGCTGGGATCCTGATAAATATGACTAATTATCCACCGCCACTCTCTCTCTCTCATTTGCATGTCTTTGGGGGATTACAATCATAAACAGCTATTCAGAAAGATGTTAGGATGGTACCACTTCATATGCGGATCCCGTCACTATTAACATTTTTTGAATTTTCTTCCAGTGAATACATATTAAAATTATTTCCATTACTGAAACTGGGTTGACACTGGTATGGAATATTAACTGGCTCGCTGGCCCTTGCTTGCTACACCTGCACTCATTCAGTCCTGTTGAAATTTGCTCAGCAGAGCTAGAAATGATTCACATGGCGAAACCTTATATGTGTGTGTACTCTTCCAGCCCTTTGCCCTTGCAATTGTTTTGGCAGTGGGCTGCCCACCAGACAAACGCATTGTCCAATCATGACAGTAGCACAGAACCATGCAACACAATAGGGCCTTTAACCACCTGCCCTGAATAGTTAATCTTGCTGCAGCAGGCGAGCTATTGAATTCTAGTAACTGATACCTATGCTAATGCACTGTGTGTGCACGCATGTGTGTCCCTGTGCAGTAGTGTGCATGCGTGTCTCTCTGACAACACCGGCTTGCCTGGCTGGATCATTGTCTTTGTCTTAAAAGTGACTCGGTGAGACAGCAGAGAGGTTAAAAGGTTCTGTGTGATGAAAATAACCCTGAACGCAGCTGTGTCAATCCAACCTACTACCTCACGTTATAGAAGCGTGCTATGTGCTGTGTGTGTCCTTTTAATAAGCAAAGCTTGATATGCCCATGAAACCTGAGACTCCATTGTCCTATGAAAATTGGCTGGCTTCTATTCAATTAACACGAGTTATTGTGTGTATTGGCTAACTGAGGCATCAGGTGTCCCTGTGAGCCATAGATGTGACAAGGAATGCTAACAATGCTAACATGTTCTCTGTCAGTTAACTAAGGCACTAATGGGGGCTTCTTTCCTCCACAGCTGCAGTAATGTCATTTAACCCTAAATACATTTCAAATTAGGCAGTGACGCTGGGTCATATTCAATTGCTTGATATTTGCAGTGGTGGGGGAAGCACGGAGATCTTTTACTAGTGTAAAAGGAGCAACACAACAGTGCAGAAATACTCTATTAAAAATAAAGAACAAAAGTATTAGCATAAAAAAAATATACGATACATACATTTTTTTATGTTGTATGTCTTCTATGTCCTTATTTTAATGTTATGGACTCTCTTGTGAGTCTGAAAAATGACTTTGTATACTGCTGGGTAGCTTAATCTATATGAATACACCATGATTTTTTGATTATATTTTCTATTAATGAGCAGAATATGTAGAATATGTAAAGTAACTCGCAACAAAAGCTATCAGCTTAATTGTAGTAAATGTATTTTCTACCTCTAGACATTTGACAGACTTATAGCTCAAGCAGGTGCCCATACCTCAAATTTCTTACTTTTGGTCTACCAAACTGTCTGGAACTGTCTACCTACTAGCTGGCCTGTAGGCTAAGCTAAAAGGGGCTAATGAGGTAAAATGTCAAATTTCACACTAATACTTATTCTCACAGGCTTGTAATGAAATAATCTTTTAGCTAACCCTTTTACCTCAAGCTGTACTTTATTATATTACTTGAGTACATGTACTTTTCACCACTGGACATTTAGCAAACTTGAAGCCCCATGAGGTGCTCATACCCTCAAATATCTATCAAATTTCACACGTAGCCTACATTTTACCTGACATGCTTGTAATGAAATATATCCTTGAGCTAACCCATTGTACCTCAAAGCTGTACTTTAGGACAGTACTTCAGTAAATGTACTTTGTACTAGTGGACATTTGACAAACTTGAAGCTCTACTAGGTGCCCATATCCTCAAATATCTTATGGTGCGTTCCAGGCAACCCGTAACTCGTGCGTTCACAACCTTCTACCCGTGAAAGTGCACTGGAACGGCAGTCAAACCCGTAACTTCCCACCCGTGAGCTCGTACCAGATCAATGTACTCCCAGTTACGCTTTCTGACGTCACACAGCCCTCTAAACCAATTACCTTACTCCTCTAAATAACAGTGGCAGCCCTATGGATGCGGTGTTTTAGCAGGTGATACATGGTGAGAAATAGACATAAAATAACCCTGATGTTAACGCATTATTGGCAGCCGCTCTAACAGCTGGTTTCCAGTGCAAGAATAATCAATACAAAATATGTTTCCAAACACACAGATAACGTAAAATAAAAAGTATAATAGCATCTGTGACCTTATGCGCCGTTTCTCCTCCTCCGTTTCACTCAAATGAGCAAGGAGCAGGCACCTTTGGCGATAGCAATAATGGGGAAGCACAAACAAATGGTTGGCCATGTTCAACGTTAAACAGGAAGTAACTGGCAGTTTGCCGTAACTTTCCTGGAACGCTACAAAGTCGTAACTCGTGACTTGAAGTCGTGACTTACGAGTTCAAAAGCCTGCCTGGAACGCACCATTATTTACTGTCAAAACAGACCATCTCCTAGCTACCCTATAGGCTAAGCTAATTGAGGCTAATGTGGTGAATAGTCAAATTTCACACTAAGACATTCCCTCACAGGCTTGTACCAAAATATTTGCTTCTGCTAACCCCTTAGTACCTCAAATCTGTACTTTAGTACAGTACATGAGTAAGGTTACTCCCTACCACTAGACATTTGACAAACTTGAAACTCTATCAGGAGTCCACACCTCAAATATCTTACGTACTATAAACTCTCCACCTGCTAGCTAGCGAGTAGGCTAAGCTAAATTAAGCTAATGTGGTGAAAAGTCAAATTTTACACCAACACTTTACCTCACAGTCTCATAATGACACAAGCCCTTCAGCTAACCCCACATACCTTAAAGTTGTACTTAAGTACAGTACCTGAGTAAATGTACTTAGTTACTTTCCCCCACTGGACATTTGCAAAACGTAAAGCCCTATCCTATGCCAATGCTCTGAAATATCTTAAAACTCTCCACCTGCTAGCTAGCCTATAGGCTAAGCTAAATGAGGCTAATGTGTTGAAAAGTCACAGTTCACACCAACACTTTTACCACTGGCTTGTTATGTCCCTTAGCTAACCCCTTGTACCTCAAAGCTGTACTTTAGTATATTACTTGAGTAAATATACTTTCCACCACAGGACATTAGATGAATGTAAAGCCCCATCAGGTGCGCATACCCTGAAATATCTTACTGACTGTAAAACTGCCCACCTGCTAGCTAGCCTATAGGCTAAGCTAAAAGAGACTAATGTGGTGTAAAGTCAAATTTCACACCAACATTTGCCCTTCAGCTAACCTCTCGTACCTACTTGAATAAATGTACTTAGTTACTTTCCAACAATGGACATTTTACAAACTTTAAGCTTGAGCAGGTGCCCATACTTTCAAATACCTCACTGACTGTCAAAACTCCACCTGCTAGCTAGCCTGTAGGCTAAGCTAACTGTGGCTAATGCGGTGTAAAGCCAAATTTCACACCAACACTCTCCCTCACAGGCTTGTTATAAAACATGCCCTTCAGCTAACCCCATGCGTGATAGCACCCTCAGTAGTCAGCTCTCTGGGGGGCACAAAAATCAAATTAAGAAGCTATTTTTGGCTACTTCGAGAAGCACACGTGTGTTTAACTAGCATAAACAGAGACTTGTTTCCCTCTGGTTATTAAAACAAATAAGCCACGCCTCTCACAATGGACAGGTGTATCTACCTTGACATCCTCAGCAGTAACGTCAGTTAGCCTCTTGTTCTTGATAGAGTTATAAGTATGCTAGAATAAGCACATATTTTCCGGGATATACATATACCTTTAATTATTAAATAGAGCAGGATATGAGATGACCTGCACGGGCTGCCGTCACTGACTGGCCATAAATGATGCATCGATGCATCCAGCTTCGGTGCTGCAGAGTTATTGACATGTTGTGTAATATAGCCGAGCCCCCATCACGCGCTGGAGACCCTCCATCCCCCGCTGTGCTCCCTGTCTATCACAAGGCTCAGCCCGGGAGGGACGATTTAATCCGACATCAGTCACAGCAGACAGGAGGACACTTCTTTGGGGACCGTGTCCGGACCTGCTGGTCTACTGGTTAGACAAAGTGAGGTTCAGGGACCACCTGGGGGCGTTTGGGGGGCACTAGGCGGTCACCAGCAGAAAGCAATTATTGCAAATTCCAGCATTGCAATCGACAATCAGAAAATATGCTTATTGATCACGTGTAGTAATGTATATCTCTTAATTATGTGAAATACACAAATCCAAATCAGATGGTTCATCAGGGCAAATCAAACTTATTTAAGGGTGCTACACATGAATAGGCAGTAAGGTAATTTAACTGCACAAACTTCACTCCAGCAGCACAATGTGTCGCCACCAGGCCTGTATCGTCATCACCTACAAATTAATTACTTCTGTCTGTTACCTACTGAACATCTGTGCAAAAATCAGACACTAAAGAAACAGTCTCGCATTTAACCATATATGCAAAAAAGATTAGCAAATGCTTACATTGTAACAGCAGAATTATGCAATTCTATATGCATTAAATTTGTTATATAGCTCTTAATGTCTAGAAAATAAAGGTCTGCAGGAGTACACTGTCAACACTGCAGTGAGGATATAAACACACTGTAAGTTGCTGCATTAATATTAAATTATAGTGATATACAGTCTCTATTGAAGCCACGTTGGATCTGTCACATGCTTTCACAAAATGAGTGCAATACCCAACGTTGGAATGGATCATAGGCTCATTTTGATCAGTTTGCGGTATATTTAAAAGCTTTAACTGGGAATAAAAGCGCGTAAAACCGAGCAGAAATCCGACCCGCAGCCCTGCACCGATGAATAAAACAGCGGGCAACATTTTCCAGCAGCGCTCCAGCTTTCCCTCTGCTCCTCGCACGGTGGCAGTCTGACTGTTGCTCAGGGCTTCCCAAGCCCTTGCTTTGGAAATTACGAAGCCTAATGTGATCAGGAGTGGGCTTTATGATTGCGAGAAATCATTTGTAAATCATGAGAAGTTCTGGTAGTTTCTGGTTTGGTGCTGAGGCTGGTGCAGGGAGCTGAGCCCCCCGTGAGAGACGCGATCCAGGGAGCTGAAACTTTCCGTCTCAACGCGCCTCGCTCGTTCACCACAAATATATTTGTCACGATTTCAGCACTGATAACTCAACGTGGTCTCCTGAGATGTGGTTTTCTCCCCGCACACAAATCAGCCCCTTTTATGTGGTTAAACTGCGGGTAGAGCTTTAAAACTAACCAGCCAAATCATCCCGTTGCGCTTAAATCCACATCTCAGCCCCAAAGTCAGCAATCAGATTCACAGAAAAGGGAAATTCTTGCAGAAAAACTTCAGAATCCTACAACGTAAGTACAATCACAGAAACATTTATGTATAAAGGATAAATTAAAAACACACACACATCCCAGTTTTAATCTGCTCCTACCTTTTCGCGCAGAGAGACGACTCCGGACGGATAAAACCAATAAATAAATGGAGCAAATTAGAACAATCCAGAGCTAAATTCCATTCAGAAAGCGCAGTATTTTAAATGATAGTGTGCCCGGGGCTGCGTGATGCTGATGCTGGTGACGAGGAGGTTATTATAAGTGAGGCGCGGTGGAGGAAAGGCAGCGGTCCTCCTTCCCCCGGCTCAGTGAACGCGCATCTCTCAGCTCGGCTCACTCAGCGCAACTGATGATGGGCCCCTGAATTTCTCCCACACTGACGCTCTGACCCGCCTTCTGCACAGCACTCTGCACAGTGGGCAAAGAATCATTCAAACAGGAGAGAGAGTACAGGGGAGAACAGCCCCTCGGGACAGATAACTAATAATGAAACTATTTATTCTTAGATAGGCTTGTATATGTAGTTTGCTGTAATAAACTATTTGCGCGCAGGAGTTACGGCCAGGACGGAGCGCACAGGGCGCGCAGAGCGCATGCACACCGAGTGCCCACTGCATGACAGTGAATTTATATACATTTGCACAGCCGTAACTGTGCCTGCGGTCTGACAGCTTTGTGTGGTTTCCCTCGTTTGGCTGTGGCTGACAGCATAGATCTACAGTGTCACGGGTTTAAAGGTGAACACTGACCGAGTGGAGAAGGTTTAAGGCTGAGGTTGTTAACTGCCTCTGGTTAATCTGGAATTTTAGCTACAGTAGCTTCCAAAAATTACTAAATGAGAGTGAAAATGTGGCTTGTTTTACTGTGAAATTTCTGATATGTTATAGCTGAGTGTGCATCAGTGGTTCAGCACTAACTGGGTAAGACACACAGCTCCAGCTCAGTCCAGGGTTCTGAACCTTGGACAGCAGCACCCAGGAATCCTGCATATGGCCCCAGCACTTCAAAATGTTCTGGTGCATTTTATTGTACAGGCTGGTACATTACTGTATATCAGGGGTGTCAAATATATGGCACAGGGGCCAGAATCAGTCCACCAAATGGTTCAATCCGGCCCACTGGATGACCGTTCACCTAATATTGATGCACTTGTGAAGACTAAGGCTGCTCTAAGACCTAGAGTCGTCTCCTTTGGTCTGAATCAGGGACTCATGTTGTTCCAAAGTTGTATAATTGCCTAGAGTTGGTTCATGTTCTCACGGCAGCATTTACAAGCGGACCAGATCAAATGCCTTGTGTGAGAAAGCTGCTCTTGATTGGTCAGAATTTCCATATGGGAAAAATCCAGGAAGTAAACAAAACGTTGAAGAAGAGTACACTTGGACTTTGGTGTGGTGATGCGGGCATAATGTAACATGTAATGACACTCAGAATGCTTACATGCACAGTGAAGTGGAGCTACAGTTACAGCTGGACGAGGACATTTAACTGGACCACTGTCCTTGTCCCAGTATACAATCACGGGAGGGGAATCGATTTATTGACCCAAGTATGTCCGACTCCTCTACGATAGGTGGAGATATGCCCCCTTTCAGCTTGTTAGTGTTGGACCTTTTTCCTGTTGAACTATTACATCACAGACCAAACAAGTTAGCTATGGTTAGCTAGAAGCTAACTGGTACCATGGTGGACAACTTTACAGCTCTGTACATTTGGACCATCCAAAAAAGTCACGGCTCTGGATGTAGATTTCTCCATGTTGTTACCGGCTTCTTCTTCTGTTACACATTTAAAGCTGTTGGACTTCTGGGTCAAAGCACGGGGCAGAAACTGTGGAGCATGCACTCAACGTACTGAGTGAGTAGCAGACTGACTGAAATAAATTGAAACATGTTCAGTTATTTTCTCTTGTAAATAAATTAATGTTTTCAGAATGTACTTCTTTATACTGAGAGAAAGGGACAAATCTGTAGGTGTTGTTATTTATATATTATTATGCAATGGTTCTACTGGTCTGACCCACTTGAGATCAAATTGGATTGTGTGGCCTTTGAGCTAAAATGAGTTTGACATCCCTGCTGTATATCATACAACTGAACATGGACTCTTGTTGGTGGGCTAACACATTTCCTTTCTTGTTTTCACTAGCACATCTACTGCGGCAGCTGGTAATGATGATGATGATGATCTTAAACTGGGCCATAACATACAGTCTAAACTACTGTAGATTTTTATACATGCCATTTATGCTGTGTCAGAAAATGGAGAAATGAAATGACACCCAGGTGTGGCCAATACAGCTAATGATGCAGAACCTGTGTGTTTGTTGAGGTGAAATGTCTCCTCATTCTCTCCTGCTGTTCACCATCATCCATCATATAGCATTATTTTTACCCGACCACTTCTTCTACAGGTAACCTTCTGCTGCTGGTGATGGTGAGTGTTCTTGCTGTTACATAATAGTAATCGAACAAGAGTGTTTACAAAGTGCTACAGGAAGAAGACACAAAACAAGAGCAACTTAATAAAATGCATAATGAGAAGATTACAGAGACACGAAAACATATTTAGAAGATTAAATAGATTTGTTAAATTTAGCAAGATATAAGACAGTATAAAAACAACAGACTTGAAAATTATGAGGATTAAAAACAGCTGCATCAAAGCAACATTCAGCATATCTAAGATCTGCAGGCAGGGTGTTGAAGAAGTGCTATGGGACCTTTAGGGCTGAGTCTAGACTCAGTCACAGCCTGAGGGTCCTGACCTGATCTCTGACATACAGGGACCTGATAGGTCTCCATAACTCTGGGCATCAGACCAAGTTTAAACATGATACGTGCTTGCAACCAGTGGCCAGTTGCTATATCTGGAGATACGCTGACTCTCTGTCTTTGGCACCATTTCAAATCCTTGCTGATGCATTGAGCAAGAGCTCGCAGTGTAAGTGTGACTTCTGACTGAGGCAAGACTAGAGGGAGATGAGAAGAAAAGCATCAATGACCTGCTCTTGCTCTGTGAAGAATAAAACATGGACAGACCACTGAGACCAGAAGAATTCTGGAGGTAGTACAGCAACAGGAAAAAAAGTTTATTTACAATTGTGTCATGAACATGAGATGATCTGATACATACAAAAAAATATGTGCAAGGCGGTCCCTAAAGGCCCCGTGCACCAAAGACACATTTTCAGGTGTTTTGGCAGATGATGATGATGAGACAGTTTTCAGGACTATATGAGCACACATATAAGAACATGCTCACTGGATTACTCCTTGTGTTACTTTTAATAGAGTGTTTTGGACTGTTATAACATTTTATGTACTAAGAATAAATAATGTACAGAGCATTACCTTAGCTCACCTTAAGAAGAGGTCTAACTAAAGACATGCATGTTCTTTGCTGGTATTTCAAAGCAGAAAACATGAAGACAGAAAAAAGGACTGGGCCTAAAACACAGCATGAGGGACTCCACAGACTCTGGTCTAATATTTGCGTGTTAAAAACATGATTAAACTGTCCTAAAAATATATTTCTTTTATTTCATAATGATTACAGTCACTATTACTGCTTCAACTACTTTTACTAGTGTGAGTAGATTGATAAACTGTGCAGAAAACAATCTAGACGGTAGACAGCAAAACATTACAGCTTGGCACAAATTTGACCATTTGATATAAAAAATATGATGATAGTAATGGTGGCATTAATAAAATGTCAACCTCTTTGTCTGTTTGTAGAGTCTGATGTTAGGGTAGATTTGTGGGTCACTGCTGACTAGTTATGGAAACACAATATGGCCAAAAGTACCATAGATATGTGTCACCATATCTGAATGTGCAAAAACATTTTGTACGAATACATTCACACATGTGAATGTGTAAAAATGTTTTGTTAAAACTAATTGAAAATTTGAATGTGTAAAAATCATCTGAACAAACAGTTCCCAATGGCAGTTTCCCAACTATGTTTTTGGGTGTAAAAAGGTCACACAGAACTTAGTTGTTTAAAGCTGTTATTCACATCTACAAGTATAAATTAAACCTGTGAGTACAATTACTTCTGTCCCACCTTCGACTCATTTTCTGTTGAACAACCAGTAGGGATGCTCAGAAATCATATCACGATACATAATACATATCCAATCATGAATATCAATTGATCATCTAACCACAGAGCTAGGGGGGCAAGACTTCATTGCTATAAGTCTTTGGCTACAACCAAACTGGGCTTTGTGCTGGCAGACTTCAGGGTACTACAGACTAGGTCTGCAAGACTTTACTGGTCACTTAGTCACAGTAAAAAAAAAAAATTAAAAAAAAAATTAAAAAAAGGGGAAAAAACGTGGCCTCTATTAGGAGCTGCACCTTGCACCTGCAGCTGCACAGGAGTCAGGTTAATTTCCAGGGCTGGTACCTGCGGTTATTCCACAGGCTAGTTAATAACATGTCGGGCAGGAAATCCAAAGTGTGGGATCATTTTGAGAAGGTGAAGGACGAACCCAAGGTGATATGTAAACTCATCTTCATTGGTCGACTACAAACATGACGTATCATCTGAAACATGGAAGTAGCTACATGCCCATTAGCCCACAGCGTCATTAACAGGCGGCTCGCTCAGTGTGTGACGTGCACTTGGAGATAAAATATAGGCCTATATTAATGAAGGTTCATTAGTACGGTTTGTATTTCTCTGTAATGTAGCACAGTGTTAACAATGTTACTGATACTATTCTTTCTCACACCTTCAACTCAAACCACCAAAATATATCTTTTAATCATTACATTCATATCAGAAACATGCGGGAGACTGGTCAACTAATGGCCCTAAATGATGACTATTGGTCGACTTGGAATATTCTTAGTTGGAGCAGCGCTACAACAGACACTAATGGAAGGTCTACTTCTGTGAACATGACAGCTACAGTGCCTAGAAAATACCAATATGGGGCACTGTATTTGAAAAAATTACTGTGTATCAGATAACACCTCAGTGGGCTGGTTGTCAGCAACAGTGCTGGGTCTAACCTGTGTAATGGCAGCAACCGAAAATTTGCTGATCCAACAGGGAGTCGGGGCAGTTCGGGGTCAGAACGCTGGCACTGGAGTTTGCGCTGGCTGAATTCGGGCTGCTACAGATGCTAACTGAAGATCTGTCTACGGAGCTTCTGTCCACTGTATTCCCAGCAAAGCAGTCTCTGAGTGGTAGAGAGTGATGTGAAGGGAGCGCTAGCTATCTAATTTTTGTTTCCTGTGTGATCTGATATTTTTTTACACATTCAAACATTTGAATTAATTTTATGAAAGCATTTCTATACATTCACACATTTGAATGTAGCCATACAAAATGTTTTCACACAATCAGATGTATCAATATACAGGTACAATAGCCTGGTTTTCACCCTGACTATAACCAACTAGTAAGCCCTTAACTGAATCCTGATAAATATGGTATTTTTTATAATCAGTTCAAAAAGATATTGTAAGATATAACCTGAGCTCAAGGGTTTCTCTATAGCAAGTGCAGCAGGTTGGTCTAAATTGGGTATTTTTCCTCCTTAAACCCACCTGCACAACATGAACCAATGTTTCTTCTTTAATCTGAATTAGTGTCAGAATTAAGTGTTTCACGCTGACTATTTCACATTGCCAATGCATCACCTGGGCCATCCATGGGTTTGATATTGAAGCTAATCCAGTGACATTGTAACTAGGTCTTAGGGGCTAATTAAAACGCAAGAGTGATGAGAAGATCAGCAGCTTTCTCTAATGAGCAATAGCAGAGAGAGAGAGACAGACAGAGAAGAGGAGGAGTGAGACAGAGAGCTCCATCTCTGGAGAAAAAAAGAGTGTTACATGCGCACAAACACTGATGACCCTGATGTCCGACCTTCACAACCTCAACAAAAATGCATGCACACACCATGACAAACAAGAATATTTCTACCACAAGAAAAATCACCAGAATCAAAGACAATAATGCCCCAAGCACACTTGCTCTCGCACACAAGGTTTTCTACCCTCCTTTCCTCTGTACTAAAAGGCATAATAAATGAATTATTACCCTTTGATAACATCTTCAAACTGAATTCAACACAAGCTTCTGGTTTACTTTAATAACACCCCAGCTACTTGTTCTGTAATCATGAAATGAATTTGCAGCTGCCACAACAAATGTTGTGATATTTACAATGTAGTATATGGCATGAGGCAAAACCTATATAAATCATGTATGAAGCATATTCCTGCTTCATACAGGGCAGCTTGGGACCAGGCTTAGTCATCATGCAGAGGAACTGTGTGCAGCAGTTGCATCGTATTGCTGTAACATCCAAGACATGACAGGTTGACCAGCAGGGGTTTCTCACCAGTTAAACATGTCGCATGTACATGTGTGATTTTATCTCTCAGTGGCGTCTTCCTCTCCATCACAGTATTTCCATTTCCCTGCTATTCAGTTTTTACACTTTCATGTCCTTATTGCTATTTTCTATTTTCTAAATCATAACCAGGCATGCAGGCATGTCAGACTTGTGTTTTTGCCACATGTTGAAGCAACACAAGAGCTAAACTTTACGGAATGGTCTGAAAAGTTTGTTTGGCTACTGGCTTATCTACATGTCATTACCTAACTTTACTTCCATAGCCAGGTATTCCTCACTAACTAACTAACAGACAAACACAGTTAGAAACTAGCTGGTGAACATAGCAGAGCATTTAGTAGCTACACACACAAATATTTCCCTCAGGAGTTGGTGGAGACCAAAAACAGAGACAAAAGGAGAGTGGATGATGGAGTTACATTCACCGGGTAACCAAAAACACTTATTCTAATAAATGATAATGTTGCTTGTAAAATGCTAGATATGTAGATACACTAATAAGTTTGACATTTTTAATTTAAGGTGATGATATGTAAATGCTACTACCCCCAAAGTGGACCTGCTATTACAGGTCTAAAACACATGAAATACAGGGGCTAACTTGCTAGCTAACCCTGTCTCTTTATGTTCATGTCTTCAACATGGATCATCAGCTGGTGAGGATGCTGATCTTTTGCCTGGTACATGAAGCTTTGGCCTCAGTCTGTTAGCTCCCCTTAGACCCCTTTTACAGGATTCTCATTGTAATACGAGTCAACTCCAAATAATATAATACCTGCCAGAGGTGGCATTTCAACCAATTCAAGGAGCTCACGTTAGCTTAATTAGCCAGCTAGCCACAGTCATGGATGTATAAAGAGAATTGGATACAGAGCGGTGCTCCATTTATTCTAATGAAAGTTGCTCACCAGTGCATGAAGGCAAAAATATTCAACTGCCACAAATAAAATTACCCAAATGATGACACTGCTTCAAAAACTGTACGGCCCGGTGTTCTGGTTTAGCGTTCCGTTAACTTGAATGGGGATAAAATGATTCAATCATGCTGCTCTCAGTATTACTTTTTCCAGTAAGGAGTAGTGTAACGAATTACCAATAAAATTTTAGTAATAATATGACAGTTACCCCCAAACCAAACAACTCGTTACCACGTTACTTTTGTTATCACATCCGACTGACTTGAAATACAATCGTCATATTGTGCAGGCAGGCCACCAAGCTGCAAGCTAATTTGGAAGATGGAAACGCTTATGTTAAGTGGCTGTAAATATTCCCATTACTTTCATTTTTTGGGTGGAAAGATGACAAGAACACTGTTGCTGCAGGTTGTTGTACTAAAACTCTTTCATCTGCGAAAAACAGGTCCTCAAACCTCCAGTCTAAAACACCTCGGCTATTACGACCAACAGCACAATAACATGAAGCTCCAGGAAATACACCCCACTGGCTAAACAACCACAACTGGAGCTTAATCATGGGCAGCTGCAGCTACAAAACAGTGATGAAGCTTTTGGTTGGATATGTGGTGAGTGAAATGTTGCTCCATGAGTGACTCTCCATCTTTCAGGCAGAGCCTCAAAAAAAAACATTTGCAAGTGATCTAGCCTCAGCTACACTTACTGGTGATTACCCTGACATTCACACAGAGGCACAATTTAATTTTGGGAAGACAGGCCTACGCAACTAACAGTTTCATGGGGTGTAATGGATAAACGAGAAGTGTAGCAAAGCAGGGAGTAACAAATTATCCACAAATTTACAGATGTTTCTTTGACTATGGAAATCTGTGGGGAAGAAAGCCTTTTTTGGTAACAAGGGCTCCCGTGACGGTGTAATTACACTGTTTGGCCACTATGAAAATTGGCCTCAAAGCTTGGAGCAGTTCCTGTGGGCCTGGCGACAGCTGATAAACTCTGTGAGCGACACTTGTCATGTTAGACGCTAGAAATGTTGAGCCCACTTTTCTTAGAAATGTAGTGTCCATTGTTTCAGCAATTACAATTGTCAAGTGGTTAATCTGTTTTCATTTATGTGCTGTACGAAAACAGAAAGCTTGACAGATGTACAGTAGCAGCACTCAATGGGGGAGGGGCTTAGCGGATGGTCATTCCACTTTTCCATAATCCTGCCTCTCTGTCTTTCTCCTGTAGCCACTATTTTTTTTCCTGGTTTATTTTGTAGACACTGAAAAGGAGGATCCTCTCTCTCTCTCTCACACACACACACACACACACACTGGCACACACAATCATTCATTCCTCAAGAAACCGCAGACTCTTCAGTTGCAGAGCTTTTACTGTCCAGCACTCTTGCTAGATCAGTGGCCTCGTGGCTCCACTGTCTGCCCCAATAGTGGGAGGTTTGGAGTGGAGTTTGATCTGCAGCTGACTCCTCTCTGCATGATACCAACTGCAGTTCTGTACAAAGGAGTGTGCTAAGCCTCCACTCACCACAGATACAGCACATGAGCTACTAACCTATTAGCCTTCAGTTTGAACAAGGCTTATACTTAAAACCACGGATAGATGACACTCTGCCACCATATGTGTGTACGCTTACTATGTGCACTGCAAATATCCATTATCTCCACCGATGTCCTCATTGTGGTATTAGTCATTTAATCACAGTGGCTCTGCATTCACAAACTGTCATGTTTCTCTGTGAGGTGCGGCATGCGAGTCTGTGTTTAAACATCTCTTCTTTTTTTTTTTTTTTTGTCAAGAAAAAATCTGGTCATTACAAAAGCTGTTAAATAAAGCGTGTCAAAGAAGACAGGCATCCAAGACAGCAGACGCACACTACAAAATACAGCCTATGAGAAGCAATTGTTCTTTTCAGTTACACTTTTTTGTATCAAGGCTTTGAACCTGCTCTCACAGGGAAGTTCAATAAGCTGCAGATTGTTCTAAAGATTTTTCCATGACTAGGGTGCAGAATCAGAAAAGGCCGTTTTACAAATCCCTGTTACCTGGAGCAGCAGCCGTGAAGTCAAATGAGAGTCATAATACTGTAGACGCTGGTTTAGGTGAAACAGGATGGTATATTGACACGGGTAAAGTTTATCCAATAAGCTTTGTGAGATTAAATACATTCGTCTTGTGGGCTTATGATGGCGAGGCCGTGGGTAGAGAGTACTGTAAATAAATAGGACAGCGAGTCACTTGTAAATCATAGAGAACAAGAAGTACGCAAAGAAATACTGTTACTGCTTAAAAAGAGTTGCTTATGTTAGAATATTTGTGACTATTAGATTAAAAAAAAATAAATGTTTTAAAGTTAAATATAAAGTTACAGCTAGGAGACAGTTAGCTTAGCTTAGCATGAGGACTGGAAGCAGGGGTCTGCTAGCCTGGCTCTGTATGAAAGTAGCAAAATATGCTTACCAGCACCTCCAGAGCTCACTAATTAACACGTTACATCCATAAACTGTAGGAAATAATGGACACAGTCACCATTGAAACCTCTAATTTGGCATTTTGGTTACTGCTATCTTGGATTTCTGGAGCCAGAAGTGACCATATTTGGATGAGAAGGTGAAAGCAACC